>NW_027556098.1:394029123-394729123 GCF_003287225.1 Phascolarctos cinereus
AGTATGTATCAGGGGCAGGACTTCTGGGCTTACAGACTAGTTCTCTTTGAACTATATTGTGCTCATGGGACGTGATCTATATGAGATGGAATGTTTGGGTAGGACTTCTTTCAGGAAATGGGTGGGACTTGAGCTGAGCCTTGAAGAAGGGTCCCTAACATTTTCAAACCTCTCCTCTGAAAGATGTCATTTTTGCCCTTTCCCCTGAATTCATAGAATCAAGATAGCAGATTGAAGCTGCCCCAACAAACCATCCCACCACCATTTAAATATATATATAATTCTCTGGGGCGTTTCACTGACCTGATCTGTGCAGCACTTGGTAGATGATCGACATCAGCAAGGTAACTGGCCAGCCAGCTCATTGTGCTGCTAATGGCTGCAGCATCTGTCCTCTCCGCTGCTGTGGGCTCCAAGGGCACAAAATTCTCTCTCTTGATCCGGTCAGGTGTTGCCTCAATAATGTGTTCTGCCAAGGTCATCATATTTACCTTGGAAGAAGAAAAGAAGGGTCTGACATCTCAATTCAATAGACTCATACGTCTTTTCCATCTTTCTAGTTCTATCTATGGTTCTATAAACATTTTTACAAGGATTATACAACATTATTTTGAATGTGCAGAGACCCTGGGATCTCACTTCAAGATCTCAGTTCAAAATCTCTAATTATATTCCCATCTCTAGGTTTCCATCTTTGAGACAAAGTCTTTCTCTAAGAACTCTTGCTTTTCTCTCCTCAGAATCAACCAATAAGGGCTTAATAATATGGACAAACCTGTCCTATAAAGTTCCTTAATCTGAATCATATTGGGGCATGTTAGAAAATACCTGCTAGTAATATTAATCTAGTGGCTTGACTCAAAAAAGGAAATTTTTAGTATCTCTCACTACTTCCTTTCCTTTTCCCAGGAAGTTCCAATTAGAAACTTTCCAGTTTATAGTGGTTAACTACTATGCTTGTTTTATAACTACAAAAAATATTAATTCTTGCAGTTTCTTGCAGGCTGATGAATAGTTTGTTAAACTGAAATTTCTGGAAGAAGCTAATGATCCTTTAGTCATCTCTGAGGATGCTATTTTTGTCTAATTTACAAAAATATCAATGTAAGAAAATGGCAGAGTGGGATATTGGAAAGAATGTAGAATTTGGAGTCATGAAACATAAAGTTAAAATCCTCCTGCCAGCACTTATGAGGTGTATGATCGTGGGCAAATCACTCAACAGCCCGAGCTTCTGGCGACTTCTGATGGATTAGGTTGAAGGAATTCCTAGAGGAGTGAAACCACAGGGCCTTGATGTATTAACTTAACAAAATGAGAACTTCTGAAAAAGAGTGAACACCCTGATAGCAGGGAAAATGCTTCTCCCTAGGAATGTAAAGTTCCTAATTTCTTGTGATATTGTCTCATAGGAAGAAAACCAGCATTCACTAAGTGTTTACTATGTGTTACCCCTGTCCTAAGAACTTTACAATTATTATCTCATTTGATCTGCACAACAGTGTTGGGAAGTAGGTGTTATATATTACCTCCATTTCACAGTTGGGGAAACTGATGCAAATAGAGGTTAAGTGACTTGCCTCTGGTCACCCATCAAGTAAGTGCTTGAGGCTGGATTTGAACTAGGTCTTCCTGACTCTAGGCCCAGCACTCTTTTCACTGTTTTGCCTGGCTGCCTGATAGATTATGGGGGCAGCTAGGTGGTAAAGTGGATAGAGTACCAGGTGTGGAGTTAGGAAGACTCATCTTCTTGAGTTCAAATCTAGCCTCACACTCTTGCTAACTGTGTGATCCCGGGCAAGTCGCTTACCTCGTTTGCCTCAGTTTCCTCATCTGGAAAATGAGCTGGAGAAGGAAATGGCAAACTACCCCAAGAAAACCATGAAATTGCCAAGAAAACCCCAAATGGGATTATGAAGAGTCAGACCCAACTGAACAACAACAAAAAATAATAGATTACACTACTTTATCTAATCCACCTGAACCACCAACTATGAAAGGTAATACAATTTAAATTATTTCATTGACTTATTTATTTAGATAGTTGATAGCATACTTACTATGTCAAGTTACTCCGTTGGGTACTAAGGGTGAAACAAAGTTGAATAAGATATGTCCTCCTCTTTCAGGGAGTTTAACATCTAATAGAAATGTCATTTACACAAGTAACTATAATACAAGGTTGAATCTAGTGCCATGAGAGGTACAAACAAAGGGCTATGTGAGTTTAGAGGAAGGAGCCATTTCTTCTTGTTGAGGGCATTAAGGACTGTATATTGGCAAGGCAGTATGAATCTGGGACATTTAAGGATAGGTAGAATTTAAAATGCAGAAATGAGGGAATGGAAGGGAATTCACACTGTGCAGAGAGGAGTGTAAATAAAGGCACAGAGAAAGGAAAATGTGGAGCATGTTCCAAACATAGTAGGTAGTCTAACTTGGCTGGAATAGAGGGTGCGTGAAGAATAATGGGACAAAAAAGCTACAAAGATTCGTTGAAGCCAGATTAAATAAAAGATATTTTGTGAAGAGATCCTAATGAAAAAAACATTCTTCCAGTGTTTCAACAAAATTTTCCAATCTCACTTTCTTCATATGATATAAGAATAAGAAGTTTTGTCCTCAAGTTCACATGCTGTTAACTTTTTCCACAAAATGTAGTTCTCTGATGGTTCTGAAGGTCTGTAGCTGAACTGCTTATGAAGGTCAGAAAGGATATATACAATATCCACTTCTTCATTTTGTTAGTGTTTGCCTCCAGGAATATTCAAAAGTACAGTTCAGAAATAACTTGATCATCTACACCTAAACTCCACACCACTTTCTTGAGTATCTATGTATTTTCTAGACGCCAACATATTCACTTGGTTTATTCAGATTGTTCAAACAGAACAGTACAACTTATCTCTCTTATTTCCACTGAACTAACTGCATGCCTGCATTAGCTTGGGTGCTATTTTCTTTTGCTCTTCAAAGTGTCCTTGGACTTCAAAAACAGAAAAGGTTGCAGAGCTTATTAGCTGCTTAATGGGTTTAGTCCTTAGACTGTTAATGTCTTGTCTTAAATGGTATTACAGTGTCTCAGTACCCTTTGGATTTCTTAGGCATTTTTAGTCTTTCTACCACCTCTCTAAAGATGGGCAAAAATCTGATAAATTTTGCTACAGATGGAGAAATTAAATGGAAGATCTAATTCATTCTTCATGATTTTTAGTAAGTCTCATGAAAATCAGTTCAAAATGTTCTAGACTTCTTAGATGAATAGATAGAAAAAATATTGTAAATATTAAAAATGTTAAAAAATAAAAATTCTTCTAACCAACTGCCACTGTCCACTGTCATTCAGACATCATGCATTATGAGAATGTAGGCTCAAAGCTACTTTGATTGGGGACTTTTCATCATGTGCTGAATGAGTGATCCAGAATTTAAGCGATGTTTCTGAAATACACTTATCCATAAGCAGAAAATCCACAACTTTGTATTTCAAAGCCTTTTTTAGTACAAGCAAAAAAATATAAAATGTAGCATTATAATGAGGTGTGGTGTAACAAGAATAAGATAATGACATCCTCTAGCTATGGAAGCTTTATTTAATAGCCTCATATCACATTACCTCCAGCCTGAAAATATACTCTCTGGGACTAATAACAATGGCATGATAATACTATGAATTTATATAGCACCTCTCACCCAAAGAGGCCAAGGCACTTGGCAAATAATATGGACATTAACTTCTAGGTAGAGAGCATCATTCTTCCTAATATACACACAGGAGACTGTAAGACTGCCATTAAGAGGGAAGAATAATTTGGCCAGCAAAATAAGCCCAAAATGTTGTGAAGTGACTAATGTTTTATAGAGCACAATAGGAGACGATCCTCCCATGTGACCTCACCAAAAAGCTTTGTTAACTTGAATTGTGGTTGTTTTACTCACCTTACTTAAAGTACCTTTTTTAACAACATTAGAGTTAAAAATCTAAAATACCCTGAAATTTGGAAAACCTTAGAACCACCATTGTTCCTCTTAGACACCGTGCTTTAAGAAGTTGAAAATCTATTTAGGTAGCCCATGGATCCACAAGAATAGATTTTGGATGCCGAAAGGATTCTCAATATGCCTGTGATTTGGTGTCAGGGAAGGAGTCACCACTGGGGCCGTAGTTTTATATTTTAACCTTGATGATCTGGGGCCAATATTCTTCCAATACATCACCAGACTTTCCTCCTTTTACAATGGCTAGAAATGATGTCTGTGCCAGGAAGGTAATTCAAACTTATGAGGACTTTCATACAAATAAAAGCTTCCTGATTTAGATATGTATCTTAGACCCATGGCCATAAAGTAACTAGTGCCTTCCATTGTGAAATCAGCCATGGTGGATGTTTCTTTGAATAAAAAGGGACCCACCTGGGATACCTTTTCAGGAATAAAGTGAAGATAGCTGTATACTTAGGTAGTGAGGAGTTTATTCAAAGAGAGAGGGGTGTTTCTGAGATCTAGATTAGCGGCAATTGGACCCGTTCACAATATTTGACTCATTGAAATACGTGTGGGATCTGATCAACAAAATGAAATCTATTCTATGAACCAAAGCAGATATAGAAGAATGTGCTTGTACACACAGTCAGTCAGATTTCTAAACACTTCACTGGCTTAAAAAAAAAAATCCCATGACCTTCAGAAACTGATGCTCCATCAAGGAAAGCATGAGTGTTTTGGATTTAGTTAGAGGGCATGGGTTCAAATTCCAGTGGTGCCTCATGTGACCTTGGGCAAACCATCTGACCTGTTTGGGCCTCAGCTATAAAATGACAGGGTTGGGATAGAATGACTTGATAGGGAAGTGATAGTTCAATTGTATTTTGACCTTGTCAGACCTCATCTGGAGTATTGTGTTCAGTTCTGGGCAAAGTGGTTTAAGAAAGACCAATAAGCTGGAAAGGAAGACAATCAGGATGGTGAAGGCCCTTCAGAGTTTACGTCATGTAAGGATTGGCTGAGGAACTGGGAATGTTTGTCCTGGAGAAGAAGAGACTTCGGGATGGGTGAGGGGAAAAAGTGGCTGCTTTCCAAGTGTTTCGAGGGACAGCATAGGGAGAAGGAATTAGGTATGTTCTATTTGGTTCCAGAGGACAGGACTAGGGACAATGATTGTTAAGTCGCAGAGTGGCCAATCTTAGGCTGTATGTCAGAAAAACAACAACTTGCTGACAATTAGAGCTATTCAGAAGTGGAGTGGGCTGCCTGAGAAGTAGGTTTGGTCCCCTTCCTGGTCAAGGTTGGACAGCCACTTGCGTATCTGAGAGTGGTGATTCCTTTTGTGGATGGGTGGGACTGGACGGCTACCAAAGACTCTTCCAATGCTCCACTTCTGGGATTTCCTTCCAGCCTATGAACCTGTGTCCTCGCCTCAACAGGTCTCCCTCAGAATTACTGACCTGTAAGTCATCCATGTGTTGCAAGCAAGCCTCATTCTCGACATTGTCTCGATATGACAACAACTCAGCATCTACCATCTCTCTGTCAGCCATCATTAGGACACTCATCTGTTCTCGTGGGCGAAGACGCGGTGGTGCTGGGTCCTTGCCTAGGCTGGCTCCCTTCTGGCTTCCTGTTACCTGCACTGCAGACACACCAATGTAAAGGTCTTTGGAGTTCCACTTGACTCCAGGCTGAGCTCCAGAGCCTCGGAATCCTGCAGCCTCTGGAGTGTGAGGGGAGACTTCCCGGCTATAATCCCTTATTCCTTCAGTGGGGCTGATTGTCTCAGAGACACATTGCTTGGAACTGGGGCTCTGCTTTCTGATACTTGGTTGTTCTAGACTCAGTGCAGTGGAGAGCAGTTTCTCCTGTCTTGGCTGGAAGTACTCAGGGTTCAATTTATGCTTTTTGGGAGCAGGATAATCTTTGTGGCTCTCACTGCTATAGTAATTAGAGGGCTCAGACCTAGGTCTTCTTAGCTCTGTAAGGAAAGCAGAAAGGGCAGTCAGGAGCAGTAATAGAACGAGAACTCCCACAGAGTAAGCGCTTGGGAGACAAAGCTCAAAGTCAGTATTCAAAATCTTACCCCAAGTATTTAAACATTTTAAACTACATACTCTACACTTAGACAGTTCTCTTCTGGGAAACTTGAATTTCCTGCAGGTGCACAGACTTCCTGTTATCTTTTGTACATTTTGTGGGGGAAGAAAGGGGGGGAGCAGCTGGTGCTCCTAGAGCTAATAGGACAGCAGACTCAGCAAAGGAAGTGGAGCTACGTGAATGACACACATTGTTTTTTCAAGTAAACTTCAAGAGACTAAAAACCATAGTAATTTCTGACGATTAATAATAGAATTCCAAAGATATGATTATTTCAGTTTCTTTTTTACCTGGATTTGTACTTGCAATAACAGTGATTCCCTTTTGTGATTCTGAAGAGGTGATGGTTTCACCATGCCACTGGGCTATCCAGCTATCTGTATTGGATTCTCCACTTGGAGGGCAATGGATTCTGGGGTTCTGTCCGAGCTGAACCTGCTCATTTCTCTGCAGCTGCTCCAAACATTCTGCCAATTTCACGTGACCCCGGGACGGGGCAATTGACAGAGGCAGCCTTCCCAGTGAGTCAGGAATAGAAATAGCTCGGCGGTCCCATTTGTATAGCACGATGGCAGCATCCATGTGTCCCAGGGCGCATGCCCACATCTAAAAGGTAAAGTGACAAGAAGGATGCCTTTTCAGAAAGCTTTCTGAAACGTATTTTACCCTTAGCCAGCAGGTTGGCCAGGTGCCCCTCATTGGCTCCAAAATGCTCTCAAATGTCTGAGAATTGTTTTTTCGCTGCTGAGCTTAATGGGATTATGTAAAATGTAAGTGATCAAAAATAGTTTTAATAAATGCCATATGTGAATGAAATGTAGTAGTATGGATCCAGGCAATTCCCACTTCCAAATTAAGAAAACTCCATTATTAAGAAATTCATGAAGCTTTTTCCTTACCAGAGGAGTGCATGAGAAATGATCCACGTTCAAAGGGTCAACCTCCAATTCCAAATCAATGCTATCAGCATGCTTAGTTCTGTAAGGAAGTAACAGGAATTACTCACCAAATTATATAATTTATTCAGTACTGGCAAAATCGAAACTTTTCATGACAATGAAAACTGGTGTCTAACATCCTGGAAATAAAAAAAGACCTGGCATTCCATTGGCTTGGTGATTTGGGCAAGTTGTACGGAGCCAGTGACCTACAGGAAATCAAGGAGGTCAACCTTAGGAGTGCTTCCCTAGTTCATTGTTTCCAGGGAAGAATTCATTAAAAGTCTCCCCAAAATTGTCTGTAAGACAAATTTTCTGCAACACTGTAGAATTAAAGGAATGGCAAGAGATAACGCCTTCTCTTTGCTAGTGGAACTTCTGGAAGGAAGCTGTGTGCCGAGTTTCATGATACCCAGCATATTCCACGTGAGCCACACACAGCCTTACCGCCATTTGATGAGGGTTTGGATCAGAGTGGCATAGCCCTGGGCTGCAGCCAGGTGCAAGAGGGTCATTCCTCGGAAAGTCTTCGAATGGATGAGGTGCTTGGACTTTGCCCAGCAGGCACGACTCATCATCTTTTCACACACCACCACCACGCGGCTCTCAAAGCAGCTCCCCATGGTCCCGGTCCCAGACGCACACTGCAATAATCAAACACAAATCACGATCTCATTTTTCATTGCAGGTAGGGAGCAGAGATTCTAGACCTAGCCAGTACTCTGCTGCACTGCATTTAAGTGCAAGAAATCAAATGCTTTAATGTGTGAGGAAGAACTGCAACATAAAAGTGAAAATGAAAAAGTAGAGATAAAAGCAATGTAGTAAACTATAAAATAGACTTGCCAGGCTTCAGATGAGTTGTATTTTTCTGCAGTACAGTGTACAAAGTAATTTTCCATAAAAACCAAGTTTGTTAGACTAGATTATAGCTGACACTGTGAATGTTAATTTAGTCTCCATTTATCTGAAGGTCCACTGATAGTGAAAAGAGGTTGTTGTAGGTGGAGTGTACACTGCAGTGGACAATTCTAAGAGCAAAGCACAGCTGCTCTCTTCGTGTCCTCCTCCTGGAAGGATACATGTGGCTTCAGTTTCATTGCCTCCAATACCACCCCTGTTCTTCCCTCTCAGCAAAGGAGGGCACCTCAGACTCTTTACTTGGGAATAGAGAATACTACAGTTCCATTGCCTCCCACCTCATTCCTATATTTACTTTATTCTCAGCAGAAGACCCTGCATCAGACTTCATTGAAAAAAATAGAAGTCATTTACTCTGAGCTCCCTCTCTCCTTCTCTAAACCCCTTGACACTATCTCCTATCCTATCCTTCTGTATTCCAGTCTTTGATGAAGAGGTGGCCCTTCTCCGTACCACCTCCTTCCATCTGCTTTGACAATCCATCCCCCACTCAGCGGCCAAAGTGATCTTCCTAAAGGGCAAGTCTAACCATTTCTGACCCCCAATTCTCCCCTACTCAAACTCTAGCCAAACTTACTTGGCCTAATGCCCCTTTTTCAAAAAAAATTATTCAGCACCCCTCAATTGCATCGAGACTACTACTGCTCCCCCCCACCGATCGTTCCAGTGCCCCCCCCAGAGGGCGGTATTGCCCACTTTGGGAACCTATGCAAGTCTAGTGGTTCCCTGTCACCTTCAGGATCAAATATAAAATGCTTTGCTTCGCATTCCACCTTTCCACTCTTCTTACACCTTTACACCTTCTTACATACTCTGTTGTGCAGCAATACTGGCTTCCTTGCTATTCTTAGAACAAGGCACTCCATCTCCTAACTCCTACCATTTTCACTAGTTGTGCCTGGAATGCTCTCCCTCCTTGCTCCTCCTAGCTCCTAGCTTCCTTCAAGTTCTAGCTAAAATCCCACCCTTGACAGGAAGCCTTTTTTAATCTCCCTGAATTCTAGTGCCTTCCCTGTGGTGATTATCTCCAACTTATCCTAGATGTAGCTTTTTGGTATGTGGTTTAAATGTCATTCCCCCCCCCCCATTAACTCCTTGAGAGCGGGGACTGTTTTTTGCCTTTTTCAGTCCCGGTACGCAGCACGTTGCAAAGCACATAGTAGGTGCTTCATAAATATTTATTGATTATTGACCCCCAAATCTTCAGTCTCTTCCTTTCTACTAGCATCTTTCCTGCTTCCTAGAAACATGTCTAGGTTTTCCCCATCCTTAAAACAATCAAATAACTTACTTTTTTGTCATCCTAGATTTTTCTTTTCTTTCACAGCAAAACTAGAAAAAGTTGTCTATACTTGTGGCTTCCACTTCCTCTCTTTCTCTCCCTCCTCAACTCCTTATTGCCTTCCAATTTCTTATAATCTGACTTTTAATCTCATCAGTGACTAAAACTGCTTTCTTCAAAATTACTAATGATTTATTAATTGTCAAAACCAATGGCTTTTTCTCAGTCTTGATCCTTCTTGACCTCTCTTGACCATCCTCTGATGTCTTGACTATTTGACAGTTGATCACTTTTTCCCTCCTGGATACTTTTTCCTCTGAGTTTTCATGGTATTTCTCTTTCCTGGTTCTCTTGTCTGACCAATCCTCATTTTCTTTTGTAGGATCATCATTTCTTTCCTCCTACGTGTAGGTGTACCTGGGGACTTTGCCCTTAGCCCTCTCCTTTTTTCTCTATGCTCCCTCTCTAGGTAACCTTGTCAACTCCCATAGGTTCAACTATCATCTCTCAGCAGATGATTCCCAGGTCTGTTATATCTACCTCTAGTGTCTCTCTTGAGTTCTAGTCCTGTCTTACCTATTTCCTGTTGGATATTTCCAACTGAATGTCCCATATACATCTCAAACTTGGCATGTCCAGAAGAGAATACACTATCTTTTCCTACCAAGCTCATTACTCTTTCAAATTCCTGTCAAGAACACCACAAGCCCTCTAGTTATCCTGATTCTCAATCTTGAAATCACCCTTTACTTTGCACTCTTTCTTACTCTTCCTATCCAGGCAATTGCCCAACTTTGTGGATTTTTACCTCCACAACATCTCTCATATCTGTCTCACCTTTCTACTCACATGGTCCACCCCATCCGGGTTCAGTCTCTCATTGCCTTTCACCTGGACTAATGCAGTAACTTCCTAATTGGTCTTCCTGCCTCTTTAGTCTCTTTTTTCCAATCCATCCCTCTGTATAGCTACTAAAGTGATCTTCCCAAGTCACAGGTCTGTTGCTCCCTACTGCCTTTTAAGATAAAATACAAACTCCACTATGGAAAACCTTCCATAATTTGGACCCAGACCACCTTTCCAAACTTATTAGACATTATTCCCCTCTGTGAGTACAAACTGTTCTCTTGGTATTCCATCTCCATGATTTTGCATAAGCTGGTCTCTGTACTTGCAATGTACCTCCTTTTCACCTCCACCTCCTCGAATCCTTAGTATTCTTCAGGGTTCAGTTCAAAAGTACTGCTTTCCATAGGAGGCCTTTCCTGATCCCCCTAAATTAGTTTGTGTTTATCTATAAGTGTACATATTGCTTCTCCTGATAGAATATAAGCTTCTTGAAAGCAGGGACTGTTTTATTTCTTTATTTTTATCCTCAGCACTCAGTGCAGGGATGTGCACATATTGGATTACCTCCTTTTAGGAAAATTCTTTTCTTCATAGAAACACTAGGAAGACTGTAACACCAAATTCATCTGACGTAAAATCAAAAGGGACTTTAAGAGTGCTAATAATAAATAATAATAATAATATAATAAATGATGATGATGATAACAAAAAGAACACAGGAAAGAATAATTCAGAAGCTTTAAATAATTTTTCCCTCTGCATCAGCTGAAAAGTCAAAATCAAAATTAGTACCTTGTCAGCAGCTTTGAGGGATTGGTGTTACACACAGTGCTTACAAATTACCCAGTTCCCCAGCCCAGCGCTCCCATCTCAGTTGTTTTAGAAAATATTTTTTCAGGGGATGAACCTTATAAAATGCAATTACTGCTAGGCTACTGCTTTATGTGCTCTTTAGTGAATCATCTATTATATTTAAAAAGAATTTATTGGGAAGATAGGGATCAGATAGTGGATGCAAAGCTGTCTCCAGTAGACCTATAAAAGTTTAATTAAGAAAGACAGCAAGGAGTCCCTGATGCACAGCATCAGGTTAGGAGGCTAAGGCAGAGATAATTCTGGATACACAAAAATGTTTGCTGTCATGAATAAAGATTAGTCACCTAGGTGGAGGACTGAGAAGGAAGTCCCTGATGGTTTCCTTTTTTTTTTTAAAGGTGTTATCTTTATCACATGAAGCAGATACTGATTGACTATCCTAATCATCTTTGAATTGTTAGAAGCTTATTTAACTCATGGAAGTTAAAAGGTTATCAGATTCATACTATTGTTGTCACTTGCCAGGTGACATAGGCTTTACACCCCTTGTGATGACACTGCACACACATGTCCCTCCCACACAACCTGGTAGTTAGGAATTAGAGGGGAACCTGTTTATCTTCACTTCATTGGGATGCTGATGCTGTGAAGGGGCTGGGCCTCCTGGGGCAAACAGGGAGGCCGACACAAATCACACAGGACAGGCAGGTGGGAGCTAGAGGGATGAGGATCTTAACCTCTGTGTGAAAAGCATTTTAGTTCTAGCGCTCCCCTTCTCACTCCACTTCTGAAGATGGAAAGGAACAACGTGAAAACCACACTTCATGGGAAGGGAAGATAAAGTGCAGGATCCTTTCTTTTACTGTGGGTCTAAGTATTATTTGCTGTTAGCTCTCTAAGTAACACTCTCCATGAGGAGTCCCATTAGTAGTCTAAAGGCTCATCAGAAATCTGCCAATTCATGCTTAGCTTCCAAAAATGGCTTATGAATTGTACCTCTTACAGTTATGGGGCTCCTGAAGCAATTATGGGGTTCTGTGCATTTGACACTGGAGTTCCTATTAACTTTTAGGAAATCATATATATGTATGTGTGTGTGTGTGTGTGTGTGTGTATACATACATACATACATACATATATGAATCCTGGGATGCAAGATAAAATCTCATGTAGAATAATTATTGAAATGTTTTTCTGAAGGCACTTTCTACACTGAGAATTTGGATCTTTGTCAAAGGCTAATAAATTGTTTAACTGAACCATGTTTTCTATTTGTGCTTGAAAGAGATAAAGGAATTCACATGTTGGAAAGTTCTTAATTTAACATTCATTAACATTGACATTGTTTTCTATTTTCATAGTCAGGGTTCAGTTGAATGAAATCTTAGGTGAATCAACATGATCCAGAAACCACTGACAGAGCTCTATATGACTGAAAACTTCCCCTCTGATAGTGCTAGTGAGGTTCATTGGCCCTGAAATACTATGCCTGTTCTCTTTGCCTTCTTAGTCAGAGGGCAATGTTCATCTCAGCAGAACGATGTTAGTCTCTAGAGAGGTATTTGTGATACTATCTCATCAAATGGACAGACAGACTTATCATCTCTAGGTCTCATACTTGTGCCTGGCTTCCTCCAGTCCCGCTCCCATTGCTGCCTCCGCTGCTACTGCCTCCAACACCTTGTTTGTGCTGCTGGGATCCGGTCATCTCAGCCATCCTCCTTTCCATCTGCTCCAGCCTTTCCAGGATGGACATCCTGAACTGGTTATCTAGGACAAGACAAAATAAAGTATGAGGTTATATCCCTGAAGAATAGATGCTACCAAGTGACCCTATTCATAAACATTAAGGTTTTATGAGAGATTGCCATCAAAAAACTCTAAAATTTGCTCTGTGTTTTCCCCTTGTCCAATGTTGTGGTCAGACTTTTTGCCCATATGTTGTTATCTATAGAGCCCAGAACAGTTCTTAGCTAAAGGGGAGCTCATTGCTACAAATTGTCTCTTGTAAGAATTCTGGTCAGCTAATTTGCAGGCTGCCTAATCACTCCCAGAGCTGGTTTCCATTGAAGACTGAGGTGTTCAGAATGACATGGCAAACCAGCCTTTGGCAGATGGGAGGAAAGCTAATGTAATATAACACATCTGGAAGACCAGGTAATGATCCTGACAAGAAGTAGCAGAGACCGGACAGTCATTTTTTATCTGAAAAAACTGAGCTTCGCCCCCTTCCCGTAGCTCTGACTCCAGGGTTGGGCCATCTGGGGAGATGGGCGACCACGAAAAACACTTTCATAGAGACTGGAGAATTAACTGCCTAAGCCCCTGGAGTTCTTCTAATGCATAACCCAGCTCCCGTGGAGACAAGTTCTGTTTTTTATCTAAGAAACCAGCAGAGCCTCCTGATTCTTTGAGGTGGACTTTGGGCCTCTGATGTGTGTGTCTATGAGTGTGAAATGCTGAAAGCAGCCTTGCCCAGGAGAAGCACTTGTTTGACTCATCTATTAAAGTCTTTAAGCATCTACATGTAGGACATGACATGGAATTTGGCCCTCAGAAGTATGTTCACATTTCTTTCTTTTTTAAAAAATCTTTGTAATGTCATTGCTGTAGGAACTCCTGGATGAGGAAACTCCCTCTAGCAATGCACACTGACAGCTTTGGTCTTAGAGAGTTGTTTGGGGATGTGGAGAGGTTAGTTGACTTGTTCCAGCCAATATGTCAGAAGTGGAGCTTAACCCCTGGGCTATCTAATAGGCTTCTACATTATGCCCGTTGCTTCTCTCACATTTCATGGCAGAGGCATAGAGCTTCAGTTAACACTATAATAATAATAATACTAGTAATGATAATAATAATAATAGCGAGATTTATGTAGCACTTTAAGGTTTACAAAGCATTTTACAAATATCTCATTTTATGTTCACAGCAACCCTGGGAAGTAGGCGCTGTTATTGTCCCATTTTACATATGAGGAAACTGAAGCAGACAGAGGTGAAGTGACTTGCCCAAGGTCACACCACTAATAAGTTTCTGAGACTAGATGCCAGAGTATTAAAGGAATAATAACAGCTAATTTTCCCTCATTAAAGAATTGAACAAAGCCCCTCATTCATGAGTATGCTAACACAACTTCCAGCTTGGTCATAAGCCTGCCTTCTTTGAGCCATTTCTAATATATAATTTGGTTGGCGTTGTATTGGAGGATTTTTATCCTCTTCAGATAAGAGATCTATGGACATTTTTTAAAGAACAGATCTTTCTCCAAACTTCAGGTGATTTGTATTGCTTAGTTGGAATAATCAAGCTATCCCTGACGGGCGTTTGACCCCTTCCCTGAGCTCTTCATTTGGCCCACTGGACACTGCCACCTGGTTGTCCTGCCAACAGGTCAAATTCAACATGTCCCAAAACCAAACTCAACTTCCTTCTCAAACTGATTTCTACTCCCAATTTCCCCATTTCTTTTGATGACACTGCCATTTTCCCAGTCACCCAGGCTCACCATCTCACAGTTATTCTTGATTCTTTACTCTCACCTACCGCCCGCCCCCCCCCCAACAGTCAATCAGTTGACATTTTCTGCCTCCATGCCTTTGATTATGCTGTTGCTAGGGGCTTCAATGAACTTTCACCCTCCTGTCCTCCTGTTGGCATATTCTTCCTATTAAAAATAATTAATAAATATGTATATACATAAACATAGCTTGAAGTTCTGCAAAGCATGTTTTATACATTATTCCATTTGATCCTCATGATAACCCCGTGAGATAAATACTACAGGTATTATCCCATTTTACAAATGAGAAAACTGAGGCTCCAAGTGGTGAACTT
Source organism: Phascolarctos cinereus (assembly GCF_003287225.1). Classification (NCBI taxonomy): domain Eukaryota; kingdom Metazoa; phylum Chordata; class Mammalia; order Diprotodontia; family Phascolarctidae; genus Phascolarctos; species Phascolarctos cinereus. Next base: position 394,043,851 of record NW_027556098.1, read on the forward strand.
ATTTATCAATGGTCACAGAGCTCTTCCTACCATCCCAAGCTGCCTGTCCTCATTCTTTCTAGGAATAGCTCAGGTGCTGCCTTTTCCATGATGCCACTTTTGATCCCCCTTAATTAGAGAGGATCCCTTCTGCTTTCAGCCTCTCAGGCCACTCTGTTCAGCATCGTTTATGCCCTTGATCATTATGTTCTACTTTGTAAGTTCCTTGAGGGTGTGAATTATACTAGTTTTCATCATACTATTCCTGCTGTCTAGCACAGGGCCTTGTATTTAGTAGGTGCTTAATAAATGTATTGGATTAGAAAGAATTTTGAGAAAGAGGAGCTTTATTAGCTTTCTTCCTTCATTTTTCCATGGAGTCTTTATGGTAATACATTTTAAAACTAATGGATAACAGGTCTCACATTGCTGTTAGGTGTGTCCGTACTATTTCACATAATATCAGTTATTTCTATAGTGCTTTAAGGTTTATAAAGTACATTTTTTTTTTACATAATCCTGAGATTGTGAGTAAGGCAGTAGATATTTCATTGTTTTCTCATCTTTGTAAAATGGTGCTGATAATACTTGCAGCACCTTGTTATGATGAAGAAGTACTGTATAAATGAGAGTGATAATCATTGTCCTAATTTTGTAGCCCTTGCTGAGGCTCCATGAGGTTGAGGGACTTGTCCACTGTTATTTTATTTATTTATTTATTTTTTGTTTGTTTGTTTTAGGCAATTGGGGTTAAGTGACTTGCCCAGGGTCACACAGGTAGTAAGTGTCAAGTGTCTGGTCTGAGGCCAGATTTGAAGTCAGGTCCTCCTGACTTCAGGGCTGGTGCTCTATCCACTGTGCCACCTTAGCTGCCCCAACTTGCCCACTGTTAGACAATGTCAGAGCCAGGATGGACCATGGGACAAAAAATGGGAGCAGCTGTTAGAAATTATGGATAGGAAGCAAAGACAGGGCTGGAATGTTCAAGCATTTCAAATTAATCAGTCAATAAACACTTATTAATTACCTATTGTGTGCCAGGCACTTGTGCTAAGCACTAAGGATACAAAAAAAGGCAAAAGATAGTCCCCTGCCCTCAAGGAGCTCACAATCTAACGGGGAAAACAACAAGCAAACAAGTATATACAAACAAGCTACATCCAGGATGCCCCCCCCCCATTTCTGCTTCCAGCCTAGCCCTTCAAGCCATCATCGAGGAGCCAACCTCCCCTTATCCAGTCTTTTGCCAAGGCCTAACTATTTTAACTTCTTAATATCTCCTATATATGTCCCTTTTCCTCCTCTGACACTGCCACCACTCTGGTGCAGGCTTTCATCGACCCAGGCTGGGATTATTGTAATAGCCTTCCGTTGTGCCTGCCACAAGTCTCTATACAAAGAAAGGCAAAAGCAGTCCCTGCCCTCAAGGAGTTCACAATCTAATCGGGGAGACAGCATACAAACAATTATACATAACAAGATATATACAGGGTAAGTTAGAGGGTCAGTGACTTGTCCAGGATTATACAAGTTAAGTGTCCATTAGATTATAAACTCCTTGAGGGCAGAGACTGTAATCCCTAGCAATTAGCAAAGCAAAGGTATGTAGCAGGTGCTTAATAAATGCTTATTGATTAATTGATCGATTGTCTGAGGAGGGATTCAAACTCCGGTTTTCCTGACTCCAAATCTAGCGCTCAATCTACTGCACCAAGCTGTCTCTTTTTGTTATCAATAGGAGAGTGAATCAGCACGAAGACTGTACAGGAGTGTTTTAATTTTCCAACCAGGAATGGGAAAAACAATGCTAGGTTAGTGTGTGGCTTTTATACTTTTTCTATCAGAACCCATCTTGTTCTCACCAGAAAACTGAAGTTTACAAATGAGGGATTTTTCCAATCTGCCCTTTGACTTCACCTTTCAGATAGATTTGGATTTAGTTTTGCTTCTCAGTTACCCCTTATAATAAATTTATAAACTCCACCTCTTCCCAACAATGACAGGTGAAGACTCCCATTTACCTCTGTCCCTGCCCTGCACTTGCTCTCGGAATGATTTTGCTTTTAAGCTAATATAACCATCCACTTATTTCTTAGGCAAGCCTGCAAATCTCACATCTGTACAATTAGAGTTTCAATAACGATTGCACTTGTTTCAGATCTCTCTGGACCCCTGCGGCTGAGGATTAATATTACATGAAATGAGAAGGAAAAAACCAAAACAAAACAACAAAAATATGCCGATCTGCGTGCCCAGAGAAAGCTCCCCCAGCCCTGGCCGGCACGGATTGCCTGTTGCAGCCATGTTTTCCTCGCCAGCCTTTGTTCTAGTTGGGAGTGCTGCATTTTGGTGCAGTGCAGAGCCGGTCCTCCCCTTCTCCGCCACTCCCCCCCTCCCCGGTCCCCCGTCCCCCCTCCGCCTTTCCCATTCCCAGGCTAATCACGCACGCGGCAGAGACTGACAACTCCCGGCCCCTTGCCACTGCGCGCCTGTGTCAAAACACCACAATGTCGATAGCGTTCTCGTTATGAAAAGGAGCCCCACATTTGCCGCAGAGGTTAATGGTTCTCCTGTCTGCATGTTTAACACCATTCCCCATTGCCGTAGAGTCAGCGCTTTCATATTATTAAGCTGCTCAGAAGCAATTATTTGCCTCTTAACAAAATGATATCATGCTTAACAGCATCTCTGAGCCTCTCAATTCCAAAATGGGAAAGCAGTGACAATTAAAATGAGAAAACATTTATAAATACAAATGGAATGACTGAGCTGGCTCCTTCAGAGCAGCCTAGAATGGCTGGTCTGATGTTTTCCGTTGACCAGAAATCAGACCTATTCTTTCAAATTCCAACTTTCTTCTCTGAAATACTCATTTATAGCAAGATCATGCATCTGCTCCCTTGTTAGTAAAAGGCTCGGTCATTTGGCTGAAAGGCTTACTTTCCCATTACTGACAATTTAAGTCAAAGGAGACAGCTTTATTTTGGTATTATGCCCTAACCACGATAATAAAACTTGACCATAAAGTATTAGAGAAATTCACAGTTATGTATCCCTTTAATAATGTTAGTCACCGTGAAGATAATACAAAAAAATCCAAAAATTCTAATATGTAGTTATTACTGATAGACTGCAGCAGAATTACAAAGTAAATTTTAAAGATTTTTTTGCTGATGAATAGCCATTCTTGTCATTTCTGTCCCTTGAACATAGGATTAAATATGCTAAAACTTGAACCATGATATGTGGTTCGAGGATGCTGATGGATTGGGCTTCAGCACTTCCCCATCTCGCTCTTGTCTAAACAAAGGAAGTACAGACTCAGCAGTGTGAGATTCCAAGCCAACCGTCTCAAACATGGCCCCACAACGGTTTTGTTGGAATAGCCATCGTAACTGGTCTTTTCTTTAGTGAGGGCATGAACAGGAACAAACGTGTATGCAGTAAATGAGTTTCTGGAGCCCCACACAAGATCAAGGGGGAGCTAAAAGCTAAGACCCAATGAGTTTGCATGATTCTTAACAAAGAAAGTCAGTAGCTCTGCTTGGCTCATTCTGAACATGGAGTTCTCAGCTTTTGGAGCTTCCTGCAAATTTCTTCCTAAAAGCATCGAGATATCTCAAGTAGTAAGCACTGTGCATGTAAAATCAAAGTTACTGCTTTATTGAAAAATGCTAAATTTGGATCTCTTTCTCTAGTTTTGTCATGGGAAAGAAGTATAAAAAGTGGGCTATAGGCTAAAGAACAGATATTGATGGTAGATTCCTGTCCTACAACCCACGTTGGCTTCCTATAGATTTCTAATGGATAATAAAAACAATTTTTTCCCCCAGAAACACCCACCTGACTAGTCAGTTTGCCTTAAAAAATTAGAATATCTAGTCATTTTTGCAAAGATACATGTCTCCTACCAAAAATATATAGAAAGGATGTCTGTTCTACTATAAAATTGCCAATGCAAGGCTCAAAATTCAAAGTTCATACAAGTTTATATCCAGGTTGCCATGGAAAAACAAGATTAGCACGTGGGAGAGACGACAACAACAACAGCAACAACGAAGGATTGTCATGACTGAGGGATTTGTCATCCAGCGGCCAGCCTGTGTAGGGGAAAAGCCTCTCCCTACCTAACAAGGATGGCTATTTTAGAATGACACCATTGCCTTGGAATTCATGTTGCAGATCACTCAAAGGGCAGTGAAAAGGCACATGACATGACTGAGAAGGCTGAAACATGAACAAAAAATTACACAGGAAAAGCAAGCAGTATAAAGCTTATCATCAGATAGCTGAACACTGGGAAAAGGAGGTGGGCCAGTCATGAAGCGAGAGTGAGGGATCGCTAACAGACAGCCTCCATGCTCCAAAGGTTGAGATCTAGAGCAAGTGAAGCAGATGCCTGTGAGGATTTCAGTCCCGCCAGATGAGAAGACATGGAGAGGTAGGGATCTGCACCACATCAGTCAGATCACGGATTCCTCAAAGAAGCAACTCTAACTAAAGGCTACGAATCTATATGCTTTGTGTACTATAGGAATTTAATCAGAACATTTACATAAAATTTTAGAGCCAGAAGAAACCTTAGAGATCTTCTAGTCCAACACTCAAACTTTACACCTAAGGAAACTGAGGCCCAGGAAGAGTGACCCAAGGTCATATGGTGGCAGATCTATGGAAAGAACTCAAACCTCAAGGAACTTTTAAAAAATCTGTTTTGTTTTTCCTCATCTCAGTTTATTCCAATAACATTTAATTTGGTAATTGTTATTAGTACTCCGACCACAGGAGGCTTACACATCACTCTTTTCAGAACCTCTTATTAGGTAGATGGTGCCAATATCATCCTACTACAACCGTCACTGCTTTCCTATGATTTATCTATTTCCTTGCTTTCACATTTGTAACGTCATTTCGTTCATTTCTTTGAAACACCATTATCTGTTACAGTTTTACATTCACATACAAGTGTAATCATTTCTAAGACAAGTCCTATGATATTTGAGTCTCAAAAGTAAAATGTTTCATGTATATACTTTTCCCACTACCCTGATAAATTATAAATCCTTATGGTCAGGGATGGTAGCAGTCCCAGGAATGTAAATGGACATTCAGAAAACACTTGCTAAAGAAAAGATATTGGAAGAACAACCCTATACCATTGATTTGATGCTCAATGGATTGTAGACACCCCCTGGGCAAAACACATTCCTGCTCCTGAACTTAAAGCATAAAGCAAGAGTAGTCTCAAGAATCCTTTCACTTCCTCTGATTTGTCAATGTGTTAACACTTGATAAGTCTCTTGTGACCTGACCTACCCCTCATTCACTCACACCATACCTTGCTGTGTGAATGTTTTTGTGATTTGTCTGTTTCCCCGCATCTTCACCTGTTCCTTTCAGACATTTAGCTTTGATGGTAACCTTTGTTGACCCCCATCATTACCACTCTTCTGGTTCCCTTTTCTACTTAATGAAGAATCACTTTTCATTCTCCCTGCTGCTACCCTATCTATATTCCATTCAAGGAGCTGGTTGGCTTACTGGAGGAAAAACAGCATGCTGTAGTTGAGAGGGCATGGGATGGATTTGGAGTCAAAGTGCCAAGTTCAAATCTCAGCTCTGCTACTTGACACTTTGGTGGCCTTGGGCAAATCATCTCCCCTAGTTAGACTTCAGTTTCCTCACATTTCAAATGAGGGGTGGGACTAGATGAACTAAGGTTACTGATGGATCTAAATTTTATGATTTCTTACACAATTGCACTAATATGGGAAACTCCCATAGACTCTCTACAAGACACATCATCACTATAGAAAATACTCCCAGACAACTCTAGCATCCTTCTTGGTTGTCCCTTCAAAAGCCACCATATGACTACTACTTGCATCTAGGCTAGCTTCCAAGATTATACCCCAATATTTCTCTCACTTTCTCCTTCCCAATGAAAGGTGCCCCTAGATCTCTCCTTTTGACCTTCCACTTTACTGCCAAAGGAACACACCCATGTGCATGATGCCACAGAAGTTAGGGATGCCCATAAAGGCAGGCCCTATTTTTCTCCAAGCATAAGCACAGCCAGCTTTTATGCACAGAAAGCACAGAAATTCTCCCGGCAATCTGCCCTGCTCGCTGGGGCCTTCTTCTTTCTACATATCAGGCAACGAAAGATTCAGTGTACAGATAACTTGAGTAGTTTGCGTTCCTATAGTGCTTTAAGGTTCACAAAGCACTTTACATATGTTATCTAATCTGCTACTTCCAACAGCCCTGTGAGCTAGGTGCTGTCGCTACCCCCATTTATAGATGAGAAGATGGACTCAAAGAACCTGTCCAAGATCACACAAATAGAAGGCATGTGATTTGGAAATCAAACCCATATTTTCTTCTTGGACTCCATGTCCCACCCTCTATTTGCTGTGATGTGGTGTGTTTTCATACTTCTTATGTCCACTGATATTGGCAACATTCTGGTATGCTCTTTCCTTAAAGCGTGTGGATCCCTTCTCACTAAGGATAGACCTTTCCAAATATGATACCTTTATTGGGTGATAGCATCCATAAAGTGGGGCCCATGGAGTGAATGTATGGCCAAGGACCACCCACCTTGTCATATGGAATGCTTTAAATGTATATAAATTGGTGACAAATGTCATGCTATCTTATGCAAAAATAGTAAAATGGAAGAAAAAAAAAAGGAAATCTCAATGCTCTATTGAACTAAAACAGGAGGTCCTGTAGGTCTATAAGACTTCTATAAGACTTCCAGTGTCACAGAATGTAGAAAAAAACACTTAACATTCTGAAAAAAGAATCAGTGATCAAACTCTTGATGGAGACACACAGTTCATCAGGGACATGAAAATCCTGTAACAACCATAACAACAACAACGCAGGAATATTATATATATGGATCACGAATCCATGTGAGCTTTCAGGAGGAAAACAAAAAACTACTGAAAAATGGCCCCAAACCTACTCCAGTAAGACAGATAATCTAACATTTTATATACTAACATCAAATATTTAACATCAGCTCTTCTCCAGCTGCTCCCAAGAGGCCTCATGGCATGGGGTTTTTAAAAGCCTGAGGAAGATCTGGGTTTGTATCTCAGCTTTTTTTCTCTTTGTAGGGCTTAGTGTGGTACTTGGCACACAGAGCTTTATTAATGCTTTTCCCTTCATTCATTCAGCTATATGACCACTTAACCTCTCAGCCTCAGCTTCTTCATCTGTATGTAGTTGGGGATTTGACTAGAGTGCTTCTCATGGAGCTTAATGTGCACTGAAGCCCATTCCAGATGACAGGCTCCTAGTTATGCACTTCCTTTAGCAAGGGGGCAAAAGAAATATCTCACCATAAAGGGCCCAAAAGCCTTCCCAGCTCTGTGGGAAGTACCCTTGCCCAATTCTCCCCTGCAGTAAAATGGGGATTTTAATACTATTTACACAACCTATCTTAAAGGGTAGTTGTGACAGATGATTTGTATATCTCCAAGTGCTATAGAAATATGAGTTTTATTATTGTTGTTATAAAACTATGACCCACTTTGGTCCAAATATTGATATGAACACACTTACTAATAAAATTATCAGAACATGTTGACAGAGGAGAAAAGGAAACTTTAAAAAAACAGATTTTTAAAACTTATAGCCATAAGGAACTTTACTGCAAGCTTCTGGGAAATTAACTCTAAAGGACAAAGGGCACTAGAGTAAGGGTATGGGATTTAATGAAAGTGAAAAGTTGTGTTATTGAAACAGAGTTAATGTGGTCCAGCAACACTGCAAGTAGCACTCTTTGATGGGTCCTGTCATAACCTATCTCAAAGAACCCAAGGCTTTCCCACGAGAATCCTAAATTTCACCAGCTGAATAGATCTTTTGCTGCTAGTACATCGGCAAATTCCAAAGAGCTTTGTACTGTTTTCTATGAACTTAATTTCATTGTTCTTAATCACTAAGCTCACAGAGTCATCCTTCTTTTGAGTGTTATTATGTCAGTCAATATACAGCTAAAATCCAGAAAAAACAGGACTAAATCTGTTTGTCCACTTTATGCTCAATATATGCTCCACTTCCTGTCCTGAGTCCTCTCCCACCTCCTCCCTGGAAGGTTGATGTAAGGAGAAAAAATGGAATGAGTTTGTAGAAATGTCTTCCTCTCTACTCCTCTTTCTTCCCAGAAAAGAAATGAAACAAAGGGTGGGAATAGGTGGTTATGCACGAGTCACTCCTAGGTAAGTAGAGGCCCATGTCAATTATTAGCAGACCTTGGACATCTAAAAGAAATCCTCCATCACACAATTTCCAATCCTAAGGGATTTAATGGAAATTGCCAAATTCTCAAATATTAATTTTTATTGACCTCTTTAATTTCATTAAAATTTATTTATATAGTTTGCCTTGGCACATCAAACACTTCACCTTCAGCACCTAAATAATGTGACCCACCCTTCTATAAATGACATTGCCTGTAAGTTTCTCCCTTTTTGTGGTATCACCTTTAATTTGTATAGTGCTCTCTATGTTATTTTAAATATATGCCATGCAGAATTTTTAGGATCATACATTTAGAGTGGGTTGGGACATATGAGATTATCAAGGTCAAAATTTTACAGATGAGGAAACTGAAGTACAGATAGGTTAAATGACCTGCCCCAAATCACCTAGGTCTAGGTGGTAGAGCCATTCTGTGACAACTGACTCCCAAACGATACTGTGATCATTTTACTATGCTGTATTTCATGAAAGCAACACACAATGAGAACGTGTACTAACTCTAAATAAGTAAATAAATAAGAGCTATAAATCCTGGGAACTACTGGAATTTATTAAGCAGCCTGCTGACATGGCCAGATTTGTGCTTTAAGGAAGGTTACTTTAATAGCTGAGTAGTTTAGTAGCTAGACTGGAGTGGAGAGAGACTGGAGGCAGGGAGACTTAACCAAAAGGCTAGCAACAGTATGAGAACCTGCACTAAGGTGGCAGCTACATAAGTGGAGGGAAGGGATACATACAAGATGGGACTGAGGTAAAGTTGACAGTAGTTGGCAACAGCAGAGAATAACATTGAAGTTTTAAGCCTGGGTAACAGGGAGGATAGTGGTATGGGTAGTAATAGGAAAGTTCAGAAGAGGGGAGGATTTTGGGGGTGGAGGAGATTAAGTTCTGTTTTGGAAATGTTTTCAAAGAGGCAGGAGAACTAGAGACCAAATTGCCAATATTCACCGGATTATGGAGAATTGAGCAAGGGAGTTCCAGAAAAACTTGTATTTCTGCTTCATTGACTACACTAAAGTATTTGACTGTGTGGCTCACAACAAAATGTTGCAAGTTCTACCAGATCATCTTACTTGTCTCCTGAGGAACCTGTATTCAGGCCAAGAAATAACAGTTAGAACTGAACAGGGAACAACTGGTTTAAGATGGGAAAAAGAGTACGACAAGGCTATGTGTAGTACCTTATTTATTTAACTTATATGCTGGGAACATTATGTGAAATGCAAGTGGATGAATCAAAAGCCATAATTAAAGTTGCTGGGAGAAATATCAGCAATCTCAGGTATGCAGACGATACTAGTTTGAAAGTGAAGAGGAATTAAGAAGACTGTTGATGAGGGTGAAAGAGAAGAGTGTAAAAGCTGGCTTGAAGCTTAATAAATATATATGTGTAGATATACCTAAACAAGCTAAGATCTTGGCAATTGGTCCCATCACTTCCTGGCAAAGAGGAGAAGAAATGGAAGCAGTGTCAGATTTTAGATTCTTGAGCTTAAAGATCACTGCAGATGGTGACTGCAGCCATGAAATTAAAAGATACTTGTTCCTTGGAAGGAAAGCTATGGCAAATCTGGACAGCATGCTAAAAAGCAGAGACACCACCTTGCCAACAGAGGTCCATATAGTCAAAGCTATGTTTTTTTCCCCCCCAATAGCAATTTATGGCTATGAGAGTTAGACTATAAGGAAAGCTGAGGGCTGCAGAATCAACACTTTTGAATTGTGGTGCTGGAGAAGACTTTCGATAGTCTGTTGGACAGCAAGGAGGTCACATCAGTCAATACTTAAAGAAATTAATTCAGGCTATTCACTGAAGTTGAAGTTTAAATACTTTGGTTACATAATGAGAAGACAGGACTAACTGGAGCAGCCTCTGACATTGGGAAAGATTGAAGGCAAAAGGAAAAGGGGATGGCAGAAGATGAGATGGCTAGATAGTATCATGGAAATAACAAACACGAGCTTGGACAGACTTTGAGAGAGAGTGGAGGATAGAAGGGCCTGACATGCTAGGATCCATGGGGTCACAAAGAGTCGGACACAACTGAATGACTGAACGGCGGCGACAGCAACAACAACATTTGGACAGGTTGATTTTGAGATGTCTATGGGACATCCATTTCAAAATGTCCAAGAGGTAATAATGCAATTTATCTTCTACAAAACGTATTGCCTGAAAGTTTCTCCCTTTTTGTGATATTGCCTTTAATTTTTATAGTATGCATAGTACTTTTATAATTTTATTTTTTATTATTATTTCACTTTTATGGTACATATAGTATGTGTAGAGTATTTTTATAGTACATATAATATAGATATGAAAGTATAGATCAGGAGAGAAGTTAGAACTAAATAAATAGATCTGGGAATCATCTCCATAGAGATGATAATTGAACCTCTGGGACCTGATGAGACCATGAAGTGAGATCCTTTAGCCAATGGGTGCTACTCAGCCCTCCCTCCCCTCCCCCCCGCCCCCCAAGGCTTAGCATCTAATTGATTTTCAAGGCTGCAGTGAGCAGCATCACAAATGACCATGTCAGACAGAATCTTATCCCAGGACTCTCTGCTACAAATCACTTTATTTCATGAGAATATTGAACCTTAGGAGTTGCTGTAGTTACTCATAGAGATTTCAGTGATCTATGGTGGACTTAGGTGGGTTATACACAATTAGCAATTAGATCACCTGTTTTAATGGAGAAATGGAGTATTCAGAATGATCAAAACCCAATGGAACAGCCTTGAGAAGCACATGAAAAAGCTCCAAAGCTTTCCTGGCTGTGTTCCATTTCCTATCAGTCTAGGTACAAAATGTTGTAACCACAATATATCTTTGTGGAAATATGGCAGAAGGGCTCTGAGGAAAATCTGATTTCTCCACAGACATGAATTTGAATTTCACACTAATGTAATGAGACATTTTTTTCATCCACTGAACATTACATGAAAAATACCAATTCACAATATTTTTCTAAAGTCTTTTCATTTTCCCCTATCCTGCTACTTATTTGGAATACACATGACAGACTCTATGTCTTTATTAAAAGAATGTTTATTATTAGTTACAAAAATGTTTAACACCTCATTCGGTTGTGTTGTTTTGTTCTTTAAATGCTTTTGAAAAAAATGTGCTGATAGAACTGTTCGTTGGATTGGCAACAGTAAATGCATACAGAACAGGATAGTCAAAAATTGGTTGCTTTGTTTTGTTTGCCAAGGCATGGACCCCTGCTTCCTATCAAATAGCTGATGCCATCACAAATGACCTAAACTGATCTAATTCATGTCTTAGCAATGTCTTTATTGCCAGAGAATGAGGAAAATCTTGGCCTTGGCAGGTAAATGAATGAGGGAATGAGTGATCGTCAAATACCATCTGCTATTTTAAAACACGTTTATTTGTAGCTCAAGTGCATATGTGCCCTCCTGTTGCTATTTGGATTGGGAATGAGGGGCCATCTCTCATTCCACTTACAGCCCTTGGCTACACTGGCAGGAAGAGCTGATGCAGCAAAAAATGGCATGGTTCAAACTATTTCTGTTAGCAACTGTAATTGCTGCTCAGGACATTTCTTGACATTTTTAGGAAGTTCAGAGACAAAACCTGGTAAAGTCACAATTCCCTCCTGGAACAGATGGAGCTGCTAGAGAAAAACATTAAGCCAGTTAGAAAGCAGTCACTGCTTTTCTCCTTGAAGTCCTTCAGGATGTCTGAGTGTAGGGCCAAGGGCAAGGGCCAGGCTGAGCTAAGGAACAAGCTGTACCACTCTGATCTTTCCAAAGCAATTGCTAAATTTAACTATAGAAAACTTGTCATCCTCTACTTTTTAAACTCCTCAACTCTTTGTGACAAAACCCTTTAACCACCAGAAATGAGTTCTGACAATTTCTACAGCAGAAATGTGTGCTTTCCCCCTACCTCCCCCCTCTTTGATCTATACATTTGTGTCCAGTCTTTGTTAGATTTATCACAGATTGGCATCTTGGATGCCTCATTGCAAAGGAAATAGGAAATACTTCAAGGAAAGTTTTTGATGGTTGTTGAACTATCATAAGAGATTTCACACCTTTAACTTATATAATGAATTTCAAGAAAGGTAATTTAGAGGGATCTGCCTCTCCAGTAATGACACAGTGGAAAAAATGAGAACCTACAAACGTGTAACTCAACTAGTACATTCTAAAGAATCCTCTTATTTGGTGGGGAGGGGTGTTGTTTGGTGGTGTGAAGTTTGGAGCTAGGATTCCATCAGAATAGGGACTTCTGGGTAAAAAAAAAAGAAAACTCCCTCTACTGATACACATTAGAAACTGTTCTGTAACTCTTAGAGAGTTGCCTTGAGGTTAAATGAATTGCCTAGGGTCACACAGCCAGTATGTTTCAGGATTTGAGTCAAGGTCTTCTTGACTTTGAGGCTCATTCTACAGCCAATGTGCCACATTACTTCTATTAAAGGACACAATAATTTCAAAAAAGCTGATGGCTATAACTGGTGATAAAGAGACCACACACATACACACAATAACCAATAAAGCATTAAAAAAAGAACTTTGCAAAAATGTATACATAAAACCTATATTAGAAAGAGTGAAGTGAAGATGAGGGTTTAAATAACATGGTACACATAAGGGGAATGAAGAACAAAAATCCCAGTAATGGAGAAGCAATGAAACATTAGAAAAACTGCTGCTATCATGAGAGAGGTACTAGAACATCTAGAAAACATGAAGATGTTGATCATTAAATATTAACAGATATTCTGTAGGGTAATAAACTCTTTGGTTAATAAGTGAAATGATATAAATCTTTTTTTGGAGGGCCAAACAAGAATATTAATGTAATATTCTCATTCTAGGCTAGTTTTCTCAGCATCTAGTACAGTGTCTTGCATATTACATAGATGCTTAGTAAATGTTGAATTGGGGAAGATATTAGTGCATGTTGATTTAAACAGTAAAATAAAAGAGCAATTTATTTGAAGAAAAGAAAATAATGTCTTCTATAGAAGAATGGAAAAATACCAGGACCAAGAAGGATCTGGGAGACAACTGGGAAGGGAGAAAGAAAGTTATACAGGACAAAACATTTATATCCATCTCTTATTTGCATGTCTATGTCCATTCTTGAATTGTTGATAGCAGTTGTTTTTATGCCTCAGATTTTATTGGGGGCTATATCTCATTCAGACTAGAGCATAAGATAAGGAAGTATTTGAATCAGCAGAGAAATTCTTAACATATTAAATGCAGGACTGGCTAAAGTTGGGAAATTGAGATTACTTTGAGGAATTTACTACATTCAGAATCATGCTAACATTTAATAAAAATAGGGCTGTCTAGATTTTTCATGCACTTATCTCTAGTTATAATCACGGAGGCTGTTTCCTACCCCTTTGCCCAATTCCATCATAGGTATTCTCCTTATGACAGGACAAATGATATATATGTATATATATCATACACATATATACACATATATATACACACATACATATATATATATATATATATATATATATATATATATATATATATATATATTTCCATCTTTGAACCAGTTCAAATGAAAGTGGGGTTCAAGAGTTTTTCACTCTCTCCTAGTTTCCCTTCCGTTATAAAAATTCCTTGTGTGCCTCTTTTATGTGAGATAATTTCCTCATTCTTCTTCTCCCTTCCCTTTTCTCCCAGCACATTCTTCTTTCTTGCTCTTCCATTTTTCTTTTGAAATCATCCCAACATAATAGAGTCACACCCATGCCCTCTGTTTAAGCAGACTCCTAGCTTCACTAATGATTATAAAGTTCTTAGGGGTTACCTGTATCATCTTTTCATTTAGGAATGTAAACAGTTTAATTCTTTTATGATTTCTCCTTCATGTTTACCTTTTTATGCATCTTTTGAGTCTTATGTTTGAATGTCAAAATTTCTATTCAGCTCTGGTCTTTTTATCAGAAATGACTTAAAGTCTTCTATTTAATTAAATTTCCATTTTTTACCCTGTGGATTTATACTCAATTTTGCTGGATAGGTGCTTCTTGGTTGTAATCCTAGCTCCTTTGCCTTTTGGAACATCATATTCCAAGCCCTCTGATCTTTCATAGTTTTAACTGCTAAATCTTGGGTGATCTCGACTGTGGCTCCATGGTATTTGAATTATTTTTTTTTCTGGCTGCTTATGGTATTTTCTCCTTGACCTGGGAGTTGGAATCTGGCTATATTCCTGAGAGTTTTCATTTTGGGATCTCTTTCAGGAAGTGATCAGTGAATTCTTTCAGTTTCTACTTTGCCCTCTAATTTCTGGGCAGTTTTCCTTGTTAATTTTTTGAAATATGATATCTAGGTGCTTTTTTAAAAATCATGGCTTTTAGGAAATCCAATAATTCTTAAATTATTTCTCCTTGACCTATTTTCCAAGTCAGTTATTTTTCCTGTAAGATATTTTACATTTTCTTCTATTTTTTTTTTTACCTTGAATTTGTTTTATTGTTTCCTGCATGGAATCATTATCGTTTGCTTGACCAATTCTAATTTTTAAAGAGTTATTTTCTTTTTGTTCTTTTTAGTTTAAATAGTCACCTATTATTTATTTATTTTTCCAATTTTTGCAAGGCAATTGGGGTTAAGTGACTTGCCCAGGGTCACACAGCTAGTGAGTATCATGTGTCTGAGGCTAGATTTGAACTCAGGTCCTCCTGACTCCACGGCCAGTGCTGTATACACTGCGCCATCTAGCTGCCCCACGAGTTATTTTCTTTAGAGAAGTTTTATGTCTCTTTACCATTTGGTCAATTCTGATATTTAAGGAGTTATTTTTTTTTTCAAATTTTTGCTGTCTTTTTTTTTTTTTAACAAAACTGTTAATTTACTTTTCATAATTTTCTTGCATTGTTTACATTTCTTTTCCCAGTTTTTCCCCTACCACTTTTATTTGATTTTTAAAATAATATTTTTTGCTCTTAAAAAAAACTTTTTCTTTAGCTCTTCTAGGAATTCTTGTTAGTCTTGTGTCCAATCTGTATCTTCCTTTGAGGCTTTGCTTACAGATGTTTTCAAGTCATTGTCTTCTGAGTTTGTCTTGAGCTTCCCTGTCACCATAGTAGCTTTTTATGGTCAGATTTTTTTTTGTTGTTGTTTGCTTATTTTCCCAGCACATTTCTTGACTTTGGATTTTATGTTAGAGTTGAGACCTGTTCATCTCTGGAGGTGGCCAGCTAGGAGCAGCTAGGTGGCCCAGTAGATAGAGCGCCTGGAGTCAGAAAGACTCATCTTTATGAGTTCAAATCTGGCCTCAGACACTTAAGAGCAGTGTGACCCTAGGCAAGTCAAGGCAAAACCTGTTTGCCTCAATGTCCTTATCTGTAAAATGAGCTGGAGAAGGAAATGGCAAACCATTCCAGTATCTTTGCCAAGAAAACCCCAAATGGGGTTACAAAGAGTCATACAACTGAAATCCCTGAACAACAACAACAAATACCTGTGGAGGTAGAAGGGAGTGTCTGAGTTCTGGAGGCTTGTAAATTTTCAGTGCTTCCGTGATCTTGGCAGAGTTTGGTCACTACTTTCTTGGTCTGGGCTGTAGTTCTTACCCAGGTGGGGTCCTTGCTATCTTGTGACTGCATCTGCTCCTCTCTGTTCCAGAACTGTAATCATGGAAGTAGAAGTGCCAAATGGCACCTAGTCCTACACCCAGTATTAGCACAGGGATCCCCTAGAATCTTTCTGCCTATTCAGTTTCCTTACCATCCTTGGGTGCCGGACACTGGATAATCCTGGGGCTGCCTCTGCTGCTGCCTCTGCCTCCAAAGGCTACAGGCCATGCCACTTCTGACTTGCCGGCCTCCTGACCAGCCCCCATCCTACTTTCTGCAGACCTCTCTTTCTGTCCTAAGTTGCCCTGGGACAGAAAAATGACTCACTGTGATGATTTCGTTGTCGTTGTCGTCGTTGTTGTTGTCGTTGTCTTCTTCTTCTTCTTCTTCTTCCTCCTCCTCCTCCTCTTCTTCCTCCTTCTCCTTCTTCATCTTTATTTTTGTTTAGAATTCAATTTGACATGTTTTTAAAAGTTTGGTAGAGAGGTATGTTGGGATAGTTTAGCAAAAATGTTCACTTCACTCTGCCATCTTGATTCTGCTCCCTCCACCTCCAAGTGTTTGTCCTTTAAAGCATTATCCTTGGAGGGATAATTCTACTCTAAAGCCACTGCCATTTCTCAATGCATTTTTGATGTTTTCTTTTGGAAGAGTTACCAGAGTTAGTCTGAGAGGTCAAAAAACCAGTCTCCTTACTTTAGAATCAAATTATTTATGACTAAATGGTGTTTACAAATTTGATTCTCTA
The DNA here is from genome assembly GCF_003287225.1 of Phascolarctos cinereus. Classification (NCBI taxonomy): domain Eukaryota; kingdom Metazoa; phylum Chordata; class Mammalia; order Diprotodontia; family Phascolarctidae; genus Phascolarctos; species Phascolarctos cinereus. The sequence goes on from NW_027556098.1 coordinate 394,060,450, forward strand.
ATTTATTCACTAGTCTTGCCTACAAATGATTTTGGGTTGTTTCCAATAAATTACAGCCATTATTAAAGGATGAAGAGTTTTCACTATTAAGGATGTTCAAGACTATGCTTCTGACTCTGAAGTCAGTTGTGAATGAGAACTTTTAAAAAAATTTTTTTTGAAGCAAGGATAACATCTTTGAAATAGGTTCATAGCACCCAAAGGTGACTGTGCTCTCATATGGATACACAGGTTTTGATAAATCAGAGTTAATTCTCATATATATATATATATATATATATATATATGTATGTATATATATATATGTATGTATATATATACATACATATATGTATATATACATACATATATATATATATATATATGTATGTATATATATATATATTTTTTTTAATAAGTCTCACTACCTTATACACATCAGAAGACTATGGATCTATTAGAAGTGGCAGGTTAGAATGTCATGAGGACAGAGTGATTTTGAAAGTGTTAACTAATGAAATGCAGCTATATTTATAGTTTTAATTGAAACCAAAACTTTCAGGAGCCTGAAAGCACAATGAAGAGTTGAATGTGGCTGTTAGCAAACTGCAGCATCCTCCCATGGATGACCATTATGTGAGAAGTGAAGTAAAAGATAGCATGTAGGACTGGAAAAGGATATGGGTCAGGCATATAGGAGAAAGAGTGAAAAAAAAAAGTGGACAGTCTAGAGGTTAGATTGGTACCTTAAAGATATTTAACAAACACCAGAAGAAAGCCACTGGTATATGGGGGGGGGGATAGTCTAGGAAGAATTTATAGCAGGGCATGGATAAGAATTTCAGGATGACATGGCATAGAGGATGTTATCCTTACCAATGAAGGAAACTCCTTCTGCTAAGGTTATAGATCTATCCAAATAAGTAATTTGCTTCTTGTCGACTTATTAAGATATTTTCTAAACCCATCATTGATTCTGTTGGTTATTGTTTCCATTGTGGCATATTTGAGGGCTGTTATCCAAAATGCCTTTCTTAGCCAAAGAAGGTTATACACAAGCTATCAGATAATCCCAGCATATTATGGTTGAGAAGGACCTCAAAAGATAATCTAATCTCCTGTATATGTGTAAGTATATATGCATGCATGCGTGTGTGTGTGTGTGTGTGTGTTTGTGTGTACACAGATATCTCTATCTTTATCTGAACAGGAATCCCCTACAACATCTCTCATAAGTGATCATCTATCTCTTGCTTGAATACTACCTCCTAAAGCAGCCCTGTCTACTTTTGGACAATGCTACTGGGAAAATTCCCCTCAGATCAGGTTGAAATCAAAGTCTCTACAGATTCTATCCACTGCTTCTACTTCTGCCCTTTGTGGCTAAGCAGAACAAGCCCAACCCCTTCTCTACACAATAATCCTTTGAATATTTGAAGATGGTGATCATCCCCTAACCCTCCCTACCAGTTTTCTCCAGGTTGCTTTCTCTAGGTTGTGTCCCAATTCTTCTGATCATTTAAAAATATTTTATTAGAAACTTTTTGATCAGTCTTCATGAATTCCAATCCCTCATCCTTCTCATTACTCTTTCCTGGACCACTCTCAGTTGTTTGTATTCTTTCTAAGGTGTGATGGGGTCTGACCAGGGCAGCCCCTACCTTGACCTGGCTTGGTATAGAATCATATTATCTTTTAGCATACAGTTTGCTAAAATCTCCAGATTTTTTTTCCACAAATGATATTTTTGTTCATCAGTTAATGAACAAACATTTATCAAATGTCTATTATGTGCCAGGCACTGGGCTTGGTATTGGGGATACAAAGACAAACATGAAACATGCCTTTCCTGCAAGAAACTTACATTCTAGGGAAGAAGTATAACATGGATTCACATAAACATGTAAAATACATATATGTGCATATACATATATAATATACTCAAATTTTACTTAAATATATGTATAATTTTCTAAAGGAACTCTAGCCTATTCTTCCCATTCTGTTAAATTTTGGTCCTAGCTCATGGTCCATTTGAAGTGACTGTTCACAATATAAGTTGTCTATCCAGCTTCATATCATAGTTTCGACAATAGGTGTTCTTCACAGATTTGCCTTTTTCCGGTATAGCTAATTAGAATGAATTCTTTTGGGTGATTGTGGATCTCGTTTCTCCAAGGATCTAGAACTTGGTACAATCAGTTCAATGCCACCTACAAACCAGATAGATCATCTAGATCAGAGGTACCCAACATGAAGCCTCCTGGTGGCATGAAGCCCACAGTCCTCCCAGTGCAGTCCAAACCAGCTTAACAAAATAAACAAAAATACAATAGTTTAAAGATAACATTAATATCAGTTTTCCGAGTTAATATGCTGCCTGTAGGGATCCTTATGTATGATTTAGTGATCCCCTTTTTCTGTTTGAGTTTGACCCCACTTATCTAAAAGACCTTATTGTCCCTCTTCATTTTGGACGATATGCTGGACCTTCTTCGTGACTGTCAAAGAACTGTGGCAGACATAAGTTGGGCCCACCTTAGTATTAGGAAGCAGAAGTCATTAAAAATTTATACTGGCTTCTCATCAGTAATTCATATTAAATATAGGAGGACTTTGAAAAATATTTCTTTAGGTATTAAGTATTAACATTAAAATAATCGAGTAGTGAGACTCAGATGGAGGGTATTTACATTTCTTTCTTTTTGTTGTTTCTTCTTTGAGTCCTATTAGAGCAAATGTGATACACTTTTTGCCTGCTGTTACTTTCACTATTCACTTTTTCATACTGTTCTTGATCATATTTGGGAACAAATATACCACGACAGGATAAAGATGAAAATATGATTTAAAGAGAAAAGAACTAGATTCACAAAAAAATCCCCATGAAAGTGTTCATTAATTTCACACAAATGCCTATGGTCTAATTCCACTTACAAAAAACCTTAAACAATCCTTGCAAACCTTGGACCCCATGGAGCAGAGTTTAAAAAAGAAAAAGACAAATAAATCCCAGGCTCCTTTTAAGAGGAAGAGAAGAAGGCTACATTGGAATTGGAATATTCGAGACATTCAAGGGAAGATGAATCAACATTATATCACTTGAAAGTCTACTATAGCTTTTCAGTCATATACTTCCTAAGTAAGATAAAACTGGGGAAGGTTTTCAAATAGAGGTAGTAGGGTCTATGCACTCTAAGCAGTGCTATCTGATGATTACTTCTATACTTCCCATTTGCTATATATGGAATCATCTGATTTATAATAATCCTCCATGGTGGCAATTGTTATGATACCTTTCACATTAAATTCTGGCATGGGAAGGATAGCTATACTATTTTAGCATAGGATCTGGAGTAAGAGGTCAGAGGGAAGAGAGTAAGAATATCAGAAACAAAAAATAAATAAAAATTTCTTCTAATAAAATATTCCATAGTACCTTAGAAGCAAATGCAAAAACAATCCTGGTTGCTGTCCCTGCTGTAATTCCTATTCACAACAGATGCTCTTTGCACCAGGGACCTAGTGGCTTTTATGGAGGCTCTGACCGACACAGCCTGGGCTTGGGCTGCAAGCCCTTGATGAGAGCATTTTCAACATGCTCCTTCCTCATCCATTATTTAGAGGGTTGTTTGGTGGCATAGCTATGATCTTGGAGTTAATTGTAGGGCTACTGTTTGCAGAGAAACTCCCAACTGTTTTGCTAAATTGTGTGAGAGTCACAGCCCAGGAGAGTCCAATGGCATTTCTTTTCTCAAAAGTGGGTCTTGTACCTGGTCATTTTAGTTCTGGGACTGAATTTTCAACAGTGAAATTGCTTCAGGATGGTGTGAAATTGTTTCCTCTTTAGAGCTAGAATCTAGGGGAATAAAAGTGGGGAGGTTCTTTCCAAATTATGACAAGTCTATACTATGAAATTTAAAAATAAATATGACTGTCTTAATACTAAAGTTATACAAGTTAATATTAATAATTAAATTACTTAAATATATGATTCACAATGGGCTTTCATTACATACTAGATAGTAAATATTAGACTATCAAGTTATACTACTTATAAACCTTACTTTATTTATTTAAGTTAAGAATCACATTTCTCCAAAGGTGGATTAAGAGCTATCACTTTAGCTAACAATAGCTATATCTCTCTTACCACTTGGAATTTCAGAAAATGCTTTTGGTATTCTAGGTCTCCCTAGGAGTAGCATGACCCAATCATGGTGGAATGAGCTGTCTCCAACCCACCACTTTCCATTCTCAATTCTGGGAGTACCTCCTGAAGTACCCAGAGGCTTCCTCTGCTTTCCTGTTTCTTTTTTTTTCTTTTTGTTCTCTCTTCAGAGCTTATAACTTTGAAAGGGGCTTACGAGGACTTCAGACCCCTGGAAACACCAGTGGCTCTTATCTATCTATCTATCTATCTATCTATCTATCTATCTATCTATCTGACTGTCTGTCTGTCTGTCTGTCTGTCTAAGATTTCCCACCATCTACAGACAGTGATCTGGCAAACAGCCTTTTTGTCTCTCTCCAAAAACTCAAGGCTGTAAGTCAGGAGAACCAGGACCCAGCTCAGACCTGGTTCTGTTCACTGGCTGCTATTATCTACTAACTCAGACAAGCTATTTAACCTCTGTGGGCCTTGGCTTCCCTATCTGGAAAGTGAGGGGATTGGACTAGACAATCCATAATGTATAATTTTTCAGCTTTAACATCCTGTGATTCTTAGTTCTGAAATTAAATTAGACACGATAAAAGATCATCAACCTCAAAATTCTTTGCAACTATCTCTAAATACCCTTCAAAATCTCCATAGCAGCCTCCATCTACCTTCTTATCTTCCTCTAGTTAGAGCTGTCTTTCCTAAAGCATTAGAATTAGAAATAAACTATTTCTTAATCAGCTTTGTTTTGTTCTCTTGGTTAATTACCAGCATTGTGGTATTTGCTACTGTTCTTCATTGAAGAAATGCAGTATTTTGCTATGGGTTAAACTGATTTCTATGGGCTAGCCCAGCAATGTATCCACCATTAATGATATCTTTTTTGTTGGAAAATGAATTTGAGTTTCAAACAACTGATTTATAACAAAACTTTTGAAATATAACAGAGAGTATACTAGGGATCTTCTAATATTTCATACCAATGAGCAGGACTTCCTGATAGAGAAAACTGTCAGGGCTATTGATCCTGGTCAGAGAGAAGGGAACTGATAATCTCAAGAGAAAAAAAAATGAGAGGACATTTTCATGCATTCTTTATTCATCTAAAGTAAAGTTTTTATACTAAGAGCTTGAATCAGGTTTTCTCAAACAAGCTCTGGGAATTTTGGCATCATCCAATCTAGTATCTGGTGAAAAGGGTTGAAGACTGGCAGGTTCTGGGACCTCCTTCCAAAGGCTCAGCTTTGCCACTGATGATGTTGTTCTCAATGGCATACTTAGAGGCTTGAGGGACTTTGGAAGACATGCTACTGGCTTTATGGATCTAATAGGCTTTTAAAGACCAGAAAACATCTCTGTGATTTCATACAAAGTCCTCTAATGTGAAGTGACCTAGTGAAATCCAGACACATCTAGGCTGAGATCATTCCAGACAGCTTCCTCTCTTCCCACATCATTCAGACATTTCCTCCTTCACACCTAGATCCCATGAAGAAGTAGTCCTTCTTGTCAAGGCAAACCCTTCTACACACATCCTTGATCCCATTTCCCTTCTTCTCCAGCAGACTGCCCCAACTATTATCTCCACTCTCATCTTCAATTTCTCCCTAACTGCTGGCTCTTTTCCTACTGCCTACAAGCATTTCCACATGTGCATCCTTAAAAACCCTCACTTGATCTTATCCCTCCTGAAACTTAACATCCTGTATCTCTCTTCCCCTTCATGGCTAAATTCCTTGAGGAAGCTGTCTAACTGGAAGCCTCTACTTCCTCTCCTCCTACTCTTTTCTAAAACCTCTGCAGTCTGGCTTCCAATTTCATCATTCAACTGAAACTTCCCTCTTCATAGTTACCAAGGTTTTCTTAAATGCCAAATCTGATATGACCTTTTCTCAATCCTTACCCTTCTTGACATCCTGCAGCTTTTGATACTGTTGATCACCTCCTGGATACTCTTTTCCTCTTTATGTCTTTGTAGCATGACTCTCTCCTAATTCTCCCCCTGTCTATCCCATCTCAGTTTCCTCTGCTGGTTCTTCAACCATGTCACCCTCATTAACTGTGGGCACACCCCAAGGCTCTGTCTCCAGCCTCTTTTCTATTTCACTTGGTGACCTCATCAATTCCCATAGGTTCAGTTATCATCTCCATGTTGATGATTCCCAGATCTATACATCCAGCTCTGCTCTCTCCTGAGCTCCAGACAAAGATCACCAAATGCCTTTTGGTCATCTCAAACTGAATATTTAATAGATATCCAATCTTCTGTCAAATTTTGTCATTTTTATGTCCCCCACACTTTTTTGTATAGTCCTTTTCTCTCCCCTCACACTTCTACAACTCTAGTTCCAGGCGTCATCTCCTCTTGCCTGGAATACTGCAATAGTGTTCTAACTGGGCTCCCTACCTCAAGTCTCTTTCCACTTCAATCTATCCTCTAGTCAGCTGCCAAGCTGATTTCCTGAAGCACAAGTGTAACCATGTCCCCCACCCCCACCCCAGTGAGCTTCAGTGTCTCCCTGTTACCTCCAAGATCAAATAGAAACTCTTCAGTTTCACATTTAAAGCTCTTTGTAATTTTATCCCTTCCTATCTTTCTAGACTTAGACTTTACCCCGCTTCACTCTTTCAATCATCTAGCTATAATGGCTTACTTCCAGGTCCTCAAACACAGCACTCCATCTCCTATCTCTGCTTCTGCACTAGCTGTCCCTTATTCCTGGAATGCTTTGGTTCCCTTACTCTCCCCACTGTTTTTTAGTTTCCCAGGCTTCTTTTCAGACTCACTTTGAATCCCATCTACTTCCCATCAGCTGGGGAGTGGCTAAACAAGCTGTGGTGTATGATTGTAATGGAATATTATTGTGCTATAAGAAATGACAAGCAGGATGATTTCAGAGAAACCTGGAAAGACTTACATGAACTGATGCATAGTGAAGTGAACAGAACCAGGAGAACTTTGTATGCAATAATAGCAATGTTATTTGGTGAAGAATTGTGAATGACTTAGCTGTTCTCAGCAATACAATGATCCAAGATAATCCCAAAGGACTCATGATGAAACATGCCATCTGACTCCAGAGAAAGAACTAATATTGTTTGAATATAAACTGAGGCATACTATTTTTCACTTTCTTTCATTTTTTCTTTTGTTTGAGTCTTCTTGTACAAAATGACTAATATGGAAATGTTTTACATAATTGCACATGTATAACCTATATCTGATTGCTTACTACCTTAGGGAGGGGGGAGGGGAGGGAGAAAAGGATAGAATTTGGAACTCAAAACTTAAAAAAAAGTTAAAAAATTGAAAAAAAATCTCACCTACTTGCTGGAGTCCTTTCTCAGTCACCTCAGCTGCTAATACCTTCTCCTTTCAGATTTCCTTCCATCTATGCTGTCTGTATCTTTTATGAACCTAGTTATTTACATGTTGTCTCCCCCATTAAAACTGAAGCTCCTTGAGGAGGACAAGGATTTTATTTTTGCTTTTCTTTGTATCCTCAGGGCTTAGCACAGAGCCTGGCATATAGCAAAGGCTTAATTAAAGGCTTGTTGACTGAGTGTTGAGAGGTTCATTTTACAGATGAATAAACTGAGGTCCAGAGAGGCTGATTAACTTCCTTACAAATAAGGATTTACAGTTGGAATGTGCTCAACCCTATTATTTTACAGACGAACTGGAGTACCAGAGTTAAATGAGATGGATGGAAGTGTGGAGGTAGGCAGAGGCACAGCATCTACATTTTTTATGGGGCTGTAGTTTCCCCAGAGGGGCCCTTGGTGTAGTGGCTAGAGGGCTGGTCTTGAGGTCAGGATGATATGGATTCAAGTCCTTCCCCAGATACATGTCAATTGTCTGACCACGGGGAAGGGCTCCTGGCAACTCTGTAAGACCTTACGTAACATAGTAGTTGCTGATCTATCCTGGCGGACAGTCTCCATACAAGGAATTCTCTATATCAATGAAATCCTAGGGTTTAGACCCCTCCAACTTCACCCCTGTAAGATCTCCAGTCTCTCCCAAAGTACCTTGCACACAGCAGGGATTCTGTAAACATCTACTGGATGGAAAAGAATAATGTTACGTAAAGTGCTTTACAAAGCTTAAAGTATCATATGACAAGAAGCTGTCATTACTATCATCTTCCACATCATGAATAACAATGTCACCAAGTCCACTGGGAACTTCATTCAATTCTTACACAGTTCCTCTAATCAAAGGAACTCTTGGACCACTGCCCTCTATGTCACTTGACCTGTGCGTGAACGTTCAAGTTACAGGAGAATCTCCTCCCACCCCAACTCCAGCAGGTTGGACTGTGGCACTGTCTACAGTTGTATTTCCTGAAATACTGTAGGATGTGGAAAACTATTGAAATCAAACAAGGTTGCGCTGGCATCACCTCTTTAGTGAAAATGCTCAGCCATCATTTATTTCTTGTATGGTTTCAATGTTTTATGTCAAGTACCTTTTGGGATACTTTTGTCTGCGTCAGGTTTTTTGGTATATGTAAAATGACAATGGCCTCTCTCAGCCCCAACAAGTCTAAAAGTCATTATTTAAGTGCCTACTATGTGCCAGTACTGTGCTAGGCATATTGAGGGATAGAAATAAATGAAGCATGTTTTTTCCCCATTACGGGCAATGGGCTTTATAATCTACTTGAGGAGAATACAACACTAACCAACATAAAGGAGACAGTTATCTCTTCCAGATGTTCTTGAATGTCAATCTCAATGCAGGGGTCGTGCCTGTCTGGGTCATCCAGTACACTTGTAAACACTTCCTCAATGTCAATATGACTAATTTTAACAGGAGATCTTTGTCGTAATTCAGTGCATCTCAGCAGGGTTCCCTCTGCCAATCGGCTTTCATGGAATTTCATTGATAGCTACTACATAACCTTGAAATACAAACAGATTCACCCCAAAGTAAATTTCCCCACACATTTCTTATTCCACAGCTGCCAGGCAGAGGAAGACTTTGTACAGGCCACTTGGCATCTCCCAGGGCAGTTCTGCTTTTGTAGATTCATGAAGCATAAATATTGAATGAATAACATTGACTCACCAGAGGAAGAGAGAACCATTTAAATGTAAGAATACAAGTCAGGGGCACAAAGAACAGAGAAGAGGGAAAATGCATATTGCAGAGAAATAATTATTTGGGATGAACAAAAGATTTCCAGAAAACCTATTACCACTGCAACAACTGAAGAACTGTAGCCAGTTTGACAGAATCTCAAGATGGTCTTTCTTGAGTTTCTAGGTAAAGTCTGTATAATACCTGAAAATGCTTGAATTTTCCCTTTTATTTTTTTTTCTTATTTAAGAAAAAAAAATCACTAACACTCAGACAAAGTAAGGACAATGAATTCACAAAGCTCAGCCTGTATGGACAGTATTACAACTTCAGAGGCTCACAAACAGTATGCTCAAAATAACAACCACCCCAAAACACTGCCATAACAACTCCAGAAGTGAGCATCTGGACACAAGCCTTGACATTTGGGGGCTGAGCTGAGAACAACTGGAAATGCAACAATAAACACGCACTTATGCATAGACCAATAGAATCTTACAGTTGGAAGGGACCTTGGAGGCATGCTGACCATGAATTCCTTGTACATAGATTATATAGAGATCAAATCTATTACCACTCACCCTAAATTTCCACTTTTACTCTCCCAAAGTGTAGGCCAACATTCTTTTCATTATCTGTGACCTCTCAATGCTCTCATGCTTTGCATACTGAAGTACTGTAGTGGTGGGTGTTGTATAGACATGCAAGCATAATCTGTATCAGCAGGTCAAAGAAAAGCCTGCTAGACTTTTAATAAAATTACATATTTTGCTAGGAAAAAAATAGTATAGAAAAACACAATGCACTAATTATTTACTAAAGGATTGCTTTCTGTAATTTGTTTTCTTAAAAATTAAGCAAGAGAAAATGAGATTAGGTTCCTTACTCTTAGTTATGCTCTTTACAGCTTAATCAATCATCAACATTCATTGTTGGTCATATGTTCATTGTCATTTATAAGTCCAGGGGACTTGTGTTTATTTTCACAAGTAAACTAAAGTTTTATTTGGGAAATGAATACTCAGTAAATAAATGCTGTCTCTAGAATATTAAACACAATCACTCCCCAAATACAATACTAAATGAGAGATCAACATAAGCTTATTTCCCACACTCCAATTCCAGCCCTAAAATAATAAATAATCATCTTGAAAATGCTCACCATGAAACCATCTTTGCTACCAACACATGACTGTATCAGACTCTCAGACAGTAACCCTTCTCTTGGGCTCTCTCCCTCCTCTCTGTTTCTCTGACAGAGTTTTTTATATGGGAACTGTTAGAATGACTCCATCAGAGAGGAAGAGTAAAGGGTTCATTTGATCCACTAACCATTATCCTACTAAGTTACGACATTTACCACAAATCTGATTTTGTCACTTCAGATTTGGAGCTTGCGGGTTTAAGGAGGTAGGATGCATTCAACCAAGCAAAGTGCAACCAGACTGATGATACCTGTCAGGTCAGAGTTTAGTAAGGCAGATATTCTACACGCAAAAAGCAGAGGTCCTACCTACCTCAAACAATAGTGGGAGTAGTTACAAGTGGATTTGTGACATTTCAGCATTCCTCTGTAAAGTGGTAATCAGCTGCGATGGTGATGTGCAGTGTCACTACCACTTTTAGAAAAAGAGTTTGGCTTGCCAAGAAAGGAAAAATCCTCATATAATTGGATTCATCTACATATTTACTCTGTCCTGAGGAACTGGCTAAACAGAATAGAATCGATCAATGAAAGTGAAGTAAATTGATAAAGTCTGTCTTCTAAGTGCGTGGGGTCAAACCCAGAGCTTCTCTATTCTCGTGGGCTACCAGACACCAAGCATAGAGTAAGTTCTTCCAAACCTTCATTCGTTCTCCGAACTCGACTTTTCAGATCGTAGGCATTCTGAAGGCTTAACTTTAAAAACATACTTCAGGTGCTTTTCAGCTCGACCAACATGCCGGGAAAGCCAGTCTTCTTCCACAGCCTTGCCTCGAGTCATTTCGTATGTAATCTCTCAGACACACTCGAAGGCCAGGCGGCGGCTGCTGCGTTGGTGCAGTGAGGGCTATGGCGCCGCGCCGGGGCCAGGAGCCTGAGCCGGGCCGGAGCCGGGCGCAGTCCAGTGCCGGGGCTGTGCGGAGAGGTGCGGCGCGGTACGGCCCAATCCAGTCCAGCCCAGCCCAGCCCAGCCTAGCGGGGGAGTGAGTCCCCTCCCCCCAGCGCCCCTGGGGCCCCCCAGCACCAAGCTGAAGAGTTAGACGAACCTGACTCCTGCCCCGCAGGGGCCAAGGCAGGGTACCTCGTGAGCGGAGCCGAGCGGAGCTAGCTGGGGACAGACGGGGAGCGACAGGGTGGGGAGGAGAGCGGAGGGAGAGGAAGGCTCATTCAGAAAAGCCCGCCACAATCTCACTGCGCTTTCAAAACAAAAACAAGCACCAGTCAGCCGCACTCACGCCATCAGGCTGACACGCACAAACACTCCCAGCGTTTACAGACTCTCGCTGACACCCCTTCCTACTGGCATCCTGCTTTTTTCACATACAAGCTGCCTCCTGAACCCCCAAACATCCCGCTCCCCCAAACACACCTCCTTACATTCACATTATCCCAATACACGCCTTTATCCTGATTTTCCCCGAAAAACACACAACGCTTACAACGTTACTCCCCGCCGCTTCAACCGAAGGCAAATACACCCCCTTTACATGGATCGCCAACACAACCTTATGCTGATACCCTCCAAAGAAGGCAACCCCAAATATGTACCCCTAACGCGGACACCCCTCAAATAATACAACTCTTACTCGAACTCCCCGCAAATACTTGCACTGACTACCTGAAATACACACCCTTTATGCTGACACCTCAAAAAACACTTAGCATTCCCCAAACACACCCATTATACTGACACCAAAACACACGCCTTTAGACTCCCCCAAAATACACACAGCCGTTGCAGAAATCTTCCAAACCCTGCCCTTCTCACAATAGTACCCCTCAAACACACACATACACACACCCTTTCACTTGTACTCCAGCACACACAGCTTCACCAGTCCCCAAAACAGAGCCCTGTACACTTACCCTTCCTTTCTCAACAGTAAACACCTCAGAACCCACCTCCCGCCACCACATCTACACCAATAACAATGACTTACGATGGCACCCTCTCAGAGACAGCCATCTCCTCGCACTCGTTACACACTCGCGCTCTCGCCACGAGACACTAGCCACGGTGACATAATACTCACCCCCTCTCCCCCGCCCTTTGCACACCCCTGGCACGCTGCGCCCGTCCACAACACGCCCCTCGAACTCTCCTGGACACTCGAGACACCTTTTCCTCCCCCTGTCATAAGCACGCAAGCACACTCGCTCGCACACTCGCACGCACACACACACACAAACACACACACACACACTTTTAAAGCAAGCTGCAGGAATGTGCAGCCCTCCCCTCTTCCTAGCCCAGCCCAGCCCAGCCCAGTTCAGCCCCGAGCCCGCTCAGTTCCGCACGCCGCAGCCGGACCGACTCACAGGGCTACAGCCTTAGGGCAGCGTTGTCTCCCCGCCACAGCCGTGTGCGCTGCCCCGGCCAATGGTGGAGCGCAGCGGTGAGCTCACTCACCACAGCCCCACCCCCTGAGCTGCCTCGGCAAATCCGGAGGTGGGAGTGGTCATGACGTCACCAGGATCTGAGGAGAGGCAGGCGTCCGGGCGCCTGGAGCTTGAGCCGAGCCGGGACTGAGCAGGCACTGCGCCCCCTGAGTCCGCAGGGCGCCGGCTCGGGGATGTGCGGCGCGGTAGGCGCCTGTCTTCCCGCAGAGGAGGAGAGGCAACGACTACGAGGCTTCTCCGAGGACCCTTGCCCCATATTAACCCCTAGGACCGCTCTGGACACATTCAGGATACCCTTGGCTCAAAACGGCCTCCTTTCCCTTAGCCCAGGTCCAGCTCCCCTCGCCTTTCTGCTCTTCTCCCTCCCCTTTCCAAATCCCCACTCGGGGAAAAGCCACAGCCGTGGCTCCCCTGTCAGAGAAAAGGAAAACCTGCACCAGGCCGCCCCTCCACTGGAGCCCCATTTCTAAGGCCCCAAAGGGCTCACCTGAGCCCAGTCCCGCTTCGAGCCTCTGTTGGGCCCGGGGCACGAAAACAGGAGGCTCCACTTTTCCGCCACTATCCCTCCCAGCCCCTCTTACGGACTTGCCCTCTTTCCTCATTCCCCTCTGCAGCTCAGTGGGGCGCTCCTCCCTCCTATCTGTCCCTCCCCCATCCTTCACTGACCCCCGATCTAGGTGTCCAGGACAGTCGGCGCTGTTGGGGACCCACCTGATTGCTTTCCCCAGCCCTCGTTCTCTGCCCCTCCCGAGGATCCCCTTCCCTCCCCAGGGCTTCGCGGTTGGCCTCCGGGCAGCCCCAAGAGTCGTGGTCACCTCACTCCCCTCCCTTGCAGTCCCTTTCCCTCCCCGCACCTCTCCGCTGGGGGGGGGGTGCCTTTGTTGGCCCTTCCTCCCTCCTTCCTTCCCTCCCTCCCTCCCATCCGGCGCCGCCTGCCCGCGGAGCCTGCAATGCAGCCGCGGGAGGAGCCCTGCTCTGCGGAGAGAGCGAGAGCGAGAGCGAGGGGGAGACAGCTCTGGGGAGCGAGAGACAGTGAGAAATACAGAGATCGGGGGAGAGAATGTGTATATGTGTGTGACATACTGACGGAGACAGGCAGGCGGCAGAGAAGAGGCTACAGCAGGGGAGAAGGGAGGAAGGGAGAGAAAGGGCAGAGGAGAAAGAGGCACCAGAAGGGGAAAGAACAGAACAAGAGGTACTAGGCAAGAGGGAGCTGTCCCAGGACACTTCAGAACTGAGGACAGCACCCCAAGGAGGCTGCAAGGGGTATTGTGGCCAGAGTTAAAAGCCCAGAAACACAGCAGAGAGGATGAGCTGAGAGGGGTGCAAGTCAAACCACCGAGGTAAAGGGGAAACATTTCTTGGTATGGGAGTTAGAGCCAGGTCCCATTAAAGACGGAATCTTTCATGGTTTCCACTGCTCACGAAGAGAAGTCTGAACCATTTAGCCTGGCATTCGAGGCCCTCCACAAACTGTCCCCAATTTACTTTTCCAGACTTATCTCCCAGTAGTACCCCTCTCTTCTCTTTCTGTCAGATTGGTCTTCTTACTATCAGCCAAACTAACCATGAGCTTCCTGTCTATTTTCCTTCCCACCCCCACGGTTCTCTCTGCAACCCCTCAGCCCTTTTTTCATACACCCATTTACCTATCCAAACACAATTGATTTCCAGGTCCTTCCTATCCTATCATTTCCGTCAAGTCTTTACTGACCATTCCACTTGTTGTCTATGCCAATCTTTTGAATTTATCCCAAGGTGAAATACTCCGTAATGGTCCCAGTGTCCTCATCTCTAAAATAGGAAGAAGGTTGGACAAGATGGCCTGCCAGGTCCCTTCCAACTCTAGATCTATGATATTATGAAGGCACAATTTTCTGCCTTATATCGTTAGTTCTTTTACATGTAGAGAGGCAGTGTGGCTTAGTGGATAGAAGAAGCCTTGGGAATTAGAAAGAGCAGGTTTCAATTCTTGCCTCCAAAACATACTACAGCTACATGACTCTTTTAAGTCGCAGAGAACTGCTGACCCACTCCAGGGGAAGGAGTTTCTATACTGGAAGCTCCCGACAATAATGAAACATTTTGTATTTATAAATAGCTGTCATAGAATCATAGACTGTTAGTTGCCAGGACCTTAGAGATCATATGGCTTTAGGATTGGAAGAGACTTAAGGAAGCATTTGGTTGATCTCATCTCATTTCAGACTGGGGGGAACTGTGGTCCGGAAATCTGAAATCATTCTCAAAAGTCATGTAGGTGATAAGTAGCAGGACTGAGACTTCAAATCAGCTCTCCTGACCCCAAATCCTTGGGTGTCTTAAAGGAGAAGAGGCTGGAGGGCCCCTCTGTGGGTATCTTATAGTGGGGATTTATTTACATATTGGTTGGGCTAGATGGACTCTGAGGGCCCTTCCAACTGTCAACTTCTGTGATTCTGTAGCTCTTTCCTTGGCAATGATCAATAACATCATTTTACAGATCATGGAACAAGCCTCTGGAGATTCAGGTCACTGCCTATGATCACTGAAGATCACAGTCTGGGACTTGGAAAGGACCTTGGAGGTCATCTAGTGCAATCTCTTTATTTTACAGAGGAGGAAACTCTCGTTTGGATCACTTGCCCAAGGTCATGCAGCTATTAAGGATTCGAACCCAGGTCTTAGACTCCAAATCTAACACTCTTTCTCAATTGATCATTTTGTTGACAGTAGGTAGTATTGGGTCACTGTTCACCTCCACCCTTCAGTTAGAAACCCAGATCTGAATGGGAGCTTCTAGGAACAACTCAGGGGGAAAGCTGACAGGAGTAGCCTTAAGGTACCATCTGCCATTAGCCATAAACCATTAGGAAGACCCAGTAACTTAGTGACTCTTTTTCTGCTGGCTGGCTGCTCAGAGAATTAAATGGAACCTTGAGCCAAACCCCTCCCCTTTCCAGGATTCCTATATCCTTTTCTGGTTATGGATCATGTATTAAGAGCTGCAGGGGACTTTAGAGATCCATTCCTGGTAATCTTCTCACTATATTACCAGTGTTCTAGCTATCACATTCATTTTCCTCCCTTCTTCCAGCACCACCCCACCCCTCATGAGAACCTGCCACTCTAACCATCATCCTCATCTTCACCCCCCCTTCCTTTATGTAAGGTCTTCCCCCATTAGATTGTGAACTCCTTGAGAGCAGGAACTGTTCTGTTTGTATTTGTGTCCTTAGCACGTAATAAATTATCTATCTGTTCCAAACTCCTCATTTCCTTATTTTATGAACGAGCAAGCTGAGATCCAGAGAAATGAAGAGATTTTCCCAACACCCCACAGGCAGTAAGTGACAGAGACAGGATTTGAACCTATATTACATTATAGGCCCAAGATCTGAACCCAATCTAGCATTCTTTCCAGATCTAGCATGACACTGAGCAGTTTCAGGCAGCAGATGATTCAAACCATAAGTACCAACTTGTCTGTTGTGAGCCTCCTATTGGATGGTGGAATCAGTCCTGGTTCCATGAGCAATAAACTTCTTCTCATGCCATGATGCCTATCAGTGTTAATCAGAGAGCCTCAAGGAAAGGGGAAACCTACTCATTGCACAGTACAAGAAATCTAGCTCTAAGGATGATGAGGAGAGTGGCAGATTTTGGAGTTTTTGGATTCCCCTATTGTGGGAGCCAGGGCCTATTTATGCATTTAATCTTTCTTCAGATGGATCACTCTATCCCTCCACTGGGGAACCAAGGTAACCAAGGTTATTTATGTGGGTGGGGATTAACGTAACACACTAGCTTCGGTGTCTATCACTATGGACAATTTCTTTTGCCTCATTGCAAGGTCCACCATGCTTTAGTTAGTCGGAGATCATGGGAAGGATTCACCAGATTTACTTTGAGTGGCATAAATGATACCTAGTCTGGGAGCTCCTCTTGCTAACTCTGCACAAGAGAACTTGTCCAGGAGCAGATTTTTCTTCTTTTAATTGTTCAAGTATGGTAGAAATCCAGCAACAAGTCTGTACTCTAATAATTAACTTGGACCACACAAGTGCCTTTCAGTCATTTCCTAACCTGGAAGGAAGGAAGTTGACTTCTAAAGAAAATATCAATAACTTGTGGAAATTTAAGGGTAACATAAGCTATTGGGGAAATTCTGGGAAATATTCCAGAAATTTACTTGGCTGGTCCTATAACATCCCACAAAAGGAGTGGACCTACACAAAGCCAGACTAGCCCACTGATAGTATAATAATATAAACCACCTCTATAGGAGGGCATATGACACAGAGCTCTCTGATAAACTCAGACCGCTCAGTTTCACAGTGCATGTTTAGAAACCATAGTTGACTATGTCTCCATTACTCAGAGCCAAAAAACTGGAACAAATTCAGTTGAGATGGGGAGGGACCCCAGAAGAGAGTCTACCCTTGCGAGGTTAGGACCTGGTAGGATTTGGGAGACTGGGGACAGGTAAAGAATCTTAAGATAAGGGGCCAGTGATCTTCCCATTCACCAAAGAAAGTGTACATCTTCCTCCCCATGTTGGTGTCCTGGGGCAAAGTGTCCAAGTATAGTTACAACTCTGCCATTTTAAATTTAGTTTCTGTACCTTTTCCATTGTGTTTTTATAGCAGGCAGCAAATAATATGAGCACACTATGTAGATTTAGATACAATTTGTTTAAGAAACCAGTATAGAAAATTCTCTGATGAGTGTATGTATATGTGTTTGAATGATGGGCATTAACTATCTACTATCTATGTAAAATCTTTGAGAAAAACGCTTGTCACACTTCTGTATTTGTGTCCCCAGTGCCTAGCACAGTGCCTGGAACATTTAATAAATTGTTTTTTGTTTGATTTGCTATCAATGCCACATAACAGAAAGTTGAAATTAGGTTACATTAACTCAGTTCACTTCCAATTCTGAAGACAAAGTTTGAGCCACTGGAGGAATAGAAATTACTGTTTGCAAGATAAACATGTTTGTGAGTTTCTGAAGATCTATAAACATCTGTTTTTCCATTTTAAAAGCCCCCAGGACAACAAGAAAGCCAACCTACTAACCTACTAATGGTAATTTGCTACCTATCCAGGGACAAACCAGGAAAAACAAATAATATATTTTTCAAATTGTGTGACATAATTTAAAAACAGGGTGAAAGATATCACCTCACACCCACTAAAGCAGTCAAAATACCAAAAAGTGCTAAAATCCAATGTTTCTAAGCTTTTTGGGAAAAGCTGTTTCCTTGTTCATCATCAGTCAATAAGCATTTATTAAGTGCCTACTGTATGCAAAGCTCTGTGCTAGGCTTTGGAGACACAAAACCAAAAATAAAATAGCCCCCCTCCCCTTTAGGAATTATAGTCTATGGAGAGGATAAAACTGATAAGGAAGGCAGTTTTCTCCCATAAGAGAATACCTGAAACAAGCCTTGAAGGGAACTAGGAATTCTACGGGGAAGAGGTGAGGCTTGCTTAAATCCAAAGCAAGCCATTGATGGATCATACATGCAGGAGTGGGAAACCTGCGGCTTTGAGGCCACATGTGGCCCTCTAGGTCCTCAAGTGTGGCCCTTTGACTGAATCCAAACTTTCCAGAACAAATCCCCTTCATAAAAGGATTTGTTGGGGGCAGCTGGGTGGTGCAGTGGGTAGAGCACTGGCCCTGGAGTCAGGAGGACCTGAGATCAAATCCAGCCTCAGACACAACACTTACAAGCTGTGTGACCCTGGACAAGTGACTTAACCCCACTGCCTAGCAAAAAAAAAAAAAAACAAAAAATGAAACAAATCGAAAGGATCTGTTCTGTAAAATTTGGACTCAGTCCAAAGGCTGCACCCAAGGATCTAAAAGGCCACATGTGGCCTTGAGGCTGCAGGTTCCTCGCCCTGGAACCACACAAAAGGAGTCCTTCTCTACTGTGTTTCAGCAGAATCAACTGAGTAAGGTCCACTAAGAGTCTGGATAAGATGATTGATAGCCTTAAATGAGTGAGAAGCCTAAAAAGTGGGGCTTTCTGAAGCAGTCTGATTCCATAGTGCCACACTGGACAACTACTGACCGTACAGACTTGGAGAAGGAAAGTCAGATGAAATACTCCTTGACTTCAGACCCAGAAAAAGGTGACTCAGAGAACACCATCCAGGCCAGAACAAATGAAAGGCAATGCATCATCTAACCCTCCCGCCAACTTCATCATCACAGTCTCTATTCTGGGCCAGGCCTAACCTGGGCCAGTCTAGTGATTCAGGCTCAGGACACAAACCTGCAAGAATCACTCTGGTGGAAAATGGCTAGTGCTTGTCTGTGATCAGGGGAAACAAAAAGCAGCAAAACATTACTAATCCACCAGTCACTTCTTTTGGTTTTATAATGAGGTTAGGCTTTTCTAGGTGTAGGGACATGGGTGGGAGCCATGATCATTCTAATTATGTTCTGATCATTATAATATTGAAATGATTTTCCATTCTCTGAATCCACACTGACTGGTGGGTGAAGAAAGTTCACAGAATCATGGAAATCTCAATAGTTGGAAGTCCCTTAACAATACATCTAGTGCAACCCATACATAAATTCAATTCAATTCAATTTATTTCAACAAACAGTAGACTCCTATCATATGCAACGTACTATGCTAGGTGCTGAGGCTGGAAAAGGCAAAAATAAGAGAGTCCATGCCCTCAAAGAGCTTATACTCTCTTTGAGGATATAACATGGACGTATATGGAAATACCAGATAATTTGATGCAAGAAAGAATACTATCTTAACTGCTGTCTCCCCTCAGACCCTGATGGAGATAGCTCAGACCCTGAGCCAAAGATCCTTGAGAATAGAAGGCTCCCTATGACTACTAGCTCTTCTTCTAGCCTGGGTTCTATAGCCATCATTTAGGAGAGAAGTCGCTGTGGAGAGGGCACCCACTTTCTTTGCTACTACCAACATTAAATGCTTACTAACTGTCCCCATTGGTCAGGCAAGCCCAAGAGTCCTGGCAGTGGCAACCACTAATCCTGCTTACAGCCCAGCACTTGAAGCCATTATCTCCTGCAGCCTAACCCCTCTGGAGATGGGACCTGGCAACATCTTGTGCAGACACTAGCGCCTCAGCCTCCTCAGCACCCAGGGCTATGGAAGACCCAGAAAATAAAATTCTTGCAATTCTTGTGTGGATTTGGCACTGTCAAATGGTTAATATCAGAAATGGCTGAGGTTATCTGAAGAAATGACATTAAAGAAGAAACATATTACCATCTGCTTTGCTGTTACACGCAAAGGACTACAGGACCTTTTCTTCTGACTTGAAGTTGAAACTTCTAATATGTGTAATCTCCCTCCCCTTAGAATGGGAGTTTCCTGAGTATAGGGACTGCCTTACTTTGTTATTGGTATCTTTAGGGCTTTGCATGTAGTAAGTACTTAATGAAAGGCTCATCATTCATTCATTTATTCATTTTCCCCTCCTCTACTGTAATCCGTGGTGTCCTTCAAAGTACAGCTCCAGTGCCACCTCCTAGGGGAAGTCTTTCTGGATCTGTCTAGTTAATCTTCACTCCCTCTTCAAATAATCATTTAATCTAGATATAATCTATATATCTCTGTATACGTTGCATCAGAATGTAAGCTGTTTGAGGATTTTTCATTTTATCATTTCATTTTATCTAGTTTAGTGCTTTGAATATAGTAGGTGTTCAATATTTTATTTTACTTGAATTAGATCGAAGAGTTAATTTGACCTGAAAAAAATCAGGCCCATTCGCTTCCACAAAACCCAACTCCAAAGATTTCCTTTTGCCTCAAGCAGGGATGGCCAACAGCAAAAAGAGAAGCTTAGCTTTGGCTTTTCTCCACCCATCTTTCTGGGCTCCCCTCTGCTCTTTGGTCCTTCTCCTTCCCTAAGCACCAAGGAAACTCCTCACGTCCTTTCTATTATGCTCTATGTCAGGGGTGGGGAACCTGGCCCTCTAGCTCCTCAAGTGTGGCCCTTTGACTGAATCCAAACTGAATCCAAAGAGCTACACTTGAGGACCTAGAGGACCACATGTGGCCTCAAGGCTGCAGGTTCTCCACCCCTGCTCTATGTAAACCTGCTCTGGACCCAAAGCATCATGGTGTCATGAGTGTAACAGAAAGAACATGGGACTGTGCATGCCAAGACCTGCATTCCAGGAGATTCAAAGCTTCTCGAAGGCAAAGGCTGGGTGGTTGTGCGTGTGTGTGTGTGTGTGTGTGTGTGTGTGTGTTTATCCTTAATGCCTAGCACAATGTCTGGCACCCAGCAGATGTTTAATATATGTTAAAAGGAATGGAATTCTCTTTGACAAAGAAAATAAAAGCAGCCCATCAATGGAGGAAATAATACATGGGGGAAAAAATTACATATTTCTTCCTGAAAAGTTGTCACAACTGGTTACGGTGGTGACAATATAAATGGGGGGCAAGGGAAGGAAAGGAGATCTATGTACATGTGGTCTGTCTGTGTGGACCCTGGTAGCTAGATGGGAGCCTCTTTACTGATGAGGGGTTTGAGGCCCAGAGAGGCCAAGAGATTTTCCCTAAGTCCTTCAGAGGGGCAATGGCCCAGGGTCTTTGACTCGAAATCCTGCTGAAAATGATTGAGCTTGAGGACCAAGAAGCTTTGTCCTTCAAACACATCTCTGTAGGAATAACCACCGAGTGTATTCATCTAGTAATTCAGACACCACATAAAAAGGTCTCAGGGCATAGGCTAGTGTTCTTTTTATTGTCTGCTTGAAAATCTTTTGCCTCCTGAACTGGCATCATTAGATGAACAGCATTTGTTTTTGTCTGAGGGCATTGGCTGGTGGTGGAATAACCATAATAATAGAGAGGCAGACTGGCATAATGTAGAGAGAGTGGCGAGTGAGGTGAGGGACAGTGGCAGAGTCAGAGATCTGGCTTCAAATCCAGCCTCTGACATATACTGGCTATGTGATGAGAGACAAGTCCTAGGGCCCCAAACAAGTCTCTACAACTTGAGGTTACAAAGAAGGTGCTGATCTCTATTGGTAGAGAGAGTTTCCTCACTAGGAGTCCCTAACACCTATAGCATCTGAAATTTAACTGAAAGGTAAACTGAGGCAATTCTCCAATCACAATAAGTTTGTTAACAGGGTGATGAACCTATTAATAAAAGATGGGCCAAATGGCACTCACTGCCTCTGGCCAAAAGACCCCCAGCTGAAGATGCACCTCATTTTTATAAGCATAGAACAAAGAAAACAACAAAATTGGCCAGTGTCACAGGGATGGGGGATCATGATTGGTTACATTAAAGAAAGTGGACATAGCATAAAGAATGTGAGATGGAGGCTACCTCTCTCTCAAAGGAATGCTTTCGTGCATTTTATGGATCCCAGCTGCCTCCCAAGGTCACTGATAAGGATCTAGATATGTAGACAAATTGGTGCCTGGGGGTTAGATAAGACCATCTTTTAGGAAGATGGGACAAGGTCAGTTCAGTTATCCTTCTCAAGGACACAAACCTTGCAGGAAATGCTAATATAATATTTTATGAGACTATTGAGAACAGAGTTTTTCTTTAACTACCAGTGATTGTGAGAAAGCTTAAGCCTTTTAACTTCAGAGAGAGTGAGGAGACTGAACTTTTGCACACATGAGCTTCTTCACTCAGAGACAGAGAAAAGGCTCGAGGTTTGTTACATAGAATACAGAATATGGTCATAGAAAATAATCAAAGAGTAAAACCAAATATAAAATGCAGGAACAAGACTTAATTCTCTCACACCAATGAAATCATAGGTCCAGAACAAAAAAAAAATACCTCTCAATCATTAAGTGTTTTCAGGTTTGCAAAACACTTCACATGCACTATCTCATCTGACCAAACTGCAAAAAGAGGCAGACCTCCCTTTCCCAAGGACCAAGGGAAGCTGGAGTTGCACAAACATACATGGAAACCATTTCACATCCACCCACTTGACAAATGCTGTCTGAAGGTCAAGTGCTAGAGAAAGAACCACTCAGAGTTCCCTTTCTAGCGAAGTGACTAGCCCCTAGAAATAAAGGGAAACAACACTGCCATCATTAAGAATGGAATCCCACCTGTCATGTCACACTCATTTCCCATGTTGCTGACATCTAAGATGGCTAATCAAAAGGAAGGCATTATTTGCACCTTAAGTATATTTAGAAGTGATCAACATCACAGGCTCTTTGAGGAAAGGCAGAACTGACATATGAAACTGGCAGTGAGCTTTCCTACATTCCAGGTGCTAAACATCTGAACGTTTTCAGGACAAAATGTCGTCAGGAAAAGGCACAAAAGTCTCCCAAAGATTTGTCTCTCCCAGGCTGCCTGGGACATCTTAGAGGGTCTCCCTTCTTGGGAGCCTCTCAGACTGCCTAGTTTTCTTTGAAGAACACTGCTCAGGTGTTTTTCCTGATTCCCTACCCTCTCAGCCAGTTGTTTGGGCTCTCTCCCTTCTGAAATGATTTTTAAAATTACTTACGCTTTATTTAATAAATACAAATTATTTTGTATTTATCTGTGTACATGGTGTGTCCCCCGGGAGAGCAGAAGCTCCTTGAGGGCAGGTAACCCCTGCTTCATTGCTGCCTTTATATCGTCAGTGCCTGTGCTGACAGAAATGTGACCTCACTGGCTTGGCTTTTTCCTTTTTTCATGCAGATCCCAAGCTATCCATTCTTGCCCATCCTGTATGATGTCCTGCTATAAATTCACTACAGGTAACTGGGTTCTTTGTTCACTACAAGGAAGCCTTTCTTCCATTTCTCCTGACCCTGAGAGGATCTCAGTGGAATACTCTGCCTTGTGAATAATGAATGAAAAAAGCATTTATTAAGTTCTTCCTCTGTGCAAAGCACTGTGCTAGGGATACAAATAGATAGGGAAGTCAGTCCCTGCTCTCAAAGGGCTCCTATTCCAGTGAAGGAGACAATACACTTGGAAGGTTTCAGCTCAAGTCCACTGGGAAGATCCCATGGTCCTTAGGGGGCAGCAAGAAAGCAGAGGTTGATGCCTCTTCTATAATGCCATTTCTATGAGTAAAATCTTGGTTTCTCGTGTTGAACTAGTTGACAGTGATAACAATTTCTCTTTTGGGTCTTCATAGCTGAGGCTATAGCACTTACAAGAGGTTGCCTGGCTACACCTCCATAGGAGTCCCTTCCTAGGATGATGGCTGCAAGTGCTGAACACAGGACCACCCCATTTTCTCCTCCTATCATGCATTGCCCAGATGATCTATTTTATTTTTATTCTTTAAAATTCCTCAAGAATCTGAGTGTCCCAGCACCTAGAATTTTGTGGACACATAGTAGGCACTTCAGGACACATGCAATTGCTCTTATACTGATTCACTCCAGGGCCCATAGTTTGTTTGACTCTGCTATCTGTAGAGCTAAGAAGAGTTGCTCATTAGGACACGTGAACACCCACCAAATTATACTTGTCTCTAATGCTAAAGTGAGATAGATGTTCCTCTGGAAGGAAAAGAACTTTCAATGACACCATTTGTTTTAAACTCACTTTCAAGTGGCTTGGAATAATGCCAGCATCTTTAACCAAATATAAATGGGCTCCCACTCACTTTCTCACCAGCAGTAAAAAAGCAAGAAAGCCAAAGGAAAGAATGATTTAAAATTCTTTAAAAATGTGTTTAAAAGATCATATTCTTTCTATATTCTCTGCTTTTCCTCTTCAGGTCCTGTCTACACCTCTCAGCCCTCAACAAGAGGGCCCTAAAGGTTCATACTCTTAAGGCTTTGATTAGGCTAGCATGAGTGGGGACTGGAGGTAGCTGGATGCTTTTAAGATCCTCAAAGCTTTTAAGATGGCCAGCTCCAGAGCACCATGGGAATCCAGTAAGTGGGGCAGAAGCCTGTAATTACCACCACATGGGGCACTGCTGATAGCTTTTTGCAGCATCTACCAAACCATCTCAAGTGGTCTGAAGCAGCCCCAATCAATGTTGCCTCTTGGACCCCACTGAGAATGGAGAATTCACTTCTGTTCCTGTTGTGGGGTCCCTGAGTTACCTCAACCAGGCATTCAGGTGCAGTAGCAAACATGATCTATTTTATAAAACTATAAAGTGTATGCATTTTTTATGCCCTAAGAATTACACTGAATTATTCACCTCTTACATGAAATGGCTGAAAGTTGTATCACTGGCTTCCATTTTTCATAACTTAAAAAATGTGAATTATTAAGCAGCACTGCTCTTTGCTCTGCTCCCTCAGCCCCATTCCTGCATTTAGTCACTTCTCTATTTACATGGTGGTTTCCGCTCCCATTAGGTCAGGAGGGCAGAACAGTGGTGGAAACCCACAGTAGGGATGTCCAGCCCAGCTGTTTCATCACCAGGACCCTAGTCCCCAAACCAGGGAAGACAGTCCCAAGGAGGTGAGCTTTGGGAAGCTCTGACATTCCAGTGCCATAAGTGGAACAGCATCTGACTCTGGTATGGCAAAATGGAAGATATCAAGAGAACGCTTCTCTGTCTTTGGAAAAGAACATTGCTGGAGTCAGGGGTGCCATTTGTAAGACAGAGATGGGAGGCAGGTTGGTTTACAGAGCAGCACAGGCAGGAGTGAGCAATTTAACAAGGTAATTGAAATAATATGTTAGCACAATCTCCTTAGTAGATGAGTTCTTTTGGAATTTCTCATTTAATCTTCTATCTTATTGAACTGAGCTGGAATTTGATCAATTTCATATCTACCTGGGAAGGCAGAGGATTGCACAATGGCCTTTGCAGAAGACAAAATATTTACCAGGACCATTACCACCCTCCTCCCAAATTCCTGCTCCAATAATATACATTCTTCTGACTTAGAGAATTTCTGGCTATTTTATAAGCAAAATGCAGGGGCAAAAAAAAAAAAAGCAACCTCAAAGCAACCACAGCCTCTGAAACCTCATAGCCCCACCACTCATAAAAACAAATACAACTTAGCCTGTTTGAGGCCTGGGAACATGAACTTAAAAGGAGTATTCTCCATCTAATGACACCAGCTAATCTGGATTTGGAGTCAAAGGACTTGAGTTCAAATCCCAGCCCTTGTAATCTGTAAATGTGACCTAGGGCAAGCCACTGAACTTCCCTGAGGCTCACTTTACTCATCTGTAAAACGGAGTGCTGAACTAGGTGAGCTAAGGTCACAAGGTAGTTTGTGTCAGAGGCAGGATTTGAATCTGGGTCCTCTGACTCAGAGGGCAGTATGGTCTAGTGAGAAGGGTGCTAGGTTTGGAGAAAGAGGACAGAGATTCAAATCCTGGCTATGTCTCGTTCCATCTGGGTGACGTCATTTAATTTTTCTGGCCTCAGTCTCCCCCTCTATAAAATAAGGGGTTGGGCTGGATGGCCCTTTCAGCTCCAAATATATGAGCTTTGCTCTCTGTAGCAGACTACTTCCCTCAAATGCACTGGGTTGCCAGTTCCTTCCTGGAAACATACTCTGGATACCTGGTGTGACAGGTAGGATCCCTGGGCCAAACATGAGAAACCAGTGTGACTGAGGCTTGTGGGGGCCCCGACCCCAGGGCCAGCTGAAGCTTCTCTGGAAAAAGCTGAGCGTTCCTATTTGTTTTTACAAAGGCCCTGCTTGGAACCCTTGCATTCTGGAAAGCTGCAGACCAGGATCAGAATGACTCAGGCTGGCTGATGAGAGTCAAATTTAATTTACTGAGGAGCTAAGGCATAATTACATAGAGTAGGTCTTCTAGGCTGGGTTCCTGCCCTTCTGGACTCATCCCTTTTATTCTTTAGATTAGCAACCACTCATTACTGAGCCCAGGAGCCCGTTTCCCTCCTGAATCTGGCACTACTGTGTCACTCTAGGATGAATCACAACACGATCCGACTTCAGAAACATATTCCTGATATCTTCTAATCCCCACCTTCCCTCCTCCCAATCCCCACGTCCCTGTGGGAAGGCATGTGGCCATATGCCTCCTGGGCCACATCTGGGCCTGGGGAGGAATGACCAATCAGGGTTCAGGGGAAAGAAGAGGCTTAAGTCTCACCCACCTGGCTTAACCTGGCCCCAGATCGCTGAGGTCTGAGGAACTGGACACAGAAATGCAGAATTTCAGAGTGGGAAGGTACCTCAGTGACACCTGACCCTACCCACACCCGGACAAGAATTCCCTTCTATCACACCCCCAAAAGATGGGTATGCAGCCTTGCCCGAAGACCTCTGGGGCAGAAGAAGGCACCGCCTCCCTACTGCCTGTTTCTCTCTGGGGCAGCCTTAATGGGACAAAAGCTCTTTCTGGTCTCAAGCCTTCATCTGCCTCTGCGATTTCTACCTGTTGTTTCTGGTTCTCCCTCTAGGGCCAGAAGAACAATCCCATGACTTGAAGTGCTCGATGTTCTTCCCCCCTTGTCTTCTCCCCATTCTCCACATCTGCTCCACGGCATGCCCGAGAATTCTGGCCTGGGGCAAAAGTGCCAGGATTCCTGCTCCTGGCCTCCCCTGTCTCACTCCAGGTGCCCTAAGTTCTGCACACAGGAGCAGGAAGGTCCAGAGCCTG
This sequence comes from Phascolarctos cinereus, assembly GCF_003287225.1. Taxonomy (NCBI): domain Eukaryota; kingdom Metazoa; phylum Chordata; class Mammalia; order Diprotodontia; family Phascolarctidae; genus Phascolarctos; species Phascolarctos cinereus. Next base: position 394,087,821 of record NW_027556098.1, read on the forward strand.
GGTTCTGCCTCTGAGCTCCGACAGCGGTTGGCATCATCCGACGTTTCCATAGCTCTTAAATGTTTGTAAGGTTCTGTGCTCACTGCTCTCATCTATGCCTCATGACGACCCTGAGGTATTGTTGTCATCCTCATGTTACATATGAGGAAACTGAGGCTCAGAAAAGCTAAATGACTGAGGACCATATGCTGGGACCCTCTAAGAGCCATCTCCAGGACCACCCTGGCTCTTAGGCCTAAAGCAGGCCTTTAAGGCTCTGCCACTAGAAGGCATAGGCCATTCTCAACAGCTTGATTTCACTTTTCTTTCCAGGCAGCATTGTTAGAGGGAACTAGGTAGCATGGGGTGCTAGGCCTGAAGTCAGGAAGACCTGAATTCAAATCCCTACATAGTTATTTACTAGCTGTGTGACTCTGGGCAAGTCACTCAATCCCTGTTGGCCTCAGTTTCCACAACTGTAAAATAGGGATAATAACAGCACCTACCTTCCAGGATTACTACAAGGATCAAATGAGATAATATTTGTTAAGTGCCTGGCACAGTACACGGCATACAGTAGGTGCTATATAAATGCTAGCTATTGTGATGATTGTTGTTGATTTTGAGCCTTGCTCCAGCATCTGGAGGTACCCTTGGGTGATAATAAGCCTGGGATTAGAGTCATGATGGGGGTTTTAATTCCAGCTGTTCCTTGGGCCTCAATTTCCTTCTCCCCTGTAAGGCTGTGGGATTCTGTGGTCCCCTCAGACTTGCCAGGTGAATAAAGTCTAAGGAGGTGATTACAAATTCAATATTACTTACAGGACAAAGCTGGTCAAGAATTGGGGCCAATCAGTAATCAGTTAATTAGCACTTATTAAGCACCTTCTACTGCTAGAGGGCAGCTAGGTCATGCATCAGATAGAGCACCGGCCCTGGAGTCAGGAGAACCTGAGTTCAAATCCAGCCTCAGACACTTGACACTTACTAGCTGTGTGACCTTGGGCAAGTCACTTAACCCCGTTGCCTAGCCAAAAAAAAATTTTTTTAAAATCTTACACTGTGTGATTCTGGGCAAGTCACTTAACCCTATTTGCCTCAATTTCCTCATCTGTAAAATGATACCACTCTGGTATCTTTACCAAGAAAACCCCAAATGGGGTCACAGAGAATGGAATATGACCAATTACTGAACACACAAGGTGCTAGGCACTGTGTTAAGACAATGGGAATACAAAAGCAGACATGAAGCCATCAGTCCTCGAAAAGACTTTACATCTACTTGGGGAAACAGCACACGTACCTCTAAGCATGTACAAAGGAAATACAAGTCAGCAGAGAGGATTTTTAAACCCAGGTCTTCTGACTCCCAAGCCGGCACGCTTTGGCCGCTCCCCAGGGCCTGTTGCTATGTGCAATGAAGTGTCTGTAAAGGAGCCATCATGAGTCACCAGCACTCATTAGAGATATAAAGCAGGCACTCTCAGCCCGCAGAAATTCTGAAACAGTAACCGCAGCTTCCCCGCAGTGAACCCAGACCCCTTGGCTTTGAACCTGAATCACCTGGCCCCACCACCTCCATCTAACGTTAATTTCCACTCTTCTGCATCTCACACCCCCCACTCTAGTCAGGTCAACCTTGGGGGTCCCACATAAAGGTCCAATTCTTGTCTCTGCCTTTGCCCAGCTCATTCCTCTAGCCTGTAGAGTCCTCCTCTCTCTCTTCTTCCTCATCGGATCACAACCATGGGACAAATATATGCTCATCATATCTTCGCCATGGAGCCTCCTTGACCCCTGCCACCATCAGTGGTCATGGGCTGATAGAGTTTAGAGCAGGAAGAGACCTTGGAGGTCAACTACTCCAATCCTTTTATTTTACAGAAGAGGAAACTGAGGCTCAGGTGGGGAATCAGTTTGCTGGAGGTCATATAGGTATAAGTGGCCAAGCTGGGATTAGAACGCAGTTAGTTCCTTGGACTCCAAATCCACGGCTCACCTTTGAACTGCTCTCCCATTTACAATCTCTGTAACACACATTTTCACTTAATTCAATAGTCAATAGCCTCTTCCTGTTGGAATCCTACCCCTCCTCCACGGCTCAGCCTAAGTCCCACCTTTTCCCTAAAGCCTCTCCTCTTTGTTTCCCTAGACATGGGTTCCCCCTCTTTTTAACTTCTGGTGCCAATTTATGGTTTGTGCCACTGCTCTGTTGCATCACATTTGCTGCCTTGTATCACAATGGTCAGTGTACATGTCTTACCTTCTCAACTAGATATAAGCTATTGTAGGGCAGGTCTTACAGAGAGTCACAGACTGTCAGGGTTGAAAGAGACCTCAGAGATGGTCAAGTTTAACCGATATATAAAAACAAGAATCTCTCCTTCTCTCCTCCTCTCCCCCACCAGTATTTCTAATAGGTCTTTAACCAAGTCATCCAAATTTTTCTTGAACACTTCCAATGAGGAGGAACCCACTGAGCAAGTGGAAATATTGGGAATACTTTTTCCTGATGTCAGGCTGAAAGCTGTCTCTTTTCAACTTTTATCTACTGTGTCTCATCCTGCCCTATAGCTGGGCTGAACAAGGCTGATCCCCTGGTTCTTCAAATGCTTGCAGCCTCTATGACATACATGGAGGGCCTCTTGCCACTGGCTTTCATTTCCTGCCCTAACGAAGAGGAAGAAGCAATAAACACTCTGCAAACCCAAGTGATGTCCAGTGGTGCCTTTCTACAGGATCATTGATTTGAGATGTGGAAGGCTGTTTGGAAATCGTTTACCCCCCATAGTATCAGAAATGGAAGCCCAGAGACAGAAAGGGCCTTGAACTTAGGTCTTCTGACTATAAATCTATTCATCATGGCTGGAGAGAAGCTGCCATTTCCTATGAAGGCAGATAGGACCGCAATTAGATTTTATTGGTATAGGGAAATCCCAACCTTCCTTTACCAATACAGGTCAATATCTTCTTTGCAACATAGAGTCTTAAATAGATGCCTCTGGAACAGAAAGGTTCACACAGATTCCAGACTAGAACCCAGGACTTATCAATCTAAGATCAGCTCTCTGTTATGCCATGCTGCCCTTTCATTGGTATACACAATTGGGTGACATGACACAGAGAGAAAGGGGGTTTGAATCAATGAAATGGAATTCAATGTGCATTTATAGAGCACCTAGAATGTGCCAGGCACTGTGTAAGATGCTGGGAATACAAAAATGAAAATGAACACCAGTCCCGACCGTCAAGAAGCTCATGTTTTACTGAGTGATGGAACACAGAAATAGATAGGCAAATGCAAGATAATTTGAGGAGGAAGCCTAATAAACAGGTGATCAGGGAAAGTTCCCCATAGAAAGGAGCCCAGGAGCTGAGTATGGAAGGAAGTTGAACATTTTGAGAGCTAGAGATGGGGGGGAGGGAGAGAGAGAGAGGGAAGGAGGGAGACAGAGAGAGACAGAGACAGAGAGAGAGACAGAGAGGAAGAGAAGAGAAGAGGAGAAAAGACACGTGGAGAAGAGAGGAGAGGAGAGGAAATGAAAGGAAAGAGGGGGGAAAGGGAGGGGAGAAAAGAGAGAGACAGAGAGAGAAAAACAGAGAGAGAAAGGGAGAGAGAGAGAGAGAGAGAGAGAGAGAGAGAGAGAGAGAGAGAGAGAGAGAGAGAGAGAGAGAGAAGCCTAGGCAAAGGCATGAAGGCAAGAGATGTTATGCTGAGTTTAAGGAACTCCTTGTAGTCTAATTTGGCTGGAACATAGAGAGTGTCAGAGAAATTAATGGGCAATGGGTCTGGAAAGGTAGGCTGGAGCCAGATTGTGGAAGGCTTTGCAAACTAATTGATTGGGTAAGGACTTCATTGCAGACCTGAGGAGAATCTCCCACTAGATTTCTGCCTCCTATGAGACATTGATTTGATCTCTGTGCCCTGGGGCTGGCAGTCTTGATGCCTCCTCAGGAGGTAAACCCCTGAGAAAAAATTCCTCAGGACACAGACTTCTGGATTAAGAGACTAGTTGTGCAGCAGCTGGGAGCTCAGGGCTGAGTCTACACTGGAGTGTTCTCTACAGACTTCATGATACACCTCCACCCCGACAGGCTGTCCAAGAAGCACTTGAACTTCTCCTGATCCATTTAGGAAAGCAAACTCTGAGAACAAACAAGGCCAAGAAACAGTGGCCACCCTAATCCATCCCCCGCCCCTCCATGATATGATGCATATATTCCACCCCTTGAATTGCAACGAGTAATGACAGAGAATCGTGTACATTAGTGTCCCATATATTTGTAACATGACATTTCTCATTAATAACTGCAAGGGATGCTAACTTAAGCAACTGCCCACTCTGCTTAGAATGGTAGTTGTTTGTGGCGACCCCTGGCTAACCTGATATGACTGCTGTCCCTAGCTGGCCAAACCTAGAAGCACTGGGTGTGAACAGCAAAGAATTCAGTGGAAGCTTGATGTGGGCAAATGCTTCCCAACACAGAGCTCTAGTGAGGGATGGAATGTGCCTCTGGAGCCGAGACCTTCCTGCCTTTGTAGATCATCCCCCAGGCCTGGAATGCCCAGCTGGCCACTGCTTTGGAGACAGGCTAGCTTTCTTCAAGGCTTACCTTGATTACATCCTCCTACATGAGGCCTACTCTAATCTTCTCATTTTCTAGTCTCTCTCCACCTCAACCCGGGAAATCATTGTGTGCTTATTTCATATTTATTTCTGAGTGTTCGTGTTGTCTTCCACTCAATCCCACTACTGCACCTCACTAGAATGTGAGATTCTTGAGGGCAGGGACTTTTATTTTTATATTTGGATCCCCAGCACTGGGTAGGGAGTGCAGCTGGACAGAGCGCCAGGCCTGGAGTCAGGAAGACCTGAGTTCAAATCTGGCTCTGAAGCTTTGTGACCCTGGGCAAGTCACTCTACCTGTTTGCCTCAGTTCCTCATCTGTCAAATGGGAATGCACTGGTGATAGAAATGGCAAACCACTTCAGTATCTTCACCAAGAAAACCCCAAATGGGGTCATGAAGAGTCAGCCATGACTGAAATGACTGAGCAACCCCAGCACCTAACCTAGTGCCTGACACTTAGTAGGTGCTTAATAAATGCCTACTGAATTAGTGAATGATGCCCACAAAAATCCATATCCCAAATACCAGCAGCTCTGATCCCAAGTCAAACCTACTTTCCTAAGTCACCCAGAAGATCATTGTTCTGCTGCTTCCTAAATACTAATGAATCCCCAAACTAACAGGCTGACTCCAGCTTTCCTCCCTTTCTTCTTCCTACAGATCCTGCTAACATTCATTCATTTGCTTATTCACTCACTCACTCACTCACTCAATAAACACTTGTTAAGCACTTACATATGCAAAGGTACTACCTTAAGTGCCTGGGTTACAAAGAGAAAAACGAAGCAGTATTTGTCCTTAAAGGATTTTACACTGTAATGGAAAGACCGCACTGTGCACCACGGTAAACCAAGATGAAATCCATACCAAGTATTTTGAGGGAGAGAAGGTGCCCCAACCTTGGGAGGGGGGAATTGGGAAAGTGGAGGCTCTCATGGAGGAGGTAGCATTGGAGCTGAGCCACAGGCAGCTGGGGATTCTAAGAGGGGGGAGGGAGCAGGGAGCACATTCTAGGCAGGGTCTAATCTACAGGCTGCTATCAGGAAGCTATTAGAAAAGATGAACTTTTTAGCATCATGGGAAAGGGAAGGAAATAAGCTTTCATATACTGCCTACACCATGCCAAGCCCTGTGCTAAGCACTTCATAAAATCATAGATTTAGAGTTGGAGGGATCATTAGGGACCGTTGAACCTAAACCCTTCATTTTATAGATGAGGAGCTGAGGCCCAGAGAGGGGGGCGCATCTGCCCAAGGTCACCCACATAGTAAGGAAGTGGCAGACTTCAGTGTTTTGTTGGTTGGATGGTCTTCTCCTTGTGGTCAGTGCCTACGTCTGCACCCGTCACAGTCATCCGATGTGAAGTGCATTCATGTCCCTCTCCATCAGTCCTCCAAAGAAAATCCTCCTGAGGGCTCTGAGGCCTTCTTCTGGGATTTAATATTTCATGGAGACCAGACTTCCCAGTGATAGCCAGGGAGGGACAGTTTCCCCACAACATAGGCCTCACCCACCCTCTCTCCTCAATCTGAAGGCTCGGAAGGTTCTCTCTCAGATGTGATCTGACTGGTGTGGAGGTCCTTCCTTATAATACTCATGCTGTGCAATTCTTATCCATGTCCTCCCATCAGGTCACAGGGAGTCTTGTTCTGACTCATGAGTCAACGTGAAGGGGAGCGCTACACCTGAAAACACACCGGCATGTGACCCCAGGTGTGCACATGCCCATTCAGCTGTTAGAAAGCATCACAATTGCACGATAGTGTAAGTGCCTCCAGCAGCCTCATCATCAAGGACAGAACATCCCATAGGGAGGCAAAGTCTGTCCACACTGAATTAGATAGCTGAGGGTCAAAGGTTCAAGCTAGGCTTCTCTCCTGAGCCTACTTTCTGGGTGGCTGGTGAAGGGGATGGTCATTGACCCTCGGTGCAGGTTCAACGAGGTCACAGAACTACAACCAGAAGGGCCCTCAGGGACTAGTGGGTACAACCCTCTTATTTTACAGAGGAGGGGACTGAGGCCCGGGGAGGTTATGGGACTTGTCAGAGGTGTCAGAAGTAGAATTTGAATCCACATCCTTGGGCTCCAGGGTTATCTCTTTTCTCATTAAACGCCTTGTAAAGGTTGATGCTGTTGGCACTGGAGCATCAATGGCTCACGTTGGCTCGATGCTTTCAGGTGTTCAGAGCACTTCCCTCACAACAACCTTATGTGGCAGACGTCAAAGTATGATCAGTGACCATTTTACCAACGAAGAAACTGGGGCACAGAGACATTACAAGACTTGTCCAGGGGTCACGGTTAGTAGGCATCAGAACTGAACACATAGCTCAGATCTCCAGACTCCACACCCAGGTCCACTTCTACTATACCATGCGGCCTTCAAGCCACATGCCAGCGACAAGAGAACGCAGTGGGGCAAGGCCTAGCTCACAGACACCCCAAACTGTTATAGGGTTGCGGCTCTTATGAGGGGCACAGCCGAGGTCAGGGACGTCACCACATATGGACCCTAGCCATGTGATATGATTGGTCCTTTTGATCCAACTTAGCCTTTCTTTCAGTCCATCTCTTTCAATTCAATTCAATGGATGGTTACAGGACAAGGACTATACCCAGTGCTACCCATGTGTGGTTAGCACCAGGGCATATAAGCCATTGCCCTTTCCTTGAACAATTTTGCAGTAGAGGCATATGGCGGACATAAACGACTCTGGTACAGACAAATGCCACAAGGAACTGGGGTTTACAAATAATATTTATCTTGACAGGCCAGTGATTTTATTGGTATTAGGAGCTTCTGGGGAGTAGTCTCTTTAACAGTGCTGACTGGCATCTGCTCTGAAACATGGGGTTCTGGAAAGTTCATGGGCCACTGAGGGGTTCCCTGACTGGCCCGGGGTCATATGGCCAGCATATGGCAGAAGTAGGACCTGGGCCAACGTCTTCTTCCTGACTCTAGGGCCTCTCTATAAACAAGAGTAATAATAACTACCACGTATAGAGTGCTTTCATGTTGTGAAAATACTTTATGTGGAATGTAGAAAGGAAAGAGTTTTTTCTGTTGGTAGAATAAAAGAAGGCTTTGAGGAGGGAATGGTGCTAGGTATATGTGATGTCCAAAATTGAGGAGAGCTTTCTCTAGGAGCATGCAGCACCCGGTCTCTGGGCCACCATAAGGTGGGACCCTGTACAGAGGAAGACACCTTGGACCATTCTTATGGGCTACAAGGATGAGAGAAGGGGAGGAGAGCCAGGTGACAAGCACCATGGGTATTGCAGTTATGATAGAAATGGCCTGACCCCTCCTGGTCTTTTCTTTCTATTCATTCCATTGGGTCTCCTCACACAATTTCTTCCCACCAGTGATAGGTTTCTTCTACCCAAGAAGCCTCAGCTTGACTCCCAGTAGGAATACCAGCAGAGGTCCCATCACGAGCAGCTGCCACTTGGTTCAGCTGCTGCAGGGGTGTCCCAGGAGCTTTCTCCAGGTTCAGGGAAAGAGGGTGCCATCACTCCATGTCCTTCAGCACCCCTTTCTCCCTATTAGACTACCTGGAAGCACTGCAGGTGGGTGTTGAAAGATGGGTAAGGTTTTTGACAAGCAGTGATGGTGGTAGATAGACAAAAACAGTGGGGAAAAGAATCCTTAACACAAGAGAAAATTTGAAGTGGACTCATATGCTCAACTCTGGGATAGGGACCGTGGGCATGCTTACCAAAAGATATCTTATCATTTGTCAATTAAACTATAGTCAGTAATGAGGGAATGGGGGCCATAAGTAGGAGCAGCAGCACCACGGGTGGAGAGCTGGCCCGCAGTCAGAAAGACTCGGGTTCAGTTTCTACCTTGCAGACACATTGGCTGTAAGATCTTGGACAATTCAGTCAACAGTCTAGTATTCCTCCAACTCAGTAAGACAATAAGTTGCAGAGATGTTGACCTGCGCTGGTATAAGGTGTTTCCCCACTTGGGGCCCCCTACACTGATGAAGTGACAGATCCAGTCCCTAGCCCTAGCTCCTAACTAGGGCAGGCTGACTGGGGTCTTGCTGTATGGCAGGAATTTAGAAGATGATGACTGCTCTGTCCCAGGACAGGCTTCCTCTCCAGCCTAGTCTAGAAGCCAGCCCCTTGACCCAATCTCCATCCCCATCTCCATCTCCCCATCAATAGCCAGAGCACCTGGTAGCCTCACCCCAGGAGAGTTTCTCTGCATGTCCACTTGCCCCAGGTACCCAATCTAATAATAGGTGGATTTCTGAATCAAACACTTACGCTTTGTCATCAGTGGGGTCAGCCCCAAATCGAAGCAGTCTTGGGTTCTTTGTCCTTTCCTGAGATTTCATCAGGCACAGGGATCATCCCCTGAGCCTCAGCCCACAGTGGACAATTCCTCCTCCCCCTTTAGTGAAGTGTGAGTCTGCTACTACCTCCTTGACTGGCCACTGGCTGGCTCTCACCATGTCACCAAAACTCTAGGAAGGCTACATTCCTACCTTGTCTCAGCCCTTGGCAGAATGAAGCTGTTGATCACAGGCCTTCCTTTGATCCTGGCAGAGCTGAGCCCCAAAGAGCAATTAAAAATAGAGTAACACAATCTAAGCTGCTTAGTGGAAGGTCTGGGAAGTGAGGCAAGCCACAAGAAGAGAGGGAAAGCAGAAGAGGAGAGCCTGGTTTTTCCTTTCCCTGGCCATAAGTCAGAATCAGAGGAGCATCCCAGATGGAGAGCTAGAAGAGATCGAGGGGGCCATCTAGTACATCTTCTTTATTTTACAGATGAGGAAACTGAGGCCCTGGGACGTAAAGGTCACACAAAGGAAGGATTTGAGCCCAGGTCTCCTGACTTCAGGGTCAGTGTGCTTTCCATGGTGCCATACTGCTTCTCCAAGAAACACTATGAAGGGTGCCAGAGGTATTTCCCATTTGTGTTTATTTGAGAGGGTTTGGGGGCTCTGAAGAAGTTTCCCATTGCCCTTCTCCAGTTGGAAAGCGGGACATTAGGCCTCCAAGCCTTGTTGTGGGAAGGAATACCATGTAATAGCTGGGTTGTTTCTCTTTTGAAAGAAAAGTAGAGACAAAAAATGCCCAAATAGAATCAGGTCTCTCACCTCTGCAGAGCAGCCTGGTCATGTAGGCTTGCAGCGACCATCTCAGGCCAAAGAGAAAGTTCCCAGGAACAGTTTCCAGGTACAATTCTCCAATGCTCCCCAGTGGGCATGGGCAGCCTAGATATGTCATTGCTCTCCAGTTGGGATGTCCTTCTATGCCTACTGCCCCCCACCCCATCCATGCCCCCTCCAAAACAACCTCCTACTCATTTTCTATATTCCCCATGTATTTTTTTTTTTTAGGCAATTGGGGTTAAGTGACTTGCCCAGGGTCACACAGCTCCCATGTACTTTGTCATGTACATTCTGTTAGCTCCTGGAGGGCATAGATGGTTTCATTTTCATCTTTGGGTCTGCAGCAGCTATCAGTGCTTGGCCCACAGTGAGCACTTAAGAAATGCTTGTCGATTGAGTGACTGACAGCGGTTTTTAGAATCTCGAGAGGAATCCAGACCAAAGGTGACATCTTCAGGGATGGAACTTTGAGAGAGCTACTAGTTCCCTGCTCTTTCCTCCCCTGCCCCAACAAAACGTAGCCGGGTCGCCTGGACCTCTGTGTCTCTGCTTCTGGAAAAACAAATGAACTTGAGGCTATTTGGAAATATTCAAAGAACATGATGACTGATTTCAGAGAAAAAAAAAACAGGATGTTTTATGAATCGAAACTTGATGACAATTGTGGTTAGAGTGCTGGGCTTAGAGTCAAGAGGACTCAAATCCAGTTTCATACGTGGAATAGCTGTATGACCCTGGGCAGCGGCACCTCTGCCTCAGTTTTCTACGGTTTTCTCTGTAAAATGGGGATAACAATAGCACCTACCACAGGCTTATCATGAGGATCAGATGGATAATATTTATAAAGTGCTTTGCACAGTGCCTGACCCATAGGAGACACTATATAAATGTTAGCAAGGATGATGATGATGATGAAGAAGAAGGACCTTGGACAGGTTAGACTGTTGTTCAGAGCAGCAACTAGGACAGGATGAACAGGAATTTGTTTCTAGCATAAGGTGACCAATAAAAGGGTACACTTCTTCCATGAGGAGAAGGCATGCTTCCCACGATAACACCACATCTGACCTCAACGTCCTTCATTAGCTTGCTTAGCACAATCAACCCCAGGCCACACTCTCCTTGTACCTGTCACTGTAGTGCCCATCTTAAGGGACCTACCTTCCTTCCCAACCTATTTGGTGGTGAGAGTTAGACTGGCTTCCTTTAATTCTCAACTAAAATCCTACCTTCTTCAAGAATATATTCCTAACCCCTCTTAACTCTAATGTCTTCCCTCTGCTAATTATTTATCCACTAATTATTTGTTAGTTATCCTGTATATAACTTGCCTTGTATATATTTTTGTTATCCCCCACCGCATTAGATTATAAGCTCCCTGAGGGCAAGGACTGTCTTTTGCCTCTTTTTGTATCTCCAGCACTTAGCACAGTACCTGGTATGTAGTAGGTACTTAATAAATGTTTTCTGATTGATTGGACCCTCTCCTAGTTCAATCACACTTCAGATCAGACTGTGCTTCCTGTCCCAGTCCAAAGTATTCCTAGTTATAGCTCTGAGTCAGCTGCAGACCTCCTTAGGGGAGGCAAGGAGGGATTGGGCTTCCAGGCTTATTGGATCTGAAGCTAGAAGGGACCTTAGAGACCAGCTATGCCAAACGCCCTCATTTTGCAGATGGGGGAACCAAGAGGCCGACTGACTTACCCAACAGCACATAGGTATTTAGTAAATTGAGACTTGAACCCAGGCTCTCTGACTCCCAGCCCAGGTAACTTTCTACTATACCCTATTTTTCTTGGCCTCTTTGAGCACCTACTGGTCAGGTGAGAGCACTGGGGTACATGAGCAAAGACTGAACTATGAGGAGCTAGAAGAGAGGCTGCATTTTTCTACTCTCAGTCCCCCTCTTCTCTTCCCCTTCTTCTCAGTACCTGAGTTTTCCCTCAGTGGGTGGGCCTGCTGAACAACTGCTCCAAGAAGGGTATTTTCAGGAAGTCATACTCCAAACCTAAGTCCCCGAGTGGCTGTCAGGGAAGCCACTGTCACCCCTACAGGGGCCTGGAAAGCAAGTGTCCCCCATCCTCGGAATGCACTTCCTTCTCAGTGGCACCTTCCAGAATGCCCAGGAATGGCTGGAGTACCAGAAGCCCTTTTCTGATCCCCCCAACTAGGAAATTCCATATGTCCAAAATGGGATTCACATGTTCCCCAAACTTTTCCCAAAGGTTTCTCACTTCTATTGTTAGCACCAGCATCTTTCCAGTCACTCAGCTTCTCAGACTGGGAATCATCATTAACTTTCCCCTCTCCTTCATGCCCCAAATCCAATCTGCTGTCAAGTCCTGTGGATTCTACCTTCATGACATCCCTCCCATCTGTTCCCATCTGTCTACTCAACAATCCTCTACTTGAGTCCAGGACCTCATCACCTGTTGCTTGGATTATTGCAATAGACTCTTAATTAGTTTTCCTGTCTTCTTATCTTTCCCCTTTCTATTCCCTCCTCCACAAGCTGCCAAAATGACATTCCTAACATAAGAGCCGATGAGGCCTTTCATCTCTCCCTATTGCCTCTAGGATAAAATGGAACATCCTGAGCCTAGCATTGAAAGCCCTCCCCTGTCTGGCTCCACTTCCTCTGCAGCCCTATTTCATATTACTTCCCCTTTCATGTGTCCAAACTAGCCTGCTCACTGCTCCCTCTACATGACATCCATTCTCCCACCTCCATCCCTTTGTCCAAGTGGTCTTGGGAGCCTGGAATGTGTTCCCTTCTTACCACAGCCTTTCCAACTCTCTCATTTCTCCCAGCACAGCTCAGATGGGCTCTTCCTCCTGGAGCCCTTCCTGATCCTCCAGTGATTATCAGCCTTTCCCTTCCGAAATTACTTCGTATTTCCTTAGCTGTATAGACACTGTAACACTCCCCTGCCTTCTTAAGAGCAGGTTCATCTTTGTTTTGGTTTTGTGTCCCTGAAACTGAATACATGGGTTTTTTCCCAGTTAATTAATTTTTTGCTTTCAATATTAACTTTTATAAGATTTTGAGTTCTAAATTTCCCCCTTCACCCCTCCTCAAGACGGCTTACAATCTGATATAGGCTATATGTGTACAGTCATATTAAATATAGTTCCACATTAGTCATTAATACATGTTGTTGACCTGAATGTGTGACATATTACACAGAGGGTGACTGGACAGAACTAAAGTGCAGAAGAAGTGAAGCTGGGATTCACGTGAACAGGTCTGGACCACACGTGATCCGAAGCCTTCCTTCCCAGTAATTTCAAAATGTCCATCAAACCAGGGCTTCTGAGCTTGCTGGGTTTCTCTAAAGCTTTGTTCTCCTTGGTCCCTGGGGAAGCTAGTGGGACCCAGGGTTGAGAAGAGTGCAGTGGATAGAGAAGAAACACAGAAAGATGTTCTAAATCCCGAGCAGGGCCACACGCATCCTTATTTGAGAACAGCTGGGTGGGTTTCTTCTCCTTGGCTCTGGAAAGAGACACTGGCCCTTTAAATAAACTGGTGTTCTGCTGCAATCAGAGTTGTGGGCATGAAGGCAGAGGCCTCCTAGAAGCCCTGCTTAGTACAGTTATTCAATCTTTTCCCCTGAAGGGCCTCTGCATTGCAGCTGTCCTTTGTGCGTGCGCGCGTGTGTGTGTGTGTGTGTGTGTGTGTGTGTGTGTGTGTGTGTGTGTGCGTGTGTGTGCGCTTATGCGCGTGTGCTGTTAGCAATGCCCTAGTTTGTGAGCTACTGCAGTCCCCCAGCCCCTCCTCCCTCCCTCCCTCTCTTCTCTCTTCTCTCTCTCTCTCTCTCTCTCTCTCTCTCTCTCTCTCTCTCTCTCTCTCTCTCTCTCTCTCTCTCTTTCTCCTCTCTCTCAGCCTCTGTCTCTCTCTCAGCCTCTGTCTCTCCTCCCTCTTCCCTCTGTCTGTCTCTCTTCCTGTCTGTCTGTCTCTGTCTCTCTCCTCTCTCTGTCTCTGTCTGTCTCTCCCCACCTCTCCTCCCTCTCTCTGTCTCTCTCTTCCTCTCTGACTCTGTCTCTGTCTCTCTCCTCTCTCTCTCTGTCTCTCTCTCTCTTCCTCTCTGTCTCTTCTCTCTATCTCTGTCTCTGTTCCTCTCTGTCTGTCTCTCTCTTCCTTTCTGTCTGTCTCTGTCTCTCTCCTCTCTCTGTCTCTGTGTCTGTCTGTCTCTCTCCCCCCCTTCTCCCCTCTCTCTGTCTCTCTCTCTTCCTCTCTGTCTGTCTCTGTCTCTCTCCTCTCTCTATCTCTGTCTCTCTCTCTTCCTCTCTGTCTCTCTCTCTCTGTCTCTCTCCTCTCTCTCTGTCTCTCTCTTCCTCTCTGTCTGTCTCTCTCTTCTCTCTGTCTCTGTCTCTATGTCTCTTTCTCTCTCCCTTCCCCCTCCCCATTACACATTCCATTTCATAACAAGCTCTAATTGAGAATCTGCCCACTAACGGTCAGCCTGGGCTAATGGGACAGGAGAGTGGGAGGGGGCGTGGCCTGGCATCACCACGGCTGGGGCCACAGACAGCATCTTCCTTGGGGACAAAGTTCACAGCTGGGCCAAGCCAGCTGGCAAGCCCTTCTCCTCCTTCCTGTTTGCTCCCTCAGTCTGGCTGGCCGCAGCAGCCTCTTAGTAAAAGGCTCCCTAGCTGGAGTCCACCCCGTGATGGGCATGGACATCACCCTTGGCAGACACCACAGGATGTGTTCTCTTGGTCCACAGAGAAATGATTAATGGGCACCAGCTTTAGGCTTCTGTACGCTCATGTGAGAGGCAGCCCGTGGGCACCGTTCCCCATCTGTGTGTGGATGGCTGTATGCGTGCATGCTTACATGTAAAAGGAGGGGCATGTGATTACAGGTGTACACATGTACATGCATGATGATGGCAGCGGGCACATGATTGTGTATGTGATTTGACATGTTCACAAGCATAGACATGTGCTGTGCATTTCTAGGTAGACACATGTACAATTGTACGTGTAGGTGTGATGTACATTTTTGGACATATGCACGCAATCTTTTGCATGTGTGATTGTGTGTATACATATGTATAAGTATGCATGCTTGCTGTCACTTTACTACACATGTGTGCACACATGTATGTGCACAGTTAAATGTGTTGACACCGTCCTATGTGTATGCACGCATGATTACACAAAGTGTGACTGCCTGTACATTGACTGCATGGTTGTCAACGAATACACGTGCACAGTGGTTGTTACACATACGTGTGAGACAGCTGAGGGCAGTGGAAAGAGAGGGGCTCTTGGAGTCAGACAGACTTGGGTTTGAGTCTCGCCTCTGGTACATGCTAGTTATGTGGCATAGGTAGGGTTCTTAACCTTTTCATGGTTCCTGGCATGTGGCTCTGATTAGAAGTTGCAGATAACTTGTTGATCTATCTGTATTATGGACAAAGGCTCCACACTGGGAGTGTTCTGGACATTGAAATCATGGATTAAAATGTGTATGATGTATATGGTTCAGGCAGGCATGTATGTGTATCTGTACGCATAGCTGTATACATGTGACTGCATACACTATGATTATGCATATATGCATGAATCTATGCTTTCCGTGTGTTTGCATATGATTGTATCAGTGTGACTTGTACATAAGTATTATTATATGTATATAAAGTGTATATATGTATCTTCCTGAGCTCAAATCCGGCCTCAGACACCTATTAACTGTGTGACCCTGGGCAAGTATTTAACGCTGTTTGCCTCAGTTTCCTTATCTGTAAAAGAATGTCTGTCAAATAATGACACTTCGGGGAAAAAAAATAGAGAAGGAAATGGCAAACCACTGCAGTATGTTTGCCAAGAAAACCTCACATGGGGTCATGAAGGGTCAGGCATGACTGACTAAACAACAACATGGTACTATGTGTGTATGTGTGTGTGTATGTCTGTATGATTGTGTGGGTGGTTATGTATGCATGTGTGTGTTCAGAAGAAACTTTGGTACCAGGCCTCGGTAGCAAAATGAGCAAGCGTCCTTATTAACACCAGGAAGGTGGGTGGGGAAGGGAGGATGTGGAAGGGGAAGATATAGATTGAGGTATTAGAAGGGGAAACCACAGAGAAGATGGCTCTACCTATAACCATTCATTCTATTTTCAAGATTCATACCAAGGGATTTGCTCAGAGAAAGAATTCTCCTTCCTGCCCTCTCCCCAATTCACCTGCTAGTCTTTTCTCTTTTGAGAGGGAATCGCTCGTTTCCCTCCTCACCTCCTCTGCCCACAGAACACCAATGAGAACCTGTCCCATTGATCGTAAGCCCTCGGTAAACAATGCATCAATGATTGATGTGAGACGCAGCAAGAACCAGGCCCTGTTCTTTAAACCTGCTCCCGCCCCTCTCTGATCTCCCATCATGCCCCTTCAGCACCCAGGAACTCAGCGTGCACGGCCCAGAACGTGGCTATAAAGATATGTCCAGATGTGGCTTGTGGAACAAATGCGTTTTTTGATACGTTGCTTTTTAAAGCTCTCTTACATATTAACTGCTCTGCACCTCAGTTTCCCCATCTGTAAAGGAGGCTGCCTCTCTATGGTTCCTTCCAGTTCTAATATCCTGTGATTCTTTGTCCTGTCTCCCTAACTGGATTATAATTAAGCTCCCTGAGGGCAGGAACCAGCATGGTCTATTTCTTTAGACTGTGAGCCCCTTGAGAGCAGATGCTGGTTTTTATGGGTTTTCTTTTGCCTTTCTTTGTATCAGTGCAATGCCTGGAATGTGATAGGCACTTAACAAATGCCTGTTAACTTGATTTGACTCACCCAGCATGGGGTTTGATACACAGCAGACTACAGAGTCTAGCTAGAAGGGACTCCAGAGGCAGTCTCATGTAAGCTCTCCATTTCATAGCTGAGGACACTGAGCTCCAGAGAAATTTGTCCAAGGTTACCCAGGTAATGAATAGAAAAATTGAGCTTCGAACTCAGGTCCTAGTGCACTGGGCCTGGAATCAGCAAGACCCGAGTTCAAATCTGACCTTAGACACTTACCAGCTGTGTGACCCTGGGCAAGTCACTTCACCTTGTTTTTCTCAGTTTCCACATCTGTCAAAAAGAGCTGGAGAAGGAAATGGCAAACCACTATAGTATCTTTGCCAAGAGAACCCCAAAATGGGGTCATGAAGAGTTGGACAGGACTGAACAACAACTTCTGATCTCCGATTTTCCTCAGGTGCAGACCCCTTTACCTTCTGGATCAAATGCTAACTTTTGTATTTTATTGACCTGGACCCCTCCTACCTTTCTGGTTGTCTCACACTTGACTCTCTTCCACATACCACGTGGTCCAGTGACACTGACCTCCTTCTACGTCTTCCCACAAGACGCCCCATCTCCAGACTCAGTGCTTTCCCCCTGGCTCTCTGGCCTCATGGCACAGAGGACAGAGAATGAGAATGCTCTTGATTTCCCCCTCCCTCACTTGGCTTTCCTGGCTTCCTTTAGGACTCAGCTCACATCTCACCTTTACCTGCCTCTCCCCCCTCCCCCCTACAATAGTGCCTTCTCCGCATATCTTGTACATACTTAGTGGCTTTTGTGCCGTCTCCCCAGTCATAAAGTGGACTCCATGAGGACAGGCATTGTGTTTTTCTATCTTCAGCACTTAATATGGCAGCTGGTACATAGTAAGTTCTTTGAAAAATACTTGTGGATCATTAACTGACTGACTGACTGACTCCAAAGTTGATACTCCCCTGTGTGCCTCATTAATCAGACCCGACCCCTTGACTTGTGGTCTCTACATGGGGAGGGGGGAGCTCCCACGTTTTCCCTGACTCTGTGCCACCTTGTCTTTTTCTCTTGACTAACAGTGGTTCCCAGAAGGGATGGGAGCCATGGTTTACCAGCCTCCTCTGTCCCCAGTCAGCCTCCCACATGCTCACTCTCTTTCTTTCTTTGAGGGTATCCAGAAGACTAGGGGGGACAAATAGGACGTATAGGGTTACACAGGAAACTAATGACATTGAAATGAAAACGTAGTATTTCCCCCATCCAACTTCATGATTGGAAGGGACCTCAGAGGCCATCTGTACAAGCCCCTTCATTTTCTAGATGAGGAATCTGAGATCTAAGGTAGGTAATTAAAACTAGCCTTTGGCCAAGACCCCCCCCAATCTCAAGGGTACATTCAACAAGGCAGCAGGGCCTTGAATGAATCCTAGGATGGCGGGGGAACTGGTACAATCGCCGTCAGCACCGACCTCAGTCAAGCCCCCTCCAATGATCAATCTTGTAGCTTCAAGTGAGGAGTTTTCCACCACGTGTACACTATCAAATTCATGAAGAAAGGAAGAGAATATTTGCTCATTGGAAGAGATGTCAAGGGGAGGTACACACTGTCAGCCATGGTCTGAAACTTCATCAATTCGATGATGCCTTTAGGATAAAATCTAAACTTCTCGGCTGGCTCTAGACCAGCGTTCTAGGCTAACTGTGCGTCACCCTCCTTCCTGCACTCCACGTTCCAGGTAAACTGGACTACCTGTTGTTTCCTGGACTGGGCACCTCATCTCTCACCTCATTATGTTTGCACAGGTATTGTTCTCCTGCCTGGAATGCGCTCCCTCTTCTTGGAACTCCTGGCTTCTTCAGAGGCTCAGCTCAGACGCTGTCTCCTATGGCAAGACTTTCCAGAGCACCTTAGTTGGAACTGCTTGCTCCCTCTTTAAATGAGCATGTGTATGTTTTTCTGTTACATGTTGCATCACTCCAAGAGAAAGCTGATTCCTTGAGGGCAGGGACTTCTTTGTTTTTATCTCTGTGTTATCTCTCTGGCACAGAGCCTGGCATACAGTTGGCACTAAATGATTTCTTGTTGGTTTGGCTTCAACATAAAAACCCATCAGTCAGTCAGTCAACTAGCATTTATTAAGCACCTTTTGTATGCTAGGCACTACATAAGCACTGGGGATACAAAGACAGTCTAATGGAAGAGCTCACCATCACAGACTGGGTCATAGAAGACACCCAGTGGTCATCAGGCAGCATGTGGAAGGCCATGCCTAGCACTCTAGAACAACGTGATATTCCTGAGCCCTCCATTGGATGTCCCTAGGGTTGGTGCTATTTCCTTAGTGTTGCAGAAGGGCCCATGTCGGGCCATCTTTAGGCTCTTTCCCTAGGATCGGGTGTGTGTGTCTGGGAATTAGCATTCAGGACGTAGGCCCAAATGGCTTCTTGGAGGAAGCTTCATTCTTAGGAAGTGGGTGGAAACCTTGGCATCATGAGCCCACACTTGAATTCACCAATATAACAAAATAATCTAGGCTAGTGAAGGATTGGGGCAAACAAACCCAGGAGGATAATGACGGACTTCATCGAGGACAGTAATAACAACTGGCCTTTGGAGCGCACTTCACAGTGCGCAAAGCATTCTATGTGCTCCATGTCATTGGCACCCCATAAACGACCTTGGGAAATATCATTCCCCTGGCACACAGTAGGCTCAGAGAAGCTGACCTGCCCAGGGTCAGACAGTGAGGATACATCAGAAGGAACACATGGACTGAAGTTTTCTTGATGCCAAAGCCAGCCCTCTGGCCCTACTGCTTCTCTATGAGAAGCATGCTGCTGCTTGCCTTCCTCGTGGTACCCATTTTTATCAGATGCTAATCCATTTCCATGCCGGTTAGGTGGCACAGTGGCTAAAGCACCAGCCCTGGAGTCAGGAAGACCTGAGTTCAAATCCAGCCTCAGACATTTACTAGCTGTGTGACCCTGGGCAAGTTGCTTAACTCTCTTTGCCTCAGTTTCCTCATCTGTAAAATGAGCTGGAGAAGGAAAAGGCAAGCCAGTGCAGTATCTCTACCAAGAAGACCCCAAATGGGGTCGCAAAGAGTCAGACATGACTGAAATGACTGAGCGACGACAGCCCTTCTCCATTTCCCAGGCACCATTTCCAATAGGCGTCCTTTGCCACAGTTTCAGTACAGAATGGAACTCACGAAAGGAAGAATCCCTCTTTGTATAGAAATACAGAATCAGAGTTAGAGAACCGGAAGAGTTCTCGGTGGCCACGTAGCCCAATCCGCAACCAAAAGCAATCCGTAGGGCAGCATACGTGACAAGAGATCATCTAGCCACGGAGGCAGCTAGGGGGCGCAGTGGATACAGCACTGGCCCTGGGGTCAGGCAGACCTGAGCGCAAATCATGCCTCCCCCATCTTGCCCTCGGGAAGCTGATTTTTTTTTTTATATCTGTGTATAAAACTATATTTGTCTTTATTGTACTTCATCTTGGTAGAGAAAACTCAGTGTTCCAGAGTAGGGGGTTCTTCACATTTTTTGTATCTTAGATCCCTTTGGCAGCCTGGCGAACAGGCCCGTTCTTAGAGTAAGGGAACAAACAATTATGAAACACCTACTATGTGCCAGAGACTGTGCTAATTGTTCAGAATAAGGTTTTTAAATGCATAAAATAAAATACATAGGATTATAAGGAAAAACAACTATATTTAAATATAATTATCAAAATATATGTACACATACATATATATGTGTATATGTGTGTGTTATATATATATATATATCTATATATGTATAAACACACACACACACACACAAGTTAAGATCCCCTGCCTTATAGCCTGGTGAGGTCTTTTCATATCCTGTCAATCCAGTGTTAGCTGTCCTTCACAGCTTGGTGTCATTGGCAAACTCAATGAGCATAACATTGAAGTCTTTATCCAAGTTACCGACAAAAATGATCAACAGCACAGTCCCTGGGCACTCCACTGGAGACTTCTTGCCACGTTGACAAGGAATGATTAATGGCTACCCTCTGACTTTGGCTATCCAACCGGTTCTGAATCCGTCTAATTATATTACCATCCCAGCCATATCTCTCCATATTCTCCACAAGAACAGAATGAGAAACATTATCAAAAACTTTGCTAAAATTGAGGTAGAGTCTATTACCAGCACTTCCTTTATCTGCCAGATTAGTAATCCTAATTAATATTCCTGGAAAAGGAAATGAGTTTTGTTTGGTGTGTTCAATTCTGGATGAAGCCATGCTGATTCTTTGTGATCCTTGTGTCCCTTTCCAGATGTTCACCAACCATCTCTCTAATGAGCCATTCTAGAACCTCCCAAGGCAGAGAAGTCAAGCCCACTGGTCTCTAATTTCAGCTCAAAGCTGCCTTTTCTCTCCTGCTTTCCCTGCTCTTTTCTTCCAGCATGAATTTGGATTCCAGGACAGTCTCATAGAAAGAGAAGATGGGAACAAAACCCCAGCTTCTGGCTACCCTCAGTTTTCTTTCAAGCTACTTCTTAGGAGGGTGGGGAAGGAGACTTCTAGAGGTTAAAGGGGGAAAGAAATTCTGGGAAAGGTGACTTAGGGAGACTGCAGGTCGTAGGACTTGGAGTTAGAAGGTATTTTAAAGGAACCCCACTGTAGATGAGGAAGAACATGAGGCCTAGAGGGAGAGGCTGACTGGCACAAGGTCATACAGTCAGTCATACAGCAGAGCTGGACCCCCCTCCTTGGAAGGCCTCCAAGGCAACTCTGAAGAGTCAAAGTCCCATCCTGTCAGTTGGAGGGAAGATTTCACAAATATTCCCTCTGATCTTAGTTGAAATATGGCCTTGGGGAAAGGCTGTTGAATCTCCTGCAAGGAGGCTGGTTGATGGCATAGCGACCTGACCAAGCCAGAGCCAGAGCCTGGCTGGATCAGACCCATTCTTCAGTCTGCTCTGAATCCAAGTCAACATCAACCACCCATTGTCCTTAATCCGACCGACCTAATACATAGTAGAGCTGTGGGAGTAGAGGGGACCAATCCCCTCTATGGTCTGTGAATTTTAATCACTGGCCTTGATGGCCAGGAATGCCTAAATTCAGAGCTTGAAGGGATACCAGAGGCCAGGTAGTCCAATATTCTTATTTTACAAACGAAGAAACTGAGGCTTGTGAAGTTTAAGTTTGCTTAGGTAGTAAGCACTAGAGGTGAGATTTGTACCTAGGTCTTCTGACTCTGAAGCCAACCTTCTTTCCACCATACCCTACTATTCCCCTTTCTTTTCTCCCCAGTGGGGTGGGAGTTGGGGAAGCAATTCAGCCTGACTCCTGCTGGAGTCCCAGTGCTTTCAGGACACAGAATCCTCAGGGGATGTGCTATGGGATGCCCAGCTCAGGGGGGAGCAGAAACTTCACCTCTCCCCAGCTTTTACCTGAAGAGAGGGCCTCCACCTCGGCCAAGTGGCCAGCATCACTGCAGATGAAGCCTTGCATTTTTAATGAAACAGTAAGCACTGTCTTCACAAATCTTCCCCTCATAGCACTTTCACAATTGAGTTTGTATTCTGCTCTATCACCGTTTGGGACCAGAGCCTCTTCTTTCCCAAGCTTTCTGGGTAGGCTTTTGCTCCCTGTGAAAGTTCTGTGTCTGAGACGGGTTCCCCCATTGGTCCTGGCATCTTCTAATCTGACCTAGCTTCAGAGAAGTTCCCAAGGTCACCTGAGGAGAAGTGGAGATTCCAGAGGACTTCCCTGCTTTCTTGCCCCCTGGCAGCTTCCATCAGTGAAATGTAATCCCTCCCACAGGGCCTCAGGTCAACTCTGTCTGTGGTTTCTCTCTCAGAGGAGCACACTGAGATCCGTGCTGGCCTCTCTCCAGTGCTGGCCAGAGCTGAGGCTCATGGGCCTTCAGAGTACGGGCACAGAGTCACCTCTGTCCATGGCTCTAGAGAGGTCACTGCTGGAGGAGGTCGGGGACCTCGGTGCCTGGCCTTCCTGAGTGCATGTAATGTCACCAAACCCAGAAATTCATTGAGTCAGGCAGGTGGGCGGGTAGGCCCAGTGGGAGTCTAGGGCTGGGGTAGAGATGACCTCAAAGGGGGAAAGCCTCAGTGGGATTAGTCAGTGCTACAATAAAAATGACAACAGCAATAGCAGCAGCAAGAGAAGTATCCCATGTAGTATAACAAAACACTGATCTGGGAATCAGAGGACCCGAGTTCAAGTCTTACCTTTGCCATAAGTACCTGTATAACCTTGGACAAGTCATTTAACTTCTCTGGGCCTCAGTTTCTGCATCAGTAAAATGAACGGGCTGGACTAGAGAGTGTTTGGTGTTCCTTCTGGTTCCAAATCGATGACTCTTTGAGCTTTCATTTTTCCAGCACTTTCAGACTGACAAAGCATTTCCCCCCCCATCACTGGTAGGATCATAAGAGAACAGATTTAGACTTGGGAGAGATGTCAGTCCAGCCCCATCAAGTTAGGAAGGGTGAGTGTTACTATCCCTGTTTTACAGACCATCAGATTACAGGCCTCAGATGTTTTCTAATCCAACACTCTCATTTTACAAATGGGGAAATTGAGGCTAACTGAGGTCATGCAGTAGGTAGCCATCAGAGTCAAGACTTGAACGCAGGTCTTCTGATTCTAAGACCAGTATTTGTCCATCACACCATGCTGCCATAGTAGCAAAGTATCCAAGGGTTCCCATCTGGCTGGGAGTGGGTCAGGGCCATTGCAAGATCTGTGGCGGTTGACCCATTCATATCTCTGTGGTTTAACTCTATACCCCCTGCCCTGGGGCCCCACTGGATCTGGCTCTGATTGGCAAGTGCCTCACATGGTCCATTGTATCTAGGCTGGCACCAATCATTTTTACTCCCTGTATGTCTCACCAGCTGCCTGGCTGACCTGCCTATACCCTCACTCCCTGATTTCCAGTTCTGGAAACATAATCCAATCAACACTGCCATTGCTACTGGAAAGGATGTGTCAATATACTTCCCTGTGGTTCCACTTACTACCCTTGTTACTTTCTTGTTTTTTCTTTTGGGGGGGGTTAAGTGACTTGCCCAGGGTCACACAGCTAGTGTTATGTGTCTAAGGCTGGATTTGAACTCAGGTCCTCTTGAATCCAGGGCCAGTGCTCTATCCACTGCGCCACCTAGCTGCCCACCTTGTTACTTTCCAAATAAAAAAACCTCTCCTTGGCCATCACTCCCCCCAAAGTGCTGAATTTTCCTATTAGAATGTAAGCTTCTTGAGGACAGAGACACAGTTTGCTTTTATATTTGTATTCCTAGGACTTGGCATGGCGCTTGGCAAGAAGCAAATACTTAATAAAATCATCCAACCATCCATCTATTCCCCTCCCAATCCCCCAACACACACATAAGTACCTTTGGCAACTCAGTAACCTCCTTGGAGTATGGGGAGAAACATACCTGGAGCAATGGGTCATTATATCACTGCTCCTGGATGTATTACATTAGGCCTTCCCTTGGGATAGTTAAGACACAACAATAATAATAATGATAGCTAGTATTTATGTCACTGTAAGGTTTACAAAGAACTTTACAAATATTATTTCCTTCTATTCTCACAGTAACCCTGTGAGGTAGGTGCTATTTTTACCTCCTTTTTACAGATGACAAAACTGAGGCAGACAGAGTGACTTGCCCAGGGTCACCCAGTTAGTAAGTTATTTACTTAATGATTTATTTTTTGGCTAAGCAGTGGCATTAAGTGACTTGCCCAGGGGCACACAGCTAGTAAGTGTTACGTGTCTGAGGTCAAATTTGAACTCAGGTCCTCCTGACTCCAGGGCCAGTGCTCAGTTCTCTTCCCTAAGAGGCACTGTGCTTGACAGAGTGACTCCTACAAACCCTTGGGAACAGTACAAACAGGCAGCAGTGCTCAATGAGACATTACTCATCTGTGCAGGGCGCGGCGTTTGTTTTTCTAAGGAGGGGGCCACTGTGTAATTCCTAGGGAAATCACCAGACCAGAGCCCTCTGAAGAGACAGGACAGCATAGAGAAGGAGAGCTCCTGGCCCTCTTTCAACCCCACTGGATCCTTTCCTATTCAGCATCAAGGAAAAGACTTCTCTTTGATTTTCAAAGCTGTTCACAGTGTCCCCAGCCCTGGACCCCAACACCTTTCCATGCTTTCTGCCAGCTGCTCCCCTTCACCACTCCACAGTCTGGCTAAGCAGGGCTTGTCACCGCCCACTTTTTTGTCTTCATTTCTCCATTACCTAGCACAGTGCCAGGCACGTACTAGGTATTCAATAAATGTTTGCTGATTGATTGATTGATTGTCCCAAGATCCCTCATCACAATTCCAGTGTCTGGGATTCTCTGCCTCCTGGCCTCCCTGCCTTTCTTCAAGTCCCAGCTAAAATGGGGCTACAAGAGGCCTTTTTCAATCCCCCTTAATGCTAGAGCCTTCTCTCTGTCATCTCCAGTTTCTCCTGTCTATATAGTATTTGTATATATTTGCTTGCATGTTGTCTCTGCCATTAGATTGTGAGTTATTTGAGAGTAGGGTCTATTTTTTTTTTTTGCCTTTCTTTGTATCCCCAGTGCTTAGCATGGTGCCTGGCTTAATAAATGCTAGCTGACTGACTGATCAAACTGGGGAAAGGCCCAGCTACAACTAGGATGCTAAAGTAAAAACTAAAGAAACGTCATCAAGAAGCATCATTAATTACAGCATTTCAGAGTGGAGTGGACCTTAGCAGCTACGTGTAAGACCAAACTGTGCCCCAAATGGAATCCTCGCAAGTGGCCGTCCTGTCTGCTTGCAGACTTCTGATGAGGATCTAATTCTGAGGCAGCTCTTTCTATTTATGGATAGCTCTAAAGTTCAGACGCTCTTTCTGACACCCACCCTCTTGGCCACTTACCTCACTTTGCTCCCTGTTCTGCCCTCTTCCAAAAGACAATCTTTCACATGTTTGAAGATAGTGATTCTGTCACCCACCCCCCTTTCCTCAACATTCACAGGTCAACTCTGATCTAGTATAAAGGTCCCTGGCCTATCAAGGCTCCAGGGTCTGCTCTTACCGTCCAGGGATAGCCAGTCGTGCTGTGAGGAAGGGAGAGTGGGCAGAGCCCGGGCTTTATATTCAAACACCACTGAGTTAGAGATGATCTGGTTGTTGAAGGCAACTTGTAGGGTCACAAGGCCGGTGTCGTGAGCTGCAAACACAAGAACGGAAAATCAGAATGAAAGGAGCTGGCACAGATCATTCAACCTAGCACCCACCCCAAATGGTCCTGGAATAACCTTCTAAGGCTCATTCACCAGTATCTATTCTGCCTCTACTTTGACCTTGCTCAGCTCTTCATGGAAACTCCCAACTCTAGGAAGCCTTCCCTGATTGACTGTTATCACCTAATTCTTCTGACCCCATCCCCTCCTCCAGAACTATTCCCACTCAAGCATTCACGGGAATTGTTTGCATGTTAGATGATGCTGACTGATGTCTTTTTCATTTTCAAGTCTTTGGAGACTACAGTGTTCCATTGTCTTGGAAGATGTACAACCACACTGGCAAGAATATTGGCATTTAAAAGGGAGAAATTTGGGGTTATTAAACAAACAAACAACTTTTCAAATTCCAGAAGGCAATGGAGAGGCATATGATGTCTTGAGAAGACTGCCCACGTTACGCGGTGCACGGCATGTAGCAGGAGCTTATTGGATACTTGTAGATTCCTTACAAGCAAGGAATCAGAAGAATTGAAGTAGAGGATGCCATTGCAGAAATGAAGGAATGAAAGAGATGGGCCAGGATGCTCCAAAGAAAATTTTTTAAAAAGAGGAAAAGGACCCACATGTACAAAAATATGTATATCATCTGTCTTCGTTATAGCAAAGAACTGGAAGCTAAGAGGGTGCTTATCAGTTGGGGAATGGCTGACCAAATAGTGGAATAGGAGTGTAATGGAATACTAATGCTTTGTAAGAAATGATGAAAGGGAAAGTCTCAGATGAACTTGGGAAGACTTGCATGAAACAATGCAAAGTGAAATGAAAAGAACCCAAAGAGCAACGGACACGGTAATGACAGCATGGCAGGAACTAAGTTTTGGAAGACTTAATTAAGAGCTCCCATCAATGCAGTGATCAGCCTCGACGCCAGAGGATCCGTGTTCCTCAGCTTCTGAAAGCACTGCAATCTGCTAAACGTGCAGAGCCAGAGATGCATTTTGGGCTCTAGCCAATGGGGAATTGGTTCGAGTAGGCATATCTTGCAAAGGCTTTATTTTTTTCTTTTTTGTCAAATTGTTGGTGGATAGAGAAGGAGAGAAAGAAAAGAAAAAGAGAAAAAGAAAGGAAAGAAGGGCCTGGAAGCATCATCCCTCCCTCTGGCTTCTAGACAGTTCTCTAAGACCATTCATTGCAGAGAAGGTGCTGACTTGCATGAGAAGACAGAATTTCCTCCCTGGGAGTTCCTCATACTGATGAAATCACAAGTCCAGCCCCAGTTCTTTTCCCCATCTTCTTTTTTAAGTCCTCATTCAACTGGCATCAGGACACGGGAACTGGCTATGGACCCACCTCCATGTGATCTTTGGCAGAGCCCTTTACTTTCTGAGACTTCTCTTCTTTGAAAAAGGAAGGATTTGGACAAATCGACCACATGGTCCTTCTCTTGTTAAGCTAAAGCCTCTCCCCCACTTTACTTTTCTCCCGCCTCCGTTTTCCTCCTACACGTCAGAGCTTCTGAGGTACACCAAGTCAGTGCCCCCCCGCCTGGGCTCTTCTTGGATTGCCTCAGAAGCCCCTTCTTTCTCTTCCTTCCTCTAGCTCCTCGAATTTAGGAGGCGTTCTCTGTGCCATTGAGGCTGATGGATTCCAGTCGGGGGGGCAGTCTTGGAAAGGACCTTAGAGATCATTTTATTCTTACAAAGGAGGAGAGTAATAAATAGCAACAACAGTAATCACATCAACTTCTTGTTCAGTTGGGCCTGACTCTCCATGACCCCACTGGGCTTTTCTTGACAAAACACTAGAGGGGTTGGCCATGTCCTTCTTCAGCTCATTTTACAGAGGAGGAAACTGAGGCAAACAAGGTTCAGTGACTTGCCCAGGGTCACACGGCTAGTAAGTGTCTGAGGCTGGATTTGAACTCAGGTTGTCCTGACTTTAGGGCAGTGCTCTATCCAATGTACCATCTAGCTGCCCCTAATATAGAATATTTTTTAGCTTTGCAAAACATTTTACACACATTATCTCATTTGAACCTCACCACATCTGTTTAAGGTTTGTAGTGTTCTCATCCCCATTTTGCAGAGGGGACAGCTGGGGCTGAGAAAGGTTAAGTGATTTGTCCAGGCTCACACATCTAAGTGAATATCTGGGGGGATTTCCACTCAGATCTTCCCGGCTCTGATCCTACCACCCCATCCACTGAAACAGGCAGCTGCCTCCAAGGCCCAGGACTTAAGACTCCATGCTTTTCCCACCATTCTATGCCACCTCCTTCTCAGGGCTGGACCCCGTGCCCACCTACTGCTCGCCCCCTGCACCCCTGCTGCTGCTCCTCAGGGGCCCAGGCTGCTTTTCCCTGGCAGGCCTCTTCTGGTCAGTGTGCCAGAGGCAGCTGCTGCCTGAGGAGGGCTATTTCCACAAAGAGCAGCCCACTCCTTTATCTCCCTTTAAACTTGATCTTCCACCTTTTTGTGACCCCTGGGGAATTTTGGCTCCCTTGCAGGAAGGTTGGGCCACAAAACTGCCTCGCCCATCCTTTGAAAGGCAGCTCTGTCTTACCCCATCTGAATTCTCTTTCTGCTGTTTCCTGGCCTGTGCCTTTCATCACCATTTTATTCTTAGCTTGGTCTTCTTGACTCTTGTCATCTCCCTCTTGACCTTTCCATGTGATTAGGGTCTTGTTAAAGTGAGTTTACATGGGCTGTGTGTGTTTTCTGCTTCCTGAGTGGGTTGGGAGTTGTTTGGAACAGGGCTGGGCTGTCCTTCAGGGCAGGTGGACAGGACCCTGCCATCTAGACTGTCTGGGCTGTGGACACTTGAGCTGGTGTTGGCTGCAATTGACAAAAACATGGCCTGCTTGTGTTTTGCTTAACCTGCCTATCTTATTTATGGCCAACAAGTTGGTCTGCATTGACTTTGTGGAAGTTTTTGGAAGCTTTCCTGCTAGAAATGAGAGTGGTCTGTTTTAGGCTCTGTCAGAGATGGGAAATCTGACTTCAGTGTCCTCATCTATAGGATGGAGAAAATTATTACCTATGAAAAATATTACCTCAAGAAAATTATTACCTATTATGTGATGGAGAAAAATGTTATAGTGTCTGCCTAAATTCTATATGATGGGACTTAAAGCCAGAAGGCTCTTCAGGGGCCATTCCATCCAGCCTCCTTATTTTACAGAAAGGATACTGAGTTCCAGGGAAGTGGAGTGATTTGCCCACCATCCCTCAGGCATCAAGTGCCAGAATCTGGATGCAAACCCAGGCCTTATGCCTTTTCCACTGTTTCCCATGGCCTCACAGGGTTGTTGGGAAGATCAAATGAGAAAGAATATGTAAGGCATTTTAGTGAACATCATAGAAATGTCAATTACTACTACTACTACTACTACTACTACTACTACTACTACTACTACTACTACTACTACTACTACTACTACTACCACCACCACTACTACTTACTACTACTACCACTACCACCACCACCACCACTACTACTACGTACTACTACTACTACTATCACCATTATCATTATGATCATGGTCTGCAATTTCAGAACTCCTAGTAAGGAAATGCTGGTTTTAGAGAGCTGCCTGGAACACCAGCAGGTCAAGTGACTTGCCCAGGGTCACACAGCCAGGTTGAGTCTGAGGGGGAACTCGAACCCACATCTCCCTGACTCTGAGACTGGGTCTGACCATATTCTACATTGCCTTATCTCCTGATCCTCTTCATCATCATCTCAGCCAAGCCTGGATTTGGGGATTCCTAAACTAGAATGACGGACTCTCAGTTTCCTCATCTGTAAAATGAGAGGGTTAAGCTTGTCAGTCAGTCAACTAGCATTTGTTATGCATTTACTACATATCAGGCTTGGTACTAAGCCCTGGAGACGTGAAGAAAGACAGAAGACAGTCCCTGCCCTCAAGGAGCTCCCAGTCTAAACTACTTGATTTCAAAGTACCTTCCAGCTCCCCAGAGCATATGAATTCTTTCACCTTACATCTTCCTCCTCATTACTACCACAGCAGTTTGGGGGACTGAGTTTTAGGCAGAGCTGATATCTTAGTCCTATCAGATGAAATAATATTTGTTAGTGCTATAGTGCCTGGCACATAGGAGGTATTTAATAAAAACTTGGTTCTTTTCCTCTCCTCCCTCCACCTGCCTTGTTGTGACTTGGTCTATGTAAGCTCCTTGAGGGCTATGACTATTTTTCCTTTGTATCCTTGGCATCTAGTAGAGTGCCTGGCACACAGTAGGCACCTAATAAGTGTGTATTTATTGATTGATTTTGGGAAGTTAATGGAGAAAGAGGGAGGGGAAGAGAAAGAGACAGAGAGACAGAGATAGGAACAGAGAGAGAGAGAGAAAGAGAGAAAGTTATAGCAGTGTCTGGACTGGGCATGCAGAGAAAGACAGAGATAGAAATGGAGAGAAATGGAGAGAGACAGAGGCACAGAGAGACAAAGGGTCACACAGAGAAACAGAGAGAAGGGAAGAGAGACAGAGACACAGAGAAAGAAACTAAGAAAGACAGAGAGATAGGGAGAGAAAGAGTCAGAGTCAGAAGGAGACAGAGAGAGAACAAAAAAAGAGTCAGAGGCCCTCCCAGCAGTGGCTGGGCTGCAGAGAGGCACAGATGGAGAGATAAAGAGAGATGCAGAGAGACAGAGAGAAGGGGGTGCAGAGGGGGGACCCAGAGACAAAAAGAGAAGAGGAGAGGAGAGAGAGTCCAGGTGAAACCCTTCTCATGGGTTCTTCCTCAGGACACTGTATGGGGCAGCAGTGGTTTAGCTAAACTCGGATTGAGGCAGCTCCTCCACTGATTTGCTGCGTGACCTTAGCTGAGTCCCCTTCCTTCTCTGTCAGTTTCTCTCTCTGCCAAATAAGGGGGATGACTTAGGTGTTATCTAAGGTCCCTCCCACCACTAGCAATCGGAGTCATTTCATAACAGGTTTGGAGTTGGAAGGAGCCTAGCCCTCGTTTCATACAAAGGCAAGCTGAGGCCTTGAGTTTCGTAGAAATGCCACGTCTTGTGTATAGAGGTCTAGGACAACATTCTGGGACCCCATTCATGTCCTTCTGAAAGGGTAACCTTATTTTCTGTAAGTTTTGGAAGGGAGAGACCTTTGGTAGAGAGAGGCCCCCACATTGGAGGCCTCAACCTTTGTGGGGGCTACTTGGGCGGCCCCTCTGGCCTTGTGTGCTGTTCCCTCATTTATGGATTCACTCCCTCCCTCCCTCTCCCACCCACAGAATCCTGGGTCATCTGGCCCAGGCCCCTCATGGTACAGACAAGGCCATCCAGCAGACGTTTATTAAGAACTGCTCTAAAGGTCCCTGTCCATTACTGCCCTGCTCTGATAGCTCCTTAGGCCACGGAGGTGACCTTGGGTCCTCAAAGGCTGTGCCAGTGGAACACAAGTGCTGGCAGGCCAACTGAGCTGGAAAAACCCCAAGTACAGGGCTGGAGACGGCCTGTGTCATGGACTCTTGTCCTGGGATCAGCCTGGCTAAGGGTGGAGAGGCTCAGCACCAGATTGGCCACAAAAGCATGACTTTTTTTGGCCACAGCAGCTCATGGAGACCATCAGCTAAGTTGCAGAAGGATAATGATCTGCATCAGTGGAGGAAGGGCCCATGTTGGGCTCCTTGGAGTATTGAGGTATGAAGCTCTAAGTGCTTGGCCTCGAATTCAAGACCCTTCATAATATGGCGCCCATGACTTTTCAAGCTTCATCTTCTCTCCTCTCCTCCATGCACTCCATACTCGAATTTCATTGGCCCACTCTCTGCCCCACCCCCACTCTCTCCTAATCTCACGCCTTTGCTTATGCTGTTTCCTATTTCTGTAATTATAATAGCCAGGTTTATATAATACTTTACAATTTGCAAAGGCTTGACAAATAGGACATGTGATCCTCACAACTGTGTAATGTAAGTGCTTTTATTATCCTCGTTTAACAGGTGAAGAACTGAGGCTGAGTTAGTTGACTTGCCCAGGGCCACACAACCAGCTAATAAGTGTCTGAGGCAGAATTTGAACTCAGGTCTTCCTAACTCCAACTCCAAGTCCAGTGCCCATCACCTACACCATCTAGCTGCCTCTAGCATCTAGAATTCCTGTCCTCTCCCTCTTTACCTATTAAATTAGAACCCACCTTAAAAAACCTAACTATGAAATCTTTTCTGACCCTGCCACTCTGGGCCTTACATAGTACTTTATTTTGCCCATCTCTGGGATTCCAGGCCTGTCTCTGATGCGTCCTGGCTGTGTGACCCCGTCTGGGCAAGCCATTCAAACTCTCAATGTTCCTGCATTGGTAAGAGGAGTTTCCTCTCCTGGGAGTTCCCCATACCAAAGAAATCATAGGGCTCTATCCTTTTCTGAACAAATGACTGCATGGCAGTGGCTGGGCCGGCATTCATGTGGACATCAGCCATTTCCCCTCCATGGGCTTGGTCTGAAAAGCAAGCTACTCCCCAGAAGGGAACGGCCAAGAGACTGGCTGTCATGAAGGTGAGGCCCAAGGAAATGAATAGCTTGGCTCTCAAAAAATAAGGGTGAATAAGAGCCGAAGTGCCTGCCTACTCACCAGCTTGGCTGTCCTACATAGGGAAATAAGATTCATTCCCTGCCCTCCAGAAGTTTGCAGTCTGGTCATCTTGACCAGTCCCTAGCTTGAAACCCCTGTGTTGCATGGACCATTGTGCTGTCTTACTACCTTTGCTGTTCCCAAACCTGACATGCCATTTCTCACCTCCACACCTTTGCCCAGGTTGTCCCCTGCTTGGAATGCCTTTTTTTTTTTTCCTTCACCTCTGCCTCTTACAATTCTTAATTTTCTTTGAGGCTCAATTTAAGTGAAACCTCCCATGAAAAACCTTTCTTGGTTCCCTCCCCTTCAACCCCACAGTTGTTAGTACACTTCACCTTCTCAGGCAACCTCATATTTACTCATCTGTGCATATATTCTTTTTCTAAGTAGAATGGAAGCCTCTTGAAGGCAAAGTCAATTTGTCTTTATCTCCCTAGTGCTTAGCATAGAGCCTGGCACCTAGTAAGTATTTAGTGGATGATATAATGGTATCATGGAGGGAGAGTGGGCTGTGTGGCTTTCTCCCTGCTCCATCTGATGAGATATGGGACAGTCTGGGACAACAGGACAGATAGCAGAATCTCGGTCTGGAAAGGTTGATCTTCAGGTAACTGTGTCCCAAGGAGGACAGGTAAGGACCAGGGAGCAGGGACATGCAGGAGACAGGCAGGATCTGTGTTTCAGGCCAGACAAAGACCAGGTATAGACAATTTAATAGCATGTTGTCTCCTTCTTTCCAGGGCCGGGGGCCCATGAGAATCCCAGTCTTTCATTATTACAGGTTTTGCACTATAATAGCTAGGTGAGCATCTGAGATGGCTCAAGCCCAAGAATTAGTCAGGGTATCTGGAGGAGAAAGAGAATGAGGAGGGAGGGCCCTTTGCGGGCCTGAGCAAGGCCTGGACAACATTTTGGCCCTCTACTTCTTAATCTTCTCTTCTGTCTCCTCTTGTTTCTTGGTAGAGTCGGGGTACAGCCCTGGTCTAGGGGGCAGCCCCATGTGCCCCTCTTTCTGGGCCCTCAGGAATGGGGCAGAGAGAGTCTGGTATGCCGTAAGCCTTTAACAAATGCTTGTTTTGATTGATTGATGGAGGGACATAAAGGACAGACACGTAGGACTGCAAGGGACCTCAGAGGTTACTCAGAGGCCATTTAGTCCAATGGGATCAAACTCAAATAAAAACAGGAGGTGGGAGGGCCGCTAAACTGGACACAAGGATCCCTATGGGTGCATGTTGACTTAGGAAACTGCAGATTAACATGATCTATGTTTTACTGTATTTCTATTTGTTTTGTTAAACATTTTCCAATCACATTTTAATCTGGTTCAGGCTGCACTTGAGAGTGCTGTAGGCTGCCTGTGGGCTGAGTGTTTGACATCTCTGATCTAGTGCCTTTGCCTCACTGTGTTCCAGGGAGGTCAGACCAAGGCCACATGGGTATTAAGCTCTGCCGAGCTAGGATTCGGACCCAGGACCTCTAATGGGGGATTAACTGAAGTTTGCTTTGCCCTTATTGCCCTTTCAGAGCTCAGGAGTCTTAGCAGCTGGAGAGCAGGACCAAGCTAACAGCTCAAGGGAAAGAACAAAATGAGTAAAGGCCAGGGGAGCAAGTGGAAATGAAAGTGGGAAGGTTCAGAGTGACCAGCCTCCAGAGCT
This sequence comes from Phascolarctos cinereus, assembly GCF_003287225.1. NCBI lineage: Eukaryota > Metazoa > Chordata > Mammalia > Diprotodontia > Phascolarctidae > Phascolarctos > Phascolarctos cinereus. Next base: position 394,121,810 of record NW_027556098.1, read on the forward strand.
GAGGTGGCCCAGGTGGAAAATGTTGACTTGGTGACTGCTAGAGTTGCTTGCTCACAGCCCTTCAGCCCATATATTCATTCTCCCCTTTTATTCCTAGAAAGGCAGCTTGGCCTGGAATTCATCCATCCATCCATCCATCCATCCATCCATCCATCCATCCATCCATCCATCCATCCTTTCATCTATCCTCCCATCTATCCTTCCATCCATCCAACAAATACTGATTAAACACCTTCTATGTGCAGAGCATCCTATAGCTAGCTATCCTATTAGATGCTGGGGAAAGTTTAGATAATACATTGCCTGACCTCATGAAGTTTACAGTTTAGTATAAAGGGCAATAGGGTTCTCCCACCCCAATTTGCCCCCAACAATACTGCCCTGTTTTTTGGAAGATTTCTTGATTTATTTGAGAAGCTGATCTAACTTCATAGTTATACCCAGTTGGGGGAGGGGGTGGCATCACAAGGACCCACGTTTATGATGGATTGGTTTGGTCTTTGAGGGTCCTGTGGGTAGTGGTCCTGGGACTCTCTGGCACCAATTCTAGGTAGGATATCTTTTTGAACCTAGCACAGCAGTGCTTTGTACTTAAGTACACAGTACATGTACTTAAGTACATAGTAGGTTCTTAAGGAATACTTGCTGAATTAAACAAATTGAATTCTTGGAGTTGGAGGCATCTCCATCTCTATCTTGGAGATCTCAGTCTCTCAGAATGTCAAAACTGGAGGCAATGGTAGAAGATAGGCTGTTAGAGCTGGAAGGGAGGTCCAGAGAGGTCAAGTGACTTGCCCAGGGTCACATGGCTAGGTAATGTATGAAGATGGATTTGAACTCAGGTCTACCTGACTCCAGTTCCAGAGATCTATTCAAAAAGCTGCCTCCCTCCCACTTCAAATTAACCCATCAATTACAGGCTTTATTAAGCCCTTACTATGTATTAAGCACTGTGTTAGGTATTGGGTATTAAAAAAAATCTCCCAAAGTAAGCTTTCTGTCATGACATAGAAAAACAGTTAAGAAAATTTTATGAACCTGGTTTGACAGCACATGCCACATTCCCCGTCCATAGTACCCTACTGCTCTAACAAAAGGAGGGAGGTATATTTCCTTATCTTCTCCAGGACCAAGACTGGTCATTCTTATGGCATAGAGTTCTCAGGCCTTCTCATTTTCTAGGGAAAGGAGCTGGGTCTCAGAGAGGGGAAATCAATCACCCAAGGTTACACAGCTGGTTAGCGCTAAGATGAGACTCCTGCCCTTGGTGCGCCCCTCCCCAATTCCCCAGCCCTCAGTCTCTTGACTCCTGATTCATTGATCTGTCAGTTCTAGCCCCTGGCCTGGCAATGGTCTGAGGAAGCTGCCCTTCTTACCTGGACAATAGCATCGAAGCACACCTGGCTGTATCAAGGACGCAGGCACTGAGATCTGGTCAAACAGGCAGCTGTAGTTATTGCTGGCTTCTTGCCATGGGCCTGTGATCAGGACCTTCACTCCTCCCTGCAAGAAAAGGAAGACAGAGGCAAGTGAGGAAGGCCATAGAGAACTATAGAAGGAGGTAGGCTGGTGGGAGTGAGGGCACAACTTGGAAGCGCCGGACTAAGAGACCCTATGGAAAGGAGGAAAGAGCAGAATTGGAAAAATACAGAGAAGCATGGGAAGACTTATATGGACTGATGCAAAGGGAAGGAAGCAGAGCCAGGAAAATAATATACCTACTAGAAAGAACAACAATGGCACAATCTAAGCTGAAAGCTGTGTGATTGTAACGGCCAAGCCTGGCCCCAAAGAAGGGATGTGAGAAGTCGCCTCCTTCTAGTCTTTGCTGAGATGAGCAGCTATGGGGGTGGAACACTGTATATAATGTTAGAATTGGTTGGTATGTTGGTTCCTTTAGTTGAACTATCTATTCCTCCTCTTTTTTTTTTTTTTTTACATTTCCTTGCTATGGGGAATAGCTCTCTAGGAGGGAGAGGTTTAAGGTAAGGTGTGTTTTCTGTTCCCTGCCCTGGCATAGTTCCAGCTTGGCAGACTCTTGCTCAGAATGACAGGGGGAGCTCAATCCCTGGGACTCCCACCTTCTCCACTCCTGTATGGAGTTCCCAACTTTGGCTCTTACACAAACTTTAGGGGGGTCCTTGAGTATCCATCCTTTCCTGGACCAAAAACAAAACAAAAAACAGATGCAGTGTTTCTTAGTCTTTCCGAGCCCATGCCACACCTGAGAACTGGCTGGAATCCATGGGATTCTGGGTCATCCTCTCTAAACCTCCCTGCCGTGTGTCCATCTATCCTCCCACATCACAGAAACGGCAGAGTTGGAAGAGATTTCATTGTTCCCCTAGTACAGCTTGGACCTGGACAAGAAGCCCTGCTGTAACACATCCAATAAATGGTCATCTACTCTCCGCTTGGAGACCTCCAATGAGGAAGAACCACCCTTCCCAAGGCCACCCGTTCCAGTTTGAGACTCTTCTAATGAGGAGGCTGGAGTATAGTGGAAAGAACACCGACGGTGGAGTCAGATGCTCTGTGTCCATACCCTGCCTGTGACACTGCTGTGCGACCACAGACAGTCACTTAATGACCTTGAGCCTCAGTTTCCTCAACTGTCAAATGAGGAGACTGAACTAGATGGCCTCTGGGGCCTCTTCTAGACCTAGGAAAGGATGAGCCTATGACCTGACTTTGACCTTTAATATGTGTATGACCTTGAGAATCCATTTGACATCCACAGTGCTCAGTTTACTCCACTGTAACATGAGGAGAGTGGACCAGACAGGCTGTGAGGCTCCTTCTGGATCCATATCCATGAGCCTGTGAAATTTAGTCTTCCATCAAGTCCAATTTGCCCCCTTACAATCTCCACTCATTGCTATTCTAGGACAGAAAAAGGGTAATTCCTCTTCCAACATGGCAGACTTTCACATATTTGAAAAGAGCTATTGTTTCCCCACTGAGAGCAGGAAACATAAGGACACAGCCACCAAGCCACGGAGATGGGAGCGAGCTCAGGGGGCAGGGAGGTGACTCGTTGTCTTTAAGAAGATGAAGCCTGACCGTGGGAGGATGGACTGACCTCTTTGCTGTTCCTCAGACAGATGCTCTGCTTCCCGTCTCTGTGGTTCTGAACTGGAGGTCACCCATGCCTGGCATGCTTTTCTGATTCCTTGAATCCCTAGTTTTCATTAAATCTCAGGTCGAATGCCACATCCTGCTGGAGGCCTTTTCTGGTCCCTCCCCACCTCCATCTGTAAGCATCTTCCCCTTTAAGGCTAATTCCCATCTATCCTGTATCTACCTTTCATTGCTGTGTCCCCGTTTGGCTGTTTCAGTCATGTCTGACTCTTTGTGACCTCATTTGGGGATTTCCTGGCAAAGATACTAGAGTGGTTTGACATTTCCTTTTCCAATTTATCTCACAGATGAGGAAATTGAGGCAAACAGAGTGAAGTGACTTGGCCAGGGTCACACAGCTAGTAAGTGTCTGAGGCTGGATTTGAACTCAGATCTTTCTGACTCCAGGCCTAGCACTTTATCTGAAGCCACCTAGCTGCCTCCTACATGTCTTTCATGCTCTCATTTATTTATATGCTTGCTCCTTCATTAGAATGTAAGCTCCTTGAGGGCAGTGACTATTTTTGCTTTTTATTTGTATCTCTAAATCTTAGAAGAGTGCTTAGCACATTGTTGATTGATTAGACTTATGAGGATTCCAGAGGGCCGGAGTAAGACCTGAGCAGAGAATGCTGCTACAAGGCAGAATTCAACTCAATAACAGGAGGAGAATTTTAACAGCACTAGCTCACAGTCCTTTGGGATACAGTGGAGTTCTCAGCTAGTCACCCCTTCTGTGAGCCTCAGTTTCCTCATCTGTAAAATGAGAGGGTTGGATCGGATAACCCTTGTCTCCCTTTCAGCTCTGTATCTGTGTTTGATGATTCCAGGCTTTCCAGATTCAACAAGACCAGGAAGGAGGGTGGGAAAAGGAGCCTAGAGTGAGAAATTTTCCATTCTTTCCCCTCCTGCCTGTATTTCCTCTACCCCTAATATCTTAGCTGAGGGAGGTGGGCTGCTACAATGGAAAAAAAGTGGTGGTCTGCAGCCAGAGACCTGGGTTCAAATTCTGCTTCTGTCACTTACTATTGAGTGACTTTGGGCAAGTCACATTACCTCTCTGAGCCTCAGTTTCCTCATCTGTAAAATGAGGGCCCTGGTCTAGATGGCCTCTGAGGATCTTTCTAGTTCAAGACCTACGAGCACCAAAGCATGCAGGCAGAGTGGAGGATTTCTGCTCTGGGCGAGAGTTTGGACTAGAAGGGATTCCATCCATCCTTCCTGTCCCAACCTGGGCTATCAGAATTGGGGAGCGACACTGCTGAGCCCCTGAAGGATGCCCTGAGAATGTGTTGGAGCCCCCCATCAGCTCCTGCTGGTGCAGAGCTGTGTGGGGAGGTGGCAAAGCCAGGGAGGAAGAAAGACTCAGCCCTGGGAGGGGGAGAAAGGTGGCAGGGGAGGCAGGGAGAATGTGTGGAAGGAGAGGACTCTGGCCTAGGTGCTTGCCAAGGGAAGTTCTGTGTGATTCTGAGTGGAGGAAAGGAAGGGCTGTGAACAAGGCGGATGGAGAGCAAGAATCTGGTCATCTCTACTGCCAAACAGAGATGGGCATGTGGAGCTGAAGGGTGTGATGGGGATGTGGGCTCCGGGTAGCTTTACAACCCAAAGCCCTGCCTTCCCCTCCTTCCCTTGCTCCCCCAGTCTTCTGGGCATCTGTGTCTATGCTCGCCGCCCACACAGACAGACTGGGAACCACTCCTGACGTCATCTCTCCCCCACACAGAGCAACTGGGAGAGGTTCCACGGAGGCCCAAGAACAGCTGCTTTCCCAGCAGTGCTGTGTGGAACTCAGCAGCACGAGCCCTCAGAGAAGGCCCTAGATGACCCTTTCTAGGCCAACTCCCCTAGACTCAGTTAGGACTCCTGTGCTGGGAGATGCCACCTCCTTCACCTCCCACCGGGAAAGATTCATTTTGAGAGTTGGCCCCCTCTACCTCAAGTGCCCACCAGCTAGTACCAGGTCTGTCCCAGGCCGGGGGAGAGGGAGAAGATAAAGTAAGGGAAGAATGGGGGGGATGTCCCCCCTGAAGGCTGGTATCAGGTCTGGCCACATGTCTGAAGCAGCTCTGGGAGGAGCTTTTACTCTGAGCTGCCCATCAGCATCTACAAAGGGTCCTAGGAATGCAGCTCATTCCGGGACTAATTTCTGAGGCTCCAGGACTTAGGGTCTCTGATTTGAAAGATGCTTGCTTTTAGCGAACTCCCTTAGGGCTTTCTATTGACAGTGAATAGGAAAGCTACTTTGTTTCCTGGATCGGAGGATCCTAGGAAGGAACCTGGGGGCCACCTAGTTCAACACCCCTCATTTAGCAAGTGGGAAACCGAGGTGGCTCAGCGATGTGCCCAGGGGTACCCAGGTGGTATCTCATTTGAACCCAGGTCCTCTGACTCCAAACCCACAGCTCTTTTCACTGTTCCTCCTCCCCTTCCAAGCTAGGGATTGGTTCAGAACTGAGGCTCCCTCCAGAGTCAGAGCATCTAAGGTCAAACTGTTTCTAACACTTACTTCGATGACTCTGCAGGAGAGAGAGAGGCTGGCGACCTTGAGCAGCTCTGCCTCACTTAAATCTGATCAAGTCCAGACATCCCCTGCGATGTCAATGGTCCTCTTTGGAAATGAAGGACAGATGACACCACTACCACTTACTGTCCACATGACCATGGGCCTTGGGCCTCAGTTTCCCTTTCTGTAAAAGGAGAGCATTGGACCAGATGGCCCCTGAGGTCCTTCCTAGCTCCAGGTACGTGCTCCTAGGAGATCCCGGGGGGTCCTCGGGGCACAGGCCGCCTCCCCAGCCCTCCTGACCTCCACCAGCCTTGGCAAAGCCTTCCCAGGTCAAAGAGCCTTGGCAGTGTGATGGGAGGCTACGGAGAAGCTCACTGTCTTCCCCTCCTCCTTGTCCTTCAGTTCTCACTGTTGGAATCACCTTAGGAGTACTGATCCATACCTGAACAAAAATTCCCGTCCACTTTTCCCCTTCACTTTTCGTCTGGGTTTTCTTTTGCAACATGGCTAATATGGCAATGTTTTGCATGACTATGCTTGTATAATCTATGTCAATTTGCTTGCCTTCTCAAGGAGGGGTGAGGGGAGGGAGGAAGAGAATTTGGAACTCAAAACTTTAAAAACAGTTTAAAATTTTTTATGTGTAATTGTTAAAAAAAAAATTTTAAAAACTCCATTCTAATAAACCCAACCAATGGTGATGACATGGAGCCTCTGGATGGAGGAAGACCTCCATGGGAGATGGGAGGGGCAGTCCATTGCCCATGGGGCAGCCCTAGTGGGTGGGCCCTTTTTTCTGACATCAAGCCCGAATGTGCCTCGCTATCACATCTACCCCTCATTCCTGGTTCTGTCCTTATGCCCAAACAAAATAAGTCGAATCCCTCTTCTTCATGACAATTCTTCAAACACTCAAACAGCTGTCTGTCTCCCCCTCTGCCCCCAAATCTTCTCCTCCTTAGGCTAAACATCTCTTACTATGTTAATTGATTCTCACGTCATGTGGACTCAGGGCCTCCATCACCTGGCTAAATTCCAGAAACCCTCTGTTCTAATGCCCTTGTTACACACCAGGGTAGACCTGCCTCCATGCTAAGTTCTCTGGAAAGACTAGTCTTGTCACACAGCCTGGCATGAGAGTTGGAAGTTAGAGGCTGTCTTTCATCCAACCTTTCCACCAAAGAAGGAATTCTCTACAGTATTTCTGATGTGATGGTCACGTGACCTCTGCTTGAACACTGTCTAGAGCAGAATTTACCACCTTCACAAGGCACTGTTAGCTCTGATTGCTAGACAGTTTCTCCTTGTGTTGAGCCAAAATCTTCCTTCTTGTAATAGGTCCCTGTTGTTTCTAGCTCTGCTCTGCAGAGACAAATTTATCCAGCTCCTCAATGTAAGTAGTCTTCTCCTGTTGGAATATAAACTCCTTGAGGGCAGGGATTGTCTTACTTGCTGGTATTTGCATCCCCAGGGCTTGGCACTGTGGGGATATAGTAAGCACTCAATATGTAAGCAAATCAGCATACATAAAGCATTTTTGCAAACTTTAAAGCCTAAGTAAATGTTAGCTCTTATTATTCATTCATTCCTCCACTCAAACAGAATAACTCTAATCCATCCCGCTTATAGGGCAGCGAGGTGGTGTAGTGGATAGAGTGTCAGGCCCGGAGTCAGGAACACTCATATTCCTGAGTTCAAATATGGCCTCAGACACTTGCTAGCTATGTGACTCTGGGCAAGTCACTTAACTTTGCCTCAGTTCCCTCATCTGTCAAATGAGCTGTAGAAGGAAACAGCAAACTACTCTAGTATATCTGCTAAGAAAACCCCAAATGAGGTCACAAAGAATCAAACACAAGTGAAAAACGATTGAACCAGCACAACAAATCCAGCAGATAGTGGCTCTTCAGATATTTAAGATAATGATCATGCTCTCTAAGAGTCAGAAGATCTAGCTTTGCTATCCATATGACCCTGAACAAGTCACTTACAAAACCACAGAATCTCCAAGTCGATGGATGTCAGTGGCTGACCCATTCAAGCCAGCGTCCAAAGAAATCCCCACTCTGGTGTCCTGAGAGATAGCCTCTGCCTGAAGACTTCCACTGAGGGAGAGCCCACTACTTCCTGACAAAGCCTGCTGCGCCTGGGAAGACTCTTGTGGTTAAGAAGTTCTTCTGTCATCCAGCTTCAATTTGCTGCTTTGTAACTTCCCCCCACTGCTCCTGGCTCTGTCCTCTGAGGCCATGTAACCACCACAATCTCTTTTCTATAGGAGAGCACTTCAAATATTTGAAGACAGCCCGCCATGCCCCTCCTGAGCCTTCTCTTCTCCAGGCTAAACATCTCTGGTTTCCCCACTAGATCCTCAGACTGAATCAATGTGAAGAAGCCTTTCACCACTGAGAAGTAGCTTGGCATGGTGGTAGTAGGGTTTTGGACTCAGAGACAGGGCAGGTCACTTCTCCTTTCTGAGTCTGTAACAAGGGGTTAATAATAGCACCTACTTCACAGAGCTACTGAGATAGCAAGTAAAATAAATAATACATGGAAAGCATTCTACAAAACCTTAAATTGCTTTATAAGAATTATTATTATTATGTTCAGCTCAGTGCTCTAGGCTCTAAAGATCCTTTTACATTTTGACTTTGCTATGTGGTATGTCCCTCCCAGCTCTGTGTCTTCTGAAAATTTGGTAAGCATGCAATTTATACCTTTATCCAAGTCACTGATAAAAATCTCACACAGCACTGGACAGAATTCAGATCCTTGAGGCACTCCCCTAGGGATTTTCTGAGTTGATAAACAAGGAACATTTAATAACTGCTCTCTGTATCTGGTGACTTAGCTATTTCTAGATCCTCCCAATGTACTACTGTCAAGTCTGTATCTCCATCTTTTTTTTTCCCACAGAAAAGAGGTATTTTATTAGATGCTTTATTAGTACCTAAGTCAACTAAAGCTACAGTATTTACCTTCATCTATCATTCAAGCAGCCCTGTCAAAAAAGGAAATGAGGTTAGTTCTGGTATGACCAATTCTTGAAGAAGTCTTACTGCCTCTTTTCAACCACTGCTTCCTTTTCTACATGTTTACTAACTATCCCTTGGATATTATGTTCTAGAATTTTGCCCAGAATAAAAGTAAAACTCAGTGACCTAGACTTTCCATGCTCCACTTTCATCCCCTGTTTGAAAACCAATACATATGTCCTTCTCAGCTCTTTCTTTCTGCACGACTTTGAAAGACAGTGGCTCAGCAATTGTGACGTCCACTTCTTCGCATGCTCAAGGTAGGACATCATTCATCTGTGCCTCATAACTAAGACTCCTCAGAGGGGAGCTAGATGGTCTTCACACTGTTTCCCCATTTCTCTTAACCACTCTGGGCTTCAGTTTCCTCACCTGTAAAATAACAGCCAGGGGGAGCTGGACCAGACAGATGATGGCCAAGGTGTCGTTCAGCTCTGAATCATCAACTCCTATGAGCTATTCTCCAGAGTCTTCACTTCCTTCTACCCATTTTCAGATGATATGTTTCCCCAGTTCCATCAGGATCCCCTGGTCTACTTCATCTAGAAGGCATCTAGGTGGCACAGTGGATAAAGAGAACTGGGCCTGGAGCCAAGAAGACCTGAGTTCAAATTCAGCCTAAGACATTTAGTAGCTGCATCATCCTGGGCAAGTCACTTTACCTCTCTCTGCTTCGGTTTCCTCATTTATAAAATAGGGATAATAACAGCACCCACTTCCCAGGATTGTTGTGAGGATTAAATGAGATGATATTTGTAAAGCACTTAGCACCGTACCTGGCCCGGTACACAGCAGGTGTTTAATGAGTGCTTGTTTCATCTTGCACCCGCTTATTTGTCAGTGACTCAGAACTGCGTAAGCTTCTCCAGATGTGGTTTGACTAACCACGGCTGAGGACAGTAGGGCAGCCACTGCCCTCATTCAGCATATTCGACCTCTCCTAATTCAGGACCTTTGTTGTGGTGAAGAAGGGAGCAGACTATGGCGGTGATGGACAGGGGCCCTGGATGGGCGGATGTCTGCAGTTGGGCTCTGGCATGTGGCCCTGGGCAGCAGGGCTAGGCTGTGGGCTCTGGTGTCTGGATCCCTCCATTTCCCCAACGCTAAACCACATGGCCTTGGCTCAGCTAACCATGGCACCAAGGGCCATTCAGAAACTGGTGGAGGGCGCCACCTAGTGTCCTGGTTGGAGAAGGCAACCTGGAGGATGGCCGTTGGACGAAAGCGATGGCTCGGCAGCCTAGGGGGACCCTCTCGGCTTCCACCAGGCAGAACTGGCCTTGGGGAAGTCGGCTGGGTGGCATTCCCACCCAGTATCTGGGGGAGGTGTGGAGAAGGTTCTCCCGCTGTCTTATGCTCTCTTGAGTTTTCCCAGAGGATGCGTTGGGCTTCTCCAGGGACTCTAGCGCTACATGACAGATGCAGTAGGTGGCTGCCTGCAGGGGGCGACTTGAGAGTGCTCCAAAGCAGCCTCTGATCCGCGAGAGGACGCAGCACATCGGAAAGACCACTGCATTTAAAGTCGGAAGACCACAGGCCACATCTTGGTTCTGCTAATTGTTCTCTGTGTGACCTTGGGCAAAAATTCCCTTGGGTCTCAATGTTCTCATTTTCAAAATGAAAGGGTTCGACTAAAGAATTTCTAAAATCCCTTCCTGGTCAAAATCCTATGATCTAAAATGTTAGCTAGGCTATCTGTCATTCCTTGAAGGCAACATCTGCTAAAATGACTTCACTACTATAAGCCTATTAGCTAGCACCTTGAGACACTCAGCAAGAGAGGGAAAGAGAAGGGGGATGGGGGTGGGGACAAAAGACAGAGGCCCTGATAGAGGACGAAGGAGGCTGTCAAGGACACACCTCACAGACATAGCTGCTTTGCTAAGTTTGTCCAGCTCTACCCAAGGAAGGAAGGCATTCCAGGTCTGGCTCTCTGGCTCGTGCTCTCTCTCTCTCTCTCTCTCTCTCTCTCTCTCTCTCTCTCTCTCTCTCTCTCTCTCTCATTTCATTGGCCTGTTAAGAACTCCCAATGAGGAAGCTCCCTCTATCAAAGCAGATCAGTTCCTGCTTTGCAACTTTCAGTCTTAGAGAGTTTCCTGGGGCAGGGATGAGCTGAAAGGTGGGTCACAAAGCCAATTTGTGTCAGAGGTCAGTCTTCTCCATCTGATATCAGCTCTAACATAGCCCAAGTCCCTGCTGAGGGACTGGACGCTCTGTGGACCTTGGACAAGTTCATTTCCTTATCTCTGAGCCCCAATTTCTTCACCTCTAAAATGAGTGGGTGGACCTAGATGATTTCCAAGGTCCGCTTCTGCTTTTAAATACTGTGATCTTATAAGTGGCTCTTTTCAGAGCTTTTCACCTAGCGCTCGTTCTGACCACCAGAACCCTGGATAGTGCCCTCCCCAGTGGGCTTTTGGCCTTGGCTGGCTCTGGCACACTCCCCGGAATCAGGTCCAGGCTGGGGAGGCTGGGCCTCCTCCCAGGACCCCTCTGAAGGAAACCTCATTGTGCAGAAGTGGAAGAGGAGGAGATGTGCCAATTCAGATATTTTAATCTCCCTCTTGATCTAGAACTAGGATTGGCAGCATTGAACTGAGAGTCAGAAGTCTTCCATACGGGCTTTGGAATGAAGACTTGAACTAGAACTCCCCAAGATTCTGTGAGTTCTCTATGGCCATTCTCTCAGGTCCCATGTGGAAGCATGCCTCTCTGCCCTGTGACAAATGTTATGATCAAAGAGTATGTCTGGCTGAGGTTGGTTGGAAAAAAGCCATCATGTTATTATCCTAGATCTGGGGGGTCATTTAGAATATCCCATTCCCTTGACAGTCAATATTCCCATTCATTCTTCCGAGGCTGAGACCCTGAGGCCCCCTTTAATAGAAACTGGTTCTGATCTCTAGTAGGACTTTTTATGTCTTTCCCCCCATCTATTGGAACAGCTTTCCCCTCCTGGCTCTGCCACTGACTGGCGTGACCAGAGGCAGGTCATTTCATCCTTCTAGGTATTTATTTCCTCAACTGTAAAATGAGGGATTGGAGTTAATGATCTTTGAGGTCCCTTCCAGTTTGAAATTTATATGCATTAATGAGTCTATAACAATTCCACATTTCAGGGCCTGAGGAGCAGCTGGGATAGGCATTACCTCGTGCGTTCTACGTAGGGACTAGTCCATGGCCAATAATAATAATAATAATAATAATAATAATAATAATGATAGCTATAGAGTTTTAAGGTTTACAAAGTTCTTTCCACATGAGAAACCTGAGGTGGGCTATTATCCCCATTTTACAGATGAGCAAAATGAGACTCAGAGGTATTAATAATTCTTGATTCAGAAGGGACTTTAGAGACCACCTAGTTCAACCCCTTCATTTTACAGATGAGGAAACTGAGGCCCAGGAAGTAATGTGCTTTACTCGAGGTCTCATAGGTAGAAAGTACCAGAGGTGAGATTGGTCTTCCACACCAATTCTCCTTCCACCTATACATTGCCTCCCATGTTGAAGGATGTCACACCGATGATAAGTGTCTATTATCCTAGGATATCTATCCCAGTTCTCCTGGCTCCAGACCAGGCCAAATGGCTCTCTCCATTTTTCCATGATAACTTTTGTTCCTGTCGGATGGTGGCTCCCTGGAGCCCTGAGGTATGTCAGAGACGTGGTCACAGAGGCAGTCTTCTCCAGAGGCTAGAGCACTGAATTTGGAGTCAGGAATCCTAACTAGCTATGTGACCCTGGAGAAACTTGTGTTCCTTTTTAGGCCTTGGTTCTTCTTGTTTCAAATGAGCGAGTTGAATTTTGTTGTTGTCTTTGAGTGCTGTCCGACTCTTTGTGATCCCGTTTGGGGTATTCTTGGCAAAGATACTGGAGTGGTTTGCCATTTCCTTCTCCAGCTCATTTTACAGATGAGGAAACTGAAGCAAATAGGGCAAAGTGACTCCCCCAAGGTATAGTAAGTGTCTGAGGCCAGATTTGAACTCAGGAAGATGAGTGTTCTAAACTCCAGGCCCGGCACCCTGTGCACTATGGCTCCACCTACTGGCCCTATGAGTTGAACCAGGTGGCTTCTAAGGTCCTTCCAGATCTAAATCTATCTTCCTATGATCCTAAGAAAGGGGCAAAGACTCCTTGAGACATTAAGAGTTGAGACAGGGATGGGGAAAAGGAGGTGGTGAGCACAAGGGAATAGGCTGGGCCAGAGAAGTGTCATTTGTAACCTCATAGAACAAAGACAACCACTGTCTACCAGCCACTGTTCCAAAGCCAGGACTGAAGTACGTCAGCCCAGAGCTGACCGAGGGGATTAAGAATGATAATTCTGGAGAGAAAACGGGCGCCTTTCCCATAGAGATATCCCCTCCCCTCACCAGCAGGGTGGCTCAGGCTCCACCCATCCAGGTGAATGTTTCCATGGCAACAGTGGCTCAGCTGGACGACAACCATTCGTGATGAGCCCACTGCCTCTCATTGTAGTCTGCTCTGTGGGAGATTGGCCTGTGCTCCATTGTGATGGGAAAAGACCAGAAGGATGAAAGGGAGCATGAGGTGGTGGGGTAGGGGCCGGGGCAGGCAATGCGACAGCTTCCATCAGAAATGTCATTTCTTGGATATTTAAATGTTCCATGTACTCACAGAGTCTGGGCCTGGTTGTTTCATAGATGAGGAAAATGGGGCCAGGAAAGGTGACGTGACTTGCCTAAAGCCAAGTAAGTAGTGAGAGGCAGAGCCAGAGAGGATATTGATGGCGGCTGAGACGAAGGCCCAGGTTTCATGATTCCCAATTCTGTGCTCTTTCCATTTTTAAAAAAGTGATGAATCAACTAATAGCTCAGTGAAAACAGAGACAAAAGAAAGAAGGATAAGGGAGGGAAGAGGTAAGGGAGCCAGTGGGGTGGCCATGAAGGGACTTTTAAGGGGAAGTTATCAGGAGAGATGGGACGTCGAAATGCAAAACTGCACCGTATTGCTGAACAGGGTCACCCTAATTGGGCACTGGTCAGAGGGGACCCACCTCAGGTAGATGGTGAGGGGATAGGCTTGGCCCTGCCCACCTATGACCCTATCCCTGGGAATCCATTCCAGCAGGAGCAGATTTGGGGATCCCCTAATCTGGGAGAGGGGGTTATGGCTGACTCAGAATGCAATGGCAGACGTTATCTCTCCCACTTCTGGGAGCCTGGGCAGCATAGCCCGAACCTCAACAGACCAGGGCAACAGAACCTCCCATGTTTGGGAGAGAGGTCAAAGGTGGTGGCTTCCTTGGGGCCAGGCCTAGCCCAGTACTGGGAATTCGGGGCTGACCTTTGCTCTAGGGGAAGCAGCAAAGCCCTGTAGAAACTCCAGGAAGACGGAAGTAAGGTTATACCCCTGGTATAATTATCAGCATTAGTGATCCCCAAATCTATGCAGCCGGATCATGGGATTTAAAACTGGAAGGAACCTTAGATCATTCTGTCGAACTCCCTCCTTTCACTCGAGGCCCGAATATCATATAGACAGATACCAATATTTCACTGGATACTAAACTGCAGTCAGAGTACATGTGCTTTGACTCTTAAATCCTTCTGCCTCCCCTGGGATTTCATATCACCCACTTCAATCCTTTCCTGGATTTCATATCACCCACTTCAGCTTCTCCTAGAAATGATGTGTGGCATAAGCTTATTTTTTTTTTCAACTAAAGTGAAATGTAAGAGGATTTCATGTTTCTCCTCCCCTTCTCTCTGCCCTTCTCTTTGTCCCCCATTTCCCCTTGAGATAACTGGAAACCTCAGAAAGTCCTGATATTTCAGGGTTGAGTTTACCATCTCAAGGCCAAACCCAGATTTGGAGTGTCAATTTCTCATTTTCCTCGTTCCTATGCTGCCCTCTTGTGGCAAGCTGTATATTTTACTTTTTCTGAGACAACCCAGTTTTGCTTAGGGGGAACCAGTAAAGGTTGCACTCGTGGGTACCTGGGACTGGGAAGGGAGGACACTCTGGAAAGGTGAGGTGAGAGTTGAGGGGACACGAAGGGGGATCTATTCTTGTTGCCCCTTTGTCTAGGTTCTGAAGGCAGTAGCAGTACGCACTCAGTAGGCTCCCTCTGCAGATATCCAGAGTCAGAGGTCAGCTTCTGAGAGAGATACTATGCCTTTTAACCTAAGTAATGACCTAAGGACACTCTTAGTGGAGCAGTTACTAGAATGGAGCAAATGCTTCCCCGAGGCCAAGGTACCAACATTTGGAGACCACCACTTTCCCTCTTCCTACTCTCTTCTCAACCCTTTATAATTCCATTTTTGAATTTACCATTCCGCCTAAAGTGCTCTCTCCTAAGTTACTAATGATTTAGTTGCCAAATCCAACATCTTTTCTCAATCCTCATTCTCCCTGACCTCTCTGCAGCCATTAATATTGTTGATGGCTCTCCCCTCCTCAACACCCTCTTCTCTCTAGGTTTTCTGGACACCGCTCTCTCCTGGTTCTCCTCCTATCTATCCAACAACTCCTTTGCTGAATCCTCCCCCGGATCATGCCCTCTAACCTTGGGTGTCCCTCAGGGCTTTGTCCTGGGTCCTCTTCTCTTCTCCAAACTCTGTATTGCTTCACTTGATGGTTTCATTAGTTCCCATGGATTTAATTACGATTTCTATGCTGATGGTTCTTAAATCTACCTTTCCTGCCCAACTAACTGGATGTCCAGTAGACATCTTAAACTCAATATGTCCAGAAAAAAACTCATTATCTTTCCCCCTACACCATTCATGCCACCTCTCCCTCCCCAGCCCTGGACAAACTTCTGTATTAATGGAGAGGACAACACTGACCTCCCAGTCCCTCCGGCATGTAACCAAGGAGTTACCCTGGATTCCTCACTATTTCTCATTCTCACCCCCACCCATATCTAAGCTATTGGCAAGGCCTCTCAAGTCCACCCTTGCTGCATCTCTCAAATATATGCCATTCTCTCCTCTGACCTTGCCCCCACCATGGTGCAGACCCCCATCACCTCATGCTTGGACTATTACACTAGCTGCTGGGGGTCTGCCTGCCCCAAGTCTCTCCCCACCCCCATCCATCCTCTATTCAGTCACCAAAGTGATTTTCCTAAAGGGCAGGTCTGATCAGGTCATCATCTTCCCCAAAAAACTCCAGTGGCTTCTTCCTATTGCCTCCAGGATCAAATACAAAATGCCCTTCATAACCCAGCCCCCTCCTACCTTTCCAGTTACTTACACCTTACTCCCCAATACTCTTTGATCCAGTGACACTGACCTCCTTGCTGTTCCAAAAACAAGACATTTCATTTCTCCTTCAGGCATTTTCTCTGGCTGTCCCACAGATCTGGACGATCTCCCTCCTCATCTTTGCCTCCTGACCTCCCTGGCTTCCTTTTAAGCCTCAACTAAAACTCCCTCTTTTACTGGAAGACTTCCCCAATCCCTCTTAATTCTAGTGCCTTCCCTCTGTTCATTATTTCCTTTCCCCCTGTATAGAGCTTGCTTTGTATATATTTGTTTGTATGTCATTTTTAGACATTGGATTGTAATCTAATTACATTAGAGTGTAAGTTTCTTGAGGGCAGGGGCTATTTTTTTTTTGCTTCTATTCGTATTCCCAGTGCTTAGCACAGTGCCTGGCACATAGCAGGCAATCAATAAATGTTTACTGATTGAGAGGTTATTGACAGTAGTTATTATATCAGGTATGCTATACTGGATTTGCATTTGCATATGTACAAGGTTTATAATTCAATTGCTATAAAGAACACTTTGTAAGGAAGCCTCTATCAAGGCAGATCAACCCCTTCTTTCCAACGTATAGTCTCACAGTCCATGGGTACTAAGAGGTTACATGTTCTGTGTAGGCTCATTTTGCCAGTATACGTCCGAGGATGGGCCTATGTCTGGGATTCCTTGACTCTAAGACTGGTTATTTGTCCACTACACCATGCTGCCTTATTAGCATGAATGATGTACTAAAATAAGAAATTAACATTCCACCCCACTTCCTCAAGCAACTGCATGCCAGATGAGTGCCTTGCTGGCCTGGTCTTACCTTGCTTCCTCCCTAGATGGGGCCTTATGGGGTACCATGGTCTCTCTCTCCATCCACACAGGACCTTCTGTTCTGCTTACCCAGAGTGCCAGATCTGCCTCCTAACATCCCTTACTCTCAGCCATTTGATTTCTTACCCTCTCGCCATCTTTCCCAGGCTGCTGGATACTCTTTCCCAGACCTATCATATACCCCATTCCTACTAGGTTAGTACCTTTGTGATTCACTCTCATAGCAATTAAAGATTGAATGTTTCTTGGTGACCTCTTGCTTGTACAGCTCTGGCTTGCCAGCCTGCTCTCCTGCAGCTCCTAGCTAGTGCATGAAGATGAGTCAGTCAGCCCCCAGGGCTGGGGCTTGGGTCAGATGCTTGGCATGATCCTCACCTGGAATGGCAAGACCAATCCCAAGCTTCTCATGGTAGAGAGATCACAAGCAGGAGGGGAGCTTGGAGGTCACTGAGCCCAACATCCTCGTTCTGCAGAGGAGATGGAGACCTACAAAGGCAACATGGCCTTCTCAAGGATCTTACAGCATGGTTAGAACACTGGACTCAGAGTCGGGAAGATCTGGGCTCAACTCCTGCCTTAGAAAGATACATGCTGGGCAGTTTGGGCAGGTCACTTCCTTTCTGCCCAAGGTTGGACAGGTAGTAAGGGCCAGGGGTGGGATTTGAACCCAGGCCATGAGAAAGATCTAGAGTTGGAAGGGACCTCAGAGGGAAAACTGAGGTCCAGGGAGGTCAATGACTCTTTGAAAGGTCAAAGGTAA
The DNA here is from genome assembly GCF_003287225.1 of Phascolarctos cinereus. NCBI lineage: Eukaryota > Metazoa > Chordata > Mammalia > Diprotodontia > Phascolarctidae > Phascolarctos > Phascolarctos cinereus. Next base: position 394,139,288 of record NW_027556098.1, read on the forward strand.
TCAATCACAGTCAATGTCCAAGTCAAAGGCAGGATTTGAAGCCTGGTCCACTGGGTCCAGAGTCAATGCTATTTATTTCCATTGTACCAAGCTGCCTCCCTTTCATCAGCACGAGGAAACTCCCAGTTTGGGAATTCACTCCATCAGCGCTGATTAAAGCCAGCGTTTGATCATAGCACTTTATGACTTCGCAGATAGATCCTGTGGAGTTGCCTGAGGCATGAGACATGAAGTACTTTGCCCATGGTCACACAGCTAATAAGGGTCTGGGGGAGGATTTGAACCCAGATCCTTTTGATTCCAAGCCCAGTACACTCTCCATTATTCCAGGCTCTTTTCTTTTCCAGGCCAAAAGCCTGGTCTTGGGGAAAAAGAACTGATCTGGGTTTCAGAAAACTGAGGCTCTGTCACTGTCAGTGTAACTCTGGGCAAGTCATTTCCCCTCCTCGGGCCCATTCTCTTCTGTCAAACAAAGGACTTAGACACCATCAGTGATCTCTGAGGATCCTGTTAGGTAGGTAGCATTTTACTCTTTGTGCATGAGAACACAAGCTGCTTGGTGGCCTGGGCTATTTCCTTTTAGTCCTTATACATAGGAGGTGGTTAATTAATTATTGTTGGTTAATGCTACCTTTGATTTGGCCTGAATGAGGATGATTCGAGTTTAAATCCTGGGTGGCCCAGTGGATAAGAGCACCCGGAACTGAATGCAAGAAGATCTGAGTTCAAATATAGTCTCAGTCACTTATGCACTGTATGACCCTGGAAGAGTCACCTAACTGTGGTCTACCTCAGTTTCCCCATTTGTAAAATTAGGATAATAGCAGAACCTACCTCCCAGGGTTATTTATGAAGGGAAAAATAGATGTTTGTGAAATCCTCTGCAAACCTTAAAGTGTAATGTAAATGCTAACTATTATTAAATCCTGCCTTAGACATTTGTTAGTGGTATGACCCTGGGCAAGCTCAGTTTCCTCACCTGTAAAATGGAGATAACAGTAGCACCTACCTCCTTGTGGTGTTGTGAGGATGAAATGAGATAACATATATAAAACACTTTGCAAACCTTAAAGTACTGTACAAATGCTATTAGTAGTAGTAGTAGCAGTAGTAGTAGTAGTAGTAGTAGTAGTGGTAGTAGTAGTAGTAGTAGTTAGGTTAGCCCTGATTGGTATCTCATCAAACCAAACCCTTCTGACCTTTCATTCTGATGAGGATGTATGTGCAGGTATTAGCCAATCAGGATCGCGAAGGCAGGGTGGTCTACAGTACCATTCTGAGAAGCACCGCTTGGGAGAGACAGAAGCACGTTTGGATCTATACCTTCCTCAGATATAGATCTTCATAATCAAGAGAAGGCAATTAATTACATGCAAATGATCTTGATGCCCTTGTATGTGTGCAATGGGAGATGGCCCCGCTGGTGGCGCTGGTTGGGAAGGAAGCGCCAGCAGCTTACCTCTGGGTAAGACCACTCTGGGGAGTAGTCGGTCACCATGAAGACTCGCCCACTCTGCTGCAGCAATCCCAGGGTGCTTTGGGCTGCGGTGGCCGCAGACACCACCTCGGCCACATGCATGTAGGCCATGGTGCCGGCCCCGCTCTCGGCGCTGCTCAGCTGCAGACCGCCCTGCTGGGGGCTGCAGCAGGGAATGCACATTTCGGCCTGGCTGAAGGAGGCCCGGTTGCCGTCTTCAGCCTGCGAGAGCCCTGCGCCGTCCCCTGACACGAGCTGGTGTCCGTAAATAGTATTGCTGCCCCCTTCCACCGCGATGAAGTCGTTGATCAGGTCGGAGAACTGGTTGCTAAAGGAGATGTCAAAGTGGTCCAGGCTCAGTTCCATGTTGGAAGAGTTATGGAGGCTGTGGTGGGCCACGGGATAGAGCCCCTGAACCATGTTCCCTTGGAGGATGGGGATGCTGCCCCCGTTCCGGATGCTCCCGTTGGCCTCGGCCTGCATGTAGTGTTCGTTGCTGCAGCTCTGCAGCTCCCCAGTCTTGAGCAGGTTCTCGCCCCCTTCGGCGGGCTGAGAGGTCTCCATGGGCACTTCTGCCTCAGCGGCGATGGTCTGGAAATTAGCCTGGAACTGCATGAGCTGGAGAGAGGACGTGGACTCTATCCGCGTCTCCACGGAACCGTTGCAATTGGAGGGGGTCGGAGGGGCCTCTGTCTTCACGGTTGCCATCCCTAACGGCACAAAAGAGCTACTCGAATCGTTGAGATTAGTGTGGGCGCTCTGTTCTAGGGGGATAGGTTTGCTGGCATCCTGCAGAAAGAAGCTAGGGGAAGGGGTCTGGTGGACGTGGGGGCTGTGGACAGTCTGGCTGAAACTAGAAGCATAGTCTTTGTTGGAGTCTATAGCACTGAAGTCCATTTGCTCCAGGGTGGTGCTTGGACTGAGCCCCCCCCCGGAAGGAAGTAGGCCGGAGCCAGCAGACAGCGTGAGGGAGTTCGATGTGCTGGAGGACGAATACGCTTCTTTGGACAGCTGCTGCTCGAAGGAGGTATCCTCAGTCTTGATTTCCTTCGTGAGAGCCGCGCTGAAGCTGAAGCTGACCCGCTCCGCCGTGGGCGACTGCCTCATATTGGTGCCGATCGCCTCTGCTTTCAGTCCCCCACCCCCGTAGGTCTGTCCCTGTTTGGGGTTGTTGAGGAAACAGTCTGGGTCAAAGTTCATGGTGGTTTCTGGGATCTTCCGGCCACCATCGAGGGTGGTGGAGAGCACCAGCTCTTCAGACACGTTCGCAGGCAACATTGACAAGGCCTCCGCACTCCCTGCGGCAGGGAAGGCGAACTTGTGGCCGTCGGAGCTCACTGCCAGCACCAGGCCCTGGGTGGCGGGGTCCGAGGACAGCAGGTGTTGGTTGGGGCCGGCTGTGGGGGACATGGTGTACACAGCCTCGTTGGTGACCTCTGACATGAACACAGTGGCACTCTGGGACAAGCTCCCCATCACAGAGGCCACCGCCATACTGGATACCCCCGTGACCACGGGGCTGTCGGCCATATCTGGGTCACTGTTCAAGCCACTGCTGATGGACACAGGAGAATTCTGCGTGGTGTCAGGAACCTCCACCTGATTGGTGGAAGACACCTCGGTGCTGTTCTGATGCAGCAGAACGGGCTTCGCCACTTTGCCGTTCCTCTTCTCCCGGCTCGAGGCCTTGCCATGACTGTGCTCATTCTTGCCTTCGGAGACATCATTATTTTGTACCTCTGAGTGAGTGCTGTACCCACCTGTCCGTGGTTCGACCTTTGGTGATATGATGCGATGTTTGGCACTGTTACACTTGTGATGCACACTGCTACCTGCTCCTGTGGCCGAGAGAAATACAAGACACACACGCCCACATGTGCGCACACACACACACGCACACACACACACACACACACACACACACACACACACACACACACAAAGAAAGAGTTAGAGTTGGACCTGTGCTGAGCACTGGGCACTGAGCAATGCTCGACTTCTTTGTCTGGCCAAAACCCCCCAACCCTACTCTACAAAGGGACATAAGCCATATGGAACTCCATACAAGTCATTAAGGGGAAAAAACAAAACCCCCAAACCAGACCTTGACTTTCGGTTCAGATCAAAGAGCCCAAGATGGGTATCGTGCCTTTGGGGTTGAAGTTTTATTAGAGGACAAGGATTGAGTGCATTCAAAGTCTGCAGTCTAGCATTCTAGGATTTGGCCTCAGTCTACCTTTCTGTTCTTTATTTCTTTCATGTACTACACCAAGCTGAATTTCTCACTGTTCCTTAACATAGTCTCCAAATTTTCACTTCTGTGCCTTCATTCATGATGTTTTTTGGTCTGGAATGCCCTCTTCCATCTTTACTTGTTAAAATCCTGTGCATCCTTGAAGCTTACAAGCAAACAAAGTGGAAAAAAGTCCAGTCTTCCTAAGCTTATCAACAATCCTTTATAGATCTTTCCCCAAGGGCTTTGCACTCAGCAGGCCAGGGTAACTCTTCCCTCTCATCCCAGCTCCATCATTATTTTTCATCCATCAGACATAGGCCATTGTTTTTGATAAAAGGGAAAATTCTCCCATGATTCCATCACAAGTATTCCCCATTGAGAATCTTAAATTCACAAAGACTTAATAGAGAAGAGACATGACCCTTTAATGATACTATCTAATTAAGGAACTGAAGGGAGTGGGGCAATCTCATCCCAGGGAGCAAATGAGATGATTAGGAAAGCAGACACATTAGGCTACAAGTCAAGGGGGCGTCTGGATCTTTGAAGCCAAAGGAGGTTAAAGGAAAGGCTGAGTTTACCAGCCCAATGGAGGGGGGCCCTGAGTTCACTCTAAGAAGCCCTGGGGCTGGAGGTCGGGCCTCTTGCTGATTTGTGTGCATGTGTGTCAGAGTAGAATAGGTCTGACTTCTTTTATCCTTCCTGTCATTGTCTCTGTCCCTTCCCACTTCTAAGAGAACATTTTGGATGAGTTGAGCAGGGCCTCATTCGGATTGCTGTCCCTTGCCCCCCCAGACGAGCCTTTGTTAGGCTGGAGATGGATAATGGCCTCCGCTTTCTCTCCGACTTGTCTCCATGGGGCACCTGCCGTGTGGTTTGATCACTAATGCCTTCTCCCCTAATTGGGAATCAATGCTTCACACAGAGAGGTGAGCACATTCTTGTCAGGAAGGCAGAGGTGGGGCACCGGGTGCCCCCCCAGTCCCTGGTCAGCCAGCAGGAGCAAAGCACCTCCCTGGGTCTGCTGCCCTCCCCCTCTTGCAAGCCTCCTCTCTACCACCCCTGGTGCCAACTCACCCAAGTTGCCAGTGCAGAGGCAGTTGTGTGTCCGAGGCTGGGGCTTGGTCTGGTGACTGTCGAGGATCTGCTGTACCAGCTGTTCCACTGAGAAACCAGAGCTGCTGTTTCCATTGCTGCATGTCCATTTGATGCCATGGACTGTGGAGAGAGAAGAAGATGTCTCCTATCAGAGGCCACCCAGTGCCCACCAGCAGGCGGCCATCGCTCCTTTCAGGTGGCCGGATCTGTAGGTGAAGAGAATGGCATGAAGGGGGGAAATAGGAAGGCGGGAAAGCCAGACACATTATCTGAATGGGTGGGCCTCCAGTGTGATGGGGGCAGATGACACGGCTGCTCTCTAGGGACTATTTGTGCATCTGATGCTTCCCCACCAACTGCCCTGCTTTCTTCTCTCTTTCTCTCCCTCTTTGGTATCTTTCTCCCCTTCTAGTTTCTCTCTCTCTCTCTCTCTCTCTCTCTCTCTCTCTCTCTCTCTCTCTCTCTCTCTCCCCTCCATCTCCCTCCTCCATCTCTCTCTTCTCTTTCTTCATCTCTCTGTTCTTCTGTTCTCTCTCTCTTCGTTCTCTTCATTTTTCTCTCTTCCTTTTGTTTTTCTCTGTCTCTCCATCCATCTCTCCCTCCCTCCCTTCCTTTCTCTCTCTGCTCCATCTCTCCCCTTCCATCTCTCTCTCTTCTCTCTTCATCTCTCTCTTTTCTCTTTGTCTCTTCTCTCTGTTTCTCTGTCTCTGTCTCCTCTCCTCCCTCCCTCTCTCTTCCTGCCTTCTCCTTTTCTCTTTCTTGTTGCTCTCATTTCTCCCCCCTTTCCCTTCTTTATTGTCAATGGGATTTCTTAGTCGAGTTAAAGACAACCAAGAGTGTATGGCTGCTGAATCCTGAGTTGGGTGTCTTAGGGAGAGGGGGCTCTCAGGGCCTTCATCCCATCAGACCAGATTACATCTTAGTCCCTATGCTTAGAGACCATGTGCTGTGCTGGTGTCTCATTGCCCTAATAAACTGTAAGTTCCAGAGAGCAGGAACTTTGTGATACCTCGTCTGTATCTTTTCTAGCCTTTAATTCCAGTGCTCTGAATATAGCAGGTGCTTAATAAATATGTGTTGAGGTTTTATTGGGGAAAGGATTATGGGGTGGTCATTTTTCAGACATGAGTTTTTGTGGCTTTGGACAAGTCACTGCACTCTTCTGGTCCTCAGTTTCTTCATCTGTACCATGAGGTACTGACATAGACCGTTTCAAAGACTCCCCCCACCTTTGTCATTCTTTATTCGAAGAGCCCTCCCTGCTCTGATATCCTATGTCCTTGGTGTTTATCCTTCATGCTTGAGAAGACCAAAGTGACATCACTATGTCGGGGTCAAGTTACAGCATGTCCGGCTGTGGCTGATCAGACCAATGTGAGCTCAGAAGGCTCTGCCACAGGTCAGGCACACATAGTCCATGTGAACCTTTGGGGTGGATTCTCTACATCTGCACATCTCACGTTTCTTTTGAGCTACTACAATTCTTCTTTGTTCATGGAGCACAGCACCTTCTCTGATGTGGTCACGCCTTGCTTGGCAGTCTCGCACCAGTGTCTCCCATGTCTCACAATCAATTCCAAGGTCCTTTAACAAGACCTAAAGAATGTCCTTGTATCACTTCTTCTGACCTCTGTTTGAGCACTTGCCTTGCGTGAGTTCTCTGTAAAATAGTCTTTTAGGCAAACGAACAATGTGGCCAGCCCATTGGGATTGTGTTCTTTTCACTAGAGTTTGGATGCTTGGCAGTTCAGCTTGAGAGAGGACCTCAGTGCCCAGTACTTTATCATGCCAGGTGATCTTTGATGTCTAAGACTATTCTCAGCTGATGTTCTATATTCAAATGCCCTTTCCAATTTTCAAATTCTTTGGTCTTAGACTCTTCATATCCAAAATTGAACTCATTATCTTTCCTCTCAGACCCACTCCTTTCCAAACTTCCCTCTTACTGCTGAAGGCCCCACCATCCTCCCAATCCCCAGACTCACAACCTAGGTGTCCTCCTTAATATATCACTCCCTCTCACTCAACCATATTCCATCAGTTGCCAAGTCCTGTTGATTCTGCCTGTGCAAGATCTCTGACCTATGGCTTCTTCTCTTCTCTGACACTGCCATCCTGTTAGCACAGGCCCTTATCACCTCATGCCTGGAGTGTGGCAACGGCCTTCTATTGGCTTCCCTGCCTCAGGCAGCTCATTACTAGGTCCAGCCTCCACTCAGGGCTCAAGTTGATCTTTCTAAAGTACTGATATGACTATGTCACCTCTCTATTGAAAAACTTCAGTGGCTGCCCATTATTTTTAGGGTCGACTGTAAAATCCTTTGGTATTCAAAGCCTTCCAAAATGTAATCCCCTCATACCTTTCCAATTTTCTTACATCTATTTTGCTGTCTTCTACATATCCTGAAATCCAGTGACACTGGCCTCTTCATCTCTGTGCTTCCTCCTCCTCTTCCTCCTCTTCTCTTCCTCCTGGCCTCCTTTAAGTCTCAGCTAAGGCCCTACGTCTTGCAAGAATCCTTTCCCTATCTCCCTCAAAGCTAATGCCTTCCCTCCGTGATCATCCTGCATTTCTCCTAAATATATCATGGTTGTTTGCATGTTGCCTCCCTCATCAGACCTAGAGCTCCTCCAGTGCTGGGACTGTTTTTGGTTTGGGGATTTTGCCTTATTATTATTATTATTATTAGTAGCATCCCTAGTGCTTAGTACAGTGCCTGGCATGTAGTAGGTGCTTAATAAATGTTAATTAATTGTCTAATGTGCCCTGTGTTTCCTGGTTCTTCCCAGCTTGATGTTTGATGTTATCTTCCAGTTCTGGCATCCTACGATTCTGTGGGATCCCCTCTGCCTTTCTTGCCTCATCTTCTCACACAGCCTGCATCCTCTGAAGTTATTGTTATGTCTCTTTGCATCTACAGATGCCCCATCACTTAGCTTTATCTGATGTTGACGGGATGATGCTTACAAGGTGTCAGCTTCTGTGGCCCTCGCTTTTCTGGGCAGAGGTCCACACCTCACGGGATGCAGACCAGGACTTTCCCTTGAGTACTGAACTGCTACTGATGGAATGTGGGAATTTTGAGCCACTAGATGCCCTTGATTCAATTAAATGAATATTTATTAAATGCCTACTAAGTGCCAGGCATTGTGCCAAGACAAAAATAAGAAAAAGAAAGTCTCTGCCCTCCAAGATCTTACAATCTAATGAGAGGAAGACAATACAAAAAGGAAAGTGAAGGGGTGGGGAGGGAGCCCTAGAGGGGGCATAATATTTTGTGGAGTCAAACTGAGCAGAGCTGCTGCTGAAAATGAAGAGTTGGCTGGAAAGTTCTAAAAATTCTGAGCCCCCTCTCAAGGAAGGCTTTGGGAGGCTGCCAGTCCCAGGACAGAGGGAACTGAGAAGGTAAGAAGAGCAAAAGGGGAGTCAATCAGCATGGTGGTGAGATTTCAGGTGATTGGCTTATCCTGGGGGAGTCACCAAGCAGAGCTGCTGATGGAAAATGGAGAGCTATCTGGATAGTTCGGAGTCCTCTCTCAAGGAAGACTTAGGGAAGAGTTTATCACTCCACCCTCCAGCCCTCCAGTCACAGAGGAGAGGACCTGTCTCTTCAGTAGACTCTGTCTAAGCTGCTCACCCTGCTCTGGGTAACCGGAGCTTAGGGGAGATGAGATGGGGACTGACTTTGATGGGGAAGTCCACCACCCTACTCTTGTTCTGAGAAGGTCCTTCAGCCAGTGAGGTTTACATCTCATTCTTTTCTAGTTCACCCTTCCCCAGGCTTCCTATAATGAACCAGTCATCAGAAGCTCAGAATTTACTGCAAGTATCATAGAATCATAGTCTTAAACCTGGAAGGAATCTTCTCTAACCCTGTCATTTTACAGATGAGAAAACTGTGACCCAGCTGGCATTCTGGCAGTGCTCAGACTAGAATACTTGTCATACCTAGGACCACAGATTTAGAGCTGGAAGGGACATTAGCAGGCTACCCTTCATTTCATAGAAGAAGATATGGAGGCCCACAGAGGGTCTGGGCTGGTCATTATGGTCATTACCATCCCACTGTGATATTCTCTGATTCTGTGACTTGCCCAATCTCATGCATGGGCAAAGCCAAGCTTTGAACTGAACCCAGGTTCTTCTGACTCCAAAGTCAACACTCTTTCTACTCAACTGTGTGGGCATCTAACTCTCAATCCAAGATCCTTTCCCATCTCAGGCTTGTTTTTTAATTAAGCCTGAATTAAATTAGGATGGCCCTTTGGAGAATTATGATGTCTTCGTGGGGCACGTGAAGTTGTTTTCACTTCTTCCTCTTATTCAAGTCCTTTGACCTGAACTATGGTTAGGGTGGAAGGCTCTGCCTGCAGTCTATGTGCCTGGAGGGCTCCTACCCCATTTCTCCCTGACCTCTTCTCTGGCCACCCTCATCCTCTGTTGTCTCTGACTCATTTTGCAGAAGAATGTCCTCCCAGTTGGGAGTTGAACCTGTGATGGTTGCAGCGGTGGTAGGGTGAGATGAGGGGGAACCTCTCCATGATCCGTCTGGACCACTCTGGTCATTGGTCCCTGGCAGGAAGGAGCCTCCCCCACTCCTCTCCTCTTCCTAGCCTGACAAGGTTACTTCTTCAGTCACCATCCAGGGGTCCGCTCTGATTGTGTTCATTCTATTGCATGCTTTCCTCTGTATGTTGTGAAGGTTATAAAATGAAAACTCAGCGAAGGGTGACAGATTGCAAGCAGAGAATTTCTGGATGCTTAATGCAAATTACCTACTTCCTGGCACATCCAATATGCAGATTGTCTCCCTCCCCCTTTAAAGAAAAAAAAACCCCTCCTACGAGCTGGTGAGTTGTTAGCACTGAGTATCAAATACTGTCAAGATGGCTTTTAGCATGTCACGCTCTGCTTCCCGACACATAGTGAACCAGCGGGAAGGGAGATTTCTATAGGGAAAAAAGGGCCTTATGAAAGGAAGGTTAATACACACACGCACCAGTTCTCCCCAGCCCCCAGCCCCAGCTCCCTCCCCCATCCCTCCACCCTTCCTTAAGAGCTACAAAAGCAAAACTGGTTTAAAAGTACATTTGATTAAATTTAAGGTCATAACCCAGGAAAAAAACAACAGAGGAAGATGAAAGGGAATTTCCAGTTTAAAAATAAAACAAAACAAAACACCTCTAGAGTGACAGGGGTACAGTCGTGCCAATCATTTTCACTTCCCCACAGGAAGGGCTGGCACTGGCACAGGAGTATTTGGCCTTTGGAGTATTTTCTAGGATGATGCCCCGGTAAATCTCAGCCTCCTGATTACCAGCCGCTGCCCTGGGCACCCTGAGAGAGTGGGAGATGGGGGGATGTGCCAGGAGGCCTCTCTTCTGGGGGCCTCCTCTCAGCCCTATCTGCTAAACATCATTCTCAGGCCAGGTGGATGAGCCAGGGCCCAATTCCCCCTTGACAGAGGACAATGGCGGGAAGGTGGGAAGAAAAGATGGCTCTGGGAGCCAGTGGTGGACAGGACCCATTGTTTCCTTTCCTAGGATCTGGGCAGCACCGTCTTGTGACAAGTGCACTGGAGGCAGAATCAAGAGAGACATGGGTTTGAAGCTGGCCTCTGACACTCACCAACTGTGTGACACAAGTGACACAACTGTTCTGAGCCTCAGTTTCCCTACCCACGATTTCTGTTTTGTCTGATCCTGCAATTTCATTGGTGGAGGGCAGAGATGTCCAGCACACAACGTTCCAGAGCGTAGCCTGAACCAGGTTACAATGTAATCGAGAAATATTTAACAAAACAAATAAAAATACAATAGAACATTTGTTGTTCAGTCATGCCAGAGAATTCTCTGTGACCCTGGTTGGGGTTTTCTTGACAAAGATACTGGAGTGGTTTGTCATTTCCTTCTCCAGCTCATTTTACAGATGAAGAAACTGAGGCAAACAGGGTGAAGTGACTTCCCCAGGGCCATAGAGCTAGTAAGGATCTGAGGGTGGATCTGAATTCAGAGCTTCCTGACTCCAGGCCTGAACTCTACCCACTGCGTCACCTAGCTGCCATAATACCTAACTCCCCACCAGGTACAATCATCTCTTCCACATCGTGGGGCTTTGGAGCGCAACACCCTGTGATCTAGAAGATCTGCAAAAAAAATTTTTGGTCCTCCCTTTGTACCAGAGAAATCTGAATTTTTTCTTTTTCTTTTATGGGGTGTTTACAGCACCTTATTATAAAATTTGGGTTCAGTATTTGGTCACAGGCTCTATGTCGTCTGCTGGCCTTTGTGTGTAGTCTGAGGCTTCCACAAAACTCCCCCCAAATTCCCATTTAGTTTCTTATGCCAACCTGCTATGTAATGAAACCATGATGGGGAAAGTCATGATATGGAAGGGATGACTGGATTTTGCAATGCAGGGACGCTGGCCTCCTGGCTGTTCCTCACATAGGACACTCCATCTCCTGACCCTGGGCTGTCCCCATGCCTGCAATGCCCTCCTTCCTCAGCTCTGCCAGCTGGCTTTCTTCAGGTCCCAGCTAAGGTCCCAACTCCTGCAAGAAGGCCTTCCCAGTGAGTCAGTCAGTCAATAAACATTTATTAAGTTCCTAGTATGTGCCAGGCACTGTGCTAAGTTCTCCTTAGTCTTAGTGTCTTCCCTCTGAACATCCCAGGGTCACATATACTAGAAGATGGACTTGAATTCTTAATAAATATGCATTACTTTTTGGTTCATTTCTCTGTGATTGATGTTCACTTATCTGAATACATGCTGTTTCCCCTAACAAGCAAAATGCTTGGCACATAGTAGGCATTTAATATTTACTAGCTGTATGACCCTGGGCAAGTCACTTAACCCCAATTGCCTTGCCAAAAAAAAAAGTCTTTGTATCTTTAAACTAGGTATGAATAGGCACTTGTTGAATTGAATTTATAATACAACGTAGCCTCATGCTCCAAAGGACTCCTGGGGGATCTAAGGGATCCCAAGTGGAAAGAGCCATCATAAGCAAGACTGGGTTTGGACCTCTTTCCTGCCACTCCCTCTAGAACAGCTAGGTGGGCAGCGAGGTGAGACAGTAGATAGAGAACCAAGCTTGGTATCAGGAAGGCTTAAATTCACATCTGGCCTCTGACTCTTACTATCTGTGTGACTCTGGCCAGATCACTTCACCTGTTTGCCTTAGTTCCCTCATCTGTAAAATGGGAACAATAATGCACCTACCTCCTAAAAATGAGCATTTTTAGGATGTGATAATTGTAAAGCACTTTGCATAGTTCCTGCACAGAGTAGATGCTACATAAATGTTAGCTATTATTATTGTTGTTATTATTAACACTACTACTAATTGTCATTGTTGTTAGCTACCTGACAAAACCAGAATTGGAGCAAAGATTTCAGATTGGTGGATGATAGGTGTATGCTCTTTGTGGGGGGGGGGTGTAGGGATGGAGCTGATTGAATGAATCTGAGCCAGGACTCACAGTGAACCCAAAGAATAATTTTGGAATGAAGGGCACTAAAAACTAGGGTGGGGGGCAAGGAGGAATCAGGAAAAGCTTCATGGAGAAGGCATGAACCTTCTTGAGCTGAACCTTGAAAGAAACCAGGAATTCTAAGAGGTGGATGCGAGGAAGCAGGCATTGGGGACAGCCAGTGTCAAGGCATAAAAGATCTGGTCCTATGTGGGAAAAAGTGAGGAGGCCAGTATGACTGCAGGGAAGAATGGGACTTGGGGAATAATGGGTAAGAAAACTGGAAAGGTAGGAAGGGGCCAGGTTATCAATCCAGGGATTTTATTTGGTCCTAGAGGCAATGAGGTGTCACTGGGGTCTACCGAGCTGGGTGGGGAGGTGTGACATGGTCAGATGTGCACTTGAGAATAATGACTGTGGTGGAGAGGGAGGGATAGAGATTAGTCTGGGGAGAGATTTGAGGCAGGGAGGCCAGATAGGGGATATTGCAATATTCCGTGTGAGTGGCGAGAAAGGCTTGAATCCAGCCGGTGGCTATGTGAGTGGAGAGAAGGCGAGAAATACAAGAGTTATTGTGGAGATCGAAGTGACATTTGGCAGCTGATTGAAGAGCGAGGAGGAGAGAATGACTCTGAGACTATGAACCTGGCTGATCAAATGGCTGGTGGGGTGAGTCCTGGTAACAGGGAAGTTTGGAAGGTGAGAAAGACAATGAGTTAGAGATTCCCAAAGTACCCAGGAGGCAGCTGGGGATGTGAGGCTGGAGCTCAGGAGAGAGACTGGGGCTGGATACATAGCTCTGGGAAGCATCTGCATAGCGATGGTGATTGAACCCTGGGGAAGGATGGCATCGCCAAAAGAGGAATTATAGAGAGAAATGAGAAGTAGTCCCAGGACAAGACATCCCTAGAAGATGGCTGGCTGCTGGGAGTGGGGGAACTGGGACCTCAGAAGGCTGGGCAGCTTCCCTTCAGCTGGGCTCTGGCACAGAGTGGAGCTCCTTGCTTTCCACAGTTGCTGATTTCCCAATTCCATGTCCTTTCTCCCACGGCTCTGTTTGCCTGGGCTGCCTTCCCCACCATTTTTATTTTTTGAAATAATTTATTTTTAGTTTTCAACATTCTTCCCCTCTCCTCCCCTCTCCCCAAGACAGCGTGCAATCTGATACAGGCTCTACATTCATACTAAGCATATTTCCACATTTGTTGTGGTGTAAAGAAGAATTAGAACTAACAGGAGGAACCATAAGAAAGAAGAAACAACAAAACAAAACAAAACAACAAAAGGAGAGCAAATAGTATGCTTCCACTTGCATTCAGACTCCAAATGCCCACTGCTTTTAGCCTGTTGAATCCCTCCCCGTCCTTTCAAACCTGGCTGTGGTGCCACCTCATGACAATTATGGTCATCCAAGTGGACTGGGCTGCCTCTGGAGGTGGTGAGCTCCCCATCCCTGGAGGTCTTCAAGCGGTGGCTGGATGGCCGTTTCTTGGGGAGGTTGAAGAGGGCATTCTCTCTCAGGTTCTGAGTGGACTTGATGGTCTCTGAGTTCCCTTCTAAATTATAAGATTCTTTGCAGAGCCCTCACAGGAGCCTCTGCTCAATGACCTCTGGTGACAGAGGACTCACAGTGCCACCCATTTGAGGCACTTCTCACTGTCAGGGATGGATCCCTTATTTTGGGGTCGGTTTAGCTTTCGTACTGAGGTTATCATCAGGGGGTGGAGAGGTGGAGAGGGAAGAAAGACCCAGGTTGTCAACAATGCCTGAGTTATACAAGGCTTTCTAGCAACAGCAGAAGTCACTGTCATTAATGAACTGTTGAAGAACTGGGAGAGGCGGACCTGGTCTTCTCTCTCATTCTGTCTTCCTGTCTCTGTCTCTACTTTCTGTCTCTCTTCCTCTTTCTCCCCCTCCTCTTCCTCCCATTCCTCTTTGGGTCTCTTCCTCTCACTTCCTCTCTCTCTGTCTCTCAGTGTATCTCACTCTCTTTCCCCTCTCTTTTGCCTTTCCTCCGTCTGTCTCTGTATCTCTCTCTCTCTCTCCCCTCTCCTCTCCTCTCCTCTCTCTCCTCTCCTCTCCTCTCCTCTCCTCTCCTCTCCTCTCCTCTCCTCTCCTCTCCTCTCCTCTCCTCTCCTCTCCTCTCCTCTCCTCTCCTCCTTCCTCTCCTCTCCTCTCCTCTCCTCTCCTCTCTGTCTCTGGATCTATCTTCCTATCTCTGTTCTTTCTCTCTCTCTCTCCTGTCTCTCTCTTCTGTCTGTCTGTCTGTCTGTCTCTGTCTCTCTCTCTGTCTCTCTCTCTCTCTCTCTCTCTCTCCTCTCCTCTCTTCTCTCTCTCCTCTCTCTCTCTCTCTCCTCTCTCTCTCTCTCTCTCTCTCTCTCTCTCTCTCTCTCCCTCTCCTCTCCTCTCTTCTCTCTCCTCCTCTCTCTCTCTCTCATCTCTCTCTCTCTCTCTCTCTCTCTCTCTCTCTTCTCTCTCTCTCTCTCTCTCCTCTCCTCTCCTCCTCTCCTCTCCTATCCTCCTCTCCTCTCCTCTCCTCTCCTCTCCTCTCCTCTCCTCTCCTCTCCTCTCCTCTCCTCTCCTCTCCGTCTCTGAATCTTTCTGTCTCTGTCTCCCTTTCCTCCATTTCCTCACCCTTCCTTCCCCTCCTCTCTCCTTTTCTCTGAAGAGACAAAGGGATACATCGCTATTTTCTGAGCTCAGACATAAAGGCCCCAAGAGAGTGGATGCTCAGTTGAGCTTGGCCACGACCGCCCAATGGCCCGAGGGCTTTAGAAGGCATCGACTCTTCAGCTCTCACAAGGTCCTGGGGAGGCTGGGGAGCTGTCCCCTTCGGACCCTCACTTCAGAAACTAGCTCGGGACTTCAAGGTAGAGATTGATTTGGGGGAAAACCACTAAATGAACAAACAAATCCACAGACTGTTGGTTGATGGTTTGATGGAATCTCAGAGACAAACTGACCAGGGAAGAGGCCTGCTCTGAGACAAGGAGGTGGCAGGGTTAGGCTTGGGATCCAGGCCCTCGGGTGCCAGGGATATTGCTCTTTCCAGAGACCACAAGAAATCCTCTATCGTGGGAAGCAGGGCCAGTGACTTTGCTGGGGGAGGGGAAGAGTAAGAGAAGTACAGGAGGGGCTTCTCTCCACTCCCTCCCCCAGCCCAGCTCTGAACAAGGGACTAATTGCCTTCCGTTTTAGTTGTAGTTCCCTAGGGGCAGAGGGATCTGAAATAATGAGCGATGGCACAGTGAGAAGAAGGGAAATGAGATTACTACCTCTGAGGTTGACTAGCTGTGCAACCATAGGCATGCTGGCTAACCAGTCTGAGCTTCTGGGTCCTCTTCTTCCTCAGAAGAGAATCACGGGATCTTAGACTTAGAACCAGATGGGACTAGAGTCCATCTACTCCTCGTTGTACAGATGGGGAAACTGAGGCCCAAGGAGGTGAAGTCATTTACCCTGTAGTATTTTAATATCTGTAATACCTACCTCTAGCATGCTGGGCAGACCCCCATAGCCAAGGTGAGAGGGGACAAGGACAAGAGTCCCAGAGGATGAGTTGCAACCTGTATCACTGCAGAAAATACCCCCAAGGACAAGATCCAAGATCGCCTGATCAAGTTGAATAGTCAAATATTTCATGCAAAGGGTTGTTGTGGGATCAAACGAGTGCACATCTGCCTGTATCTTTCTGCCAATGTCACGTCACGATTACCTCAAATACTTTCCAATCCTAGAAACTGCAGCAGCCCTGGCTAAAGAGACAACAGCCTGAGACTGGAAGACCACTTGCAGGGGAGGTAATAGAGCAGGGGCTCTTAACCTGGACCACTCCCTCCCAAAGGGTCTGAGGATAAATTTCAGGAGGTCCACGAATCTCCAGGGGAAAACAATGACACCTTTAATTTCACTAACCTCTAACTGAAATTTGACATTTGCCTCATTTATGAATGTAGGCAACAAAGATGCTTCTGAGAAGGGGTCCATGAGCTCCACCAGACTGCCAAGCAGGGGTGGGGTCTATGATACATATAAAGTGAAGAATCTCTGTTATAGAGAGTATTCCTGGTCCCATTTAGATTGCACTTGATGGCCTCTGAGGTATCCTACAGCTCTGAGATGCTAGGGGTCTAATTCCCCAAGATTCTTTCCTAGGTCCTCTCCTCTGCCCCCTCTATACTCTCAGTAATCATATTTGCCCCCGTGGCTTTAACTATCATCTCTGTGCCAAGAACTTCCAATCTCTCCCTTGAGCTTCAGTCCTATCTCATCAATTGTCTATTGGACATTTCCAACTGAATGTCCTAGAGATATCTCAAACTCAACATGCCCCAAATTGAACTCATTCTTTCCCCCCTTACATCCTCCCCTCTTTGAAATTTCCCTATTTCTGTCAAAGGCAGCACCATGTTTCCAGTCTCACAGATTTATAATATCATCATTATCTATGGCTTCTCACTCTTACCCTACATATCCAATTGGTTGCCAGATTTGATCATTTCTACATTCGCAACATAGGTAGTTTGGTGGACAGGGTGTTATACCTGGAGTCAAAAAGACCTGAGTTCAAATCCTGCCTCAGACACTTATTAGCTATGTGACCCTGGGCAAGTCACTTCACCTCCTGTCTGCCTCAGTTTCTTCATCTATAAAATGGGGATAATACTAGTGCTTACCTCTTGGGGTTTTTGTGAGGACCAAATAAGCTAATATTTGTAAAGCACCCTCCTTACCTTAAAGAGCTATGTAAACACAATCTATTATTATAATCGTTGCTGCTGTTACCTTTTGCATCTGACATCTTCTGTTCACTCACACAGCTTCCACTTTATTTCAGGCCCTCATCATGTCCCAGCTAGATTATTCCAACAACCTTCTTGTTGATCTCCCTTCAAGGGTTTCCTGACTCCGTATTGCTGCCAAAGTGATTTTCCCATAAGGACAGTTCTGGTCTTTGTCACCCTCCTAGCTGATAAACTCCAATAACTCCCCACTGCCTCTAGGATGGGAGATCTTAAGCTTTTTGTGTGTGTCCTGGACCCCTCTGGCAGTGTCTGGTGAAGCCCATGGGTCTCTTCTCAGAATCATGCTTTTAAATGCATAAAGTCAAGTATATACACTGATAAAGGAAACCAATAATATTGAAATATAGCCACCAAAATATTATTTAAAAAATGAGCTCATGGATTCCAGGTTAAAACCTGATCTAGAATCAAATATAGGATCCTCTGTTTAGCTTTTAAAGTCCTTTACAACCTGACCTCAACACATCTTTCCAGACTTCTTAGACATTACTTTCACTCCCATAACCGACAATCCAGTCAAACTGGCTTCTCTTCTTCCCACGTGACACTCCATCTCCTATCTGCACACCTTTGCCCTGGCTGTCCCCTCTGCCTGGAACGCCTTCCTCCTTTACTTCTTCCTTCTTCAATGCCTGGTTTCCTTAAGCACCACCTTCAACAGGACCCTTTCCTGATCCTTCTCTCCCTAACAACCATTAGCACTCTTCCCCCTCAAGTACCTTGTATTGAATGGCTTTGTATTTATTCAGAGTTGTGCTACATATAACCTTTATATTTATGCTATATATGTATATATATATATATATATATATATGTATGTATGTATGTATACGTATGTGTGAACACAGACACAGACACACAGACACACACACACATGTATGTACATGTGCACACCTTCCCAATTGGAATGTAGGCTACTCACAAGTAGGGGCTGATTCCTTCTCTGTATTCGCACTGAGCGCGGTGCCTGACACATGGTAGATATTTAGTAAATGCTTGTTGATTGGCTGATTTCAAGCAAATTGTCATGGATGTGGCACACCCATTGGATGGGGAGGAAATAGTCCAGAATGACAGGGATCCAGCAGCCGGCCTCCCCTTGTGAGAGAGCACTTCTGGGCTGGCTCTAGAAGCCGTGTGCGGAGCCCCACTTCAGATAACACAAAGCAATCATGGTGCTTGAATGAGGCACTTCAGGAGAAGCAAGGTGCAGTGGAAAGAACGCTGGATTTGGCATCAAAAGACCTGTATGGGAACATCTGTGTGACCTTGCACAAGTCACCTCCCCTCTGGCCTTTACCTTCTTTACCTCTAGAAGAAGGGGTTTGTACCAGGGTATCTTCCAGCTCTAAGTCAAAGGATCTATGATTTCTGAAAGAAGGAGACCCAGGAATGAAATTTAGGAAAGGAAAGCCCCAGCTAAGAGTTGTGAGGAATCTCCTTGGGTCAGGTTGGGAGACATTATAATGCAGTGGGAACTAAGTCTCTGAAAACCTGGGTTCTAGTCTCAGCTTTAGTAATCAGTCAGTCCTTCAACAAACATTCATGAAGTATCTATTACGTCATAGGCAGTGTGCTAGGTGCTGGGGATACAAAGAAAAAGGCTGAAACAGACTCTGCCCTCAGCTTGTATCCAACTAGGGAGGCCACATATACACATATGGTTGATGCAGAATATCGACAAAATAAAGACAAGGCAATGGGGGAGGGGACAGATGCTGGCAGCTGGGGGATCAGAAAAGGCCTCCTGCTGATTATCTCCAAAGTATCCTGAACACATCTGGTTCCTGTCATTGTATATTGTCTTCCCCATTAGAATGGGAGCTCCTTGAGGGTAAAGAATGTGTTTTGCCTTTCTATATGTCCCCAGAGTTTAGCACAGTGCCCGGTGCATAGTAGGCACTTCATAAAAGCTTGTTGGCAATACACAGAAGGGGTTGTGTAAGCTGAGCTGCAGAGGAAACTAGGGACCCTAAGGGGCCATTGATTTATAGAGTGACCTTAGGCATAAAGGTCACTGCTTCTTTGCAGGCCTCAGTTTCCTTACCTGTAAAAGGAGAGAGTTGGACTAGATGACCCCTAAGAGGTTAGCCCTGATTCCATCTTGTTCCTGGAGACACTGAAAAGGAAAACTGGAGGGAGAATCCCGGAAAAGCGTGTTTCCACTGAGGCTCCTGGGAAGAGATGGGGACTCACCTAATAGATTTGTCCTCAACTTTGTTCTTGGGTGCTGGGGACCACTGGGAGGATGTTATGGCAGCAGGGATGGTGATGGCCAGGGCAGTGATCCTTCTCCTATAGGCTTCTCATGCCTGTCTTTGTTCTGAGCTGGTGGGGGAAGCATGGGGTGGAGCGGGGAGAGGCAGCCCCAGCCCAATCCTTGGGAATGGTGGGCTTCAGGGGCAGTGAGAGCAGTGGGAGACCGCCTTAGCTTATCGGTCCTCCAGGGAGCCCTGGCCTGCTTGGTTGCCTCATTCCCACTCACTACTAGTTTTTGACACAAGAAGGCTGTCTCCATGGCAACGGGGTCAATGGGAAATGGCAGGCTCCTTGGTTTAATTTTCGCTCCATCCTTGTTGACAGCAATAAAGGCCTGTTTCTGATTCCTTGGTTCAAATGGATGGAATTGTCACCAGATTTAACTCTTCATAACCTGACACCCACACACTATTCAATTCCCCTCTCCTCTCCCACTGCTGTCCTTCCATTTTCTTATTGGTTCTGGGCACAAAGTCTTCTTGGCTCTCATTCTAGCTCCATAGGCTAGTAAGAGCATAGATTTAGGGCTGGAGGGGACCATAGAAACCTCCCCATTTTTGAGTTGGGGAAACTGAATCTTAGAGTGGATGTAACTTAGCTAAATAAGTGATGGAGCATTGGATTACAGGATCTTGGGTCAAGAACTGGAAGGGGCCCTTAGAGACCATTTAGTCCAACTCTCTCATTTTATAGATGAGGAAACTGAGGCTGAGAGGGGAAATAATTTGTCCAAGGTCATTTAGGTCTAGAAAGGGACTTC
The DNA here is from genome assembly GCF_003287225.1 of Phascolarctos cinereus. Lineage (NCBI taxonomy): Eukaryota > Metazoa > Chordata > Mammalia > Diprotodontia > Phascolarctidae > Phascolarctos > Phascolarctos cinereus. Next base: position 394,159,399 of record NW_027556098.1, read on the forward strand.
AGAGGCTGTCTGACCCAATTCCTTCATTTTACAGAGAAGGAAACTGAGGCCCAGAGAAGTTACGAGTCTTGTTCATAGTAAGTACAGAGACAAGATTTGAGTCCAGGACTCCAGAGTCAGTGGGCTCCTTCCCCTGTACTGTACTGGGTTAGAACCCCAGGCTCTGATTCCCAAGTGCAATGCTACACCCCAGATAGCTAAGGTCAAGGCCAATAATAACAAGAGCCAATATTTATATGATACATCAAGATTTGCAAAATGTTTTACAGAATCCTCTCATTTGAGCCTTATGAGAAACCATGTGAAGTATGTGCCCTGGGCATTATTCACCCTATTTTACAGATACTTAGGTGAGCTAAATGATCTGCTGTTGGTCACACAGCAAGTCAGTTTGGGAGTCAGGATTAAATTCAGATCTCTCCAAACTCCATTATATCATGAGAATGATGTGTGTGTGTGTGTGTGTGTGTGTGTGTGTGTGTGTGTGAGAGAGAGAGAGAGAGAGAGAGAGAGAGAGAGAGACAGAGAGAGACAGAGAGACAGAGAGAGAGACAGAGAGAGAAGAACAGGGGAGGGAGGATGGAGGGGGGGAGAGAGAGAGAGACAGAGGACAGAGAGAGAGGAGAGGGAATGAGAGAGAAAGACAGACAGACAGAGACAGAGACAGAGACAGAGAGACAGAGACAGAGAAAGAAAGAGCAAGAGAGAGACTCTGTGTGTGTTTCTACCTAATAGGCCTATTCCTTTCTTAATTTTGTTGTTGTCTGAGCCCTGCTATGATAATTTTTGTCCTTTCTGACCCCTTAGCTTAAGGGGCCAAGTGAACTCTCCATTCTAGTACTGAGTCTTCCCTTGGAAATCTGGCTGCAGTGGAGAATTCAACCGAAAGGAATGTGGTTGGGAACTAAATTTCATTCTTTTCCACCTAGCAGAGGCAGAGGAAGACTGAGGTGTTCCAACCAAAGAGGGAGGGGTCTAGGTCATGGCCACTCAGCTCAGCAAGTTGGGGTTCAGCTGCTTAACTATGGGCACATTCTACCACCAGAAGTTAGGGGTGTGTTCTAAAGGAACAGTGCTTTCTGCCCTCCCTTTACATCCCGGCTATAGGCTGTGCCTGTGACCCTCCCTGCTGGCTCTGCCCCTGACTTACAGACTGATAACCATGCCTCTGCTGCTTGCCTAGGGGCTCCTCCGCCTGGAACGTTCCACTCTCCATGTGGCCTTCTCACCCTGAAATGTTCGCCCTGCAAGGCCTGCCTCTTTTCCCATCAGTGAGCTTCTTCTGCAGCCTCCATTTCGTTGGCAGGCCCAGGCTGGCTGGCCTTCATTTCCATCCTGACTGAGCCCCTGACTCCCTGCCTTCTGGACTTTAAAACCACATCCCTGTGCTAATCCTCCTTTCATTGTCTTCCACCTCCCACCCCCTCACCCCCCTTTAGTACCTCTTTGTGCCTTGTCTTTCCCCATTAGAGTGTAAGTTCCTGGAGGGCAGGGATTGTATTTCTTTTTGCTTCTATTTGTATCCCCAGTACCTAGAACACTGCCTGGCACATAGAGATCGCTCAATAAACACTTCTTTCCTCCCTCCTTTTCTCCTTCCCTTCTTTCCTTCCTTCTTTCCTCCCTCCCTCCCTTCTTTCCTTCCTTCCTTTCTGTGAGGACAAGTCATCTGTTTTCTCATCTGTCAAATGAGTGGAACTGGACTAGATGACATCATCCTAAGGCAATATGGCAGACCAAATACAATGCTAGACTTCACGTCAGGAAGACTTGGGTTCAAATCCTTCCTTTGAGACTTACTAGCTGTATGACCCTGGGCCAGTCACTTAGCCCTGCTAGGCCTTAGCTTCCTCATCTGTAAAATGGAGGGAGTGGATTTAAGGATCTCTGAGGTCCCTTCTGGCTCTAAATCGATACTCCTATTGCTTCTGTGGGCCTCAGTTTCCTCATCTGTAGTTGCCCTCTGAGGTCCCTCCTACCTCTACATCGATGGTCCTAGAATTCACCCAAGCTCTAAATCAAGGATTCTGTCATTCTAAGTAATCTCCGAGAACCAGCATGGGAAGAAGAAGGGAGAGGGAGAAAGTAAGCATTTATATAGCACCTACTGTATGCCAGGCATTGTGCTAAATTCTTTACAACTATTATCCCATTTCAGCCTCATAACAAACCTGCAAGGTAGTTTCTGTTATTATCCCCATTTAACAGATAAAGGAAACTGAGGCAGGCAGTAGTGAAATGACTTACCCAGGGTCATAATGCTAGGAAGTGTCTGAGGCAGGATTTGAAATCAGGTCTTCCTGCCTCCAGGCCCAGCACTGTATCAATGTGCCACCCAGCTGTCCCAATTGATAGTGTTTGGACTTGGAATCAGGCTGACTTGAGTTCACATCTGGCCTCTAACATTTATACATTATTACTGTTTTACCATGGACAAGGCACTTAACCTCTCTTAGCCTCAGTTTCCGCACCTGTAAAATGGGCTATGATACTCAAAGTATCTACCTCGCATGATTGTTGCAAGCCTAAGTTGAGTGAGCAGAGCTCTTTGCAAACCCAAATGCCACTTATTTCAATATTCCCGTGGAACTGCAATCTCACAGAGCTGGAAGCTGCCTCCGTGGATGGAGATCCCAACCCAGGGCCAATGCATCCTGGGGGCCTCTCATCCATGTCCTTCTTCACCTCTCCACAAGGGGCCCACTCGGCACCTGGAGGCCTGGCTCCATTCTCTTGACATCTCTGGCTGCCGGTAGAGCACGTAGGCTCTCTCTTGGTTGCCTCTCATCCTCGCTATGGAACTGATTAAAATCCAGCTCTGGCTGAGAATTCCCACTTTGCTGCTGCATCTTCTCAGCTCCGTCTGGAGCTCTTTCTGATTTGCTGAATGCCATCTTTACTGTCCCTGGGGCACCTCCTCATCTGATTGGAGGGACCATGGAGAGCTCCTCCCAGAGCCTCCACTAGGAGGTTGTCTGGGGCAGCCATCTCTTCATCTCCCCATTAAACTATGAGCTCCTTGAGGGCAGGGACTGTCTTTTGCCTTTCTTTGTGTGTTTAGCACAGTGCCTGGTACATCGTAGGAGCTTAATAAATGCTTATTAACTGCCTGAGATCAGGAGTTGTTGTGTGCTAGAAGACACTCCCCTTTTGGACTGGATTCCAGTTCAGCATAATGGCAAGGAGAGAATGATGGTCTACAGAAACTCTCCAGCACAGAAAACCAGGGGAGCCTTAAAACGGCTCCTTTACCAACTCGAGGACTCTGCAGTGTTGAGGAGGGTAGGTCTATGGCACTAGGTTTATTATCCTAAATTTTCCCAGACGCTGTTTCATGTGTATCAGGAAAAGAGCAAAGGATCACGGGGGCATAGCGTTAGAGCTGGAAGAAACCTCAGAGGTCGCCTAGATGCAACCCTCATTTTATAGATGAAGAAACTGAGGCTGAGAGAGGGGAGTAACTTACCTAAGGCCACCCAGGCATTAAGGATCAGGTGAAGGATTTGAACCGGGGTCTTCTGATTCCAAAATCCAAGCCTTTCCACTGTTCCATGCGAAGGGACCTCAGAGGTCCTCTAGTCTGACCCCTGTCATTTGACAGCTGAGAACATTGAGGGTCCAGGAAGGAAAGGGACTTGCTGAAGGTTATACAGATAGGGAGTAGCACAGCAGGAAAGCAAGCCAAGTCTTCACGGTGCAATGAAAAGAAAAGGGGACTTGAAGTCAGAGGCTCTTAGCTGAACGTGCAATATGGCAGCCAAGTAAGGCCACATGGAGCCAAACACTCTGCGGGCATGCTATTCAGAATGAGGAGGCTGCAATGGCGTTACACTCTACTGTGGCCAGACCACTCCCGGGGCTTTGGGTCAGTCCTGAAGCCCACAGTTTAGGAAGGACCATGGTAAGTTGAGGGGGATCTAGAGGATGCAACATGGTGACGAAAGGCCTTGAGTGCATGTCATAAGAGGATGCACTGAAGGATCTGGAGATGTTTAGGCTGGAGAAGAGAGCTCATGAGAACTGCCTTCAAGCATTCAAGAGCCATCATGGGGCAAACAGAGCAGACTCTTCTGATTGGCTCCAAATGGGAGGCCTGGTAGGCATGGGTAGAATGTCAAGAAAAATGTACCTATAATTAGTGCTGTCCCAAGTTGGAATGGGCTGACTTAGTTGGTAGTGGCTGTTCTTCAAGCAAAGGCTAGATAATCACTTATTAGGTATGAGGGGAACATTGTTTTTTAAATGTGTGAAACCACGAATCTTTATTATATACAGCTTTTTTTTTTTTAAAGGACATGGTAAATTCAGTGTTACTTTCAAAGCTGTCCTGCTTGTCTGTGTCTCTGAACTTCCAACTATTCCCTTCTGAGTGTTTTTAAAAAAGCTTCAATGACCCTCTTTTGTTTTCTCTCTTCTTTTTCACATTATCCTTAGCTCTCCTCTGTTCTCCCAATCTCCCTCCCCTCCACCCTCTGCAAAACCCCCCAAAACAAAATACAATCCTGGTACCAATGGAAACAATTAAGCATGCCCAAACAAAACAATTCTACATATTTGCCCCAAATCTATGCCTCATTCTGCACCTTGAATCTATCACTCTCTGTCAGCAGGTGGGTACCATGTTTATCATGTACCTTGGGTCTATCATTCCTCTGCCAGCAGATGGGTACCATATTTCAGCATGTATCTTGGATCCATCACCCCTCTGCCAGGAGATAGGAGACAGGTACCAGGCTTCATTATGCACCTAAGATCCATCATCCCTTCATCAGCAGCTGGGTCCCAGGCTTCATCATGCACCTGGGGTCCATCATCCCTCTGTCAGCAGGTGGATAGCACATTTTGTTATGTACTTTGGATCCATCACCCCTCTGCCAGAAGGTAGGAGACAGGTCCCAGGCTTCATCATGCACCTGGGGTCCATTGTCTGTCTGTCAGCAGGTGGGTCCCATGAGTCATCATCCGTGAGACAGGATCCTTTTTAAGGTGCAGTTTTGATCAGGTGGCTGCTTCCAACTCTGGAATTCTGGGATTTTATGAATAAGGTTCACATCATAGGATCACAGCATCCTAAATTTAGAACTGGAAGGAATCTTAGAGACCTACAAGTCCAACACCCCCTTCCCATTTTACAGATGAGGAAACTGAGGTTTGGAGAGATTTAGTGACTTGTCCAGGCTCACACAGCTAGTAAGTGTCAGAGGTGGAATTAGAACTCAGCTCTTCATGACTACAGGTCCAGTGCCCTATCCACTGTGTCATGCTGTCTCTGTTTTGTTTCCAGGCTTTGAAGGAAGCACTCTCAAAGATCAAGTGAAGACCAACCTAGCTGGGAGTGGAAGAGGGGGTGGGGCTGGCAAGTGCTCAGGTATAGGAAAGGAATCAGTTTTTGCTTTTTAGGTGACGTAGGTTAACTGCAGTTCAGCCTGAAGGGAAAACATGAATTTGCAGAACAAACTCAGATCCTTCCTCCCAGAAAAACTGAACATCACAACCCAAAATCCCCAGCAGGCCTATCCCCCAAGTTAGATTGCAGCACCTCGGCTGCTCTCTCCTCCCTCTGTGCTCTGGAGCAGGAGGTTCAGAGAAGGAATTTTGGTTGGGAACCAGGACTTGGAGCTCAGCACATGAAGACAGCTGAGCCTGCCTCACCTGCTTTCCAGACTAATGGGAGACATCCTTTTTTAAGTGGCATTAATTATTGGAGTATCCTGAGAAATATAGTAGAGGACAAATGGGAAAGGAGCGAATCCCGTGCTCTCTGTCCATGGCTAGACATCTCCCCCCCCCCAAATAAAAATAAAAAAGAAAGCTTTTGAGTCAAATAATCAGGTTCCTGCAGCTACAGACTTGTTGGATAGATTGAGCAGCAGTAATGATTCCCCAGAAGGGCTCCCCCCTCCCAATCCCTCCCAAGAGACTTTAAACAGGTTTTGTCACCAAACATGATACTACAGAAAGAATACAGGGTTGAGAGTCAGAGGCCTAGGTTCAAACCCCCACTCTGCTACTTACTAGCTATGTGGCTTTGGACAAGCTGTTTCTCATCTCTCTGGGGCTCAGTCTCCTCATCTGTAAAATGAGGGGGTTGCAAGAAACTATTAAACTATGAATAACCTTTAGCCCAACTATACAACTTTTAGGTCTACATCCCAAGGAGAACAAAGAAAGAGGAAAAGGACCCATTTGTATGAAATGATCGACAGCAGTTCTTATTTTGTGTTGGCAAAGAATTGGAAACCGAAGGGATGGCCATCAACTGGGGAATGGCTGAAAAAGTTATGGTGTATGAATGTGATGGAATACTCTTGACCTGTAAGAAATGATAAAGGGGATGGTTTCAGAGAAACTTGGGAAGATTTGTATGAACTGATGCAAAGTGAAGTGCACAGAACCAGGAGAACAATTTATACAATAGCAAAAATTTTATAAAGACAAACAATTTTGAAAGATTTAAGAACTCTGTTTCAACACAGTGATCAACCACAGTTCCAGAGGATTCACAATGAAACATGCTGCCCACCTCCTGACAGAGAGGTGACGGTCTCAAAGTGCAGCTTGAAGCATATATGCATATATGCACATAGGTATTTTTGTACTTATTTGTACATATGTGTGTATATATAAATCTATACATATACATACACATATATTTGGACATGTCTAATATGCGAATTAGTTTTGCTTGGCTAAACATGTTTATAATGGTTTTGTTTTTCTTGCTTTTTCAGGGGGAGGTGGGAGGGAGAGAATTTAGAACTGAAAATAAAATAAACTGTAATAAACAATAATAATAATAATGCTTATTTCTTTCAAAAAAAAAAGAGCTGGATTGAGTGGTAGCTAAGGTTTATTTTGGCCCTCAATGTGATCCCAGGCCAAGTCAACAAGTATTTAGTGAGCACCTATGAATTTTCCTGAGAGAACTCCATATTTAAAGAAAAAGAAGTATGGTATGTAGTTAATCTTTGCACAGGAATGTTTTTGGTCAGATCACCCATGTAGAGTTTTGGTTTGGAAAAATACCATCACCCCTTTTGTTTTAAGGGTTAAATGGGGTGGTTGTTGCTAAGTGCTTTACAAACCTTGAAGCACTATATAAATGCTAGATATCATTATTATTGCATGCTAAATTATTATGTTAAAATAAGTTGCCATGTTGTTATCACCCCCCCCATCATCATCTTCCCAGTTTGCTCCACACCAGGCCTTCTCTATTTGATCCTCACTGGTAACCTGGACTTCATCCCTGGGTCTTCTGGCTTGGATAAGTGGACTTTTATTTATTTTCTCTACAGCCCAGGCCTCCATACCACTTCCCTGAACAATTCCCACCAAGCTACTGTTTGTACACCCCGCCCTTTTCATCTTGAGCTCCCCCTATGTGGATTATCTTTTTCCATTAGAATGTAAGTTTCTTGAGGGCAAGAACTATCTTGCTTGTTTGTCTTTGTGTCTACATTGCTTAACACAGTGCCTAGGACATAGGTACTTGATAAATATTCTATTTCCATCTATCTATCCATGTATCTATCACATATCTAGCTATCCATCCATCTATATCTATCTATATCCTCGCTATCTATTTCCAATTATCTCCCTATCTCTATCTACCTATCTAACTAATCTATCCTTCTATCTATTATGACCAGCCCATCTTCTTCCTGGGAGGATACATAGTGAGAATGAGGGATTACTAATGGACAGTGTGAGTATACCATTATTATCCTTGCAGTGTCAAGATCAGTTGAAGTGGGCTCCCATCATGGTGAATGTACCCTCTGTGGTGAATTTATGTAGGAAATGGACGATAATTATACAGCATGGATAGGGTGCAATCTGCATCAGTGGAAGCAATACCCATATTGATGAGACTACAGATACATTGGAGAGGAATAGCTACCATGTTATTCTAAATATAGACTCACTTTTTTTCTAAATCAGGCTTCTATAAAATCTGATTGCAGCTTATTTCTCAATATGTGCCTGCTCCCCTTCTCTCTGTCTCTCTGTCTCTCTGTCTCTGTCTCTCTCTCTCTTTTCTAAACACATCTCATTTTAGTAGGAGTGGACTATATTTGAACCAAAATGTGCCTTTGTACCTATGTATGTGCCTATACCAGTGTGTTAGTCTCAATCCAAGGAACTATTTAGTGGACAGGGCTTCCCACCTTAACGGGTGGTTCTTCTACAAAAGGATCTTGTGCCACAGCATAGGAACTCCAAAGAAAATTTTTTTAAATTACATCTCAGTAGAATGCCAGCTCCTTGAAGGCAGTGATTATATTGTTTTCACTTTTGTAGCCCCAATGCCCAGCACAGAACCTGCTACACAGTACAGACTTAATAAAAACTTGTTGAATTAAATTAAATTGGATAGATTTTGAGGCTACTGGGGCAAAGGGGCCTGAAAAGTCTTGGGGGAGAGACAAAGACCTGTGTCTGTGGAAGGTCTTGCTAAGGAAAATTTGGAAAAATTTTGGGATTTGGGAAAAAAATCACTTGATCCTTGGCTTCAACTAAATGGTTGATTCATTCAAACACCAATATTGAGCTCTTCAATCAGTGGCTTTGGGTATTTAAAAATTCTTCTAATTGCCTAATCTGGAGCCCAGAAGGCTTGAAGTATGGTTTTTTGTTGTTGTTTTTTTTTTTACCTTAGGGTTAAGTATCTATCCTTTTCTATCCCCTTCTCCAAACTCCCTCAATTTAGGTCCATAGATGGATTCAGAGTTGGAAGACTTGGCGATCACTTGGTTCAGCCCCATCTTTTTTACCATGCTTACAATGACCGAATCTTTTGCATAGATTTGTAGGAAACAGAAGCATTGGTGACTTTCATGTATACTTCCCCTTCCTCCCAAATTTGGCAGAAATTTAGAAGAACCACCTTCCCTTTAATTGCAAAGTCTTTCAACAACACTGACCTCAACAATAACAGCTTACATTTCTATGGTACTTGGGGGTTTGCAAAGTGCCTTCCATATATTATCTAGCCTGATTCACTGATATCTCTTCTGGCCTCACTTCTGAATTTGAATAAATGAAACTGAGAAACACTACTCATAGATATGTGGGGGATATTTTAAGATAAAAGTTCCTGCATGCCAAGCCCATCACCTAGAAATCACTTCTGTTTGTTCTCCCTTCCTTGGAGATCTGGGAACAGGCAAGCCTGGAGATAAGAAGTCAGAGACCTGGGCAGGAGTCCTGGTTTTGTACCTCTGTTACTCATGTGACCTTGGGCAAGTCTCTTCTGCCTCTTTGTCAGAGGATTTGGGTTTACATGTTAGCCCTAGCACTTGCTGTCTTATGGGGGCTTAGGTGATGGATTTTGTTTTCCTGTGCTCGTTTCCCCTTCTGTCGAGTGAGGGTGGTGGACTAAATGGCTTCTAAGGGCCTTTCTAGGACCGTAATTCTTGATTTCAGTGTGACCTTGGACAAGTCATTTAATCTCCTTTGGCCTCAGTCTCCCAATCTGTCAAATGAATGGTTTGGACTACCTGTCTAATGAAATCAATCCAAAGTGGCCAAGCCCCACCCAGACCTCCCTGAGATGTAAGAGGAAAAAAAACTGCATTGAGAATCATGAGATCTGGGTTCAAATCCCTGTTCTGGTCTTAGGTGAATCACTTTCTGTCAGCCTCAGTAAAATGAAGGAATTAATTTAGAAGTCTAAGATCTCTTCTGCATCTAAAAGCTTATGATGCCAGCTAGCACAGATCTTGGCTGAGGGGCTATGGCCCCCCATCACGCTGCAATCCCAGAGTTCCTCTGGCCCTGGCCCTGTGGAGGGTGCTCCCTCTGGCTCCCACTCCCTCTGCCTAAAGCTGACCATCTCTGATGCTGGAGGGAGGTTGGATTTCAGCATCAGCCACCAGGTGGCAGTCACGGATCAGGAACTGATCTTGGAACCTGATGTGGAGGCTTGAAAGCCTTTGTTGATTTTACTTCTTAATATTCTATAATCACCAAGATTCCAATCTAAGCAAAAAACCAAAACAAACAAACACAATCCCCACCCTCGCATGGGATCCTGGGTCTTTGACTGAATACGATAAGCAGACAAAAGATGGATCTAAACAGGCAGCCCCCGGGCTTGTTGGGTTAGCAGCCAGGGAGGTGGAAAGGAGGGAAGGCGCCCTGGCCACGGTGGGCTCTTGGACAGCAGCGTGATGGGGCGCGGAATAGCCAGTCCCAAGGCTTGGGAGATCCTGGAAGCAGCCAATCACAAGTTGTGGTTGACCTGTGCATTTCCCCGATATTGGCTAATACTGAAGATGAAAACAACGGCTTCTGAAAGACTAGTTCTGCTCTGCCATTGATCGTGGGGCTGGTCTTTAGTTTGCCTGGCTCCAGCAGAACTGGCACCTAAGCTGCTGCTTTGGCCTCGAGGGGATTCTACTCTTCATGTTGCCTGACAATCCCACAGGGGATGGGAATGGTTTCTCTACCAGAACAAGATGGTCTCTTTCCTCACTGTGGGAAGCTGGGTTACTGACTGTAGTAGGGTAGATCCTTACTGGCACAGTAGAAAGAACAGGGGATTTGGAGTCAGAGGATATGGGTTTGAAATCTGGCAGAGGAATGGGTTTGAATCCTGGCACTACCATTGCTCATTTGGGCTTCGATGAAGTGTTTAGTCTCTCTGGGCCTCAGTTTCCTCTTCTGTAAAGACAAAGGGTTATACTACATGCCCTCTAAGTTTCCTCTTTATTCCCAATACCTAGCATTGTGCTGATACATAATAGGCACTTAATAAATTCTTGTTGTTGGAGTGATTCCAACACTACACCTAAATTTATGATCTTATAATATTGAAAGTTTGGGGGAAAGAGAGACAGAGACAGAGAGAGACAGAGATGGGCAGAGAGACAGAGACAAGATAGAGAGAGGCAGAGACAAAGGAGCAGAGAGAGGCAGAGACAGAGAGAGACAGAAGAAATAAACAGAGAGACAGAGACAGAGAGACAGAGACAAGATAGAGAGAGAGCCAGAGACAGAGGGAGAGAAACACACATGCACAAAGAAACACAGAAGTGAATTATTTTGGGGACTGGGCAAGCCTTGGGAATATAGGAACCATGAGTGAGTTGTAAACATCACTTTGGGGCTGACCTTCAATTCAACAACTCAGGAATCACTGATGCAAAGCAGTATGATCAATGTTGGAGATACAAAGACAAAATGGAAAATGATAATTGTCTGAAGTGGAAATGAAGAGATTGGGATGGCCCTATGACCCAACCCTGATGGTGACTGGAGTCTTTAGCCCTAAATTAGACCCTCAATCTTAAGGCTCCTTTAAACCCATATATACCCTTGAAATCTGCTTATGCCCCAATCACATCCTTATCCCAAACCACTCAACCACTCTTCACTCCAAGCCACCTGTTCCTTGGGCAGGGATAGAAAAAATAGGGGAGAGAATTAGGGATAAGAAGAAAATAAAGATGAGAATGAAGATGAGAATGAAGATGCAAATAGAGAAAATGAAGATGAGAGGAAAATGGAAAGGGTACTCTAGAATGCTTGATACTATCACAGAATGGGAGCAGAAAAACTAAAATCATTCCAAGAAGACCTGCTCAACCATTGCCATCTCTGACCTCACACACTGCTGCCTTTGGAAGTCCAAACCAGAGAAAAGACAGAAACTTCTCCCATCTCAGATCCTTCCCTTAGAGTTTCTGATGGAGTGTGGATTCCCACTGAGTCAGCTATCATCCCCCAGATCAGAGAGGACCACCATCCTCTCCTTTTTCCTAAATCTATGTGGTTGAAAAGTCTACCAGCTCCTCTCCTTTTCATAGAATCAATAATAACATTTTGGAGTTTTATGGGGCCTTAGAGGTCATCTAGCCCAGGAGTTCTTAACCTTTTTTGTGTGTCCTGAACCCTTCTGGCAGTGTCTGCTGGAGTTCATGGACCTCTTCTCAGAATCATATTTTTAAATATATAAAACAAAATGCATAAGATGAGAAAGGAAACCAAGTACATTGAAATGCAGTTATCAGGCTAATTTTTTTTAAAAAGTTCCTGAACCTAAAATTAAGAAACTCTCATTTAGTCCAACTTTCTAATTCATGCAGAAATCCCCCTATCTCATCCCTGAGCTTCAGAAAATTGTTTTATGAAGAAAATGAAGAACTCAATGCTCTCTTTCACTCCCCAATCAGACTCCTCTTCCAGAAAACATTTCTGGCTCTGCTACTTCTATCTGGGACTCCAGAAGCAAATCATTTAACCTCTGTGCCTTTGTTTCCTCATCTATAAAAAAGGGGGGGGGGTTGAATTAGATAACCCCCAAGCTTCCTTCCAGCTGTAGTTCTAAGATCCTATGAGTTCTTAAAAGATTTGAGGGTAGATCATGTCCCCTAAAAGTCTTTCCTCCACTTTTCCCTCATGTGACCTGTTCCATGTCCCTTGACCATCTTACTCTCTCTGCTTTGGAAGAGATCCAGCTTTCCAATGCCCTTAAAATGTGGTATTGAAAACATTGTGCTGGGGCAGCTAGGTGGCGCAGTAGACAGAGCTCTGGCCTTGGAGTCAGGAGGACCTGAGTTCAAATCCAACCTTTGACACTCAATACTTACTAGCTGTGTGACTCTGGGCAAGTCATTTAACCCCATTGCCTAGACAAAAAAAACCCCCACAAGAACATAAACAAAAACAAGACAAACAAAAAAAACCCATTGTGCTCTGGTAGTAGTCTGACCAGCACAAAGAACAAAGGACCAATATCTCTCCTTTTCTGGACATAGTACTTGTATTGAAGTGGCCTACAGTTGCATTTGTTTTGCTGGTTTTGTTGTTTTCTTTTTGCAGCCATATCATGATGCTGACTTGTATGGGGTTAGCAGTAAATGAAAAACACCCCAAGACTTCTTCCACAAGAATTGCTCTCTCAAGGCTGTTCTCTTTAATCTTGTGTTTGTGCAATTGATTTTTTTGGACTTAAGTATAGGACTTTACATTTATCTATTAAATCCCATCTTGTTAGATTCAGCCCAGTGTTCTACTTTGTCAAGATCTTTTTAGATCGTTTGCATGCCTGATTTTGTCATTCAGTGACTTAGTTATCTCTTCTAGCTTCCTGCAAGCCTTCTACATCTTCATCCAAGTTATTGATAAAATGGAACAAGGGCAAAGATAGAGCTCTGTGGCATGGCATCTCCAGGTTGATATCAATTCAGTCAACACTCTTTCCAACAACAATGAAGCACTTATTCTACTGTCATCCAGGCCCAGTTCTCTGTCATGACCTTAAGGATATCATGAAAGACTTTTTCAAATGCATTGCTGAAGTCCAGATACAAGGGTTGTATGATAATCCTCCAAATTACCAGTCTAGTATCTCAGGAAAAAAAGAGATAGAAAGCTTCCTTGGCTTTGCTGGTTCTCACTGAACCAATGTAGGCTCCTGGTGATCACTGCTTTCTTTTCTAACTTCTCACAAACCATCGATTTGGTAATGCAGTCTAAACTTTTGTGAGGATTATTACCAAGCCCATCAGTCTACAGTTTTTAGATTCTACCTTCCTTTACCCCCTTCGAAAACACTGTCTTTAGCCCATTTTCAGTCAGATAAAGGTAGGGTTTGAGTTTTTACTGCCCCTTGGAAGCAAAGAGATGAGTAAGATGACCTTCCAAAGTCCTTCCAAGTGTAGAACAATGCTATCCTGTGAGACTCCACCTGAGAAGGTCTGGAATCCATGGTGCTTCTCTAAGGACACACACAACTCTCCCCAGCCTGGTGAATTTTAGGAGCCAGCCTCCCAGCTTAGGGAAGGGGTGTATGTGGATGTCAATGAATTTATTAAATAAGGCACATTACCTTAAAAGCTTTTTCAAATGGCCAAATATATTTTAATCTACTTTTTGCCTGCATGCAGCAAAGGGGTGGGAGGAAGAATGGGTGGCTTTAGGCCCCTATTACAAGGTCATCAAGTCCATCCCCATCATTTTACAGATGAGGAAACTGATGCACAGGGTAGCTAAGTAACTTCTCTATAGTCACATAGCTAATGAATGTCCAATGTGGGATTCTTGTGCAAAGAAAAGATGAAACAGACTAGGAGTCAGTGGGTATAGGCTGAAAAAAGCAGGGATCAGAAAAAATAGAGATTTCCCTGGACTTGGGGCAGCGTGTACTATGGGGCAGTATAGTATTGACTCATGATGGGTGGGAGGACACAGAATAAGTTCCTTTCAGTTAGCTTTGGGAGTGGAAGCAAATTTCTGTTCTGGCAAAGGGGCATCTTCTCAGGGAGACCCTCCAGTTGACATCTCCCAGCTGGAGTTGACAAGGAGAGGGAGATTGGTGCAAAACTGGGGAAAGGCAATTCTCTTTGCCTATGAGGAGGTCCTGTGGGTACAGGTGCACATGCAAAGGGTCTGGCTTCTGTTCTGGCTTCAGACCTGGTCTTCCCACTTCTCCCATATGCTTCTAAGGACACTGACTGGGCTAGGATGGGGTGGGGTGAGCTTCAGTCTAGTACAAAGGGAAAACCAAGCCAGGTCTAAAGGAAGCCCACCTGGCTAGGAGGCAGTGATGTTTGGGAGACTGGGAAGCAGACTCTCAGGGAACCCTCTACAGAGGCATTACGAGGGCAACCTTTGTACCAGTCACTGCAGACCCATCTGGCTATTCTAAATACTCTGCAAACACAGTGACTACTAAAGTCCAGGCCAAAAGTTACTGAGTAGTTAAGAACAGAGGGTACTTCTGGCTGCTTGCTAAGAGAGTTTCCCTTTCCCATTGTGTATTCTCCACTGAGGTGGCTTCAGTAGGTGTAGTGAGTTGCCTGACTCAAACTAGGGCAGAGCCACTAGCTCTTTGCCCCAGGGCACTGAAATTTAGAGGGCAGTTACAATGCTTAGACTTCTTCATTAGCAAAGAAACAACTGAGCTTACAGCAAAAGCAATTGAAATGAGAAGATACCAGAGAGCTCATTGGGTACCCTAGTGCAAAGCACATTGGCTTTAAAGTCACAGGACCTGAATTCAAATTCTGCTATGCACTACTTAGGAGACCTTGAGCAAATCACTTATTCTTTCTGGGTCTTAGTTTCTTCTACAGAATGAGAGGCTTGGACTACAGGGTCTCTGAAGTCATTTCCAGCTTCAAGTCTATGACTTGGGTTTGAATTCTGGCTCCATTTCTCACTACTTGTGTGACCAGGACAAGATACTTTCCCTCTGTGGGCCTGTGGGCCTCGAGCAAAATGAGGGATTTGATTATAAGTTCCTGTCTTTTGTCTCCCCAGCACTTTGTACTGTACCTGGCACAAGTTTATTGATTGATTTATTGACTGAGGAAATTGAACTATATGGCCTCTAGGTTCCTTCCAGCTCTGAATCAATCACCCTATAGCTTGGAATCTGGGTAACTCGACCTGCCTGTTTTAGTTGGGATGGAATGGTCAAAGTTGAAAGAACCTTTGGGAATCTGTGTTTCACTGCTACCTGGAGAAGTGGGTATTGTAATGTCTCCCTTGTACCTCCCTGTGGAGGGAAATCCAAAACTTCTGACGAGCAGTGCAGAATAGGCTCAGGTAGGACAATAACTTTTTGCTAGACCCATGATCCTATGAAGAACTCATATTTATCTTGAGCTTACATCAATTTCACAAACCGTGGCTGAGACAAAAGGCAGGATTCACTTTCTAGACATTTGAGTTGAGGAGCCCAGGGATAAAAGACCCTGGGACAGATAGGGATGGGGATGTGGGGAAAGGGGTTCCCTGGGGGGTAAGACAGGATGCTTATGCTGTTTGGTAGCTTCCTATTATAATTCATTATCCTTGCTACTGAGCTATTACAGAACATTACAACCACCAAAGAATTTCAGTTAATAATCACTCCAACGACAATGGAAAGACTCTTATTGGGTGTAAGCAGGTTCCTACACATTCTCCAAAGGAGATTATAATGGAGAGGCAAAGTAAAGAAGGATATTAGAGAAATGTGTATTGGAAAAAAGAAAGATGAGCCAACCACAGGCTGAGAAGCAAGGGTAATCAACCACTGGACAACCTCTCTGCTCTACTGCTATCCACACAATGTCAAGAGAATGCAGGGAAGGCCTCTAATGCACTGGGTGGGAACCCAGTGGTGAGCCTATGGGAGGACATAGACAAGAGTGGGGCAAGATGGGCAGGGGTGGATGAGTCATGGTCTGCATCTTTCTGGAGGGAGTCCTCATATCCCTGAGAGCCTAGCTCTTGCCAGGTAATGATTGTGATAAGAGCTGATGTTTATACAATGCCTCAAAGTTTGCAGAATGACTTAAATAGATTCACGTGTTTGAGCCCCACAACCTTCTGTGAGGCAGGTATTCCAGGGATTATTTTCTCCATTTTACAGATGAAAAAATGGAGGCTCAGAGAGGTTCCATGCTTTGTCCAACGTCAAGCAGGGAATAAGTGGTACAGATGGGATGTGACCTGAATTCATCTGGCTCCATGTTCAGCATGTCTTCTATGGAACGTAGGGCCACAAAGCTAATACATGTTTGAGGCACTACTGAGGTCAAGACCAGAACTCTTCCCACTGTACCATACAGAAATCCATGGGTACTGCCATTCTGAATCTGAGCCCCATTTTGAAGAATCCCCAAGGTCAAAGAGTAATCAGCAATTTTGGCCCCTTGGGTAGAAAATCCAGCTGGGGCAAGTGGCACAACATAGTTCTTCAAATCAACATTTAAAAACAAATTAAATTGTTGGGGAGAGATCCTAGCATGTTAGTCAGGGCAGAGACCCCAAGACATCTTGAGGTCCACTGCCAGAGATGTTGCCAACTGGTAGCTTCCCATTCTGACCATTCATTTTCGCTAACTGGGTGCTAAAGCTCAGTTTTTTTTCCTAATATGACTGTGGGTCAATGATCTAATTGCCCAGCCCTGGTTGCATCTCCCCCCAACAAAGGAGTCCTATATCTATTATGCAACAGGTGAAGAGATTAGAATTCACTTCACCATCCATACACACAACATTTTGATTAAATCCCTGACAGCTCTTCTGTAGGGCAGAGAAATTTGGAAACATCAGGAAGTCAAACTGTGAAGTCTTTGAAAGAACGTGATTTATGTGAAAATGTGATGAAGCTAATGTGCTTGGCTCCTGAGTTTCGAGGCATGCTTGATTCTGGAACCCAATCTGATGCCTTCTTGGCTCAGAGTACACCTCTGTTCCCCCTCCCCCCAACACAGTGAATGGGCGCCCCAGTTGTGTTCCAAGTCTGATCAGAATTGGAGGCTTTTATTTGGGTTATATTTCCCGAGATGTGTTTCCCAGGATGTGCATCCATAAACAGAGACATGTACATGTATACGCACTCTGAATAATTGTGCGGAGCTCCTCACTCCCTCCTGAGACCAGAGAGAGCCAAGTGTTATTAGATTTATGGGGAGTTTGCTGTAGTTTTACATAATTTTCTTGATGCACTGCAGGCTTTTGAACAGGCTTGCACATTTCCCTTCAGCGAAAGTGTTGGAATCCTAGTCTGATCTCTCTCCTGCCCCCCACCCCCACCCCCACCCCCACCCCTTCTGGTTTGTTTGGACTCCATCGATTAAGTTCAGAAGGGGTTATTTCTGACCAACATGGCGGCAGGGGCCTCCTCTCCCTTCTTCTCAATTCTTGGCCTAAAAACGGGCCCCTATGGATGAAAGGGCCCCAAGCTGGATGAAAGGAAGAGGGATGGGAAAGAAGGCATGGGGAAGGGGTAATTCCAAAAGAATACATCCCCAAGTGCAGGGGCTGCTTTCTTCTTGGTCCTCACATCCCTAGCTCCTAGGGCATTCTTTTGTACACAAGCATTCATTAAGGTGCTTAATAAGTATTTGTTGGATATACATCTTCCTGGGTTCAAATCTTACTAGCTGTGTGACCCTGGGCAAGTCACTTCACCCTGTTGGCCTCGGTTACCTCATCTGTCAAGTGAGCTAGAGAAGGCAATGGCAAAACACTCCAGTATCTTTGCCAGAAACACCCCAAATGGGGTCAAGAAGAGTTGGACATGATTGAAACACAAATGAACAACAACATAGATGATGAGAGAGTAAGGAATTAGGTGCAAAGAAGGGATGTGGAGGGCATAATTCCAATAGACTGTAACATCCTCAAGGGCAGGGACAGTTTTTCTTTGTCTTTTGTCTCCTCAGCTCCCAACATGTTGTCTTTTGCACAAGCAGGAACTTATTAAATGCTTATTTCATGGACAAATGAATGAATGAATGGACAAGGAGACAGTAAGAAAGAAGGCTTAAGAAATAATGCACAGAGAACACCTGGGCAGAACATATGCCCCTTGAGGTCAGGGACTGTGGCCCCATTTTCCTTTGTTTCCTCAGGGCCTAGCACAGTGCTTGAAATACAGCAGATACTTAATCAATGCTTGTTGGGTGGAATGGAACAAGGGGCCAGAGTCCTTTAAGCAGAAAACTCTGTTCTTGGTATATTCCAGGCAGTAGAGACTGGAGAAAGTGGGGCTTCATCATTCAGGCCTAGATGGTGCTGACCATTTCAAGAGGTTTATCTTTCCTCAAGTACACTCCTTGGCCATATCCTTCTGGCAACCAGGGTTAGAGACAGGCCAAGGGTAGCCCAGGAGGGGCTGGGGATGCTGGGACCAACCATCTGCTTCCCGGCCCTGAGCATCTTTTTTCCAAATGGGCCAGCAGCGGAGACATCTCATCAAGCCAAGACAAAGACAGGACCAGAGTGTGCCAATTCCTTCATTTTCCTGGCAGAGGACTATAAGAAACCCAAGCAAAAGGAGAGATCTTTGAAGAGGTCCGTAAGAAAGAACTCCTCTCATAGATGGACAGATGTTACCAGCAATCAACGGCCCTTTCAGACTTCATAATCTTCCGAATTTCGAAAGAGTATGAAATAATTGCAAGTTCTGAAGCTACTTCATGGTAGGGAGAAGGAGATTTGAGGACAGAGTACTAGGCTTGGAGTAAAGAAGACCTGGGTTCTGATTCTGTTTAGCTCTGTGATCTTGGACAAGTGACCTACCTTCTTTGAAACTTTACTACTAAGTCATAGTCAGGACACCTTGTGTATTGGCAGAAGGATTCCCAATAAATCAGTCATTTGGTCATCATTTAGGAAGTACTATGTCCTGGGAACTGTTCTAAGCTCAGGAGTACAAAGAAAGGCAAAAAACAGTCCTTGCCCTCAGAGAGCTTACATTCTAATGGGGAGATCATATCTATATCGACATATGCCTATACCCACCCACACCCACATAACATACATGTACATATACATATACATACATATATATGTGTATATATATACATACATATATATATATATATATACACACACACACACACACACACACACACACACACATATCAGTAAACCCACAAGATAAATGCGGAGTGGAAGGGCATTAGGCAGCCATGGAAGGGAAGGCACAAAGCAGCTCAGGGGGACAATGCAGGATTGCCTGGGGGAAGAAGTGGGGGCTTGAGGTGAAGGACCTTCCATTAATGAAATC
This sequence comes from Phascolarctos cinereus, assembly GCF_003287225.1. Taxonomy (NCBI): domain Eukaryota; kingdom Metazoa; phylum Chordata; class Mammalia; order Diprotodontia; family Phascolarctidae; genus Phascolarctos; species Phascolarctos cinereus. The sequence goes on from NW_027556098.1 coordinate 394,178,918, forward strand.
CATATCCCTCTGTATTCTGATTTATCAGGACAGTCTTCTTTGGGAGCCCTCATGAGTGAGTCTTTCACTAAACCTCAAATCGCAGAATCTCAAATTCTGAGAGGCTTAGTGGCCACCTAGCCCAACCTCTTCATTGACAGAAGAGAAAAAAACGAGGCTAAGAGAAGGAAAGGGACGTACTTGCTTAAGGTAATATAGTGAGCTGGCGGCCAAAACAAGGTAAAAAAAACACCTTATCTTTGGACTGTCAGGGCCATTTTCATAGTGTTGAGCTTAGGAAAGCCTGAGTTCAAATCCTGCCTTAGGCACCTAGCTATGTCACCCTGGACAAGTCTCTTAACATCTCCCAGTGTCTCTCAGAGGTCCCACCCTCTCGTCTGTCTATAAAAAAAGATCTCCCAGGTATCTTCTTGCTTCAAATCTATGAGCTTGTGACTAAAAAAGGTCCACTTCAGATATGCAACAAAGCTACTCATGCAGACACCCTCTTCTTGTCTCTATACTGTCCCAGGAGGATGAGGGGAAAATGGGACCAGGCAAAGCCTTCCCATCTAATCATGGTTTGTTTGAAGCTGCTGGTGGGACATAGTTTCTTTCTAGATAGAGAGAAATCTGGGCTCTCTGCCCCACTGGTCCAAACCCAGAGAAGCTAGCTCCGAGAAGGGAAAGCTTGGGGCAAGGAAGGGGATATGGAAGCAAACAGAATAGCAAGATGACAAAGGTTTAACATGATGGTTTTTGTTCCCTAGAAGGTAGAACTAAAAGCAATGAGCGGAAGGTGCAAAAAGGTAAACTGAGGTTCAGAGTGAGGAAAAAACAAAAATCCTGAAACTTCCTGGCAGTTAGAGTGATGCCAAAGAGGAGTGGGCTGCCTTGGGGTGTCTTTGGGTGGGCACTAGTGAGGTGATGCAGGGGGCGACAGGCACGCCCAGATCCCTTCTAACCCCTGACCTTTGCATTCATTCTTTCTTCTCTCTGATGCTTGATATTGGCAGCTAACTCCTGTCTCTGACTTGAAAAATGATGCTCAAGTACTTATGATGATGGGACACCAGGGGAGCAGGACCTCCCCTGAAGCAGAGATGTCTGCCCAACCAGATTAAAATGTAACTAGGAAATATCTAACAAAAATATAAGAAATAGAATAGAACAAATATCATGTGAATATGTGGCTTTCTATGATAATGTGCTATGCAGGAATCTTTTTTTTTTTGGTTAGGCAGTTGGGGTTAAGTGACTTGCCCAGAGTCACACAGCTAGTGAGTGTTATGTGTCTGAGGTCAGATTTGAACTCAGGTCCTCCTGACTCCAGGGCTGGTGCTCTATCCACTTGGCCACCTAGCTGTCCCCCCAGGGATCCTTTTAATGGCCCCCACTTGACACCACTGTCCTAAAGCATCCTACATGAAACCTTTCTACAGCTACATAGAGGGAAGAGCTGAGTTCTAATCCTTCCTCAGACAATTACTAGCACTGTGAGCTTGGACAAATCACTTAACCGCTTGTGCCTTGGTTTCCTCATGTGTAAAATAGAGGGTGATAATAGCACCAACCTCACAGGATAGTGGTGAAGTTTAAGTGAGAAAATGTATAGAGAGTGCTTTACAAACCTTACATAACAGCATGTTTTTATTATTATTATTTTATTATTATTATTATTACATCATTTATGTGATGTTGAAGGAGTTATTTTACCTCACTGAGACCCAGTTTCCATGATTATAAAATCATAGAATCTTAGATTTAGAGCTTGAAGAGACCCTAGAGGCCTTTACAAGAGGCAGCTAGCAGGCACAATGGAGAAAGTGTTGGGCCTGGGGTGAAGAAGACCTGAGTTCAAATCAGACACTTATTAGCTGCATGACCCCTGGGAAAGTCACTTAAGCTCTATCTGCCTCAATTTCCCATCTAAAAAATGGGGATGAAAATAGCACCTGCCTCTCAGGGTTGTTATGAGGATTAAATGAGATAATATTTGTAAAGAGTTTAGCATGGGACCTGGCATATAACATAAGCTTAATACTTAACGAGCTTAATGCCTTCTTATTCCCTTCCTCTTCGCATTGAATGCAATACCCTTATTTTACAGATGAGGAAATCAAGGCTGAGAGGTTGGTTGATGGACTTGTCTAAGGTCACAGAGCTAGCTAAGTGTCTCAGGCAAGATTTGAGTTCAAGCCTTTCTGCCCCTGAGCAGAACTCTATCTACTGGGAAATAATAATATATTCTGGCCTCCCAGATATTGTAAGGATCAGAAGAGAAAACGAATGTAAAGAATATATAGCAGGTGCTTAATAAATGCTTATTAACTTGCTTGCAAACCTTTAAAGTCAATGTAAATGTCAGGTATTATTTTTCCTTCAAAAAATTAAGATGAGATTCCCCCTCAGCAAAGCCTCCATCTGTATATAGTTCCTTCTGAGAAGAATGGGGAGGTATGATTATTTTTCCAGATGTCTTACCCCTTCCTGGGAAGGACTGGGCTATCAGCTTGTCCATTACAAACAAGTTGTATTATACTAGGGAGACCTCTGCCCCACCAAAGTCAGCTGCTAGGGGAAGATCCTGTATTTCTAAAGGGCTCAGAAAAACTGCATCTGTCGAGATTGTCCTGGGCTTGCAAACCTGCTGCCTGCCTTTTCTGGGTCCCTAGCTGATATGTATGTAACGATTCTTCTAGTGCAGTATCTTGCGGTATGCATGGTCCCTGGCCAGCATCCTGGAGGACACACAATTTTATAGGATGTGACTGGCAAACACGCCACTCTTTGGGAGCCCAGCTGGCCAATGGCGGGGAACAACTGTCCTTTCTCCAGTAGATTCTGGGGAGCTGCAGCCCATGTCAATTAGGAGCAGGCCAGGCACCAGCTCCTTGGGCACGGAATTCCCTGACGGGCTTGGCATTTTGCATTCAGCCATTCGCACCTGACAGATGCCTCTGAATGTAGCTCTTTGCTGACAAAAATGAATTCCAACTCAATTATAGTCATCCATCTACCACCCAGATGGAGCAGAACTATCTGGAATGGTCTGCTCAGACCGAGTTGCATCCTGGAGATGGTGAGGAAGGCCTGGGGAGGTCATGGGAACATGAGGGGGGCTGCAAGCAGGTAAGATTGTCAGCCTTGCCTCCTTTCTTGGTTCTTCAGCCCCAATTGTGTCTCCGGTCAGTTAAAGGGTCCCCAAACCTGTCATCTCTCTTTGGTCACCTTGTTCCAGGCCCAGGAGGCAGGAGACTGGCCATCTGGTACTAGCTCTGCCACCACTAACTTGCTGTGTGACCTAGCCTTAACCTATTAAAACCACAGAATCTGAGAGTTCAAAGGGACAGAAGAGATGATCTCTGACCCGCACCAGGCTCAGTCCCCTCAATGACATCCCTAGGAAATGGTCCTTCTACCTCTGCCCTCAAGCTCTCCAGTGTGGAGAGAACTGTCCTTCTTTCCAAGCTGCACGTTGCACTTTGGGACAGCTCTCATGGCTAGGAAGCTTCCCCAATATCAAGACTAAACCCGCTTCCTTGCAATTTCTAACCCTTGTTCCCAGTTCTGCCTTCTGGTGACAATCTGAACAAGCCCAAACCTTCTCATGTGATAACTCTTCCTATGTAGATAACTGTCTCCCCAAGCCTTCCCATTTCTAAGCTCAATGTCCCTCATTCCTTCAACAGTTTTCATAAGGCGCATAAGGCGCAATCTGGAGGACTTGTGCACTCCTGTTCTCTCTTCTCTGGATGCTCTGGAGCTTATCCATATCCTTCTAAAATGAACCTATGTTGAGGTTCCTAGTGACTCAGTTTCCAAATCTAGAAAATGAAGATAATGCTTGTTTTACTTCTTTATTCTGAACAGGCAGATTACAGATATGAAAATACTTTGGAAGGAACAAATGCTTTGTAAAAGATATATGTGTGTATGTATATGTGTGTGTATATATATTATATATATATATAAATATACATATATATTATATATATATGTATATATATATACATGTTATTGTTAACGTAATGCAAAATGCACCCTCCCTTTATGCTTTTTGAAAAAAAGCCTTATACTTTCTTTTTTCTTTCCTTTTCCTTTCCTTTTCCCTCCTTCCTTCTTTTTTCTTTTTCTTTCTTTCTTTCTTTCTCTTTCTTTCTTTCTTTCTCTCTCTCTTTTCTTTCTTTCTTTCTTTCTTTCTTTCTTTCTTTCTTTCTTTCTCTCTCTCTTTTCTTTCTTTCTTTCTTCTTCTTTCTTTCTTTCTTTCTTTCTTCTCTCTCTCTCTCTCTCTCTCTTTCTTTCTCTCTCTCTTTCTTTCTTTCTTTCTTTCTTTCTTTCTTTCTTTCTTTCTTTCTTTCTTTCTTTTTCTTTCTTTCTTTCTTTCTTTCTTTCTTTCTTTCTTTCTTTCTTTCTTTTCCTTTCTTTCTCCCCTGCCATTGTACAATCTAGGTGTGGACACCAAGAGGTTTATTTTTCAGGGTACTAAGAAGAATAATTGGTGGCACTGATGATCATGTGATTTTGGACAGCTGGTAACAGCTTTCTGCATCTTCCCCTTGACTCACAGTGTTTTTGTGAACCAACTTGGAGTTCCAGATTCTTGAATTTAGGATCTTCTCTACACAAACTCTTCTAATATCCTAAGTTGTCATCTGACGTAAAAATTATTTTCTAGCTATGTGGGATGGGAAGAGGGCAGAATATCCCCACTTTTCCTTTGTCTCTACATAGTTCAGGAGATCTTAGGAAAGAGTGCAGTAATTGGTCATGGTTCAGATGGTAGCTTTCTATTATTACTAGGGCACGACTCTTTGATTCACAACTGACTGCTTAGAAAAATGAGGAGGGAATCTCCACTAATCTTCAAATTTGACAGAGTTTGGGTCATAGAAGGCATGGTGTTGCTTCTGGCCCTCAAGGGGATAGAACAGAGTATCCCTAGATCTGATTAAGAAACAATCTAACTAGGAATATATGACCAGATTGGAATGGAAGCAAGAGACAGGAGTTTCAAGATAAAAGTTTTCATTCTCTTGACCCTGCTTTGCTTCCCTCCGGTTGAGTTGGGACTTCCCTCTCACTCTTCCTTCTCTGCCTGGTGGCTTGGAGAATGCAAATTCTTTGCCTCTGCTCTTTCTAATTTGCCTCTCTTTCTTTTTGGTGGGACAGGGAAGCAGAATTTCCTCTCTCTCTTTCTCCTCTTTTTCTGATAGACAAAGCAGTACCCTATGGTGCATTTATCCTTCCTAGGTGGCCATATGGCAGGCCCCATTAGGTCTAGGACAGGTATTGATTGATATTCCATTGGCATCCTCTTTTTAAGAATAATGATGTGTCTTACATTTTTAGGACTGTTGGTAAGGATTTTGTTCTCATCATGTTGGAACCATTTTTTTTCTTGGTGTGGTCGTAGAGAGGGTAAGTATCATAATGCCTCTTTCTTGACACGAATAATGCCATTTGAGAATAAATCCCCATTTCAATGTAAAATGGGCAGTCACATCTAATCCTTATGTTTTATCTTCCTTTACTACAATTCTTGTGCAAATATAACCAAAAGGCAAGCAGTATACCTCGGTCTGGACCCTAAGGCAAGTGGCAAATTAGGACAGACCAACAGATTACAAAGTTTCTGTCTTTCCTCCCCCAAAACACAATAAATTTTCCCCAAGGTCAATGTCTGACTGGTTATAAATTCAGATGACTGTGTTTTCTGTATCCTGTGAGTCCCTGTGAGAAATGGTTTATATTCAGAAGCCCATTTGCCCTATAGAGACCTACTTCTCTATGTGCCAACTGATGCATCTTTCTTTATTATATATGTAATAAAATCTTTTCTTGACTTGAACTCTACATTATAACAAAATGGATTTTCTTGCCATGACAATGTATTTGCATGTTTATACTGATCTGGGGATTTCTCCTGATGATCTGTGTGCTTTGTATATTTCAACTGGGTTCATACATCTGTGATGAAGCCAAGAACTTCCCCTGTAATTCATGTGCCTGATAACTCTTATTCAATACTCCTTTTTCTCCCTCTGTCTCTCTTAAAATTGCATCTTTAATTATTGGGGGTTCATCTTGCAGGTAGATCTCAAGAGTATTGGCCCCAACAGATTTGAGGCATTGCCAGATCATTAACAGATAAGAGTATAGATCTTATTAAATATAAGCTTATATGAAATATAGTAATAGAAATATAAGTTGGTGGCTCAGTCTCACAACCAACCAGCCTGCCCTAGATGGGCAATGCTGGACATTGTGGCCCCTGGAGGCTAAAGAATAGGCTCCCTCATTTCTCTGAATATCTGGAAGAGCCCAGTCCAGGCTCGGGTATACTCACACATTGGCTTGAGCTGCCCGATGAGCTCCTCCTTCGTCCATTTTGCCCACTCCTTCTTGTCAGTGTTGATGGAGCAGAGGATGGGGCCACAGGGCTTTCCACAATCTTCAATGGCCGGGACATTCAGATAGTGCACCAGTACAATATCAGGGTTCTAGGAGAGAGAACACAAGGAGAGTTGGTGAGGACCAAGGGGCACTCCTCAGATTGGCTACATCCTTCCACCTCTTCCTGCCCATCCATTTGCTCCTGAACCAATCCAAGCAGGAGAACAGACCTTACTTTGGCACCAGAATGATTCAAAACCCCCTACTATGGCCTAGGTTCTTCCTGAAACCATTTGGTGATTTATCTACAGATCTTTTTCAATACACTGGCATTAGCCATCCTCAGTTCCCCTCCAGGTCCCACTGGTAACCTCTAAGTTCAGAAGGAAGTCTATGATTCCTCTGTTCCATCCTCCCCTTCATGGGCCACCTATATAAACTACCCAGTGGGGTCACCACTACTGAGTTGGTGGTGAGAGGAAGGGTGAAAGTCAAGGAATCTGTAGCCAGCTCTCACTAGCTGATGTGCCTCAAAGACCATAACTTGAAAGTATTAACCCAGAACTCCTTCCCTAGGCCTCAGTCTCCTGATTGGTTAGTATCTCACCTGGGCACCATCGCAGGTAGCCTCAGCTACCTTTACTCCCTTTTTCTGGGTCATTGTCCAGCTCCCCACTTCTAGTTCTGGAACCATAATCCAATCAACACTGCCATTGCTCCTAGAAAGGATGTGTCAATCTAATTCCCTATGGCTCAACTCACCATTCCTGAAACTTTCCAAACCTGACCACTCTTCCCTATATATCCTCTGTTAGAATATAAGTTTGTACTTTTGTACTTGTATCTCCAGAATTCAACACAGTGCTCGGCACATAGTAAATGCTTCATAAAGGCTCTTCATTCATTCATTCATTTGTTCATTCATTGCTAATGTAACAGGGAGGCTTTGAATGGGGTATATGTGGAAAGTTTTTAGGAATTTTCTGTCTCTGGATGAAGTTATAGCTGCTGAGGCCCTAAAATCAGAGGGTAACCTGAGAAGATCCCAACTTCCCTCCTTTAGGTACATTTATGGCCTGCTCCCCTCTCCAGTTATAGTGGAAACCCGTGCCTGTAGCCTGATGAGGAAGTAGGGAGAAGAGAAATTCACCCTTGTACAAGCAATCCCCCCAACCCCCTTCTCTTCCCGCTCTACCCAGTAAACAAGTATTTGTTAATGTAACCCTAGCTCTGTGCTAGGCATTGTGGAATTTACAGCATACATACAAGAGCACCTCTATCTTTAAGGAATTCACAGTCTCATAGTAATATAAGCAGGCAGTCCCTGCACCCAGGGAGCTTATAATCACTAGTATCAAAGGCTCTGGGGCTGGAAGGAATCATTTGTCCAATATTTCATTTAACAGAAGAAATTGAGGTGGGACGAGGGGGGAGTAACCTGCCGGAGATTGCAGAAGTAGCAAGGAGCTGAGCTAGGATTTGAACCTGGTTCTCTGGCTCCACTGTCACTGTTCTTTTGGGCATTCATTATTTCATGCCTCCTCTTCCTCTAGCCAGGGAGAAAGCCCTAATGGCATTTCACACAATCCAGTTAGAGGATTTCCCCGAACCTGTGATTTCATCAAGGTAGGGAACTCCTGGTGGGGAAACTCCCTCTACTGATGCCGATCGGCAATTTCTCCGCTATTTATCATCTGAGACGTTAAGGGAGGTGGAGTAATTTGCCCCGAGTAGTATGGCTAGTATGAGTCAGAGGAGGTACTTCAGCTTATCTCTTCCTGACTCCCTGGGCAGGTCTCTAGCCATCACTCCATGCTTTCTCAACAAGTCAGCTAATAATGAGGTATTACCCTCCTAACTCTAAGATGGTGGAAACTCTTCAATGGTGTTTTCCATTGGTTAATTCATTTTTTTCCTTATGACCAAAAGGGTTTGCCTGGCACTTTAATATACATTATCACATCTGAGCCATACAATAGCCCTTCAAAGTAGAGATCAGGACCATGGACAGAGGTGGAAGAGTGCTTTGAGATCACTCAGTCCACCTATCCAGCTAATATGTGTCTTAGGCTGGGTTTGAATCCAGACCTTCCGACTCCAAATCCAATGCTCTAACTACTGCACCTGGTATTATCTGACAGGTCTTATCATTACTATTTCACAGATAAGGAATCTGAGGCTTAGAGATGGGAAGTCCTGTTCCTAAGGTCACTTGACTAGTGAATGGCTGAGTTGGGACTTGAAGTCAGGTCTCCTGACTCCAAATTCAGGGCCATTCTGGCTGTCCCACATTGGATAGTCTGACAGTAGAGTGTCCATTTTACAAATGAGAAAACAGGCCCAGAAAAGTCAAGCAATTTCCCTAATGTCACCCACATGATGCCTTGCCCCCCATCCTGATTGGTGAGTGCCTATTATGTATAGACAGCTCCATCTATTTTTGTTTACTCCTTGACATTTTCCAAGTTAAACTATCCCTCCTTGGCCTCTATTCCCCTACATAGGTTGTCTCCCACAATTCGATGTAAACTTCTTGAGGGAAAGAAGGGAGGAAATAAGCATTTATTAAGTACTTGCTATGTTTTGGGCCCCGTGCTAAATGTTGAGGATACAAATATAGACATAAAGGATACTGCCCTCAAGAAGTTTACACTGTAATGAGGGAAGGCAACCCACCAAAAAGGGCTGAAAAGTGGGATGAAAGCAACCAGTGGTTCTGGTTTTGAAATCCAGAAAGTCAGGAGAATGAACAAAGCCAGGCCAGGCTTCCACAAAATGGAGGCTTCAGGAAGAATTCACCAATGGGAGAAAGGCGACAGGCCTTGGAAGGCCGACCATCCAGTGTGACCAAGCAGTAGTGGGAGCAGGGCAAGGAGGCCCCAGGAACTGAGGGAAGATCCTGGATGAGGGCAAGGACTGTCTCCATTTTTTGTCTTTCTATCCCCAGCACTCAGGATAATGCTTGGCAAAGAGTAAGCATTTATTAATTGCTTTTTAATTCATGAATTCACTCACTCATTCATTCATTCATTCACTGACTCACTCATTCATTCATTCATCTGTCAACAGAGCCCAGACCCCTTGATTTTCCCAGTGAATGTCACAACTTTCACGCCATCCTTCCTGCTTACTTTCCAACAGTCTGAGTTCCTTTGGTGTTTCAAGGTGGGGAGCAGAGAATCCTTCCAGAGCAATTACCACATGGAAGGGCCCAGCCCTGAGGATCAAGAGTAAACTCCCTCTCTGGGTAAGGCCAAGCTGGTGGCTGTGATTAGTCAGGGCCCAGCAAGCCAACTGCTGCTCCTCTGTGATCTCGAACCCCTGGCAGCCAGAGCCTGGGCACTGCAGGGAGCTCTGGTGTCAGACATCCTGGGAGATGAAAGGGCTGCTACAGTCCCTACCACGGCCTCTCTGAACACAACCACAGAACCTTAGGAAAATCATGCTGTGGGGAAACTGTAACATGGGGCCATGACAGGAATTACCCGTGTCCAGGAGAAGCTGGGAAAGACACCCTGGAGAAGCTCTTACAGATAACATCAGTTGAGTATGGGAAGGGAAAGACTTCAGACCTTGGGGATGTTTGGAGAGAATATCTAGGCCACTGCTCCATGGGGGGAGAACAAGTCCTTGAGACACCATAAAGCCTTCAGTAGCAGAGAGAATGAGGTGGGGTCTGAGTGGGGTGGAGCTCATAAGAGGTGTTGCTTCCAGGGGAAGTTCTAGTTCTGGAGCAGGTGAGGCCAAAAGAGTCTAGGAGCTAAGAACTGAAGTTCACCCTAACCATAAAAATGGACATTGTATTTATTCATGTGGGTGAAATCCAGTCCTTGGACTGAGTAATAATACTAATAACAGCTGTATTATATTTGCTACCTATTTTTGCTAGACTGATTAATCTGTTTATCTGTATTCTGTTTATAGAATCATGGAATATCAAAGCTGGAAGGGATCTTACCATGTCCATAGCACAGGTAAGAGCAGAAATGCCTTGTCCTAGGTCACACAGAGAGCTGGTCCAAATGGTGTGGTCTGGTGGAGAGGCCTCTGGTTCAAATTCTGTTTCAGATATCTGCTAGCTAAGTGATCTTAGCAAGTCATTTAACCTCCAATGATGGGGTTAGACTCAATGGCCTCTAAAGTCCCTTTGAGATCTTCTGATAACTCCTAGCCTGACCTGAGCTCCCTACAAGTGGGTCCAGCCTTATTCCTGCCCACTGCCCCCAACCACAGGATCCTCTGCTTTGTTCAGAGCCCAGTCCACTAGCTTCCCTGGGAGGCTATACAGGAAGCCAGGTTGGATCTGGGGGGTGGGGGAAGCGAGGGATGAACGGTTGGCTCAGGAGGGGCTGGAGAATGAAGGTTTCAGTCTTGATTGAATCTTCCTAATGGCAGGCGACTGGGGATTTGAGTAAATAAAATCACTTTGAACAACCAAGTATCACCGACTCAATGATGGTTACTATTTGTGCAAATCTTTGACAGCTGCTGGTGCTGGCCGAGCATGTACCAGGCCAGCGGCAGCCGCCAGCAGCCACCTGTGATTGGGATTAATATAGGGCAGCTCCAGTTGAAAATGGTACAAGTTTACAGAATCTCCTGCCTGGGGCTAGCTCGAACATAACCTAAAATGAGAGACAGGGGAAGGCTGGGAAGGATTTTTTCCCTGCTTTGATTAGCTAACATGAGGCCTGTCTGCTCAGAAAAAAAGCAAAGCTTTCTGGGCCTGGTCCAGGAGAAGACATGTGGAAGGGCCTCAGCCCCCATCCCAATTTTGGGCTAACAGGCCAGGGCTTTTTCAGCTTAGAGGGTAGGTCTAAGGCACAAGGAGTAGGGGAGAGAAGATGGAGGAGGGAGAAAGGGGAGGGAGAAAGGAGTGGGTAACAGCATAGAATAGGGAGGTGGTGAAAGAAAGAGAAGGAAAGGGAGAAAAGAGGAGGAATATGAGAAGGTTGCTGGCCCCAGAGCTGGAACATCTGGCTTTCAATTAGACCCCAGCTCAAAGAAAGGCATGTAACCCCTCAAGGGTCAATTTCCTTATTATCAAATGAGGAGGCTGGTGGATCAAGAATGCTTCCAGCTTCGAAGTCCTGCGAATCTATGAAACTTGGCTCTGACACTTATTAGCTGTGTGATCTTGGGAATAACTCAACAGATTCAGCTGAGTCTGTTTCCTCATTGGTAAAAAGGGGCTACTATTCAACCGATCAGTAAGCATTTATTAAGCATTCATTATATGCCAGGCACTGTGCTAGACACCAGACATACCAAGAAAGGGGGAAAAAACTATCCCTCCTAAGGAACTTATATTCCAAAAAAGGAGGCAACATGTACATTCATAAGTGTATATACATATATAGGATACATACAAAGTGGATACAAAGTAACCTTGAAAGGGAAGACAGTAACATCTGGGGGCACAGCAGCAAAGGGTAGTGCTTCAATTGAGACTGAAAGGAAATCAGGGCTTCTAAGAGGAAGAGGTTGGGAGGGAGGGCATTCCAGGAATGAGGAACAGCCAATGAGAAGGTGTGGAGTCAATCGATGGGGTGGTGTGCGCAAGGAACAGGAAGAGGGCCAATGTGGCTGGATCAGAGCACACCTAGAAGTATAAAATATGTCAGTTAGAAGAAACCAGCTAGTGAAGAGCTTTGCATTTCAAACAAAGAATTTAAAATGTCATCCTGGAGACAATAAAGAGCCACCAGTCTTTATTAAGGAGGTCAGCCTATGATTTAAGAGAGTTGAGTGGAGGATGTTTCCGACTGGAGAAAGTTGAGGCAGGAAAGCCAAGCAGAAGGCTATTGCCAATCCAGGTGGGAGATCATGAGGGCCTGAAGTAGAGTTGTGGCTGCCATATATATATGAGACATTGTACAGAAGGCAATGAGAAGGTTTGGCAGTTGATTAGACTGGTGGGGTGAGTGACAGAGAGGAAAGGACGATACGGAGAAAGTGAACTTTGGTGACTGGAAGGACAGTGCTATATCTCATTAGTAATTGTTGTTTGTCCTCTGTTTTCAAAGGGGACCAATGACATCACAGGGTGATGTCTTCATTTGAGCATTGAGGTCTCAACAGTAATAGGGAAATTGAGAAGAGGGTAGGTTTAGACTAGAGGATAGATAAAGGGTTCTGTGGGCAGCCAGCTGGTGCTATAGTGCACAGAGCACTAGGCCTGAAATCAGGAAGACTCATCTTCCTGAGTTCAAATCCAGCCACAGACACTTGCTAGCTGTGTGACCCTGGGCAAGTGACTTCACCCTTTTTGCCTCACTCCTCATCTGTAAAGGGAGCTGGAGAAGGAAATGGCAAGCCACTCCAGTATTTCTGTCAAGAAAACGCCAAATGGAGTCACAAAGAGTCAGGCATGACTGAAATGACTCTACAACAACAAAGGATTCTGTATTGGACGTGTTGAGTTTGGGATGCCCATGGAACATTCAGTTCTAAATATCCAATAGTCAGTGATCCAGGAGGAACTTAGGAGAGAAACAAGAGCTGAATAAATAGATCTGAGAAGCACCTGCATAGAGAAGATACTTAAATCTATGGGAGCTTAGTGAGGTCATCAAGAGAGAAAGAAAAGAGAGAGAGAAAAAAGAGAAGAGGGCCCAGGTCAGAGCCTTGGGATCAGCCATAGCTAGGGGTATGAAATGAGGAAGATCCAGCAAAAGAGACTGAGGAGTGGTCAGGCAGGCAGGAAGAGAAGCAAGCAAGAGCAGAGAGAAGGGTACATATCCAGGAAGAGGAAGTGGGCAGCAGCGGCACATGCTGCAGACAGGTCAAGAAGGATAAAGACAGAGAAAAGGCCATTAGAGCTGGCAATCAAGAGAACGTGAGTAACTTCCTTTGGAGAGGTCTGCTTTAGTTAATGAGGTCAGAAGCCAAAGTGAAGAGAGGGTTTAGAAGACAGTAACAGGAGAGAAGGTGGAGGCACTGATTGTATATGGCTTTTGAAAGTGTTTTAACTGAGATAGGAAGGAGAGATTTAGGGCAATAGGTAGTGGGCCTGATAGGAGCTAGAGAGAGGGTTTTTTTTTTCAAGAATGAGGGAAATTTGGGTGTATTTGCAGGCATCGAGGAAGGAACAATCAGATACAGAGAGTACGAAAATGAGACAAATAGAGATGGGGAAGAGAGAGACAGAGAAAGAGAGACAGAGAGACAGAGAGAGAGATGGTAGGGGACATCTACTAAAGAAGGCAAGGTGGATGGGACATGATCAAGGACATATATAGAAAGACCGGACTTGGCAAGCAGAAGAGCCACTTCTTCATCAGATACTGGAGCAAAAGATGAGTTAGAAGCAGACTATGTCAGAGAGATCTGAGATAAGGAGTAAGAAAGAAGAAGAAACTCTTGTTGAATAGTCTCATATATTTTTCAGGGGCCATGGGAGGCTGGAAGAGAGAAGAAAAGGCTTGGAACAGCTGCTGTGGTGAATAGGATAGGGAACCAATTAAGGAGCAGTAATATGACTGCTTTACTGTAGTGAGGGCCCAATTGAGATCAGCTAGCATAAATCTGAAAAGCACACCCAGTTGGCATGGTTTTGTAATTTCTTCCGGTTCCATTTAGATGCACATGAACAGGAGTGAAAGAGGTAGATGATGGAAGCAATCTCAGGCTGAAGTTTCGGAAAATGTGATGGGTGATAGAACAAGAGCATAGATAATAGTGTAGAATTGGACTGGTTTACCAAGAAGTCAGGGCAGCTAGGTGGCGCCAAAGTGCATAGAGTGCTGGGGTTGGCATCAGAAAGACCCATCTTTTTGAGTTCAAATCCAGCAGCAGACACTAGCTGTGCAACCCTAGGCAAGTCACTTAAGACTGTTTGCCTCAGTTTTCTCGTATGAAAAATAAGTTGCAGAAGGACATGGCGAACCATTTCAGAATTTATGCAAAAAACAAAACAAAACCAAAAACCAAAACTGGAAATTATGAGTCAGGCGTGACTGAAGCAACTGAACACCACCAGCACCACCACCACCAAGAAGTCAAGACTGGGAAGAGAGGAGAGTGTTGACAGCGTGGAATAGTACTGAGGGATGGAGAGATAGGTCACGGTGAGGATGAGGAGTAGGTTTAGGAGAAGCAAGGTTTAGGGAGAGGTAGAAAGATAAAAGACTATGATCAGATAAAGGAAATTTAGAGTTCTTAAACAGGGAACTAGTACCTTTGTGGGTGATGGCAAGATACTGTGTGTAAGGAGCTGGATGACCTGAAGACATTCCTTACTGTATGGTTCAATGGAAAGAAAGCTGGATTTGGGTTCAAATCCTGTCTCTGGCACTTACTACCTGAGTGACCTTGGGAAAGCCATGTGATCTCTTTGGGTCTCAGTTTCCTCCCCTGTAAAAGGAGGTGGCTGGCCTAGATGACCCTTGGCTCTCAATCTATGATCTTACAATCCTCCTTAACTTAACCCCTCTCCTGATCTTGGCTTTTAGTAAACAAGACAGAAAGGCAGGAGGTGGCACAGGCCAGGATCAGTGGCCTGATCCTGGGGCATAGGCATGTGTGGCTTAATTAAAGATCGAGAAATGGAAGGCCCATTGGAGGCCATTTAGTCCGATGTGCACATTTTACAGATGAGGAAACTGAGGCACACAGAGGTTACATGACTTGCCCCAGGTGACAAGGTGGTAAGTGGCAGAGCCTGAACTCAGGTCCTCTAATTCTAAATTCATTATTCTTGTCATCAGTCCATATACCAGCCCTGAAGCTACGGTTAGAATGTGCACTGTCCCCAAAGGAGAGAGAGCAAGGCTGCTGGAATAGCTTGGCCAGGGGCGTAGTCAATGAGGGTCCCTCCTCCCAGCCCCTCCATTCATCACTATGCCCAAGAAATCTTTCCCTGAGGAAAGGGCCCTGAAGGAGCTGTGTGTGTGTGTGTGTGTGTGTGTGTGTGTGTGTGTGTGTGTGTGTTTGGGGGGGCACTGCCCCATTTCTCCCTTTTGTTCATGTGTGGGTACTGCCCCCTTTCTCCCTTTTGTGCATGTGTGGGCACTGCACCCCCTTTCTCCCTTTTATGCATGTATGGGTATTGCCCCCTTTCTCCCTTTTGTGCATGTGTGGGCACTACACCCCCTTTCTCCCTTTTTGTGCATGTATGGGTACTGCCCCCTTTCTCCCTTTTGTGCATATGTGGGCACTGCCCCTTTCTCCCTTTTGTGCATGTGTGAGCATTGCCCCCCCTTTTCTCCTTTTTTGTGCATACGTGGGTACTGCCCCCCTCCCTTCTGTAGAGTTAGCAGGACTGGGAATGTTTGGGAGGGGGACTGCTGAAGAAGTGGTTAAAAATGCAAACTTCCACTGGTTTTGATAGAGAAAAATGCAGCTGCAACATCTGTTTGACTCCTGTTTGCAGCTTCATCAATGCTAAGTGGTCAATAAATCAGCCTGGCGTGGAGCTCTGTTTCTGCCGGGTACCGCCATTCATCTCATGCCAGTTCTCATGAAAAATGAAGGAGAGGGGGCTGTGCACTTGGGAAAATGTATACATTATCTGGGAAGCAATCATGGCATCTCATCATGCTGCAGCTCCCCCCTGGATGCCTGCAAGGGAGGCCTGGCCCAGGCCTGCATACATGGAGGCACGCAGCCACGATGCCACCTATGGAAGAGGGAAATGGGTCGAAGCAGTCAGCATTGTTTGGGCGCTGAGCCTGTTTTCCACAGGCATCATTGTTGGTGTTAGTGAGATCGCTGCGGCTTCCAAGAGCAGGTGACAAAATCTCGGCCTGTAACCTGAAAAGCCTTCCCAGTACCGGGGTTTTTCATAAACATCGAAGGCAAGAGCAAATCAAAGCAGAGCACAAAGCTGGAAAAAACAAGGGGGAGGATAGGATTGATCAGGGAACAAAGGAACATAGTGGGAAAACAACTCAAATCTTGGGAGCTACTCACCCATCCCTGGAAGGGAGAGGGGAAAACTCTCTTCAGCCCTGATGGCTATCAACTGATCAACAAGCATTTATTAAGTTTTTCCTTCAAGCCAGGTGCTATGCTAAGCACTGGGAATAGAAAGACCAAAACGAACCAGTCCCTCCCCTCTATGTGAGCTTATAATCTAATGGGAGAGGTGACATGCACATATGTACCTAGTGCTCCCAATGAAGGCCCAATCATGGAAGGTATAGACATCTAGGTGATACAGTAAATAAAGTCCTCGGCCTTGAGTCAGGAAAGAGGTAAGAAAACAAGCATTTATTAAGTGCCAACACTTTACAAATATCTCATTTTGTGCTCCTAACAAGTTTGAGAAATCAGTGCTATTATGACTCTCATTTTACAGTTGAGGAAAACTGAGGCAAACATAGGTTAAGTGATTTGCCCAGGATCACATAACTAGGAAGTATTTGAGGTCAAATTTGAACTCAGGACTTCCTGACTCCAGGCCTAGGATTCTATTCACTGTGCCACCTAGCTGCCTCAATTCAGGAAGAACTTAATTCAGATTTGACCTCAGATACTTCCTAGCTCAGATACATGGAGGCACGCAGCCCTGGGAAAGTCACCTAACCTGTTTGCCTCAGTTTCCTCAACTATGAAATGAGGATCATAACTCACCTCCTAGGGTCGCTGTGAGCATCAAATGAGATAATATTTGTAAAGCTTTTTGCAAACCTTTTAGCACTGTGCAGATCCCAGCTAGTATTATTATAATATACATAACAGACACAAAATGAATACAATGTTGTCTTGGGAAAGATGGCACCAGTAGGTAGGACAACCTTGATCTAGAATCAGAGGTTCCCAAATTTATTTGGCCTAATGCCACCTTTTAAAAAAAATTACTCAGAGCCCCACCTTGGAAATCTACTTTTTTTTAGCAGTTTAATATTCTTTTAAAATGTGCATACTTTCAAAATATATGTAAATATTTTTTAAATGACACATCTTAATCTAATAATTTATTGTAAATTTGTGGGATTTTTCCTGCATTGAAATTTTGTATATTATGTATTATAAACAAGTATATTATTGTATATTATTATATTGTATTATTGTATTATTATTGTATATTATTGTATCATAAATAAGTCATCACATGCATATATTCTTGCCGACACATACTGGACTTCCTGACAATGTGCAACATGCTTACCTGTCAAACACTCGCTTGTTAAGACCTGTTGGTGGACTTGACCACTAATCAGTTATAACTTGCATTTTGTGTGTTTATTTGGAAAATAATGTAATCACTACAACTTTAACTGTTACATAGCAAGATGAAATGTGTATGAATGGTTTTTCAAAATTTTCTTCTCTTCTTTCCTTATGCTTCCACCACCCCCTTATTTTTATTCAACACCCCCTAGTTGCACCTGAGGCTACTACTGACCCCTTGGATCATTCTGGTACCCCCCAGTGGGGTAGTATCACCTACTTTGGGAACCTATGTGTGTTAGACTTGTATTAGAATTAGACAAAGGGCTACTTATCTACAGCTAGGTGGCACATGGGCTAGAGTGGAAGACCTGAGTTCAAATTTGACCTCAGACACTTACTAGCCGTGTGACCCTGGGTGAGTCACTTCACTGTTTGCCTCAAACCACTCCAGTATCTTTACCAAGAAAACCCCAAATGGAATCATGAAGAATCAGACACAACTGATAAAATGATTAAGAAAGGGTTACTCATAGTGAGGATAAAGACTTCTCAAGAAGACAGAAAAAGGAGAATGGCTTAGATTGAGTGATCTCTGGGGTCCCTTTCAGTTCTGAATCTATGATCCTATAAACCTTATGAGGATATTATTAGCTTTATCTCACATCAAAGATACTGAGGCTCAGAGAGATGAAGTGATTTGTGTAGTAGCAGGGGTGGGGAACCTACTGCCTTGAGGTCACATGTGGCCTCCTAGGTCCTTGACTGTGGTCATTTAATGAGTCTAAGTTTTACAGAACAAATCCTTTTATTAAGGGGATTTGTTCTGTGAGGTTTGGATTCAGTCAGAGGGCAGCACTTGAGGACCTAGAGGGCCTCGAGGCCCGCAGGTTCCCCACCCCTTAAGTATCAGGAAGGCAGATAGAATGTAAACTCCCTGAGGGCAGGGAAGGTTATCTTTTTGTTTTTGTATACCCAGCTCCTACCCAGCTCCTGGCAGAGTCCCTGCTCATAGGCCATGCATAAATGCTTGTTGAATGAATGGAGGTGGATGGATTCAGTTCAGCTGAGCCAAAGTCAGCTGTAATTTGTCAGTCCACATTTGGAGTCTTATGGCCAGTTTCAGGGGCCACAGTTTAAGGAGGTCGTTGATAAACTGGTAAAGGGCTTTGGGTTTATGTCCAGGGAAGTTGAAGGAACTGGGGCTGATTAGCTCAAAGAAGAGGCTTAATCGGGGGAGAGGGTGAGAACAGTGTGACTATTTGAGAGCTTGTCAGAAGGAAGAAAGAATAGGCATTTTCTGGAATAATGGGGTGTGTGTGTGTGTGTGTGTGTGTGTGTGTGTGTGTGTGTATAGCCCCTCTCCCCCCAAAAAAGGGCTAATTTAGTCTGGAAGTCAAGAAGAAACTTCCTGCCAATTAGAGCTGTCCCACAGGGGCCAGGGGTAGTGGCTTCTTCATCAGAGGATTTCAGTCAAAGATTGGATGAGAGCGGTCAGGGATGATGTGCAGAGGCTTCTTATTCAGGTCAGAGAATGGGACCAGATGGTCCCAGAGGTCCCTTCCAACTCTGAGATTCTGAGATTCTGGTCTCCTGACTCCCAAACCAGTCCTCTTTCTGCTAGGCTGCACTGCCTCTTAGAAACAGAGGCTGTGGTCCTCAATCAACCCCTCTCTCTCTTGCCAGGGAAATCATGCATTGTACTGGCATTTAGGGGGAGGGACTCAAAACTGCCTGGGACATAAGGACAGACTTGGAGTGCCCAAAGGTCTCTCTCTCCTCTGCCACCTGGTCACTGAAAAGAAGTCAATCCAGTCCAACCTTTATTAAGTGCCATGTGTGTGTAAGTCAAGAGGCAGTACAGCTTAGTAGATGGGGAGCCTGCCCTCAGGGATCTTCCAGGAAGCAAGTGGGATGGGTGTGGAGACAGAGAACCCGGGTTCAAATCCAGCCCTGCCACTTGCTATCTCACTTAACCTCTTCATGCCCCCAGGCTGCTCTCTAAGATGCTGAGCAATGCCTACATAGGGAGATGAAGACAGAATTTCCCTCCTGGGAGTTCCTTTGAACCAGTGTCTGGACCCCTTCTCTGCACTGGTTCCCCTCCCTCCAAGAAGGGGGATGAGATAAATGACCTCTAGGGTCCTTTCCAACCTGAGTTCTGTGATCCCATGAACCATTGTGTGAAAAAACCAAAACCAAACCATGTTTGCAAAGAAGTCAATAGGAGATCATTTGAGGAGGGAGAAGGCAGTAAAAGCTGGTAGGGGGTGAGGTGGGCAGGAAAGGGTATGCCGAGGACGTGCTATCTGAGCTGAGCCTTAAAGGAAGCTGGTCATTCTAAGACACCAGCAGAGCCAGCACTAGCAGGGCATCCGGGACTAGCAGTACTTCCCTCCTTCCTAGGGAGGCTGCAAGGCTTAATTAGTTAATGTGGTCTGAAGAAGGAAAGCCCCAGATAATTGTTGCTGTTGTCATTATTACAAAATTGCCATGAATTCCCTGGCATGGGGAACTTAATAGCCACCTGTCGCTAAGCTCGGGGATATCACATTGGCTTAGGGTGCCCCCCCTTCCCCCCCCCACCCGATCTCTGACTGAGTCGCCTGAGGAGGCCTGTAGGCAAGGGCTCATGATCCTCAGACAGTTAAAAATGGCAGAGGGGAGATGGCAGAGTCCAAGTGCAGACGTGCACAAGTTATTGAGGGGGAGAAAGGTCCCTGATTTCCCCAAGGGCAAATCCTGCTTCACTAATAATCTATTCGATTCTTTGAAGAGGTAAAGATGCATGTGGATAAAGGAGAATCAGTAAGTATAGATTTTTATATTTAGATTTTTAAAAAGCCTTTAATAAGGTCATCCAATGAAGGCTCTTAAGAGATAAGAGCCACAATGGGATTGTCAGTAGGAAGTGTCCTTTTTTTTTTGTTTACCATGAATAAGTAACTGGGTTAGAGACAGGAAACAAAAAGCAGAATTTGTTTCAGTATGGAAAAATTCAAGCACTGGCATTCATCTGGGCTTAATCATACTAAACATCTTATATGTAATCTGGAAGGAGGAATGCCCAGTGAAATGTTCAAGCTTATAGACAACACTGAGCTATTCAGAATAAGGAAATATAAACTATGGGAAGAGCTCGTATTTCTTTAAGTGCTATTCTGACCAGTTCATTCTCCTATAGCTTGGAATAGCCCTATTCACTGAATAGGTGTTGCCTCAGACAAACTGAGACCTGGGAAAGACCTTAGCTTAAAAAGTCCAAGGTCTCCCACTGCATCCTGGGCCACTTCCAGTTGTCCTGATCAATATCTGGCCACTGGACCTAGATGGCTCTGGAGGAGAAAGTGACGCTAGTGACTTTCTACAGTCCTACCTCGCTTAAATCCAATTCAATGCAAGTCATGTCATCATCTCCCTGACGTCATGTCCTCTTCGAAAATGAAGGACAAATCACACACAACCACACAACCTGGTGGCACAGTGGATAGAATGCTGGACCTGGAGTCAGAAAGACCTGAGTTCAAATCCAGATGCAGATCCTTCTTAGCTGTATTATCCTGGGTGAGTGGCTTAACCAAAGTCTGCCTCAGTTTTCCATCTGTTAAACAAAGATAATAATAGCACCTCCCTGCTAGCGCTGTGGGCATAAAATAAGAAAATATTTGTGAAGTGTTTTGCAAACCTTTAAGAGCTGGGTAAACGCTAGTTGTTGTTATTGTTATTACTCAGTAAACTCCAGTTGCTCCACATTACCTTGAGGATAATATGTACATTTTTTCTTGGTTACTTTTAAAGCCCTTCATTCACAACTTGAGTCCAGCCTATCTTTCCAGCCTTCCTTCCCTCCCAGCACTCTTCTCTGGCCCTTACACATAGCATTCCATCTCCCTTCTTCATGCTTCTTAACTGGCCATCCAGAAGTGGTTCAAGTACCATTTTCTCCACGAAGCCTTTCCAGATCCCCTCATCTTCTATTGCTCTCCCTTGCTAACCTTCTCATATGAACTTTGTATATATTTATTTGGCATAAGGATAGGGACAAAACTTGGGATTTCTTTGATGAAAGATACTCATGTGAGTAAACTCTCTGTATCTGTGCAGGTTAGCAAGTTTTCCAAAACCTAGAGTTAGTTGCCTTGTGTGCCGAAAAATCAAGTGACTTGCCCTGTGTCATACTGCTTGTTTGTACTAAAGTCAGGACTTGAACTCTGTTCTTCCTGGCTCTGATGTGTGCTCTCTATTCACTAAGCCATTCTATCTATCTATCTATCTATCTATCTATCTATCTATCTATCTATCTATCTATCTATCTATCTATCTGGTGTTCTCTCTCTCTGTCTCTCTGTCTCTTTGTCTCTCTGTCCATCCATCCATCCATCCATCCATCCATCCATCCATCCATCCATCCATCATCCATCCGTCTATTTCTCCATCCATCTATCCATCTATCTATCTATCTGTCTGTCTAGCCATCTCTCTCTCTCTCTCATTTGACCTTGGCCAAATCACTTCACCCTGGAACACTACTAAAAAGTCTCCACATTTGTATGAATATATATGACATATATTATCTATACAGAATATAGGCAGATGTAAATGCAGCATGGTGAGCTGAATAATGTGCTTTGTAAACTGTAAAGTGCCAGATAAAATTAGTCTTCATTTTATTTTTCATGTCTTTTACAAAATGATGGCTTGCTTACATGTGGGAGAGTTTGCACAGTTCTGGTGCACTCACCTTAAGAAAGACATAATAGAACAGGAGAAGGTTCAGAGAGGGGCAAACAGGATGACCAAGGTAATAGATATCTCTTTAAAAAGCCAGACCCCCTCCCCCAAAAAGAGAAAGAAAAGAAAAGAAGCAGAAGAAGAAGCAGAAGCAGAAGAAGAAGAAGAAGAAGAAGAAGAAGAAGAAGAGAAGAAGAAGAAGAAGAAGAAGAAGAAAGCCAGACCAAAGTCTAGAAAGGCAAAAGTTAGCAAAGAACTTGGTAAGCCTATAAGTCACAAAAGGGATGAAGATGGGTGAACATAAATACTTGTTCAACAAATCCTGGATTACTATAGCCAGAGGGAATCCCTTGAAGTTTAAGGAAGTCAACCGTAGGTCAAATAAACCCCACACTGTAGATGGTAAACTTATGGAATTCATTATTCTAAGTGTGAATACAGGTTAAAATCAAAAGGGATTCAAATAAACCTTAGGAAAATTCATGGATTATATAGAAGGGATTATTAAAGGAAGTTAGAAATACTAGCTGGCTGGCATTTATATGGTGCATTAAGGTTTGTGTCATGATTTACATATGTTATCTCACTTCATCTTTATAATAGCTCTGAGATGGAAATGCTATTGGTGCTCCTATTTTATAGATGAGGAAATTGAAGTTGACAAGTTAAATAAATTGCCTAGGGTCCTACAGCTCATAAGCTTATGATTTGAACTCAGATCTTTCTACCATGTGGTCAAACATTCTATCCACTGCGTGCCACTTAGCAGACTGTTTAGGCCACGTCCCTCACCTGTGAAAGTGACTTCTGGGAGGGATGATTATGCCCTCCCATGTGTCCTTTAATGTCCTCATCATGGATAGATCAATAAAACTATAAGCTTCTATTAAGTGTCTATTACATACTAGGCACAGTACAATGACATGTATTAAGGAGCCTCTGCCCTTAAGGTAGGGCAGCTAGGGGGCGCTGTAGTGCATAGAGCCCTGGGCCTGGAGTCAGGAACACTCCTCTTCCTGAGTTCAACTCTGGCCTCAGACATTTACTAACTATATGACCTTGGGCAAGTCACTTAAACCCATTTGCCTCAGTTTCCTTGTCTGTAAAATGAGCCAGGAGAAGGAAATGGAAAACCACTCCAGTACCTTTGCCAAGAAAACCCCAAATAGGGTCACAAAGAATCAGACACAACTGAAAAATGATTCAACAACAATGCCCTCAGAGATCTTACGTTCTCTCAATAGCTAAAAGGATGATGTAGAAGGCAGAATTTGCCTTCACCTTTAACAGAGGATGTTGTGCTGTGTTTGCCTAGAGTTGCTGCTCACTGGAGAATGCTTTGGTATTGGAAATTCTCATGGTACCTTGGGGCTACTTCACATGGCTTCTATCTGCTCTGCCTGCCAGGCAACACTTGAGTCCAGCTTGCAATCTTGCTCACTAGAGCAATCCCCGGTGAGGGCAGTCTCGGTCAACAAACATTTATTAAATGCTTACTGTGTGCCAGGCACTGTGCTAAGCACCACAGATACAAAGAGAGGCAAAAGACAGACCCTTCCACAAAGGAGCTCCCAACATCCAGACAGTTACATACATACGAGATGCAGACTGGTTAATGCTGAGGGTAATCTCAGAAGGAAGCCACTAAGATTAAGGAGGACTGGTACAGGGTTCTTTCAGGAGGGGGTAGTTTGGCTGGGTCTTCAAGGAAGCCAGGGAAACCAGGATGTAGAGATAAGGGAGTGAGCTCTTGGCATAGAAGACAGCCAGGAAAAATGATCTCATTTGAAAGATGGAGCGTTCTGTCTGAAGAACAATAAGAAAGCCAGTGTCGCTGGGTTGTGAGTAAATGGAGGAAAAGAAGATTGGAAAGGTAAGAAAGGGTCAGGCCGTGAAGGGTTTTGAATGCCAAACAGAGGATTTCATATTCAGTCCCAGAGGTAATAGGGAGCCACTAGGGTGTATTGAGTAGAGGGATCTGACACGGTTGGACCTTCAATTTAGGAAAGTCACTTTAGTGGTTGAATGGGTGATGGACCAGTGTGAGGAGAGATTTGAGGCAGGCAGGTTCACCAGCAGCTAATGCAGTAATCCAGGTGTGAGGGCATGAGGGTCTGCAGCAGGCGGCTGGGAGAGATGGGCAGAAAAGGGGGGATATTGGAGAGATGCTACGAAGTTAGAAAGGGCAGGCATTAACTGCTGATTATGGACTACCTTCTATTCTACTTCATTAACTGAAGACGAATGCTAGAGCCGGAAGGGCCCTTAGAGGTCAAAGGATCTAACTCCCTCGTTTTAGAGATGAGGACGCTGAGGCTAATAGAGATGGGATTTGGAGTCATGTCTTCCTGATTCTGAATTCAACGCATTCTCCACCACATTGAGCTACCTCTAGTCCGTTGGACCACAGACCCAGAACTAGCCCAACCTTCTTCTATAGGAGAAAGGAAGCCGAGATTCAGAGATATGAAATGATTTGCTCAAGGTCATATAACTACTAAGGACCCAGGCTTCCTGGCTTCCCAGGCTGGTAATTGTTCTGAGTTACCTTGCTAGGTGGTGCTAGAGTGCCTAGAGCCAGGGAGACCCCAGTTCAAATCCAGCCTCAGATGCTTACTAACTGTGTGACCCTGGACCCTGGTCCCTTCTGTCTGCCTTTGTTACTTCAACTTAAAATTAGGATAGTAACAGCACCTACTTCCCAGGGTCATTGTGAGGATTAAATAAAATATTTTTAAAGTGCTTAGCACAGTGCCTGACACATACTAGCTGCTTAATAAATGCTTATTTCTTTCATTCCTTCTTTCCTTCTTTTCTTCCTTCCTTCCTTCCTTCTTTCCTTCCTTCCTTCTTCCCTCTCTCCCTTCTGTCCTTTCCTGCCTTCCTATTTTCCTTCCTTTCTTCCCTCCCTCCCTCCTTCCTTCCCTCTCTTCCTTCCCTCTCTTCCTTCCTTCCTTCCTTCCTTCCTTCCTTCCTTCCTTCCTTCCTTCCTTCCTTCCTTCCTTCCTTCCTTTTCTCCTTCCCTCCCTTCCTTCCTTCCCTCCTCTCTCCCTCCCTCCCTTCCTTTTTCTTCCCCCTTTTCCTCCCTCCCTTCTTCCCTCCTCCCCCTTCCTCTTTCCCTCCCTTCCCCCTTTCCTTCCATTATTTTTGTTCCAGGTGGATAGGCGGAAGAAGTCAAAAATAAGTAGATGTCATAATTTTGCCACCTTTCTAGATGGCTTCTGCAGAGGGTTATCTTACCACACTTGCTTTGTGGGTGGTTATGGCAAAGTAGCCCCTTTTCTTTGTGGAAATGGATGCTAATGTTACAGTAGGGAATGTACACCCTGAGCTTCTGTCTCTCTATTCATGCCTCCGTCCATTTGCCAGGGGAAGTAATAGGATTTCCCATTGTAGTTGGCTGAGCTGTAGGTTTGGATGAGGCTGTTGCTTTGTATCGCAGTCTGCTCTCCCCTTGAACTAATTTCTAATTTAGCCAGTGCTGCTAGAAGCCGCACAGGCCAGGCCTAGCATAAGATATGGGCATCTTGCAGTGAGTGACCCGGCAAACAGGAAAGTCCCTGGAGAAAGGGGGAAGAGCAGATTGGGTTGAAACAGCAAAGAGAGGGAAAAAGGTCCATGGCAGTCAGACTGGGGGCCTGGTATTTGGAGTGGGAGGCCCATAGCTCCCACAGATCAGCCTTCCCATTCACCTCCACAACCAGATTTTGAGGGTGAGTCTGAGACATACTGTGTTTGAACTGGTGAAATCTATTTTTTTTCTATCTGAGAGCAACCTACAAAGAAATATAGAACTATGGTTTCAATGCAACTTCCATCTTCCTCAGAGCTTTGTAGCCAAGCGTTCTCTCCCTCTCTCTCTCCTCTCTCTCTCTCTCTCTCTCTCTCTCTCTCTCTCTCTCTCTCTCTCTCTCTCTCTCTCTCTCTGTCTCTCCCTCTCTTTCTCTCTCTTTCTCTGTCTCTGTCTCTGTCTCTCACCAACAGCATCAGAGAATCTCCAAGTTTGAAAGGGTCTCATTTAGTCTAAAACATTTAGTCTAAAAATGTTTAGTCTAATTTAGTCTAAAAATACCTAAAAAAGAATTCTCTTTTCAGAATCCATCTAGTCTAATCCAGGATTTTATGTGCAATACACTGGGGGGCAGGGGTGGGTGGGTACAAAGATAAATTATCGAAGACAATGATTGGTGAGCCCATGGCTGGAACTGACCTATAAAGAGAAGCTCAGTCACACTACTCATTTTGGTTCGCCTTCTGGTCGGCTCCAACAGCACACCTGCTTCCTAGATCCCTCCGAGGTATCCTGTTTCCCTAACTCATTCCCTTTCCAGCTCCTCTTTCTGTTCTATTTTTCCCTATTAGAATGTAAGCTTCTTGGGAGTGGGGACTCTTGTTTTTGTATCCACAGCGCTAAGCACAGTGCCTTGTATGTGGTAATCACTTAATAAGATGCTTGCCCTATCTATCAATCCATCCCTTTATCTATCTATCTATCTATCTATCTATCTATCTATCTATCTATCTATCTATCTATCCATTTGTCTGTCCATCTGTCTATTTGTGTGTCCATCCATCTTTTCATCCATTCATTTCTCTATTCATCTATTTATATACTTTTCACCAATCTATCCATTTATGTTTCTCCATCTGTCATCTATATATCTACTCCTCCACCAATCTATCCATCTATCTTTACGTGTCTATCTCTTTATCCATCCATCCATCCATTCCTCTATCTATCCATCTACTTGTTTATCTATTTATCCATCCATTTGTCTGTCAATCTATCTGTCTCTCTCTTTTTATCCACCCATCTATTCCTTTATCTATCCATCTGTTTCTCTCTCTCCATCCATTTGTCTATCCATCTGTCTCTCTCTGTGTCTTTACCATTCACATCTATTTTTCCTCTATCTACCCATCTATGTTGATCTGTCTCTTTGTCAATCCATCCATCTATTCATCTGTTTCTCTTTCTCTCTCCCTCTCTTTTCCCCTTCCTCTCCTTTCTCTCCCCGTCTTCTCTCTCTCTCCCCTTCCTCCCCTCTCCTTCTCTCTCTCTCTCTCTCTCTCTCTCTCTCTCTCTCTCTCTCTCTCTCTCTCTCTCTCTCTCTCTCTCTCTCCCCCTTTTCCCTCCCTTCCCTTTCTCCCTGTCACTCTCCTGGTTGCTCTCTTCTGGACACTTTTAAGTTATCAACATCTTCTCAAAATACAGCACCATTTATTCATTCAACAAATATTTAGTAATCAATAAGCATTTCTTGCCTCCCATGCACCAGCTCTGTGTTAGGGATACAAGGACAAAAATGATGTCACCTCTGCCCTCAAGGTTCTTCCATTCTTACCAGAGGTATATAAGCACATACAAAGCACGCATGCACGCACGTGTGCACACGCACACACACCTGTAGAAACAAGTGACACAAGTTCCTTTTTTCAGGAAAGGCAGAGATCAGAGCTGCAGCATCCCAAAGCAGGACTGCACCCCAGGAGCCCAGAACTGGAAGGGAGCTGGGAAGCCATTTAGATCAACCTCCTCATTTACAGATGAGTAAACTGAGGCCCAAGTAAGTGAAGCAATTTGCACAAGGTCATGCAGCTATTAATGGGCAGAGTCAGGATCTGAACCCAAGAATTCTGACTCTAAATCCAGTGTTTCTTTTTTTAAATCAATTTTTCATTGATGTCTTTTTAAAAAAAAATCACTAGAGCTCTTTATCCTTTTACCCATGATGAAAAACCCAAAAGGATGGAAAGAGGTTTGGGGTAGTCTCTGAACAGAGGGCGCTAAGCAGGGAGAGAGAAAGTTAGGGAGTTTGGTGGCCCGAGTTGGAGTTTAGGGATCTGAAAAATTTAGAATGGAATAAGAAGGAAAGTCCTATCCTAACAGCAAAGGTCTCCGGAGACATCTGAATGAGTAGTTGAGCACCTGGTGCCCTCTTTGGCACCTGCAGGTTATCTTGTCCAACCTAATCATTTTCCATAGCAGGAAACTGAAGCCTAGCAAGCTTAGGGTGGGTGACCTGCTGAGGTCCCACAGCTAGTAGGTGACAGAGCTGGGATTGGAGCCCAAGGTTCCTGCTAAAAAACAATATTTCCCTTGGGGGGTGGAGTGGGGATAGTTTCCTACTTCCCTTTTTTCCCTAGCTCAGTACCATGCTTGTAAGCACATAGTAAGCACTCAGTAAATGCGGGTTGACTGACTTACTGGTTATGTGCCCAAATTCTAGTTTCCTTTTTATGGATTGTCTTTCCCCATGAGAATGTAAGCTCTTTGAGGGTGGGGACAGTTTTTCCTTTTTTTTTTTTGTATCCCCAATTCTTGGCACACAGGAATCACTTAATAAATGCTTGTCGACTGGCTGTCTTACGCTTGAAAACTTCAGAATCTCATTTGTTTTGCAAAAAGCCAACCTCTAGCTGGGAGGAGCTGGGGACTGGCAAATTGCAGCTAGGGGTCCTGGGCAGTGGTCCCTGCACAATCTCACCTTTGGGGAGATGGGTGGAAGGCAGGGATAGGACTTTGGAGGGCTTCTCCAAGGCCTCTACATGAAGGCAGAGTACTCTCTTGTTTGTCAACAATCACAGAATCTCAGTCAGAATGGGACTCAAAGGCCATAGGGCTCAACCCATTGCTGAGTCAAGAATCCTCTCTATGATCTCTGTCTATCTATCTATCCATTTATCTGTCAATCCATCTATATCTAATCAATCTTAATTCAATGTTTCCAGAGATGGGGGAACCTGCCGCTCCTTAAGGGAATCCATTTCACTTTTGGACATCTCTACATTTAGTCGGAGATTTTTCTTGACCTCAAGCCTAAATTTACCTTCCTGCAAGGCCCTGTCCCCTCTACTTCCCACCCCACCCCTCATCTCTGTTGCTCTTAATTTTGCCCCTTTGGGACCAGTAGAGCAATACTAATACCCCTTCCACCTAACATCCTTTCAAATACTTGAAGACAGTATCTTCATGTGCCCTCTCCTTCCCCCCATCCCCAGGCCTTTCTTCTGTAGGCTAAACATGCTCAGTGCCTTCAACTGCTATTAAAGGAAGATCAGAGGCTTCAGGGTTGATGATAGCAGCAGCAAAGAGTCAACAGAAAGCCCAGGGGTGCAGCCTCAAACAGAGAAGAAGGGCAAAAATGATGAAGAGCCCAGGTTGATCTGGGTCCAAGGGATACCTCTGAGACAGTTCCCTCCCTGCTTTGTGCCTGTTTTGGCACACGGCCTTCTGGGAGAAGCTGGAAAAACCTTCCAGGGGAGCCATATTGAACAGGGTGGTGGGGGAGCCTGGGAATTCCAGACCCAGGCTGCCTTTCCCCCTCGAACACCAGGGGAGTCACTCTGCTAAATCCTGTTAAAAACACGAACCCCAAAGCGCTCCCTCAAATGACAGACCACTGTGCCCACCCGGGCGGCTGACGATGAAGTGGGCGCTGGCCCACCAAGAGACAACTGTAACGGTGAGCTTCCCTGCAATTGTTTTAGAAGGAATCATGATTAAATTGGGCTGTATGTTTTTTTTTAATGTGTTCCCCAGTCCCCCCTTAATACCTTGGTAGGACAAGATAAAATGTAATCACTGAAATAATTGTGCAGTTCTAGACTTTATGTCTTGAAAGAGTGACTGGGGGGTTAACAGAGACACTGCAGGGCAAGGTTTGGATTAGAAAATACACTTTTTCTTTTTGTTATTTTCTTTTTTGAATCCTTCTTTATCTTTCTCCTTTCTCCAGTGACTCCTGGTACTCACTGATAACCTGTAAGCCTCCTCTGGTAATAACTCTACCTGCTAGACTAATGACAGGCAAATTCTAGAGGCGGCCTTGACACCACCTCTTCCGGCCTCCTTTACCCCTCTGGTCCTCTCAGGGGTTTGTGCCCTTGTCCAAAATACAGAATTGTCCCCCAGACCTGCCAGGTACAAGGTCCTTAATATGACCACGAATCAAGCCCCACTCTTTGATGCTCTGCGCTTTGCAGCTCCAATGGTGGACTGAAGGGACACCGAGTGACAACCACCCGTCGGAAGAGATAGAAAGAAGAAGAGTGAAGCCTTTCCCTGTTTCCCTGTAGATGGATCACAGGATCTCGGGGTTGTGAGGTGTGAGGCACTTTAGAAGTCACTGAGTTCAGCCCTGCCATTTGGCAGAGGAAGAAATCAAAATTAAGATGGCCAAGGCTATAGATAGATAGATACATACATAGCTATACAGATATACAGATTATATATATGTAGTTATATATAAATGTATATGTTTATATATAGCTATGTACATGTATAGATATATGTTTATATAGAGATATAAGTATATATAGAGATATATGTATATATAGATATGTTTATATAGAAATGATTATATAGAGATATATGTTTATATAGAGATATATTATATAGGTATATGTTTACATAGAGATATAAGTATATATAGAGATATGTATATATAGATATGTTTATATAGAAATAGATTATATAGAGATATATGTTTATATAGTGATATATGTTTACATAGAGATATAAGTATATATAGAGATATATGTATATATAGATATGTTTATATAGAAATATATAGAGATACATGTTTATATAGAGATATATGTATATATCTATATTTGTATATATATGTGCATGCATACATATATATATTTATATATGTATATACATATTCAGATAGATACATATAGATATGTGTATGCATATCTATATTTATCTATGTATATACATATTTAGATAGATAAGCTAGATACAGGCCAAATTTGAACTCCCAGTCCAGTGGAAAGCACTAGAATTGGAGTTGGAAGCCCAGGCTTTAATGAAGGACACTGGCAAACTGAAGAATGTCAGTAGGACATCTAGAATGGTGAAGGGCCTTGGGGATCATATTACATGAAGATTAATGGAAAGAACTGGGATATTTACCTTGAACAAGAGAAAACCTCAAGGGGGAGGTATGCTATTGTCTTCAAGTATTTGAACTTCACTTTTTTTTGGGGGGGGGACATGCTAATATGGAAATGTTTTGTGTGACTTTACACGGATCATGGGTGTCATACTGCTTGCCCTCTCAACAAGTGGGGGAGGGCCAGTTGGGCAGGACAGAAATTTGGAACTCAAAGTAACAAAAAGGAATGCTAAGATATATATAAATAAGAATAAACAGAGGGGGAAAAGACTCCTTTCCAACCCTACCTACTGCACAAGGCCCCTGCCATAATCTTTCATTTGTGCTCTGTGTGTGTGTGTGTGTGTGTGTGTGTGTGTACCCAGTGTCTCCCCTTTAGGATATGAACTCTTCCAGGCAGGGGCTAGCCTTTTCTCTTCCTGTTCCTATCCTCAATGCTTAGCACAGTTCCTAGCTGCTTATTATGTGCTCATTGACTGACTGACTGACCGCTACGGTCCATTTAAGCTATAAATCTATGATTGGAATATAGGACAAAGATAATGTGAAGAGCTAAAACAAAGCCATAGCTTGAGAAAATGTACAAGCATAGAGGCACCCTATTAAATAGTGTACTAGGGTCCCATGGCCAATTCAGTTCAACTCATAGTTACCAACCACCAGGACGCTTAATAAGCAGCCCTGTGCTACGTGCTAGAGATAGAAGGACCTCCAGTCCAATTCAACAAGCATTTATGAAGTCCCTGCTGTATACAAAGCACCGTGCTAAGCACTGGGGGAAGAAGACTTCCTAGTGCTTGAAGCTTTCCTAAAGTAGAATGTGCTGCCTCAGGCCACGGCAGGTTCCCTCATCTTGGAGGTCCCAGAGGATCAGAGCCTGGATGGCCCTTTCTCAGGTCTGTTATTGGGGGATTCCTTTCATGGATCGGACCAGCTGGTCACTAAAGTCCTTTCCAACTCTCTGTGATCCTGCCTGAGATCCTGGCTGCAGCAAGTATCCTAGATAAGAATATATCCTTTTTTGTGGTTCAGTCATTTCAGTCATGTTGAACTCTCTGTGACTCTATTTGGGGTTTTCTTGGCAAAGATACTGGAGTGGTTTGTCTTTTCCTTCTCTAGCTCATTTTTTTACAGATGAGGAAACTGAGGCAAACAAGGTGAAGTGACTTGCACAGGGTCACACAGCTAGTAAGTGTCTGAGGCCAGATTTGAACTCAGGAAGACAAATCTTCTTGATTCCAAACACAGTGTTCTATGCACAATGGTGCCACCTGGTGGCCCTTATTTGGGTATAACAAATATCCTTATTTAGGATATATCCTAATAAGGATATAACAAAAACCCAATATATTCTAATAAATAAATGAAATATCCTAATAACTATAGGATATGTGTTAGCTAAATAAGTACAAAATAATTAGAGGAGAGTGAGAGAAAGTTAAATTACAGCAACTGTATTTTTTTTGTAATTGTGATTATAAAAATTAAGCACTTTTCCACACAAGCCCCAACCTAACTTAAGTCAGAGAGGTGGCAGGTGCCTCAGACACCTACTGGCTATGAGAGGAGATGGAGAGAAGGGAGATGGGAGGCCAGCTGTAGTGCAGTAAGTCAGGGAGGCAGGAGGTAAGTAGGGGAGGAGGAGATACCTGGGCCCCCCCTCACTCTGCAAGAGGCTTTGCCTCCTACTTAAAAAAAAAACCAACTTTATTGCTATTGCACTGAGAAGACAGAGAGAACGAAACCTGGAGCATTTTCAACTTTGTCATCTCCACCCCGCTATTTCTTTGGGTCTTGGCCCATCCTCTCCTTCCCTCCTGCTCCACAGTAAGTACCCTCTTCTTGGCAAGGCTAACCCTTCCATGTACACCTTTGATCCAATCCCCTCTCATCTCCCTCAGGTCCTTACTTCCTCTCTTTCTTTTGCATTTTTCTATCCATCTCCCATCTCAGCTGGCACCGTCTCTGCTGCCTACCAGCATGCTCAGGCTTCTTCTTTTGGAAAAGAGCCTGCCGTAGACCCTGCTACTTCCTCCAGCTACAGTCTCTTCTGTCACCATCCATTCACTATCATATTTATTATCACAGTTGTCTAAATTCCCCATCTCTGTTTCTTCACCACCCACCCACTCCTCAAGGCCTCCCAGCAATCTCGTTTCCACCACCACTCAACACAAATGGCTTCCTTGAAAGTCACCAATGGTACCCCAATGACAACATTCAATGATTTCACTCCAACCTGGACCTCCTTATTGAATTTGATAGAGGCAATGTAATATGATATGATATGATATGATATAATATAATAAAATAAATATATCACTGGATTTGGATAGATTAAAGATGATGAGGATTTACACACTCCATCTCTGTTAAGAATATCAGCACCTTCCCTGTCATCTGGGCTCTAAAATTCTATGTCATCTTTGATCCCTCCCCTCCCCTCCCATATCTAGTCAGGCATCCCTCTATCTTGGAAGCCATCTCCTTGGTCTCTGGCAGGGGTGGAGGTGGTAGCAGCAGTGAAAGCAGGTCCCCTTTCTGTCAGAGGCTGTTTCTTCTAGGCTTCCTAGTCTAGGTTAAGCATGGCAACCTTCCTTTCTACCTGGATTCATTTTGTTACATGGTTACTCCCCAAAAGATGAATATCCCTCCCTAGTATCACACTGTCAGAACTTTCAGCAATTTTGGCTGTCCAGGTAAGCAACACAAAATAGCCTTCAAATCTCCACTGTAAGACGAATTCAGCCAGTGGAAAGGGAGAGATCCCAGGATCCCAAACCCTTATGGACATGCAAAGACCCCGGGTTACCTGAGGCTACTTCTGGGAAGGCCAACATCTGGTCTCTTCCTAGTTTAACTAATTATTCTTGCTAACTAAATGCTGAACTCAGTTGTTTCTAGGCTGATAGAAAGGACAGTCAGTGTTCAAATTCATTGCCCTGCGGCAAACTACTGATTGCCCCACCTTGGTTATGCCTCTGGAGTTACAAGGAAGGCATGGCATAGTTGATCTGTGTTGACCTTGGAAGGCCCATGGAAAGCATCATCTTCACCACAATACATGTTTATATCATGCTTTAAGGCTTGCAAAGCACTATAGAAACACAGGACAAATGAGAAACACAGTGACCTTCCCAGAACCAGATGGCTCCAGGTCCCAGAAGGCATTTTCTGGGCATCCCCACCTTATTCTGAAGTGTTCTGAGTTTCAAAGCTGCACTTCCAGAAAAAGTCCAGAAGGCTGGTATGACAGTTGGCATCTGTTTCTTCCCTCTCCCTTTCCTACCCCCCCTACCCCCTCCAACTTCTTCTTTATTTAAATAACTCCTGATGATGAAAAACGTTGAGCCATCACTGATGGGCACAGCCGTCTGACAGGAAATTAATTTCTTATTTCTTATTAACTTTGAAGGGGGAGTGCCTAGTGCTATAAGCAGCGAGGACAGGGTTCACCTTGGCTGACAGAAATTTTAATATTGGAGATTGGAGTTATAACATAGTGAAGGGTTCCTCTTCTGCCCCCTCCTCACTTCTGCAGCGGCTGAGACGTCAGCACATGTCTCCAGTGCTAACGGAAATTACCTTTCATCTAGTTACTATCCCTGGCTGGACATGCCACTGACACTGATGGGTGACAGTGACGAGACCAG
Source organism: Phascolarctos cinereus (assembly GCF_003287225.1). NCBI lineage: Eukaryota > Metazoa > Chordata > Mammalia > Diprotodontia > Phascolarctidae > Phascolarctos > Phascolarctos cinereus. Next base: position 394,213,698 of record NW_027556098.1, read on the forward strand.
CTTTGGGTGCCATCTGCCATGGACAAGTGGAAGGGCTCCAGACCTTTCAGTGGATGAAGAATACCCATGTGGGGTCTTCCTAGTCTGGTGAATCCTCAGGGGCTCCCAGCCCAGTGGCCAGCCTTTTGTTCCTAGCTTCCTTTGAATGAAACAAATACTGATTGAGGAACTGTGGGCAGATGCCTGCTGAGAGCAACTTTTCAAAACAAATGCATTCTGCCCTTTCTATTCCATAACACTTCCGCTCCCCACCCACCCCCATGGCCCAGTTAAGGGTAAACTCTGGGAGGGCAGGGATTGATTCATTCTTGTTGTATCCCCAGCACCCGGCACAGGACCTACACAGTAGGTACTTAATAAATGCTTGTTGATTGGGGGAATCGAATTGTCTTGAGGGCCAGGGCTGTTTCATTTTTGTCTTTGTCTTCTCAATGACTGGTTCATTCATTCATTCATTTTCATTTGTTTGTTTATTTAGGGATCTGACTTGTGATTTCACTGGTGAACAGTGTTTCTATGGAAGGAAATTTCTCTGCCAATGCAGATCAGCCTGGGACTCTGAGAGAGATTACATGACTTGTCTAGGGATCACCCAGTTTGTATCTTGAGTGGGACTTGAACCCAGATTTTCCCCACCAGGAGGACTGCTTCCTTTCTTCTCTCCTCCCCTTCCCTCCTCTCCCCCCTCTCTCTTCTCTGCTCCCTCTTCCCCTCCCTCTTCTGCTCCCCTCCCTACCCCTCTCTTCTCTCCTCTTCCCTCCTCTCCCTTTTCTCTCTTTTCTCCCCTCTCTCTCCCCTTCCCCTCCCCTCTCCTCTTCTCTTCTCTCCTCTCCCCCTCTCCTCTCTCTTCTCTATCTCTTTTCCTCTCCCATTTCTCCTCCCCTCCTCTCCTTTCCTCTCCTCTTCCTCTCTCTCCCATGTCCCGTTGCTTTTCTGCCTGGCATGTATTAGGTGCCTACTATGTTAATTTGAATGGAAGGAGACAGGAATATATCTATATATATCATATATCATATATCTATCTATCTATCTATCTATCTATCTATGTATTCCTGTTTCCTTCTAAACTTAAGGTCCCCTTTTCTGCCTCCATTTCACAATCTTCCTTCCTTCAGTTTAATTCCATTCCTACATACTCTAGATTCAGAGCTGGAGGGAACCTAAGAGCTCATCCTCATGTAACAGATAAGGAACCTGGGGTCCAGAGAGGTTGAGTTACTTGCCCAGAATCACAGTGGCAGAGATGGGTCTCCCAGAGAAACCAAGATTTTAAAATACATTTTTACATTTATTATTATATTATATCAATGTATAATATATTAGCATATATTATATTAATACATAATATATTAGTATATATTGTATGTATATATATTTATATTTCCCCCCAATTACACATTAAAATGATTTTCTAACATTTCCAAGATGGTTCATAAAGGCACTGGCTTAACAGCACTGTTTGGGGCCATGGTGAAGACCAACATTATCAGGGCTGATAATAATCTTGATATTGCAAATTGAAGACGCAACATGGTGCAAGATGCTTCTATTTGAGCTTCCTAAACTGGCACCCAATGGCTCTCTCTCTAGTCCATTTCTTCAGCTTTCCTGGATTCCATTATCTTGACGTTAGTGATTCTCAGATCTACATATTCAGTCCTCATCTTGCCTCTCTGAGTTCTAGTTCGTCATCATAAATGGTCTGCTGGACATTTCTACCTGGATGTCCCATTGGCATATCAAACTCAACATACCCAAAACAGAGCTTATTATCTTTTCCCCAAAACTCATACTACCTTCCTAAATGTTCCTTTCATATTTCTATTTCCCTATCCATCCAATCTTCCATATAGCTTCCAAATCACTATTTCTCAAGTACAAGTCTGACCATGTCACTCCTCTCCTTCTCAAGAGACTTCAATGGTTCCTTATTACTTCTGCAATAATATACTTTTTCAGTTATCCAAGTTCACCACCTCAAAGTGATCTGCAATGCTTTACTGTTCCCTTGTTCCATCCCCATCCAATTAGTCACCAAGTAGTTTTGATTCTTTCTCCATGACATCTTTTCTAAAATAGATTTTTATTAATGTCTTTTGTTTTTATGTAGCCTAAATTTTTTTTCATATATCTTCCCCTCTCCTTCCAGAGATCCATCCTTTAGAATTAAAAAAAAAAAGGAAGAAGAGAAAAAAACCCAGCAAAATCAATCAATAGCTACAATCTCTTTTACATCCATTCTTCTTTCTTCCCTCAAATAGCTATCACCCCAATTCAGACCCTCATCACCTGGCCCCTGCCCCATTATAATAGCCTCCTTCTCAGCCTTCCCACCTCCTGGGTCTCCCCACTTTAATCTGTCTTCCACACAGCCGCCAAAGCGATATTCCTGAAGCACAGGGCTGACTGTGTCACTTTTCTGCTAAGGAAGTTCCAGCAGCTCCCTATGGCCTTTCGGATATAATGCAAACTTCTCTGTTTGGTATTTAAAGCCCTTCATTGTCTGGCTCCAAACTCTCTTTCCAAGCTGATTTCCCATTACTGCCTTTTCTTTATACAGTCTAAATTACAGCCAACAGGTCTACTTGCTATTCCCCATACAATACATGCTGTCCATGTCTGGAATGCTTTTTCCTCTTTCTTCTGCCTCTTAAAAGGAATCCCCTGCTGTTACTGCTGTTCAGTCATTTCCATCGTGTCTAACTTCTCATGACCCTGTTTGGGATTTTCTTGGCAAAGATCCTGGAGTGGTTTGCCATTTCCTTCTCCAGCTCATTTTACAGATGAAGAAACTGAAGCAAACAGGGTGAAGTGACTTGGGCAGGGTCACCCTGCTAGTAAGTGTCTGAAGTCATATTTCAGCTGAGGAAAATGAGTCTTCCTGACTCCTAGGCCAGTGTGCTATCTACTGAGCCACCCAGCTGCCCCAAAAGAATCCCTACCTCCCTTTAAATCTCATCTGCTTCCTCCAGGTGGTCTATCCTGATTTCCATACCCCATCTGTTAGTATTATTCTTCCTTGAAGTTACTTTGTATATAAAAACATGGCATTCTAGACATGGAAATACAATCATCAAAATATTTTTAGAATGAAAATACAATCACCAAAATATTTTTTAAATGGAAATATAATCATCAAAATACTTTAAAATTCAAGTTCACAGACCCCAGGTTAAGAATCTCTTCTTAATATAGTGGAAGGACCTACCGGTAAAGAGTAAAAAAAATCCAAAGTTTTCTTTTTGAGAAGCCACATCTTAAACCCAGCTCATCACCTCTTTCCTCTCCACCATCTGCTACACTGGATCCACTGGGAAGAGGCTGGTCTCACCTAGGTCATCTCCCTGGGTCGCTGTTTGCCATTGTGTCAGACTCTTTGACCGCACCGTCCACAGAGTTTTCTTGGCAAAGATACTGGACTGGTTTGCCATTTCCAGGGTCACACAGCTAGTAAGCGTCTGAGGCTAGATCTGAACTCATTTCTTCCTGACTCCAGGCCCAACTCTCTATCTACCGAGCCACCTAGCTGCCTCCTGTCTCCCTGGCACCAGCCTACAAATCCATCATCAACACTTCTAAAGATACAACTTTTCTCAACCAAAACTCGAACAAACACCTTGTCTTTCTCTCCATACCCACCATATTCAACCCAGATCAAGTCCCCGACGCCATCAATAACCTTTTGAGAAAAAAATGGATGGTACCCAATGGAAGGCCAGAGAACACCCCCAGTTTCATTCTGGCATTTGCAATCGGCTGAGCTAACCTAATTCAACATCGAAGGATAGGGAAGTATTTTAATTATCTCCTCTTCATAATGGGAGACAAAACTGGTTCCAGGGGAGGCAAACACCCTGAGCCACAAGGTTTTCATGTAAATTACAGTGCTCAACTTGAATTGACAAGGAGAAAGGACGTTCCTTCCTGTTTGATGGCATTCCCTGATGTGTGGCCTTTTACTATAGTCATAAAAAGGCAGTAAATTAGGAAGGCACTGTAAAATACCAAAGGAAACTGCTGGAATCAGCCACAAGGAGCCAAACTTCCAGCAGAAGCCTTTAAAATGAGGGGGATGTAAATATTATAATGCCACTCCCTGGGGTCTGGGACTAGAGCCCAGGAATCTGGTTTTTATGCTGAGCATGTCAAGAGGTGAGGGTCCTCCTTGGGGACAGTGGAGCATAGAGGAAGAGTGGGCTTCACCTCGAGAGAGCATCCCTTTGACCAGTCATTCAATCAACTAACAAAGCATTTATTAGGCACCTACTACATACCAGGCACTATGTTAGATGATAAGGATATGAAAACAAAAATGATATCATCCCTGTTCATAAGGAGCTTATGTTCTACCGGGAGGAGACAATGTGAAATAACAAAAATAAATGAATAAATAATAAGATTACTAATAGCCAGCACTTATATAGGGCTTTAAGGTTTACAAAATGTTTTGTTTATATCATTTGACCCTCACAACAACCAAGTGTGGTTGGTGCTATTAAAATCATCCCCATTTTACAGATGAGGAAACCAAGGCTGAGAGACATTAAGTGATTTGCCCAGAGTCCCCCAGCTAGTAAGCATCTGAGATAGGATTTGAATTCACTTTGAATCCTGATTCTAAGCCCAACACTCAGTCCACTGCACCATCTAGCTGTTGCTGTGTACAAGCGTGTGTGTGTGTGTCTGTGTGTGTGTATGTGTGTGTGTGCAGATATTCATGGAGAAAATGGTGACCAGGCCAAGATTGTCCCTAGCCAACACTTAATAAATGCTTTATGGAATCGAATTACATTAGGCCAGGTAGCCTGTGTTGAGATATTGTTCACTGAAACTCTGACGCAGATGTGAGTTCAGTCCATCAACCATTTAAAAGGTATTATAATAAAAATAACAAGAGGAGGAGGAAGAGTAGCTACCGTTTACCTAGTGCTTTAAGGTGGAAAAGTACTTTGCACACATGCTGTCATTTGAGCCTCACAAAGCTGTGAACTAGCTGCCGGTATCATCTTCATTTTATGGATGAGCACACTGGGATTGCCAAGGTTCACACAGATAGCACCAAAAAGTGATTTGAACACAAGTCTTCCGTCACGAGAGCCCCATGCTGCTTAATTTCTCTTCTCTGTTCATGACACAGCATTTTGTACTATGGTGGTGTCTGTGTTTGTGTGTGTCTTCCCACCCGACGAGGAAGTCTACTCTCCCGTTAGATTGTAAGCCACTCTATTGGAATGTAAGCTCTTTGATGGAAGGGATTGTTTAATTCTTTGTCTTGAGATCGCCAGTGCCCAGCATTGTGCCTCATACATAGAATGTGTTGTTGGTCAGGCATTTCTGGCATGTCCTACTCTTCACAACCTATTTGGGGTTTTCTTGACAAAGATACTGGAGTGGTTTGCCATTTCCTTCTCCAACTGATTTTACAGATGAGGAAACTGAGAGAAAGAGGGTAAATGACTTGTCCAGGCTCACACAGCTAGTAAGTGTCGGACGCCACATTTGAACTCAGGTCTTCCTGACTCCAGGCCCAGTGCTCTATCCACTGAGCCATCAAGCTGCCCATAAATAGGTACCAGCTTACTAAATGCTCAATGATTGATTACTGGACTATAAGGTCCACAGAGTCAGGAATCCTGTCTTACCTAGAAGCTGCAGATCTCTCCCAGCTTCTAGCACTGTGTTCTGCTCAGAGTAGGGGCATAAATAATGCTCGTTGCCCATTTACTTCATTGTGACAAGCCTTTACTATGTGCCAGGCTCAAACATAAAAAAGAAAACAGTTCTGGACCTCAAGGGCTCTATTGAAGGAAAACAACATATATACAGATAAGTAAATACAAACATGTATACAGATAAGTAAATATAAAATAAAAAGACTAATGGGTGGGGGAGTGAGTGAGAACAGGAGTCACATGAGGATGGCGTGTGAATAATAAAATAGAAAAAAAATAGAGACTCTGGAGACCACAATAGAACGTTAGTGGACAGCAGGTTGGGGACGGTGGAGGGATGGGCTGACATGGGTGGATATGAAGGCAGAAGGAGAGCGACCAGGAGATTCAATCTCTGGGGAAGTTCCCTCTTGTGTCTCTCCTAATTCTTTCTTGCAGCAATTTTAAGTCTTTTTTCTCAATTGTTATTGATCAATGCAACAAACCTGCAAGCATTTATCAAGTGCCTACTATGTGCTATGTGCTATGTTAAGTGCTAGGCTTCCAAAGAAAGGCAAACCAAAGCAAAGCAGACCCCAGTCCTCACTCTCAAAGAACTCATGATGTAATGAAAGAGAATACCTGAGCCCTATTTAGGAGTGGAACAAATGTTCCCTCTATTTAGTAAGGGACTGCTCTATCACAACAGCTAGTATTTACATAATGCTTTTAAGATTTGCAAAGTGCTTTATAAATATTATCTTATTTGATCCTCCCAACAATCCTGGGATGTAGGTGCTATTATTATCTCCATTTTACACATGAGGAAACTGAGGCTGGCAAAAGTTAAGTGACTTCCCCAGGATCACACAGCTGGCAAGCATCTAAGGGTGGATTTGAACTCAAGTCTTCTGGACACAGAGTCAAATTTCTATCCTCTGTGCCACCTCACTGCCATCATGGAGCAGCCACTGCAAACATGTCCTGAGGCACCCATGATCGATGGCCATTCTTAGCTGGACACTTCCTTTCCCAAAGTCCCTACAGGATTTGGAGGTCGGTGGAAAAAGAAGCTTCCAGAATGTGCAGCTGTCTCCCTCGATTTGCTCCCAGCAGCAAACACTCACCCCAGTGGGATGTGCTATTTATAAAACAGACCTAGCAGCTGGAACCACACTTAATCTCAAGAGCTCCACTTTCCATGTCTTCCAGGGAAAACTTCACTGCAGGTGACACCTGTGGGACTGGTAGCCTTATCCTAGAGACAGATTTATAATAAACAGTCTTATTTTATAGAGCCCAAAATATTTGCACAAAAAAGAGCCCTTCATCTAACTTGCTCCATTTATCTCCCTGCTGTCACCTGCTCTAGCTCTCTATTTTATTACTTTATTTCTTGGTTCCTTCAGCTTCTGCATTCACTACCCTGCTTCACATTGCAGCTGTCACTTTCCCTGCACCTGGGTTCTCCTCACCCTTGTCACTGCTGTCTGTCAGGGCTCCCTCCCTGCACAGGCTGAGGACCCTGTCCCCCTGGGGACTCTGGAGGATTGGCAGCTCTCTCTACTTTCCCCAGAGGATTTCTGGGGATGGGAATGGATGTGCTCTGTTCCTTTTGATTTCTTAACTCAGTCTCTTCAGCAGAAGTGATTCCCACATCCAAATACAGTGAAGCCACCCTGGTCTTGTCCTTTCTTAGTTTTCACTGAGGGTCTCTCCTTACCACTTTCTGCCCTTTTTTCTTTGATTACTCTGTGTGTGTGTGTGTGTGTGTGTGTGTGTGTGTGTGTGTGTGTGTTGGTAGTATTGGTAGCTGGTCCTTTATTTTCATTGGTGGAAGAAATTCCTTCTACCCAATGCACATTGGCAGTTGGTCTGCATTTTATATTTGTAGGGAGTCCTGAGCTCTGAGAAGTGACTTGTCCAGTTATCCAGCCAGCATCAGTTAGCGGTAAGTCTTGAACCCAGCTCTTCCTTAATCTGATCCTGGTTCTTGGTTGACTACACACCAGGAGGTTGCTATGTTTTTACTTTGCATATATTTTGTATTGACTTATCTGTATTCATGTTGTGTCCCCCCCATCCCAAGCCCCCAGTGTCATCTTTGCCATCCCTGTGGCCCTCCTCTTGACACTCTCCAGTTCATCAAAGTCCTTCCTAAAAAGCTGGAACCATAAAGTACATTATTATCATCAGCTATTATGAAAGCATAATTAGTATGACAGAATGTAACCTCCTGGAGGGCAAGGAACATTCCATTTTTGTCTTTGTATCCTTAGTACCTAGCACAGGATTGAACAGATTGTGTGCTTAATAAATGCTTGTTGAATAAATGAACAAATGAATGAATGAATAATAGAATTAGCCTTTGCAGGCATCCCGGGTCTGATAGAGATACATTTGAGACACCTTCCCTTTCCTCATCTCTGCAGTTTTCAATGTTATGAAGTGAGTCCCAAGTGGTTTCTCTCTTTCCATGACTACCCAAGACCCAGGCATACCAGTAGAGGGAAACCTAGAGAAGGGAGCCATTTGAATTTCAAAGCCCTGCTGACATCCACCAAGGGCTCTCACAGTTAATATCAACAGAGCTCTCTGCTCCAAAGGTGCCTTTGAATTCAGCTTGTGCAGCCCGTCTTCTCTGGAGCTGGAGTGTCTCTAAGCCAGGGAAACCTTTAGGTTTTCATATTCGGACACATTAGCGAAACAGCAAAATTATCACAAGGAGAATCCCACCTTTACCTTTCCCTGCCCACAATGCATTTGGCTTGAAGGAGTCTTTTTTAAAAGGGGAAGGAGGCTTGCTAAACAAACAAACAAAACCCCTTGCAATTGTGTGGGGCACTTTCTATATTTCCAGCCACTGTTCATTATCTCATTAGCTGCTCTCAAAAGGCCTGCCAGACCTATAGGGCAGGTACCACTATCCCTATTTAACAGATGAGAGGATGGGTTGAGAGAGGTTAATAAGATCAGAATCACAGAACCTCTGAGCTGAAAGGGACCTCAGCAGTCATCTAGAATCCAGCCTGAACAAGGATGCTCATTATCATGTCCTCCTCAAAGGTCATTCTTGCTCTCCTTGAAGACCGCCTTTGAGAGGGAACCCACCACCTCCCAACAAAATTCATTCTACTCTGGGACAGCCATAATCTCTACTCACAAATTTCCCCTTTTATTGAGCCAAAACCTGCCTCTTCCCAACCTCTACCCATTGTTTCTCCTTTTGCCTTCTGGGGCCAGGCAGAACAAAGCTAATCTGATTTCTGTATAACAGCTAACCAGGGGCTTGAAGATGGTGATCATTTTCTCCCTGAGTCTTCTCTTCTCTGGTCTGAGTGGGTGGATTTGAACTCAAGTCTTCTGGACACCAGAGTCAAATTTCTATCCTCTGTGCCACCTCACTGCCATCATGGAGTTCTTCATTCTTCTAGCAGATCCCCTATTTTAACACTAATGCAAAGTCTTTAGCCATCCTGACTGATCTCGTCTGGATACTCTCCAGTTTATCAATGCCGTTCTTAAAATAACGTAACTATAAAGCACATTATAAGTGCAAGCTATTACTAAAGTGATTATAGAATTATTAACATTGTGTTTGTATGATACAGAAATATATGAATACTAATAACAAAATCTGATAAATCATAACTGACATTCGTATAGTACTTTAAGATTTGCAAAGCTCTTTATATACCTTACCTCATTTGGTCCTCAACAACATTCCTCTAAGGTGGGAAGGCAGCCTGGTGCAGTAAAATAAATGCTTGCTCTGGAGGCAGAGGATTTGAGAATGGGTTTGAGTTCTGGCTCTCCATTTACTAACTGTGAACTGCATGCACAGTACATTGGATAGAGTACTAGACCTAGAGTCAGACAGCCTCGGTTCGATTCCTGGCTTTTCCACTTAACTACCTGTATGGCCTTGGTAGTGAGTTTCCTGAGCCTCAGTTTCCTCATCTGTAAAATTAGGCAATGGATCTTTGGAGGCCCTTCTAATTCTAGATCCGTGATCCTATGAGTTGTTAAATAAGAGAATGGGACCAGACAACTTTTAAGGTTCTTTCCAGCTCTAAATTTATGATTTTCCTCCAGTGCGTACTATAAGTAACAACACCACCACCACCAACAATAATTATAGTTTCAACTTTCATAGTGTTTTATACATACCTTATTGGATGCTTACAACAACCCTATGAGATAGGTACTATTATCATCTCCATTTTATAGAAGAGAAACTGAGGCTGAGAGTGGTTACAGGACTTGCCCAGAATCACACATCTAGTAAGTGTTTGAGGTAACATTTGAACTCAAGTCTCCCTGACTCCAAGTCCAGCACTTTATTTGGTGCCTCCAGGCCCTGATGGTACAGGGAAGAGAGCTTGAGTGAAGGGTTGATAAGATCTAGCATTTATATAGTGTTATCATCATCATCACCATCACCATCACCATCATCACAATAATAACAACAAAATAGCGAGTGCCATTTAAATCAACAAGCATTTACTAAGCCCCTTCTGCATATCAGGCACTGTGCTAAGCACCAGGGATACAAAGAAAGGCAAAAAAAAATTCCTGCTCTCAAGGAGCTCACAATCTAATTAGTTGCAAAGCCAAGTCAGGACGAAAAACAATTACTAAGCCCTTACTATGTGCCAGGCACTGTGCTAAGTGCTGGGAACATAAATACAAACAGAAAGACAGTCCCTGCCCTTAGAGAATTTACCTGCCACTGCCAACCTGCATTGGTGGAGGGAATTCCCTCATCAGGGAGTTCCTTATAACAATGAAATCACAGATCCAGTCCTCATTATCAATAACAATGAGAATAATACACCAGAACTTCACTATCTCTCCATACTACAAGCACAGATCTTAAAATGCTGGGGAAAAAAAGACCCAACAAGGCCAAACTGTGTTGGACCATTACTACAGTTACCCCCAACTGCCCAAACACAACATGCATCTACAGAACCTTAAGAACAATATTTGCAACAGTTGTTTTCATGCCAAAGGCTCATACTTACCCACACAAACAAAAAACTTTCAAAATATAGAGACCTGGCCAAGAAGATCAAAATCACCCGAGCCCAGGAGGAGAAGTAACCCTGTCACCCTGTCTCCTAAACTAACAAACCCATCCAAATGGAAATGATATAAGTTTGCTATGATTTGAAGAGAGAGAGAAATAGTTGTCCTAAGGAGGCCGTCTTTGAGCCTATGAAACCTATTACCTCCTAATACTTTAATTCAGCTACAAAAAGTAGTCATCTTATCTACCTGTGCAATAAATAGCCCATTAAATCTAAAAGAAAAATGGCAGGATAGCAATAATCTCAGGACTGTTTCTATCTGCACCACATTGAAAAAGAGGAGAATGAGATGAGAATAATGAGAATTCAGGTTTCTTGCAGCCCATTAGGATGCTGTGAGTGATACAAGTCTGCCCACCCCAACTATCATGGACGCAAACGTAAGCCTAAACCTGACTCGGGAAACAACATCCACAATGTTATTGTTCACAGCCAAAGTATCAGCTCAAACTAAGATGGGCTTTGGGCTTCCTGTTCCCCTGAGTCATTCCCATAGCCCACAAAGCCCCTAATGTTTGTAATCCTCCCCACCCCCCAGAAGCCACCATCAGGAGTACCATGAAATCTGGTACGGGCAAAGTCTGGGATTTCAGGGGTTCAAGGTGAATGAGGAGGATGTGAGACTTGGGAACTCATGCCTGGGGACCCACCAGATAAAGCTTGTTTGATGTTTACCGTCTCCAATGCTGGGCATGGAAGGCCAATGCTATATCGTTCAGAAGCTCTATCTCTGGGGACGATGTCATTTACACGTTCTTTAAATTTGTTACTGTTGATATCAGTGACGAGTCATAAAAATCCCTCAGTGGAGGAGTGTTAATAACATGGGAGACATTTTAAAAATGGTACCTTTTTGGAGCCTCCCGGGTGTCAACGCCAATGGGGTAGCTGCTGTCACTGTCATATATCTGGGAAATTATTCTGGGAAGGTCACACGGTGACTTGATTGTCATTACGTACAAAATATTTCAATTTTCCAGAATAGAGTAGGTTCTGGCATCAATGAATCTTCATTTTTTCCCCTTTTTTATATGCTTCCTGTTTGTCTCAGGGACCCAGCTTTGTATAAAATGGTAGATATATGTCATTTAGGGCTCCATTCCAGAGCTCTGGGGAGTTATCCCCTAGTCTTAGCATTGGTGGGGAGGGGGGGTGACTTTGAGGTTGGGAAGTCCAATCCCCTACCCCCATACAGGAATTCCCTCCAATGCTTTACTGAAATAAAGAAGCAAATGTCTCCTAAACTAACAAACCTATCCAAATGGAAATGATATAAGTTTGCTATGATTTGAAGAGAGAGAGAAAGAGGCATGGTGGTGGCGGTCCTGGTGATGGAGTGGTCCTGGGATGTGACTTCAGGTGAACACCGAACAGAAGCAAAGTTACCGCTCCGCTGGGCAGCCAGGATTATATAAGGCCTCCAGTCATGCTCACTTCCTGAGGCTTCTTGGAAAGGGAGTGGGTTCAGCCCACTAGAGGTAATCTAGCAGAGGCCAGAGGGCCATTTGTTGTGATGGTGCAGAGAGAATTTTTTATTTGAGTAGGGATTGAATTAGGTGGCTATTGGGATCCCTTCCAACTCTGAAATTCTGTTTTTGGCAGTAGGAAGATATAGAAATAGAGATTTTTCTCTCTTCTGTTTTGCCAATGAATCTTAATTGAGTTCTCGATGCACCCAAAGGACCACCAGCAACACCTTTGTATGCTCTCTAATAATAGAATTGCCAACTGGTAAGAGGGTAGGTATGAGGGATTATAGAAAGGGGAATTACTGTGGACTTCTTGGGTCGGAAGTGACCTTACAAGTCATCTATTCCAACTCTTTGTCAAATCATGAATCATGGGGACAATGTTTTCTGATGTGTGGTCACCCAGGGCTCCCCTGATTCCAATGGTAATGTTTCTTAAAGGAGCTGTCCAAAAATAGAATGGCCTTTCCTAGGTGGTAGTGAGATTTCCCCATCACCAAAGATAGAATGACCACTTATCGAGGATGTTATAGTGATTTCTGAGGGGCCTTCCAGCCCTGAGATCCTGGGATTCTATGAGTCCCAATAGAAAGAGGGAGAACATTCACATTCTAGCCTTGGCTGTTACATTGATTTGAGGAGCAATTCGGTGTGATGGAAAGGGGAACTACTTGGAGTCAGGATAGATCTGGGGTTGAATCCTGGCTCTGTTACTGTCTGATCCTAATCTAGACATTTTTCTTTTCTGAACTTCATTTCACAGATGGTTTTTAAGATCAAGGCCCAGACAGGACAAATGACTTGTCCAAGGTCTCATAATACGTGGCAGAGCTGGGATGTGAAGCCAGGGTCCCTATCTCCAAACCTAGGGCTGTTTCTACCTCCTCTTGATGTTTAGGGGGAGGTCAGGGATGGCTGGGGTGCTCAAGGAAGGCTTCATGAAAGCAGTTAATTTTCCAAAGCACCTGTGTCTAACCTGCTCATCTCTTACCACGTGCATTTTGCTTGGCCTTTAAAAAAATGCCTGATTAACCTGTAAAGAGCAGTTATGCCTCCCCAGTGGCTATTAACTCGGATAACTCAGGCCCTTTAAACACCATCTCCCTCAGGGAGCATCAGTTTCCTCCATGGTCCATTATCTTCCAGGAATGAGTGCTTCATCAGGTATTATGGCTTTCATCAGCCATTCCATCATGCCCATGGCTGGAAAGTGAAAGCTGAGACAGGTCAATTGGCAGCCTTTTCAAAGGCCAAAAACTGAGGAGGTCTTAGGCCCAGTCCTGAGAGGCTGTGCAGTATTAGGGTAGGGGAGTCAAATAGATGGCGATCTGGGGATTGGTAGACATCCAAGAAGCCCCTTCAACTAGAGAAGTGCTATCCATGGGGCCAGGATGAGATGGATCTCACCACGATGCCCATATTGGGAATGAAAAGGAGGCTCTTCATTCTCTCATAGAGGCAGCTAGGTGGTGCAACGGATTGAGTATTAGATCTGGAGTCAGGAAGATCTGAGTTCAAATGTGACCTCAGACATTTACTAACTCTTGGGCAAATCCCTTCACCTCTGTCTCAGTTTCCTCAATAGTAAAATGACAAATAGTACTTATAAATACTAAAATATACCCATTTATAGGATAACAAATATTCACAGGATAATAAAAACACCTATTTCCTAAGGTTGTTGTGAAGATCAAATGAGCACTTAGCTTGGTGCCTGGCATATTGTAGGTGATTAATAAGCACTGATTTCCTTCCTTCCTTCCTTCCTTCCTTCCTTCCTTCCTTCCTTCCTTCCTTCCTTCCTTCCTTCCTTCCTTCCTTCCTTCCTTCCTTCCTTCCTTCCTTCCTTCCTTCCTTCCTTCCTTCCTTCCTTCCTTCCTTCCTTCCTTCCTTCCTTCCCTCCTTCCCTCCTTCTCTCCTTTCTTCCATCATCTTGCTTATACATTAGTCATCTTTCATTTATCTCATCTAACTAGAGCCAAAGGAGGAAAAAAAAATCTAATGTGGAATTGGGAGCATTAGCTCTGGAATCAGAGGAGCTGGGTTCAAGTTCTGCCTCTGCTACTTATTACCAATATGATCTCAGGCAAGTAAGTTGGCCTCCCTGGGTCTCAGTTTCTTACTTTGTAAAGTTGAATGACTGGACTAGACGTGGTCCCTTCCAGCTCTGGATCTAGGGTCTTACGACCATTGCCTCTAGGCATTTAGAGCTTTCCTTCAGTTGATCATAAACTCCTTGGGGGCAGGAATTGGTGTATTTTTGTTATTGAATTGGATGGAATATGATGTGTGAGGGCATGCAGTCCTTCAATTCTACTCTGCATCATAATCAGACCTTATTAGGGTATTGTGCGCCATTGTGACCCTAATATCTCCAAAGAAACTGGCAAGAATCTCAAAAGACATAACATTCACTTCAGCAAGTTACTTCCCCTCTCTGTGCCTCAAGATGAAGGAATTGGACTGGATGAACACTAAGACCTCTTCTAAATTTCTGTGAGTCTCTGATGTAGCTAGTCCAACATTCCGCCCACCAGCATTTGGAAGGGAGGGAGCTTCCGTTCTCTCTTTAGAGATGGAAGGGCCTGGAGAGATCATCTAGTCTACATGACTCCATTTACTGAGGAGGAAACCAAGGACTAGAGATGGGAAGCCATATTGTCAATGCTTGGGCCAGAGTTTCAAACCCAGTGATTTCCCTCTCATATCACACTCTCTCTGTCTATGGGATCTTTGAGTCAAAGATGTGTTCATAAAAATCTTTATGAACCTTAAATTACCATGTATATATCAGTTATTATTAGATTAGATTGTAAACTCCTTGAGGCAGAGACTACCTTTTGCTTCTTTTTGTATCCCCAGCACTTAGCACAGTGCCTGGCACATAGCAGGTACTTCCTAAATGTCTACTGAATGACGATGATGACGACGACGACGACGATGATGATGAGATTTTGACCTCTTCTTCATTGAGTTTTAGATAGAAAGTCTTGGGACAAATCATGATCCTGATGTTATTCTTATCATTACTATTTATTATTATTATTATTATTATTATTATTATTATATTATTATAGCTGACCTTTATATAGCCCTTTAGGGTTATATATAATTTAATTTGATCCTTATAACAATCCCATGAGGTAGTTACTATTATTTTTTAGAGATGAGGAAAATGAGTTTGAAGAAGTGAAGTGACTTGCCCAAGGTCACACAGCTAGAAGTGTCAGAGGCATGATTGGAATTCAGATCATCTTGACTCTGAATCTTATACTCTAGCCACTATGCTGCCTTATCCCCTCTTGAATTATCAACATTGTTTTGGAGGCAAGTCAGTTTATTCATTCACTCCCTCGTTAACTCACTCTCACTCATTCATTCAGTTACTTATTCATTCATTAATTCACTTATTCTTTCACTCACTCATTCATTCACTTACTCACTCATTCATTCATTACTTTGTGCAAGGCACTGTGCTAAGTCTTGAGAGAGACAGAGAGAGAAGTAAACCATGTTCTCTGCCCTCATGGAGCTTTCAGTCTGGCCATGGTGCCGAGTTCCCTCTCACCTCGGTCCAGGCTCTCGTCAGTCCCCCTCCCTGCCTGGAATCTACAGCCACCATCCACATAGATGGCAGGACCCCCCAGGGAGGCCCTGGGCAGACACGTTCCCAATTCCATTTACAACCTTGGAAACGGTTAATTCTTCTAGTTCCTCCATTGTCTGATCTCTGCCAACCAAGCAATTTCGCTGAATGAATTTGTTGAACTGAATTTGTTTAATCCTTTTCCCCTGCTGCCAAGATGCCACTCCGATCTACTTTCCACTATGCTGATTATCTAGTCATTTCATTGTTTTTGTTTTATCATTTTAGAGGCAATGGGGAGTAGGGATGGGCCTTCAGCCAGGTCGCTGTGACTCTTTTGGGGTGGGGGTCCAGCACAGACCCTCAACAGCTTGGTCTTCCGGCATGGCTATGGCCCTGAATTTCCTTCCCTGGCTGCCAACCTGGCAGTCAACCTCTCTTTCCTTAGAGAGGCTGATCTTCAGATGACAGACATATAATCTATTCCTGGGCCTGTCCTGGAAACCTCTGTGGCTTGCTAGGACTTGACAGAACTCAGGCCCGGCTGGTACAACCCTCAAGAGCTCAGGTCACCTCCAACCCATCATGAAGCATTAGGGTATGGTTTCTGCGGAGGTGCTGCCTACTGCCGTCCAAGCTCTCAGCTAGGTCAGGTTGGCTAGTCCATCCGAGGGGCCAGAGGAAGGACTGAGTCAAAGAGAATTACTAAAGCTCCCCCTTCTGGGAGTAGGACTCAGAGAAGGGTGGGATAAATAGGCCCAGAGCCAGCAGCCTGGAAACTCCCTTACTCCCCAACTAGACTGTAAGCTACCTGAGGGCAGGACTCAATCTTAGACCTTTCCCGCAGCCAGGCAAACTGCTGCACTACAAACAGCAGGTATAGACTCAGCTGGGCCCTCTGTAATTCCAGACTGCCAGAGACAAGGGTGATTCAAAAAGAGATGAATAATTTTGAGGAGGAAACTCAACAAACCCTTGCTGAGTGATGAATTCTTAGGTTGGGCAACTAGTGAGGAACTTCCCTTCTTTCCAAGACTTCTGGCCTGATTCACTTTGAACACATGAATTCCATTTAATTCAAATGTCAAATAAATTCATATTTATCAATAATCAATAAGCATTTATTAAATGCTTACTCTGAGGCAGTTAAATGGCACCACAGTACACAGAATGCTGGGTCTGGAGTTAGGAAGACCTGAATTCAAATCTGGTCTCAGACACTTACTAGTTGTGTGACCCTGGGTGAATCACTTAATTTTTGTTTGCCTCAGTTTCTTCATCTTTAAAATGTGGGAAAATAGCACAACAACCTTCCAGGATCAAATGAAATAATATTTGTAAAGCACTTAGCATAGTGTCTGGCACACAGTAGGTGCTTAATAAATACTTATTCATTCCCCCCGTTATTTATTAAGAACACTCTGTCTCATTTTCTACTATAGACTGTGCCACCCTCTCTAACAGTTTAAAGACGTACATGAGATGTGAGCCAGACAGCTTTGGGATTTACTCCCCCATCGCAAGTGACTCATCATTTAAAAGAAGTCCTAAATGGTTCTTCCTCCAACAATTCTTTTTCACCTTAACTCTGAACAGGGATAAAACCAAACCTATAACCCAGTTCTGATTTCCAATCCAGTTCTGTTTCTACATCAGCAATGGCTGGGTTGTGGTAGGGGTTGGGAAAGGGAGTCTGTCCCATATTCATTGATACAGAGGTAGAAATCATAGCTAATAGCTAAAATTTATATAGCGCTTACTATGTGCCAGGCATTCATAACCACCTTGGGGTATAAGTGTTATTAATACTCCTATTTTACAGTTGAGGAAACTGAGACAAATAGAGGTTTCATGATTTGCTCAGTGTCATACTAGGAAGTGTCTGAGGTTGGATTTGAACTCTGGAAGATGAGTCTTCCTGACTCCAGGTCCATTGCTCTATGCAATATGCTGCTACCTAGCTGCTCTGTAGTTCCTAGAATTATCCTTTTAGATCTGGAGGTCATTACGATGACCGTTAGAGGTCATCTAGTCCAACCCCTTCATTTTTATAGCTGATGAAACTGAAGCCAAGAGAGACTAAGTGAGTAGTTCCAGTCCAACACGGAGAAAATGGTGGAACCAGAATTTGAACCCAGGTCCTTAGGCTCTGTAGCCAGTGACATTACAATGCTATCATATACTTTGTACTTGTACCCACATTGTATCTTCCCGGGACCATGTCAGGTCCTTGCAGTATTTTGCACACTTAATATATGCATGTTGAATTGAATGGAATGGAATTGAACTTTCTGAACAAAGGGTCATCCATCACCTTCTTAAATGCCTTGCCCAGGGTCACCAAGCTAGTTAGCGGCAATGCTGGTTCTAAAACTCCCATCTGAAGAGTGGGTTGAAATGAATCATATGCAATTAATCCCTTATTCTCAATCTGGCCAATGTTCTTTCCTCAACCTCCTCCTGATTCCTACTTAGTCCCAGTCTCATCACTGCTAAGTATTTCCGTTCTTGGGAATCTCACCCTTGGCAGGTGTCTCAATTCCTGGTCCTCCACTCTCCCCACATCATTGAAGAGCATGGTGCAATGGAAGCAGAGGATCTGGGTTCAAATCTACTCTCTGACACTTAGTACCTATGTGACCTTGGGCAAGTCACCTAATTTCTCTGGGCCTCACCTTCCTTATCTGTGAAATGAGAGGTTGGACCAAATGGCCTGTAAAGTCCCTTCCAGCTCTAATCTATGATTAGTATGCAGACTGAACTAGGGGGAATGAACTAGAAGCCAATATCTACCCCTTGGGGTAGCTCCAGTGGGAGCTTCTGGGTTAAGAAAGGGAGAAGGAAGGTGGACCCTGCTGGGTTAAGAAAGGAGGGAAGGTAGGCAGTCCCTTTTGGGTTAAGAAAGGAGGGAAGGAAGGTAGACCCTTCTGGGTTAAGAAAGGGAGAAGGAAGGTGGACCCTGCTGGGTTAAGAAAGGAGGGAAGGCAGTCCCTTCTGGGTTAGGAAAGGGAGAAAGCAGGCAGACCCTTCTGGGGTCTGGCAGGCTCTTCCTGCAGCTCAGCTCCTCCCCCCACCCTTCACCTTCAGCAAACACCAAAAACTACACAGTGTCTCATAAATGATTCACAAAGGAGGTTCCTGCAGCATCATTATTTTGGGTGTTGAGTGTCAGAAAAAACAACAACCAAAACACAGTGTCTGATGAGTAAACAAGATTTCTGATGACAGAACAGACAATGGGATGACCTAGCCGCTGACTGCTTTGAAGAGAATTTTTAAACCTTAAAAAAATCACCTCCAAACCAAGACCAGATCAGTGAGCTCATTATGTCACCTGTGTCTAATTACCCATCCTACGGAGGCCTGCAGGGAGAGCATTTTTTTTTGGGGGGGGAGCATTCACACACTTTCCCACCTGCAACTCATTGACCCTCCCTCCATACGTGAGTGGTCAAAGTGCTGACCTCTCATCTCACATGGCTTTTTACTCAAAAAACTCATTTGTGTCTTGGGCCGCAGGGTCTCCCTCCTCAAATGCCCCAGGAAAAGCAAATGGTCCCAGAAGAAGATCACAGAGTCTGAGTCAGAAGTCCAACCTGTACCTAAGTATCCTCCCTCCAACCTCCCCACAAGGGGATCAACCAGCCTCGGCTTGAATAACTTCAGTATCTCCAGAGGCAGCCAAAGCTTCTTTCATATGCCTCCAGTTGTTAACAGGTTTTCCCCAAGGTAGAATTTCTCAACAAACTCCCTCTGTTGCTCCTAATTCTTCCCTTTGGGGCCAAGCAGGGAAAGTTCCGCACAATCCTTTAACTGGAATGACTGCAATGGCCAGGACATTCGGATAGGAACTGGATCTGGGATTTCCTTGTTAGAGAAAACTCCCATAGGAGGAGATAACCCTCCACTAATGCAGATCAGCACATTCTCTGCAATTTATAATCTCAGAACGCTGCCTGGAGACATGGTGAGGTCACCAAGTCCAACCCCTTGTTTTACAGACAAACTAAAGCCTAGAGAGTTGCAGCAACTTGCCCAGGGCCAGCACAGATCAGAAGCAGGACTTCCTGGTTTGCAGTCCAATTCTATTCAATCTCCAGGGCTCAAATATTGGTTGAAATGAATCAAATGGAATTGAAGAAGAAGTACAATCTAGTCGCAGGGGTGGTGAACCTGTGGCCTTGAGACCACATGTGGCCTTCTAGGTCCTTAGGTGTGGTCTTTTGACTGAGTTCAAGTTTACAGAACAAGTCCTTTTATTAAGAGGATTTGTTCTATAAGATTTGGATTCAAAGGGCCACACTTGAGGATGTAGAGGGCCACATGTGGCCTGGAGACCACAGGTTCCCCACTCCTGATAGTGGATAGGACCTTGAGTAATAGTTGTCATTTTTTTCAGTTGTGTCCACAACTCTTCATGACTACATTTGGGGTTTTCTTGGCAGAGATGCTGGAGTGGTTTGCCATTTTTCTCTCCAGCTCATTTTACAGATGAGGAAACTGAGGCAAACAGGGTGAAGTGACTTGCTCAGGGTCACACAGCTAGTAAGTGTCTAGGCTGGATTTGAACTCAGAAAGATGACTCCAAGGGCCGGCACTCTATCTATTATGCCGCCTAACTGCCCCAGGAGTAACAGAGCTAGCATTTACATAGATAGTACTTTGCATGCTTCATCTCATTTAATTGTCACAATAACCTCATAAGGTAGGTACTATTAGTATCCCTATTTTAAAACAGGCTGAGAAGAGAAAATGACTCTCCCAGGATCACACAGCTATTCAATGACTGAGGCAGGATTCAAGTTCTTCCAACACTCCATCCACAGTGCCACTGAGCTGCCTGGGTTTAAAACCCACTGGAGATATTTACTAGCCGTGTGGCCCCAAACAAGTCACTTCAACTCTTTGGGTTTCAATCTCCTCATGTGTAAAACAAGGGGCCTGGACCTAGACCCCTAGGGCCCCTTTCAGCTCTAAATCTCTGCACCCATAACCTCTGACTCCCAGTCTGGGCGCATCTCCTTGTCTCCTACTTAGTCCTCGGTCCCGTCTTCTCCAGGACTGTGGCCATGGGGGTCTCAGAGAATCTCCAGCCCTAATATGGACTTCCTGGGGCAGAAGGTGGGGGGAGGGGAGGAAGCGCATGGCCCTCCATTCTCTAAGTCCTCCCAGGCTGCAGGCCGGCTGTATGAAAGCCCACTTGCTAACAGATGACAGGATGTCAATAGCCTCACTACTTGCATTATTTAAGCAGAACAAGGTGAGCCTCTGCTGTGCCCTTGGGCTTAGATCAATCTGATGGCCAGAGTAGAAGCTACAACCAATTAGGATTTTTGAAAGAGCAGGGGAATCTGGGTGGACTCCTGCAGGAGGAGAGGTCCTGCCTCAGTAGTCTCGCTCTGCCCTCTGCTCCAGGGGTCTGGGTTTCTCTCTCCCCTAACCCCCACGTTCTTTTTACAGATTCCTTCCTCTTCTGGATCCTTCTCTAGCTCAGCTTACCTGCTGCTTGAGGGGGGCAGCTTGAGCTGGCTTTCCAAACTATGGGGATTCTGCTCCTGGGGAGAAGGGAAGGCAGCATGCAGACCCATTTCCATACAAATGAATTTGCACTTAGAAACATGCCAACCTCTGGTGCCTGGCACCCTCCGGGGAGTTGGGCCCCCCCATGTCTAGAAGCCTCACCTTAGCTCTTTCCAATTCTTACCAGGAATTGCTTGCCTGATCTCACCCTTCCCTCATCATGTTGTGTTGGATCTCTGAGCTGGAAGAGAGAACTCTGAGGAGACAGGAGATCCGGGATGTGGAGCTGGAAAGAACCTCAGAGCCATCTAGCCTGGCCTTCTCCTTTTACAGATGAAGAAAGTGAGGCTCATCTATGAGCAAGCCCAAGGTCAAGTGACCCAAGAAGGATTTGAACCCAGGGAGCCAATGATCTCTCCTTTGTAGCATGCCAATCGATATCTAGTCCAATTCTTATCTCAGTCACCAAGCATTTATTGATCACCTACTGTGTACTTAACAATAGGCTCTGTGTTTAAGGGTGGGGTTAAAAAGAGAAGTAAAAACAGGGTCCCTACCTTCAAGAAGCTTATATCCTAATGGAAGATGCCCTCTTCCATATCTCTGATTGGTCATCCAGACTGAGGCTCCTTATAGATCATAGGATTACAGGGTCCCTACCCTAAAGGAGCTCACATCCTAAAGGAAGATGCCCTCTTCCATATCTCCAACTGGTCATCCAGACTGAGGCTCCTTACAGATCATAGGATTAGAGGGTCCCTACCCTCAAGGAGCTCACATCCTAAAGGAAGACGCCCTCTTCCATATTGCTGAGTGGTCATCCAGACTGAGGCTCATCAGAGATCATGAGATTACAGAGTCAGAGCTTGAGGGACCTCTGAGGCCATCTAGTCCAAATCCCTCATTTTACACATGAGAAAACTGAGTCCGAGAGATAGGAAGTGACTTACTCAAGGTCACACAGTTTATAAGTGTTAAAGGAGGGACTTGAACGCAGATCTTCCAACCCCAGAGCCAGAATCCTTTCAGTTGTACTATGCTGCCTCTTGAGGGGGAGCCCACCATCTCCTCAGGCAGTCTATTCCACTCTAATCATTCAGAAGTTTTTCCTTCTATCCAGCAGAAGTCTCTCTGCTTTGCCTATTTTTCCAGTCGTGACCTCTAAGGACAAGATGAATAAATCTAAGCCCTTTTCCAACCTGACAACCCTTCAAACTATAGGGTATCTGGGGTGGAAGGGACTTTGGGGATCCTTGAAGGCAGCTCTTTCCATGGCCCTTTGGGTAGCAATCCTTCGCTTCCAACCCCTTACTCTTCACAACATTCCTAGCCCTTCATAACCAGCCCTCCTTGCCATCAATCAATAATCACTGAGCTCCCCAGGCTCTGAAGTGAGCTGCCAAACACAGGGCATGTGGGAGGTGCCCTCTCTACCACAGCACTAGGTCCAGAGGGACAACATGCGTGAACCACAACCCTTTGCTTTCATTTATTTTTTAATATTCTCTTGTTTTCATTACAGCTTCTTCCTCTTTTTAAAGGTGAATTTTGTTCAGTCAAGGAGAGAGAAGGCCACAGATGGAAGGATTGGGAATCTCAGGTTTTACACAACTGGGTGGGGTAGCGAAATTGGAATCTTTTCCTTTGGTTGATTTCATGGAAGCCTGATCCTCTTTTTAAAAAAAAATAGCATTTATATAACACTTTAAAGTTTGCAAAGCACTTATTAAGCATTATCTCATCTGATCCTCACAGCAACCCTAGGAGGTAGGTGCTTTTATTATCATCCCAGTTTTATAGATAAGAAAACTGAGGCAGACATAGGTTAAGTGACTAGTAAGTGTCTGACATTGGATTTGAATTCAGATCTTCCCTGACTCCAGGTCAAATTGAATATTTAATTGATGCCCTTTAAAACGTTTTTTTTTTCTTCCTAGCAGTCACTTCTTAATGACACCCACCAGCTTACACTCTTTGGACTGTTTCATTTTTTTTCTTTGTCTCTTTGAGAGACAAAGATATACTTTTTTTCCCTGAATAATTAATAATCAATTTATTAATTATGCTAGCAAATAATCAATAAGTTGAGGTGAGTGATTTTTTTAGCTTTTTCTTCTTTTTTTATTTTTATTTTTTAAATTTTTTTTCCATATGCTTTTGAGTCTAAAATTTTTCTCCCTTTTTCTCCCCCCCACTCTCCCCAAGACGGCACACAAGCTGACATAGGCTTTACATTTACATACCCATTAAACATATTTTCACATTAGTGAAGTTGTAAGTAAAAATTAAAACCAACAGGAGGAACCATCAGAAAGATGAAACAAAACTCAACAGAAGGTAAAAATAAGTGAGAGCGATTCAACTTCCATAGTTCTTTCTTTGGATGTGGACAGCATTTTCCATCCCGAGGCCTCTGGAGATGTCTTAGATCCTCGTAATGCTGAGATGGGTTCAGTTTAACATTCTTAGTCATTGCATAACGTGGCTGCTATTGTGTACAAAGTCCTCTTGGTTCTGCTCACTTCACTCAGCATCAGACCATACAAGTCTTTCCAGGTTTTTCTGAAGTCAGCCTGTTCATCATTTCTTAGAGCACAATAGTATTCCATTACATTCATATACCACAACTTGCTCAGCCATTCCCCAATGGATGGGCATCCGAGACAAAGATATACTTCATATGTCTCTTTGCATCTACATATCCAGCACATCGAGGGGGCTTAATGAATGCTTGTTGATTCTTTGTTAGCTGTTCAGCTATCTGACATCATTTCCCCCTTAATTCTTTGTTCTTTAGGTTACAAGTCTGTTCTTCAACTGAGTTGACGACCCCCTTCCCCTGCTCTATTCACCCTCCTCTTAATGGGTTCCAGTTGATCAGTTTCCCTTAAAATCTGTTGCCTAGAAGGGCACATGACACTCTAGATGTGGTCTGGCCAGCACCAAATAAAGCAGGACTGTATCTAAGCAGAGAATTTTTGACAAAAATACTACGGCAAATGACCCTCTTCTAGGGGCTGCCTAAAACCAGGAGTCTCCCAAGAAGGGAGGTGAGGGGAAGAAATGGCCATTCCTCAGTAATCTGCCTTCCTGCTGAGATAGTGTTGTTGGCTCCATAGGAGTCACATCCCCCTGGCTTGCCCTAAGATAGTATCTGGTGCTCTGGGATGGAACAGAGGATCTTCCAAACCAGTGCTCCTCATGCTCAGCCAGCAATTTCTTCCAGTCACCGAAGATCTCCAGTGCTGGATTTTCAGCATGCCGGCAAGTAATTGTTGAAGAAAATCAGATGAAAGCAGATACAGCAAATTTCTGGCTATTTATCAGCTATGTATATAGGGCACTTTTCATCATGCTGAGCCTCAACAAAAGAAAAAAAGAGAATTGATCTGAGCCTCTATTGTTAGAGATGCCATACATTACTGGCACAGGAGTTACATCTTAAAGGAACCATTACCTCTGTACATGATGGGGTTTGGTGGGGGGGAGTGGGGTGGTGCTTGTGGTGGTGGGGGCTGAGCCCTAAACCCTAAAACTGTCTCTCCAACAGTCCACATGGCTAGGCTGAACCTACCCAGGGTCTTTGATCTCCAGTGGCCTCATTGCCCCCTTACCAACCTTAGGTCTTTGACATGAGGTCCATTCTGATAGGACCCTCTCTGCCAGTCATTGTATTAGAGGGGAAGGAAGAAAAGTTAATTCACGATTGTACTAGAAATAGAAGGTGCTGCAGAGCTGTATGTGGGGCCCATCAATGGCTCCCTCTAGCTAAAATTTTACCAAAAATGGTGTCCATTTTAAGATAGATTTTGCTCAGAGACTTAGAGCTAGAAGTGACGTTTGTGACCATCTAGTCAAACCCCCTCAACTATGAATTTGAAGAAACTGAGCCCAGGAGATTAAGCGACTTGCTCAGGATCACACTAGTCAGGATTCGAACTCAGGACTTCTGACTACAGACCTAGCACTACTTTACACTGCATGATATTGCTCCTGATGTGTCTCAGACACATCCAAATCAATTCAATACAAATCAGTCCAATCCGAAAAAGTACTTCTCACACACCTACTGTGACCAATTTATTAATGAACAAGCATTTTTTAGGCACCTCCTATGTGCCAGGCATTGTGCTGTGGGGTTGAGATACAAAGACAAGTATGCCAGACAGTCCCTGCCCTCAAGGAGTTTACCAGCTACAAGGACATTTTTATGGTATAAATATGTATATATGTATGGATACACATGTATAGGTGTATACAAGGTAAATATAAGGGCATTAAATACATGGTAATTAGAGAGGGCAGGCACCAGCATTTGAGGGGACTCAAAAAGGTTTTATGTAGAAGGTGATGCCGGAGCTGAGTTTTGCTGCAAGGCAGATATACCTCACCTACTATGACAGGCAGTGTGATGCAGTGGATGGGGAGCTGGGTTCAGAGGCAGAAAGATCTGGGTTCAGATCTAGCCTCTAACATATAACAAATACTGGCTCTGTGACCCTGGGCAAGTCATTTAAACTTTAGAGTCCCTAGACAATTCTTAAAGAGCAATTACCTATGTTCATCAGCAGAGGGAGTTTCTCTCCCAAAGAGCTCTCCACATGAACAAAATTCAGTCTGTAACACTTTCCCTTTCCTTCTCTCCAATCCCCCACGTGCTAGGCATTTGAGATAGAAATTCAAAATGCAAATGAATCCCTGCCCTCAAGGAGCTTCCATTCTGGGGAAATACAATATGTAAACAATCATTCAATCAATCAATCATCATTTATTAAATGCCTACTGGGGACAGCTAGGTGGCACAGTGGATACAGCATTTGGGCCTGGAATCAGGAAGACCTGAGTTCAAATCCGGTCTCAGATACTTATTAGCTGTGTACCCCTGGACAAGTCACTTAATCTTGCTTGTTTCAGTTTCCTCCTCTGTCAAATGAGTTGGAAAAGAAAATGGCAAACTACAGTAGTATCTTTGCCAAGAAAACCCCAAATAGGTTCATGAAGAGTCAGACACAATTCAACAACGACAATAACAACAAAACAGCTACTATGTGCCAGGTACTGTCCTAAGTGCTGCGAGTACAAAAAGAGGCAGAAGATGGTCTCTGCCCTCAAGGAGCTTATTTTCTAGTGGGGAAACACAACACATAAGCAGGTAAGTATAATATCCATCCGTTCATACACACACACACACACACACACACACACACATGCACATATGCACAATATGATACCTGGAGGAGGATGAAGACAGCATGAACAGCTAACAGGCTGAAGAAAGGCTATCTGTAGGAGGTGACAATGAGCTAAGGCTTGAAAGAAGCTGGGGAGTCTAAGAGGCAGAGATGAGACAGGAGGGCATTCTGGGCAGGCAAAGGGAGGCAGCTGGAGGGGGTGCCAAGCACAAAGAACAGCAGGTAGACCAGATTAGCTGGAACAGAATGTATGAAAGTAGAAAGAAGCCTGGATTGGAATTAGTGGAATAGGGTCTGAATCTTGCAGGAATAACAGTGGCTACTATCATATCTCCAGTGTTCCCCTGTAGCTGAGCCCTCCAGAAGATACCCTGGTAGTTCATGGTGGGGGTAGGGTGGGGGTTGCTTAGAAGGAGGTGAGGGGCTAGCAAGCTCTGTGTGTGTGTGTGTGTGTGTGTGTGTGTGTGTGTGTGTGAGAGAGAGAGAGAGAGAGAGAGAGAGAGAGAGAGAGAGAGAGTCTCCCCAACAGTGCCAACTTGCTCTCATGTAGTTTTCCAGGCAGGTGATGTCCAGGACTCCCTGCAGCCAGAGGCCTCCCAGAATGCTTACATGCCTGAACAAATCCTGCTTCCATTCATGTTTTGGAAGGGAGAAGCTTATACTTTCATTATTGCTCTGGCCTTGGTGCTGAAGTCCAGAATAAATGAGTAATTTAACCAATTCATCCTGAAAACATTATGTGGCTGGGGCTTGGGACTTCTTGCTTCAGCTGTTGCCCTGGTTAGGAAACACTTCAGTTCAGAGTTATTCATACAAATGGCAACAACTGACCATGAGCTGGCCATCTTTATATCAAAAGGTGTTGGAAGGCAGGAAAGGGTGACATGTGGCTCTCAAGTCCAGGACCTAGGTTCAAATCCTGCCTCTGACATTATTCTGTGTGAGCTTAGACAGAGTCACCTCCCCTTCCTAAGGCTCATATTCTTCATTTGTGAAATGAAGAGGTTGGACTAAAGTTTTTTTTTCCAGGTCTAAAGCTATGACCCCATGAATAATGTTTGTAAAGTACTTTGTAAACTTTATAGCATTATAGAAATGCCAGCCATCGTCATTATCATGGGTGAGTTCCTGGTGAATACTGACTTCCCCTTCCTTTTCCTAAGACTGACAATTCTGCAGCCCCAGAGGGATGAGGTCAATGTAAGTCCTCTCCAGAGCCAGATTAGCAGTCATTCAGAATAGTTGGTCCCTACCTCATGCTTGTCCCCTAAGTTGTTTCTCTGCCATGGAAGAACAATAGTGTCTGGTATTATTGCCAGCTGAGCTGTTTGAATGTTCTGATAAACAGTCCCCACAAGTGCGAGTCTGTTGTTTTTCAGTGTGTGTTTTAGTTGTGTCTGACTCTTCATGACCCCATTTAGGTTTTTTTTTTTAAATTTTTTGCAAAGAGACTAGAGTGGTTTATAATTTCCTTTTCCAGCTCATTTTACAGATGAGCAACTGAGGCAAACAGGGTGAAGCAACTTGACCAGGGTCACACAGCTAGTAAGTGTTCTGAGGCTGGATTTCAACTCAGGTCTTACTGACTCCAAACCCAGAATACCATGTACTGTGCCACTATATGCAAGGAAGTTTGGTGCAGTGGATAGGGTTAGATTTAGAGTCAGGAAGACGTGAGTTTACAACCTATCTCAGGTACCTACTAGTTGTGAGACCCAGGACAAGTCACTTGGTCTCTCTCAGCCTTGATTTTCTCATCTGTAAAATGGAGATAATAATATCACCTACCTTACAGGGTTTTGTGTCAAATGAGATTATATATGCAAAGCACTTTGCAAACTTTAAAGTACTATGTAAATGTTAGTTATGAACTAAAAACTATTATAAAATAAAAAAGGAAAACCAATCCCTGGCTGCAAGGAACTTCCTACCATAGGTTCCCAAAGCCAGTGATACTGTCCCCTGGGCAGTACTGGAATGATCCAGGGGGGTGCAACTGGGGGGCAGTGAATAAAAATAAGGGTTAACCTAACCTAACCCCAGGGGAGTTCTGAGCAATTTTTTTAAAAGGGGGTGGTAGGCCAAATTAGTTTGGGAACCTCTGTTAAGTCCCTGCACAAGGGATAGCAAGCTTTTTGTGTACATTTAGCAAGCCCATCTTCAGCTGTTCTACCTCCCTTTCCAGCTAGGTGGAGCAGTGACTAGTATGCTGTGTCTGGAGTCGGGAAGACGAGTTCAAATGTGATCTAGACAATTACTAGCTTTGTGACCACAGGCAAATTACTTGGCCTCTGCCTCAGTTTTCTCATCTGTAAAATGAGGATAATAATAGCCCCTACCTCCCAGGGTTGTTGTGAGGATCAAATGAGATAATATTTGTAATGTGCCTAGCACAGTGCCTGGCACCTAGCAGGTGCTATGTAAATGCAATTCTTATATTACTGTGATGCTAGCCTCCTTGCTATTCCTCACATAAGATGTTCCACGTCTCAGCTCAGGGCCTTTTCTCTGGCTGTCCACAATGCCCGGACTGATCTCGTTCCTCCTCTCTGCCTCCTGGCTTCCCTGGCTTCTCTCAATTCTCTGCTACAATTCCACCTTCTGCAAGAAGGCTTTCCTGATCCCCTCTTGTGCTAGTGCCTTCCCCCTGGGATTATCTCCAATTTAGTCTGACTATATCTTGTTTGTACATAATTGTTTGCATGTTGTTTCCGCCATTAGACTGTAAGCTCCTTGAGGGCAGGGGCTGTCTTTTGCCTTTCTTTGCATCCTCAGTCCTTAGCATAGTGCCTGGCACACCGTAGGAGCTTCATACCTGTTTAATTATTGATTGCTGTCAGCAATGTACCTAGCCATTTTGCTAAGCGATGTGTAGAAAGGATCCCTGGTCCTTGGTCAAAGGTCACAATCTATCAACAAGTATTGGAGTGTGTAGATGGTCAGCACTCTTGAGGTTCAGAAGTGGGAGAGAGCCCTGGGGGCTGGAGGTGCTAGAAAGTGCTTTGTAGAAGAGATGGGACCCAAGGGGCCTCAGAGCTCCTCTTGTCTAACCCTCTCATTTCACAGATGAGGAACCTCAGGAACAGGGAGACGTCACTTTCTGGAGACCATTCAGGCAGTAAATGGCAGATTCCAGCTGAAGACCTCTCACTCCAAACCGATCGGTCTTTCTGACTGGAGTTTGGCTTTGAAGGATGGACGCCAGTTGGAAAGTTGAGAGGGGAAAACAGCAGGGCATTCCAGATGGGGGAAAGCTTGAATTAAGGCATGGGTCAGGGCTTATGATGTGGTTGGTGTGATTAAAGAAGGTTTCTGCTGAAAGGCAGAGGGGAATAAGGTTGAATAGGTAAAAATGAGTATAAATTATAGAAAGCCTCAATGCACCAATGAGGAGTTTAGACATGATGGGGGCAGGCCAAAGGGAAACTATCCTACTCTTATTTAGAAGAGTGTAAAACAGTCTGCACACCTTAGAGTGCCATATGAATGCTAGCTATTATTAATAAATACTACCATCCAGGGAAATGAGGAAGATGATGATGGCAACAGTGAAGGCCAATGTTACCAAAACAAAACAGCCACTTGCACAAAGTCACACCTGTACAGTTCCAAGGTCAAAGTCACTGAGAGCACAGATGGATACCTGGGTCACCAGAAGAATCCAGCTCTGGAGTGAAGAGATAAGTTCTGGCTGTTAGGAGTTACTCACCCAGGATACTGTGTCACCTCATCACTGTCTGCCTGTCTCTCTGTCTGTCTTTGTCTCTGTCTCTTTCGAGTGTTTGTGTCTGTCTCTGTCTCTGTCCCCCTCTCCCTTTCTATATCTTCCTTCCCTCCCTGTCTCTGTTTCTCTCTGTCTTTTTGTCTGTCTCTCTGTCTTTGTCTCTGTCTCTTTTGAGTGTTTGTGTCTGTCTCTCCCTTTTCATCTTTCCCTCCCCTTCTCTTTCTCTGTCTCTATCTGTCTGTGTCTGTCTCCTTCCCCTCTCCCCTCCTCCTCTTCTCTCTCTCTCTCTCTCTCTCTCTCTCTCTCTCTCTCTCTCTCTCTCTCTCTTCTCCATCCCTCCCTCTTTCTCTCTCCATTTGTCTCTCTCTCCCTCCCTCTGTTTGTGTCTGTCTCCCTCTTCTTTTTTCATCTTTCTCTCCCCTCCCCTTTTGTCTTTGTCTCTGTCTCTCTCTGTGTCTGTCTCCCTCTCCCTTTTCATCTCCCTCCCCTTCCCTTCTCTCTCTTTGTCTGTCTATCTCTATCAGACTCTGTGTCTGTCTCTCTCTTTCTCACATGGTAGGGTGAGTTGGTGAGGAAGTATGTGGGGGGAAATGAAATCTAAAGAGCAGCGATAACTTGACCAATTCTCTGGCAGCCCCCTACCCCTCAGTGTGCAAAGAAATGCAATAAAGCCAATAAACCACTAAACGGGAGCAGTGTGGGGCCTGATGGATCTGGCTGGCCCCGGCAGGTGACAGCCAATTCAACCAAGGAGGGCAATTGAAGTTGGAAGAGCCATGTCCAGAGAGTGAGTGACCCTGAGAAAAACCCAGCACCTGTTGTTAATTTGAAATGTGTGTGTTTGTATGTGTACACGAGCATGGTGTGGAGAAAGGATATGGATGGCACATACATGAAAATGGAGCGTATGGGTAGGTAAGCATGTGGGTGTGGCTACGTGATATGTCTATGTTTGTTTAGGAGGCATATGGTTGGGACTAGGACAAAATCAAGCTGTCAAGAAAATCTGCTGGCTAATTGTTATCCACGCAGATACTGTAATATCTATTTGGCAGGATTCCAAAGAACATGGTGCTTAAGGCTACCGCTTAGCAACAGCTACTGTGCCCAGGGTCATATGTATCTAGTAAGGGTCAGAACTCGGATGTGAATCCAGATGTGTCCTGACTCCAAATCTAGTATTCTGTCTACAGCCCTACACTGTTCCTCTGGATTGGCAGTCAAGACTCTTTTTGACTTAGTTCCAACCTGTCTTTCTAGACTCGTTTTCTGGGGGCTAATAATAAATTTTAGCATCTCATTACTCAGACAGACCTCAATAATGATCATTTGGATTCTTCCTAGGTGAGCAACTCAATCCTTGAGGGCTGTTCTTGGGCAGTCGACCATCTAATGTTCTTCTTCCCTCAACCTACTCATTGGTGTGCTGGTAAAATATTTAACAACCAGATCTTGGGGGGAGGGGAGAAGAAGCATGTGAGCAACATGTTTTTAAGTTTAGTCCGGGGGCAGCTAGGTGGCACAGTGGATAGAGTACTGGCCCTGGAGTCAGGAGGACCTGAGTTCAAATCCGGTCTCAGACCAAACACTTACTAGTTGTGTGACCCTGGGCAAGTCTCTTAACCCCATTGCCTAGTCAAAACAAAACAAAACAAAACAAAAAAAAGTTTAATCTGCAGGAAACCTAGATTTCAAGCCTCATTCCATGACTTGCTCTGTGACTACAGGTAAATGACTCACTCTACCTAGAGAGAGACACCTTTAGAGAAGCATGGACTAGAAGCATTGGACTAGATGACCTCCAAGGTTCTTTATGGTTCTAAATTGGGATAGATTGTATTTTCTAGGTTAAAACTAGTG
The DNA here is from genome assembly GCF_003287225.1 of Phascolarctos cinereus. Lineage (NCBI taxonomy): Eukaryota > Metazoa > Chordata > Mammalia > Diprotodontia > Phascolarctidae > Phascolarctos > Phascolarctos cinereus. Next base: position 394,245,793 of record NW_027556098.1, read on the forward strand.
AAAACCCTCTGACAATCCATACCCTTATTAGCTGCCTTCTGAGTGCCTAGTAATGTTTACTGAATGACCCTCTAGAGTGGTGACTTTCAAATAATGGAACCTACCTCAATTCAATTCATTGAATGTTTATTAAATGCATCCTGTGTTCTTGCTGATTCAGATTGGTTGGCTGGTTGTTGTCCTTCGTTCTCGAAGAGGACCAAAACAGCATCACTGTGTTAGAGTCAAGTTATAGTGTATCTGAGTGTGGCTGATCAGACCAATACGAGCTTGGAATGCTCTACCACAGGGTGGGTACAAATAGCCCATGTGAACATTTGGGGTGGATTCTCTTAAGTTTGTGCATCTTGATTTTCTCTTGAGTTATTTCAATTCTGCACAGCACCTTTTCTGATGTGGGCACGCCATGCTGAGCAGTCCTATGCTGGTGTCTCCCACGTCACACAATCAATTCCTAAGTTCTTAAGAGAGAAGTTGAGAGTGTCCTTGTATTACTTCTGACCACCATCTGAACGCTTGCCCTGTGTTGAGTTCTCCATAAAACAGTCTTTTAGGCAAGTGTGTAGATAAACAAACAAACCCAATCCCTGCCTTCAAGAAACTTATATTCTAATAGAGGAAACAACATGTATATAAATAAATACAGTACAAAGAAAGTTGGAGACAGAGAAAGAGAGAGAGAGAGACAGAAAGAGAGAGAGAGAGAGAGAGAGAGAGAGAGAGAGAGAGAGAGACAGAGAGAGAGACAGAGAGAGAGACAGAGACAGAGACAGAGACAGAGACAGAGACAGAGACAGATAATGACCTGAGACTGGGGCATTCCTTCCTAGATGAGAGGGACAGCTGACTGAATTCCCTAATCTATCATAACATAAAGAGGCTTTCTTTGGGATTCCAGAAAGTTTGGGAAAGTATTTCAAGGCTGGCTTACTAAGGTGTCTCTTTTCAATAGTGAGCATCTGGATTCTGCCTAGGTTAACCCTGGGCAGTCTACAATTCAATATTCCTCTTCCTCCAACCCCACCCAGTTGTATGCTGGTAAAATATTTAACAATTAGCTCTGAGGATAGGGAAGTGTGTGGGCAGCATACTTTTAAGTTCAATCTCAATTATTAATATTTTCTCCATTTCCCACTCTGTTCTCCATCCATAGCCCTGCCTGGTTTCAACTCCACAGAACAAGATGCCCCTCCCAGACTAAGCTGATCTCACCACCATGCTGCTAACTCAAGCCTTAAGTACCACTTCTCTCAGCCTCCTCTCCTCTCTGATTTGGAGGCCTGGAAAGTGGAGTACAGTACTGAGCTCCCACCAAAGCTTGCCTTTATAGAGGGCAGAAATCGGACTACCAGTCTTCACATCAACAGCCCTCCCTGGTTTCAACTCCATGGAACAAGATGCCAAACTCTGCTGTATTCCCTGACCCTCTTCCTTCTCCCCCCATTCCCAACTTCCTTTTGTGGGTTGTCTTCTTCCAATTAGATCATAAGCTCCTGGAGAGCAGGGACTGTCTTTCTTTTTTTGCACTTAGCACAGTGCCTGACACATAGTAGGCACTTTAAAGCATATATTGAATTGAATTCTGTCACCTTCTTAAGTCTAGAAATCAACAAAACAATAAATAAAACCTCTATTTGTAGCATTTGCTGATTTCTGAGGAGTAAATGCTCACACTGAAAATTTAACAATCAGCTCTCCTGAGCCAGTATAAACTGGCTCTAGTACCCACTCCTCATCTCCCCCAGGGCCATTGGACTTACATGAAGGTTCATTACAGAAAGCCTGTGGAACTGAGATTCTTTGGCTTGAGGAAGAGATATCTTAAGGTCATGTTGGTGTTGACCAAGAGAAGGGTCAGAATGAAGACAAAAATCAATTCTCTGATTCTACTGAGGATAACATGAGCAGACATGGCTGAAACCATCACTGGAGGGATTTAGGTCACACACACACACACACACACACACACGCATACACACACACACACATAGGCTTAGCTACCTGTCAGTGCTACAGTAGCTGATGGGGGAGGCTGTGTAATGATGGTAAAGCCTTGGTTTTCTCTGGTGCCTTCCTCCTAAAGAGCTCATGGTGCTCTCAAGCTATCACAACCACATTTCTCCTTCCTGTAGTTTCCTTGTCGCGACAAGCAGAGCTAGAATGAAGGTTCCAGACTCTCCACTTGGTTTACTCTTCCGTACGCTGGGCTGCCTGTCCTGTGTGAGCTCTGTGCCTGGCATGGCTTGGGGGGCATACTGCCTCAGTGTAGGGGAAGGGACCAGATGCTCTTTGGGGCGTTTTCCATTTGGAGGGTATCTAGCACAGGAAGAGCCTGTCTTCTGCCTCTGTGTACCGTTTTGGGACAGGTAATTCCCCAGGACTGGTATGCACTCCCTTCTCCCTACCACTTCTTACAATCCACCTCCTGCCTTCCAAGCACAGTCAGGTGCTGCTGCTTAAACAGCTACCTCCCCGATGTCCTTGCTCTTTGTTCTCTTTCCCTTTTGAAATGGCATCACATCACTTCATATCTACTTACTTGGGTACATCCTCTACCCCTCTCTGCCCCTCCTTTCTCTCCCCCCCAAGATCTTTTGGCCTGGGATTGCTTGGTTTTTGTCCTCGCATCCCTAGCACCTATCATGGTGATAAGCACATAGTATGTGCTAACAAATATTCATGGAATTGAATATGACCTCATAGAATCATAGCTTTAAACCTTGAAGGATCTCTCAAGATCCAACCTACTCAGCTGCAGATAAGGAAACTGAGGCTTATAGAGGTAAAATGACTTATCCAAAGTCATAGAGGTAGTAAATAGCAGAGCTAGGATTTACATTCAGGTCACATGACTTCACATTCATCACCTTTTTCTGTTGCAAAAATAACAAGCAATAATAACTAATTTTTGTATTGCAATTTAAAGTTCACAAAGGGCTTTTGCCACCATAACCTGGTGAGGTTGGTACTTCAACTTCCTTTTAGAGATGAGGAAAGCAAGGCTGAGAGGGGTGAATTGACTTGACTATAGTTACATAGCTGGTGAGTATCCCAGTCAGGATTCTAACCTATGTCTCTCTTAAATCCAATTCTACTCACAAACCTGGGGTCATGTCCAGTCATCCTCATTGATATCTGGCCATTGGACCCAGCTGGCTTTGGAGGAGAAAATGAGGCTGGTGACTTTGCACACCCCTCCCTCACTTCAGTCCAATTCACTTGCAAGTCATGGCATCACCCTCCTGATATTACTGTCCTCTTTGAGAAGAAAGGACAAACAACAACCCTGGGGATTACAGGTGAAAATCCTCTGTAGCTAGACCAGGAAACCTTAACTTGTGCTGTTTGACATCTCTTCAGAGTAGTCTGCTGAAGGCTATGGACTCCTTTTCAGAATCATTTCTTAAAAAACGCATAAAATACAATGCACGGGATTACGACAGACACCAATTATATTAAAATGTAGTTATCAAAACAACAACAACATATTCAGAGGCTCCAGATTCAAAAAAACAAAAAAAACAAAACTCTGGGCCCTGATTAAAAAACCGTAAGCAGTTGATTTTTTTTTTGTCCAGCCCTCAACTTTGACCACTTTGCTCATCATCATTTTTCTTGCAAACCCAGAGCTCAGGGGTTCTGTGCCCACTCAAAAGATCCAGGGCAATTCGGCCTTGCAGAAGGAAGGCTTGGGTGTGGCAACTAGTAGTAGATGGATTCAGCCTTGGAAGGAGACACACAGGGGAGACCAGTTTCCCCACTTCTTTGTAAGAGGAGCCACACAAAGGGCTAAGTTTATACATTCATTTTGTGGTAGAGAGAATTTAAATAGCTTTCTAAAAGGTATTTTTATCAATGGCTTTTCAGGACTCCTTGAAAGGGCTCTCTTCCCCCGCTTATGCATGTGCTTGTGCGCGCTCTCTCTCTCTGTCTCTCTCTCTCTCTCTCTCTCTCTTCCTCTCTCTCTTCTTTCTCTCTCTCTCTCTCTCTCTCTCTCTCTCTCTCTCTCTCTCTCTCTCTCTCCTCTCTCTTTTCTCTCTCTCTCTCTCTCTCTCTGTCTCTCTCTCTCTCCTCTCTCTCTTCTCTCTCTCTCTCTCTCTCTCTCTCTGTCTCTCTCTTTCTCTCTTTCTCTCTCCCTCTCTCCCTCTCTCTCTCTCTGTCTCTCTCTCTCTCTCTCTCTCTCTGTCTCTCTGTCTCTCTCTCTCTTTCTCTCTCTCTCTCTTCTCTCTCTCTCTCTCTCTCTCTCTCTCTCTCTCTCTCTCTCTCTCTCTCTCTCCTGTCAAGGAAGGGGTTTCCCATAGTAGCAAAAAACAGGACAAAAATGCCTGGGTGCAGCCTACACTGGCCCCAAGGGGATTTGCCAAATGACTGCAATTATTCTACAAGCCCATTTCATTTGATCTCAAATTCAGATCGCTTAACTTTCAGTGGCAGCCCCATCCTGACAGATTTAGTATGTGCTCTGCTCTGCTCAGGGCTCTACTAGAAACTGTCCAAAGAGAAGCACAGAGAGCCTCCCCTCTTTTCTTGATCTCGGGGACTTTGAGATCTGCCTACTCCATGATATTCCCACTTGGGGCTGCCAGGCTCTGGAGGATCTAAGCCCCAAATGAGCTGCTCCCTTCAAAGGGAACAATCTATTTGGAGTCCTAATCCTGTGTTCCCTTTAAGAAATCACTTAACTCCTCTGAGCCTTGGGTTTCCTCATCTGTGAATTAAAGAGGTGAGGAGAGGCCTTTGTGACACAGTGAAAGAGTACTGGACTAGGTACCACGTAGACATGGGTTCAGATACTGCCTGTGACACTTGTTAGCTTCATAAGTAGGGGCAAGCCATTTGAAATCTCTGAGACTCAGTTTCTTCCTTTGTAAAATGGAAGTAACAAGCCCTGAAGTGCCTGCCTCATGGGGTTGCTGTGAGGCTTAAGTGAGATTGTATGTTTTGCCAACTCTAAATTGACATATAAACATTAGCTAGTATTATTTTGGAAGGCTTGGGTTCATTGTTCTCTACTTCATCACACAATAATTCCATAATCCTGGGCAGGTAGGTGTCGCAGTGGATAGAGCACCGGCCCTGAACTCAGGAGGACCTGAGTTCAAATCCGGCCTCAGACCAAACACTTGACACTATTAGCTTTGTGACCCTGGGCAAGTCACTTAACCCCAATTGCCTAAAAAAAAGAAAAAAAACTGCAAAAAAAATTCTATAATCCAGCAGCTTCTAACCAAGTCAGCCGGGGTTAGGACCCACTGGATCCAGAGCCAGAGACTTAAGTAGCCACCAGAGAAGAGGTGCTCCAAGGTTGGGAAGAACCACTCCAAAGTGAGAAGGTACACGCCTTTTCCATCGACTCCCCAGTGCTTATAGTTTCTCATAGACTCACACAATCTCAGTGTTGGAAGGGGCCCCAGGAGCGATACAGCCCAGCCTGTCCTTGAATTGAAATTTTCTCTACAATTCCAACAAGCAGTCATGCAGATGACACTTGGAGACCTCCAGCAATGCAGAGCTCACGAGCTTTTGAAGCAACTCATTCAGTTGACAATTCCAAAGAGAGTTTTCCTTATGTTGAACTACTTTCTACCCTAAAACATCTACCCATTGCTACTAATTCTATCTCAGCCAAGCAAAATTAATCTAATCTCTTCCCTATGAGGTAACCCTTTAAATGGAAGACAACTATCAGCAATAGCTCATAATAGCTAACATCTCTGTAGCGCCTAGTAGGTGTCAGGCACTATGCTAAGCACTTCACAAATATTATCTCATTTGCTCCTCACAACAATCCTGGACATTGGCTGCTATTATGACCTCCATTTTACAGATGAGGAAGCTAAGATAGACAGAGAGTAAGTGACTTGCTCAGGGTCACACAAAAAGTGTCTGAGGGGAGATCTGAATTCAAGTCTTCCTGACTCCAGGCTCAGGGAGCTATACCTGTGCCAATTAGCTGCTATTCAAAGGCCATCTAATCCAATTCCATTGTTTTACAATTGAGAAAATTGAGGCCCAGAGAGTCTGTGACCTTCTTTAAGGTCTTATTATCATCATAGGCAGGATTTAAACCCAGGTCCTCTGACCACTGGGCCGTTGCTATTTTCACTGTCCCAGACTGTCTCCTTGAGTCACTTAATTATATACTCCCCTGTTTTCGTCTTACGTTATTTCATTTTATGCTAATCAGATTGTCAAGTTCATGAGGACTGGAAGCCTGTCTCACACTTTGGTATCTCCTATAGCCCCACCAGACAGTTAGTAGATGCCACAGAAATTCATGTTGATTGAATCACAGTTAGGAAAATCAACGCAACACTGTTCACTTGTTCTGGAATCCCACAGCACAAGAGTCCGAAACCATGGGAAAAGCCAAGACCAGCTTAGTGAGATGATTGCCTCTCTGGTATGACTTATGTTGACTCCAGTGAATCAGGAAAGTTTGACCTGACAGATCTCACAGAATTGTAAGGCTCAAATGAGAAAATGTATGTAAGTTGCTTTGTGAACTTCAAAATGTTAAATAAATGTCCTTTGTTTTTGTTGTTATTACTATCATCACCACAGCTTGGTGTCATAGATAGGGAGCTGGTCTTAAAGTCTAGAAGACCAGGATTCAAGACCTCTGACCCATTCTGGCTGTGTGACCTGGACAATTACTGAACCTCACAGTGCTCTAGAAAACTCTCTAAGATGATAATTTGCAGACAAGGTACCTATTGGCAGTGATGGAGGGAGTTTCCTCACCTGGAAGTTCCCTAAACTAATGAGATCACAGGTCCAGTACTCCCTGCTCCAATTATCACCACCACCAGCAGCAACATCATTAGCATCACCATCCCTCGAGGTCCAGCTAAGACTAGAATTTCCCAACCACTCTGCCCTTTCCTATCTAACTCAATAACCATCCCTCCTTATTTGCATTCCTTTAAACAATGAAGAACTGATTAGAAGTTTTAATTGTTTCTGGAAACTTTGAAGTCTTAGAGCTGTGTGAAAGGCCTACTTTAAATGTTTCACAATAACGGGGCTGAGAACAAATTCCAGACTTAATTTATCCAAGAACTTGTTAAAATTCCCTCTGTGCAGTCACTGAAGGAATGCGCTTTTGAAGTCATTTACTTACCAATAAATTACAATGGTCTGAAATCATTAGTAGCAAAGTAAATTGTTTTAATTGATCTGAACCTCCTTACGACCCAAGAACTTTGTTTCTGGGCAACTGCACTTTCTAAAGGTCTAAAATAACAAATTAATCCTGTCTGAGCCCTGTCATCTTTGGAATGGTTCCTTCTTCCAGAAGCTCTGGTGGAAAGGGAATCGATTGGGAGAGATTTGGCCAAAAGGTACAAAGAACAGAGGAAGAATTCTTTAAGTTTGGGTGTCTATCTGCTGAGTTTCTGTTTGTTAGTCCTGCCTGATGGGCTAAGATGTGGAAAGAAGAGAATTACAAGGAGGAACTTAGTGTTCAGTCACCTCAGGCAAAGAGACCCTCAGAAGAGATTTTCAAAGTCAGTATACTTTGGAAGAGAGTTGAGATGTTTTCTGAGCAGACAGAACATCCAAGCCAACAAGTATTTATTTAGCATTTACTAGGTGCCAGGGACTCTGCCAGGCAGCAGGGACATAAACAGAAAATGGAAAATAATTCCTACTCTCTAGGAGTTTCCATTTTGTAGGGCATTTCTTGATAAAAATCTACTTTACCCTTTCAGCTTCAGAGAACCAAGTCCTAGATGTAGAGTGGCCCCTGTACAGTCTCTCGTGAGAGATTATACGGTAGAGCCACAAAAGTGCTAGCTAGCATGGACACAGGCCAAGAAAACTTTGGTTTCTAAACCAAGATGGTGCCCTGGATCTCATTCCTCTATGAGGATATGCCATGTCTGGAGGCTTTGCCTCTTCTCCCTTAGTTTTGGCACCAGGGGATAAAACGGGAATATACTTGGAGGGGAAGCAGAGCTAGGGCATGGTGGTCACTAACCCTGTCCTTAGGTTCATGGGATCCTAGATCAACATTTAGTTCAAACCCTTCATTTTACACAGGAGGAAAATTGAGGCCAATAGAAGTGAAGTGACATTTCTCAGGCTACACAGAGAGGATATGGCAGAGTGTGCATTTGAACTCAGTGATGAGACTCCAAATGCAGCTGTCTTTCCTGGGCACACTTCTCGGGCGTACTTCTCCCACATATGGGATTTGGTATCTTTCATTCCTTCCTTCTTACTACATTGTTCTTGACTGACATACAAGAAGCTTAGGGATGATATTACTTGGGGATTTGCAGACAGACAGTAGTGATGGCCATATCCAAGTTACAGTGTTCATTTCACTCAGTGTCTCTATGACCACAGCCTGTCAGGTCGGTTAAATTCTCTTCAACATGGACTGGAGCTTTCTGGGAGGGACCATAGCTGGATTAGTGTAAAAGGCAGAAGCCCCTGTTAAAGCAGGCAAGAACTCCAGGGGTGAGTGGGGGCTGGTCCAAGGCTGGGGGCCTGAGGCAAGATCCTAAACACAAAAAAGACTGTGACTGATGTGAGCTAAATCAAATAGAGAGGCAGGGGGATCCTACAAATCCCCTTTGCACACAGCCCTGCCTTCTCTTGCCAGCATAATGACAGGCTGACCAAACAAGAGAATGGAAGGGCTCCCACCAAGCTGCCTTTAGAACAGCTGGGCCACAAACTAACACAACAGTTTATCTTTCCAGCACTAACAGAGGGGAAACTGAGAGGCAAATGTTAACCGCCTAAGCAGAGAATCATTTACATCTTAGTAAAATCTCTGGTTTCATGAGTCTTGGCTCAAAGATCTAGAGCCAGGAGGGACCTTGGAGGCCATTGAGTCTGACCCCTCCCCCTAATTTTACAGATGAGGAAACTGAGGCCCAGAGAAGATCATAGTTTAGAGATAAAAGGGGCCATCTGGTTCAGTTCCCCTCCTCCCATTCTCCACCATTTTACAATGAAAAACTAAGGCCCAGAGAAAGAGAAACTACTTGACTAAGATAACAAGTGGCAGAGGTGGAATTTGAATCCAGGCTCTCTGCTTCCAAATCTGGTTCCTTTTCTACAGCACTATGCTTCTCCCCACTGGAAGGAAAGAAGTCTTGGGGGTGGGGTTTCATGGTATCACCCAGCTGGATCTGAAGTACAGTATTTATCTCTGCCACAGAATTCCTGAAGGATCTGGGATTTTCTCAATTTAAGGAACTCCTGCTGTCAAAGTGGATCAGAATCCATTAGTAATGACTTTTGAGGCAAGTCACAGGGAGTCCCTCTGAAGTGGGTCACACAGTCAGTAAGTGACTGATGCAGGATTTCAAGCCAGGCTGAGCATCCCTTGTTGGGGTAAGTGAGGAATTTGGTTCCCTGGAGGCCTAATATCATCCTCTGCAAGGTGGCTTCTCTCTATCCCCAGTACCTCTACATTATCTCTCCCATTATCTCCTATGCCCTTCTCACATATGCTAGCCTGGTTCAGTCCGCCATCACCTCTCACCTGAACTATTGCAAATAGTCTCCAAATCATTTGCCCTTCTGTCTCCAATCCAACCTCCATGGGCTGCCTGAGATTCCTAAAACACAGATCTGACCACGTCACCACTCCTCCTCAAACATCTTAGGGGTATCCCTATTGCCTCCAGGATAAAATACATGCCCTTACTCTGGCATTTAAAGCCTCCAAAGTTTGTCTCCTACCTTCCTATCCTTCCGGTTTTCTTTCTTATTAATTCTCTGTCACATCATCTCTCTGTTTCTGTCAACCTGGCCTCCTAGCTGCTTGCTCCTTAATTCCTTTGTTCACACCTTTGCACAAATTGTTTGCCCTTCCCCATCTCCCCCCATGTCTGGAATTCAATTCAATTTAATTCAATGGAACAGACATTTATTGAGTGCCTACTATGTGTCAGATGCCAGGGAATACAAACACAAAGACAAGATAGCTCCTGCCCTCAAGGAGCTCACAGTCTAATGGGGGAGACTACATGCAAAGATGTACCCACAAGCTATAGACAGGCTAAGTAAGGAATAATCAACAGAGGGAAGGCACTAGAATTGAGAGGGGTTGGGGAAGGCTTCCTCTAGGAGGTGCACAGGTTGCATTTTCCCATTAAAATATAAACTCCTCGAGGGTAGGCGCTGTTTCATTTCTGTCTTTGTATCCTGGTTTAGTGCCTGGCATGTGGGAGGCTCCTGAAAAATTCTGTGTCACTGAATCGCACATTCCGAGTTAGAAGAGACCTTAGTGACCACTGAATTCAACCTTCTCTTTTCACAGACAGGGAAACCAAAAATTAAAAGGCCAGAGCAAAGGCCCCAAGAAATTAAAAGACATACCCAACCTATAGAGGCAGTAAGGATCCAAGTCAAGATTTGAACCCAGCTCTTGGGACTTGAAATCTGTTGAAGTCCCAATGACTTGTGAGCCAGGAAGAGGTAAAGGATAAAAAATGTCCTGGGCAAGGTAGCTGGGAGGGGAGGAGAGGATTCCAAAAAGAGATTTTTCCAGTTCCCCTATGAAATAAGAGATGGAGGAAGCAGGTCCCACAGCCAAATCCACTAATCTCTCAGAGGAAACAAATGTTAATAGGCACCACTTAAAATGGAAAGGGAGTCTATTTCTCCTTAACTGTCTCTGGCTGCACAAAATTCTGAGAAGCTATTGAAGGTAAATTGCTGGGTTTCCAATTTTAAAGCCGCACTTATCCAAGCACGATCAGTCTTCTCCGATAGTGGCAGAAAATAATAAGAGGCTGATTCTAACTTGCCGGAGTGCCCAATAATGCCGGGGCTATCACATCCCCATTTCATTATGGCAAGACAAAGTGCCCTTTAAACAAGTTTATTGATATGAGAAATTGCCCCAATCACTTTCCTTTGTGTGAATCCCCTCCTGGATCCAGCTCTGGCTGGTGATGCTGCATCCTGAAGGGTGTTGCCCAGATGGATGGCAGGGTGGCAAGGTGCAAGGGATTCAGACTCAGATGACCCAATGTTTCATCGAGGGCTTGGCTATGTACTAGCTGGGTGACCTTGGGTGAGCTGCTTGCCTTCCCTAGACTTCAGTTTCCCCAACTGGCAAATGAGGGGTTGGGGGAGAGGGTTTATGTCAGATAATCCTCAAGGTCCCTTCCAACTCTACCGTATTAGAATCTGAGAGCTGGAAGGGACCTCACTCAATGGCCATCTATTCCAATCCATATCCCCCAAAAGAATCCCCACTGTCACATACTGGACAAGTGAACATCTAGCCTTTGTTTGACTACCTCCAGCAAAGGGTAACTCTTTACCTCCCAAGGCAGCCCATTCCACTATGGGACAGTTAGAAATCAGAATAAAATGACCTTAAGCCTAAATGTGACACTTTTTGACTGTTGCTCATTACTCCTGGTTTTTCTTATAAGCCGTGCTACGTTACAAGGGCATGAGTGTTCTCGAGGGAAAACAGAATATTCTGAGATGCAGAGTTGTCTCTGGGACTTCACAGGTATCCAGAGTTACTGAGTGACAACTTTTGGGAATAGAACCTCAGTTTCCAATGCTCCCCAGCCCCTTGGGACCTTTAGTTCTGGACGGTGGGGACGGTGGAGTGCTTGCTAAGGGAGCCTATTGGATAGGGAGGATGGTAGAAAAGGTGTCTCTATGGCAAGGGGGCAACTTCAGATAAGACCTGCCTGTTGTTCATGAGGGTTGGCTTAGCCCCAGACATCAGGACAGGGAGAAGTGGATGGAAACCATAGAAAGGCAGACTGTCAACCTAATGAAAAATGCCCTGACTGTTTGAGCTTTCCGAAAGTGGAATGGGCTTATTTGGGACTAAGTAGGGTTTTCCCTGCTGACCTCTGGGAGTTTCTTTGAGTGAGGGGCTGGATGCCCACTTGCTGAAGATATTGTTGAGGGAATTTCTATTCAAATATGGGTTAGAATCAATGGCTTCTGAAGTCCTTTAAGACCTGAGACTCAGTGATCCAGGGTCAGAGGAATGCCAAGTTAGGGAGAGATGGCTACCATTAGGGGAGGCAGTATGGGATACAAGGGAAGGAACACTGACTCTCAATTCAAAAGACCTGGATTCAAATTTGCCTATCACTGTGAGGTTGGGCTAGCTGATTTACCTTGAGCTTTCAGTTTCTTCATCTATAAAATGAAGGGATTGGATTAGATGGCCCCTGAGGTCCCTCCCAGCTTCAGATCTTCTAAGTCCCTCCAGGTCTCTGGGCCTCAGTTTCCCCATCTGTAAAATGACGAGGTTGGACTAGATTGCCTATGAGATCCTTTCCAACTTGAGCTTATGACCCTGAGGCCTACACCAGGGCATCAGATTTTGAGGGGGAAGAAGAGCATTTTTCTATTTTGATTTGAAAGCCAGCTGGGAGGCTTTGTCTCTGGTTCCCCTCCTCAGCTCCATATTCCAGCTCTGGTCCCTATAGAGGTTTCCTTGCTTCCTTAAGAGGCTCCAACAGCCCTCAGTGAGGAGGCTCATGAACTGAGCCTAACATGTAGGGCCGGAAGGGGTAGCTACTGGGCCCCAGGGCAGGAGCTAGGGAAAGGTTCTGGGGATGCTAGACAGTTGGGGTGTGTGTGTCGTGTGTGTGTGTGTGTGTGTGTGCGCGCATGTGTGTGTGTGTGTGTGCGCGTGCGCACGCGTGCTTGAGGGAAGGGACGCCAGGTGTCTCTAACACACTGGAGGTTTTCATCTCTCAACACTTAATGTAAAGATAAATGGAATGGAAAGGAGCGTTCCTCCCCCCTCAACCACGTAAACACAAAACTGCTGCAGACACGTAAGTAACATTAGGTCTGACACAGGGAAGGTGCGAGGCATTACTCACCCTGATAAGTTTAATCTATAATTTAGAAACGTATCATCAGAACGGAGGGGGTGAAAAAGAAAAGAGAGGAGAGCCTCTTAAATAACGCTGAAAGAAATTCCACCCTGAAATCATGGATACTCAGAGCTTAAGATGGGCCGCTCATCCAAGGGCAGAAATTTATCCCAGACTTTTAATAATTTGGTTTAGACAGATCTTAGTGCTGGAGCACTTTAAAGAGAATAGACTCATCTTCTTATCAGCCAAGCAGGGCTTCTGAGGAGCTGAGGGAAGGGGAGGGGTGAGGAGTCTGCTATTTAATGGCATCTGGAGAGCCAATGAGGTGTGTGTGGTGTGTGTGTGTGTGTGTGTGTGTGTGTGTGTTTGGAGGGGGGTTGTGAGTCCTCCCTCCCTCCACTCTGCTGCTGCTGTGGACATGGTGGTGGTTGACAGAATAGGTGAATAGGTGCAATCATGGCACTCTAGAACCATGGACAGGATGGAATTTTTTTAATGTCGTAGCACCATAGATTAAGAGCTGGAAGAGACCTTGAAAGTCATCTGGTTCTGGGCAGCTAAGTGGTGCACTGGATAGAGCAGTGGCTTTGGAGTCAGGAGGACCTGAGTTCAAATCTGGCTCAGACATTTGACACTTACTAGCTGTGTGACGCCGGGCAAGTCACTTAACCCAGATTGCCTCACAAGTAAAAGAAAGAAAGTCATCTGGTCCAATGGTGTCATTTTACAGGAGCCTAGAGACATTAAATGACTTGTCTAAGGACACAGAGTTTGATAGAAAATGGCAGAATGACCAGGGATACTCGGACGGTGTGAACATGGGTGACCCGGAGGACGGCAGTGACCTCAGCAGAAACCAGGAAGTGTGGAGAGGTTTGGAGCTGCTAGGTGGTGCAGTCTATAGAGCACTGGGCTTAGAGTCAGGAAGACCTGAGTTCAAATGTGGCCTCACACATTTACTAGCTGTGTGACCGTAGGTAAGTCACTTAACCTTGTTTGCCTTAGTTTCTTTATCCATAAAATGAGCTGGAGAAGGAAATGGCAAAGCACTCCAATGTTTTTGCCAAGAAAACCCCAAATGGGGTCACGAAGAGTCAGACATGACTGAAAAATGACTGAACAATGACAACACGGTAGGCTTTAAAGAGGGAAGCCATTGAGGTCTGCTTTGGACATGCTGAACTTGGGGTGTTGAACAGACGTCCAGCTAGGGATGCTGGGGTCACACTGAGGATTGGGAGAGACAAGAGGACTGGATATGTACTTTTGGGAATGTCCCTAAATTTCCCCAGACCTCAGTTTTCACACCTGTAAAATGGAAGTGTTGGACTCTGGTCTCTGAGGTTCTTTCCTATGATCCTGTGATTTCTCTGAGCCTTGCTTTATCCATGTATAAAACGGAAGGGTTGGACTAGATGACTTCTGAGCTCTGTTCCAGCTTGAGGTCCCTATGGCCACTTGTACCTCTGTTTCCTTTACTTCTGTAAAATGGATGGATTGGATTAGATCAGGGATTCCTTAGTCTATTTTATCTGATGAAACCTATGGACCTTTTCTCAGAATAATGTTTTCAAGCGGTCCAATTAAAATATATAGGATTACAAAGGAAAACATTACACTGAAACAGTTATCAAAATATATTAAAAACAAAAAGAAGTTCCCAGTCCTTTGGTTAAGAAGGCCTGGACTAGAGGTTCTCTACAGGCCTTTCCAGTTCTAGATTTATTATTCTATAACTTGTACGAGCCTCATCTGGGCCGTCAAAGTAGCACAAGGGACAGAGCATAGACTTGGAGACCGAAAATCCTGAATCAAAAATTCCGCTTCAGGTGTTTACTGTGTGACCCTGGGCAAGTCATTTAAACCACTCTGTGACTCAGTTTCCCCATTCATAAAATGGAAATAATGATAGCACCTGCCTCATGGGGTTGTTTTGAAGAAAGAATAAGTTAGCCTATGTAAAACACTTCTCAGACCTGTAAGTGATATAATTACTATTATCTGTAAAATGAGAAGTTTGAGACCAGAGGCTTCTTCCTGCTCTAGAACCATTTCCCGCAGGATGTCATGGTAGCATTGACAATAACAAAGAAAGGCCTGCTGAATGAGGCATAAAGTCTTTGTGTAAGTGGCATCCAGCCTGGAAGAGGTAAAACTTGAGTCTGTTGACAGGCATGTCCTCCCTGCTCCTTCAGAGAGAATAGGGCACTGGAGACTTGGGAGTTTTGATGGGAAGGGGGAGAGGAGGGATGTCTGAAGAGGGAAGGGTAAGATTTTCTGGTCTTGACCTGCACCCTTCATCACTATCCCTTGTCCTCCATCCCTGACTGGGATCTAGAGGAGTGATTTTCTTGGCTGTCTCTGGGAAGAGGCTTTATCACAGTCCCAGCAGCCAGAAGCTTTTATCACATGCATTTTGAGAAATTCAGATAAGGTCCTCCTCTGATAAGGTATGCAGGAGGGATCTGACCGAGAGACCATTGGTCCAACTTTTGGCCGTTTATCTTCAGAGAGTGTCAATAGCTCCTGGCCTCTCTCCTAGAATGAATGCTTCTGACACTAACTGCTCAGACCTGAGATGCTATCTACACGAATAAGCTCCAGTGACTCCTGCCCTTATCAGTTTGAAGACTTCACTGGGGCCCTGGGTGCCAAAACTTTCTTGGCAGGCCCCCGATGAAGAGCAGGAACCTGTGGGTGGCCAAGGGCAGCAGCTTTGGTTACAGATGCTGGCTCTTCAAGAGCATCAATTGATCCATTAATCCAGGAGCATTTGTAAATCCCCAGTTATGTGCCAGGCACTGTCCTTGGTGCTGGAGATACAGTCATGAAACTCTTTGCCCTCAAAGAGCTTATAGTCTTTTCTAGGGAACAATACATACACAGAAAAAAAAAATTAATAGATATTAAATATGAGGCTCTCACAAAGTCACATAGTCTCTGATCTAGAAGGGATATCAGAGGCCATCTAATCCAATTCCCACCTAAGCTGGAATCTTCAGGCCCAAAAAGAGGTCATCTAACTTTGGCTAGGAGACTTGGTACAGTGAAAAGAGGGCCAGATCTGGAATTAGGGGACCTGGGTTCAAATCTCACCTCTGATGCTATATCTATGATCTTATGATACTATGAACCTTGAATGATAAAGATCTCACTACCACATTATCTCATCTGACCCCTCAATGATCCTGTCATATAGGTGATATTATTGACCCCATTTTAAAGATAAGGAAACCAAGGCTCAGGGTTTCTCAGGGTTATACAACTAATGTCTGAGGCAGGATTTGAACTCACGCTTTTTTGACTCCCAAGTATGGCACTTTAGCCACTGTTGGCTCTCTCTTACCAGTATTATTATTGTGATTGCTCCTCTTAGGGACATGTGACATGATGGCCTTACTCTGTTCCAAGGCCACAAATAATGTTGCCAACCCTGGTTGGCTGTCTCAGAAGTGCATTCCACTGGCTGTGGGGATGAGGTCAGGCAGATAAAGAGGAAGACTTTGGGTGGCTCAATGCAACCCATCCCACCCTTGGATAAACACCCAAAGCTCATGCTCTGGTGAGGGGAGGGCACAAGGGCTGGCCCATGTAAGCTCTCAAGGTCGTCCAGAGCTGTCGGATCCAGTATCCTCTCTCTGTTTAATATCATCATCATCATCACTATCACCATCATCATCATCATTATTATCATCACCATCACTATCGCCATCACCATCACCGTCACCATCACCATCGCCATCACCATCACCATCACCATCATTACCATCACCATTGCCATCACCATCACCATTACCATCATCATCACTACCACCACCACCACCATTATCATAATCTTCATCATTATCAACAACAACAAGAATAATTCATTGGGAAGAAGGGAGGGGGAAGGGTCATGGTAGAGGAAGTCTGGAATGCACAGGAAGGAATGAAGACATGGCTGGCCTGGGCACTTTCCTTAAAATGAAAATTCTGGTGGGAACAGATCAGTAAAAGGAAAAGGCCACAGGGGAGGAGGCTGCTGGGTCATGGTAGAACCTTTACTATTGTTCAGTCATGTCTGACTCTTCATGGTCCCATTTGGGCTTTTCTTGGCAGAGATGCTGGAATGGTTTGCAGCTTCCTTGTCCAGCTTGGAAGGGGTAAATTAAATTGATTATAGAGGGCTTGGGTTAGAGAATCCCAACTTTTCACCTTAAGAGGTTATATGACCTTGGCAAATGGCATGGAGCAGTGGGCAGAATTTTGAACTTGAGTTGAAATCCCATCTTTGATACCTACACAAGTCACTTCATCTCCCCCTGGCCTTGGTTTCCTCATCTGTAAAATGAAGGAGGTTGGATTGAGGGCTTCTGAGGTCCTTGTTAGCTCTAAATTGGTATTCCTAGGAATTACATCACTTCCCAGGTTGTCAGTTTTCTCCTCTGTAAAACAATGAGGATGAACTGATGACCACCCCTTCTCATTTGAAATGAAATTTGAAATGAAATCCTTTATTGGCTCTTCTCTCATACCCACACAGGTGACTGCTTCTCCTCTCCTCTCCCAGCCGAGACAGAGGTAGAATGAGTGGGGCTCTAGGAAACTCAGTTCTGTTCCCCCACCTCCCCCCCCCACCCCTCAGCGGTCCTGCATCTCTGGAAAAGGAGAAGGGTGAGAGTACCTAGAGGCCAATTAAAAGATCATTTAACAAAGAAAGACAGAGACCACATGGTATTTGCATCTTGAAGCTTTCACCAAATCAATACAAAAAAAGCTGTCTCTTTCCCTAGGAGTTTTCTAATTCAACAAAAGGCTAGACTGGCCTTTCTCTATGAAAATCTCCAATCGTTCTCAAAGGAGGGGGTCTGATTCCTCCAGGGATATGGTTCTAGAGCTGAGGTTCCCAGACTTTGGGGCAGCTCTACAGCCCCCATCACTAGTAGCCTGATTCTGCAACATTTCTCTCTGCTTTCCCTTCTCCATCCCTGAACAATGTCGGCTGACATGTGTTTACCTCTTTAAATGAAAGCACATTGAATTTAATTTCTGTTGGAGGCTTTCAGCTGCCTCCCCCCTCCACCCCCCAAAACTGCTGGAGATATAAACCAGGGAGTGAGTCACCGCTCTGGACTTGATCCTCCCCCTCATCCAATCCAATCCAGCATGTGTCCTACAGAGATGGGGATGAAGCAGGTGCTCTGCCCGAAAGCAAAGAGCTGGAGTCCCCCAGCTAAAAGATTACTGACTTTTAGGGGGAGGCGATCTCCACTTTGGGTCCAGCCTGGGAAAGAAAGGCATGGGAATACTCACTCCCCCACATTCCTAGGGCAAGGCACACACTTTCCAAAACATTTTCTCCTACTTGAATTTCACAGTAACCCTCGGAAGAAGGCTAAACAGGGACAATGTGATAGAAAAAGAAACTGAGACTTGGAGAGAGTGCTGCCTGCTGAGTGTTGCTCATTACTGAGCTGCTGAGTCCTAGAGGCAGCTGGGTGGCCCTGCAGATAAAGTGCTAGCCTCGGGCTAGGAGTCAGGAAGACCTGGGCTCCTAATCCTACCTGAGGCACTGGCTAATTGTATGACTTTGTGCTTGTTACTAAGCCCATCTCACTCTCACTTTTCTTATGGGCCCTTCTATCTCTAGCTCTAGGACATTTTGCTTTCCATACCACAAATGTGGGGATAATGGATGCCTTCTATACCTAGACTCTAGCTTTTCACAGCCTGGCCCATCTCACTGCCTGTTTGGAGGAGCATATGAAAGTGTGGGAGTTGAGGTCTAGAGGGCTGAATTTGAATTTTTCCTCCTACACTTAGGAAACTGTTTTTGTGATTCAGCTTGTCATAGTGGACCAATGACATCATGAGGGTGACTGTGTGGTCCTGGATAAGTCACAGAACCCTCCTGAGTATCAATTTCATTGTGTGTAAAAGGAGGATGATAACACCTGCACTCACTGCATCATACAGGTATGAGAAAAGTACTCTGCCAACCATAAGCCCTACTCAGGATTAATCAGAAACATGAGCAAAGGACAAATGAAGGTCAAGTGGCTCCTGCACCTGTATCTAGACGTTATGGTTTTTCCCCTTGACTCAGTAAGTGCTCTGGATATAATCAGTCCTTAATCAATCAACCGAATTTTTAAAAAAATGTATTTATGTCTTTGTCTTTACATCATTTTCATTTTGGAAGATATTTATCCTCCCTCCCCACCCCAGCAGCTGGATGGTTCAGCAGGTAGAAAAAAGACCTCAGAGTCAGGAAAATATGACTTCGATTCCCGCCTCAGTGTTTACTATCTGTGTGACCCTGAGAAAGTCACTTAACCTTAGTCTGCTTCAGTTTCACCATCTGTAAAATGGGGAAAATAATGGCAACTACTTGCCAAGGTTATTGTAAGGATCAAATGAGTTAACATGTGTAAGGTGCTTCACAAACCTTAAAATGCAATATAAATGCTATTGTTGTTATTATTAATAATTAAAAAGAAAGAGAATGCAGTAGTTTAAGAAAACCAACCAATACATCAACAGTGTCTGACAGTGTATGTAATATTCCACACCAATGGTCTTCTATTGGGGCGATGAAGGCAAGTGGTTACATTTTCCCCCCCTCCTTATTCAAAAAATACTTTTTTTGGATACATTTTGTTTTTGTTTTTACCCTACAGACACTCAAACAAATCCCTACAGAGTAGATTCTCCCCAAACAGGTAAGCAAAACCATATCATAATAGACTTCTGTGACTGACGGCACATATCACTTTCTTTTTATATAGTTAACCGCTTGTTGCTTTCAATAAATTGTTATTGATATCTTCTATTTTCCTGTCACCTACATTTCTAATTTACCCATCCACTGCTCCTCCTAGAAAGCCATCCCTCATGACAAAGAATAAAAGAAGGGGGGGGGGGAACCAGTTCAGCAAAGCTAGCCAACATTTTGAAAATGTGTGACAATCTGTTGTGCTCCGGACTCACAGTCTCCCACTTCTGCAAAGAAGCAGAGGGGGGAGCCTTTTCATATTTAATGATAATAACAACCAGCATTTACCTAGTGCCTACCATGTACCAGGCACGGTGCTAAGCATTTCTTCTCTGGGGCCAAGCTTGGTCATTGTAATTATACAACCTCCAGTTTCAACTTTCCATTTATATCAATTGTTTTCTTGCTTCTGTTCACTTCACTGAATTGTGCAACTTTTGAGGCTGAGTCTATGAGAAGCCCATACTTGGAGGCAGAAAGGATATCTCGCCTGAACCTTTCACTTTACAGGGCAGGAGACTGAGGCCCAGACAAATGAAGTGACCCAACAAAGACTGTACAGGGTCCTAGTATTATAGATTTAGAGCCGGAAGGGACCTCAGAGGCATCTAGTCCATTTTACAGATGAGAAAACAGGTCCATTGGGGGGCAAAATAACCTTCCCCAAATCAAAGAAGTTGCAATTTAAAATTATAGTTCTAGAGCTGGAGGGAACCTTAGAGGCCACCAAGTGCCATGCATTCATTTTATAGATAAGGAAATCTGGAGAAATGAAGGGAGTTGCCCATGGTCAAAGTGGTAGTGACAGCGGGGAGATTTGAACCCATGTTTTGAACCCAAACTGCCTCCCAACCCAAAGCTCTCTCCACTGTATGACATTTCTTGAGACCCCTTCCACACACACCCCCACCCCCAGCTCAGCCCAGACATTGCTGGCTCTTTCCATCACATGGGCAACCTAGCTAGAGAAAGGCCATTGTTTTCTGTATTTTCTCTAAATTAAAAACAAATCCTTTCCCGTTCCTAGGTAAAAAGAGTTAATTTTCAATTCAAGCGTGTGGGAGGGCATCCCTGGGGAACACGGTAATGAAGCTGTTAGTGCTAGTTGCAAAACAAATAGATAAATCAATGTTTCAATTTGCCTCATGTGAGAGAATGGGTTACTGTTGCTTAGCAATTCAAAGAACATTATTACAGGCTCTGGTAACGACCGAAATGGGCCAGGGGCACTACCAAAGTGGCTGGCTCTTGTGTTGTGGTAGGGTGACCATGAGCCTCCATGTTCTGATGACAATGGCAGGTCCGGGCTAGGGAATGACGCTAAGTAATGGAGCCTCAGTTTCCTCACCTGTAAAATGAGGACAGCAACAACAGCTGGCATTTCTATGGTACTTTAAGGCTTATAAAAGTCTTTACATGGCAGGTCTCATGTGATCCTCACTACAACACTGGAGAGTGGGGGCTACACCATTTTACAGATGAGGAAAGTGAGGATCCATTGTCTCAACTTAGTGTTGAGGCAGTTAGGTAGCTCAGTGGATGAAGCATTGGAGTTGGACTCAGGAAGACCTGAGCTAAAATCCGGCCTCAGACTCTTACTAGCTGTGTGACCCTGGGGAAGTCACTTAACCTCTTTTTGCCTTAATCCATTGGAGAAGGACATAGGAAACCACTCCAGTATCTTTGCCAAGCAAATAGAATTGGCATGATGTGGTCCATGGGATCATTACTGAACACCACCACCACCTCCTTCACAAGGTTGTCGTGAGGTTCAAATGAGTTAATGTACCCAAAGCGCTTTGCAAACCTTAATGCCACTATAGAAATATCAGCTGTCAAGATTAATTTTTTTTTGTCTGTGTTCCAGCTGCCTCATCAACTATCCACTGAGAAGAATGGATAGAGAAGACCAGTTGGCCAGGTAAGGATTTTGATTGCCGGTGTGAGGTGGCTGAAGACTCAACGTCTTAGCTAAGACAGCTGATGTGAGCTTAGGCCACATCAAGAAAGGCCAAGTACTCAGGAATAAGGCGGTAATGCCTCCTCCATCCTCTGTCTTAGTCTGGCCACACCTGGAAAACTGGATTCATTTCTGGGCATCATGTTTAGAAAGGATGTTGATAAGACAGAGGGTGTCTAGAGGAAGGCAGACAGGATGGTGAAGGGACGTGACCCTAGGTCATGTGATGATTGGTTGCAGGAATGGGGGATGTTTAGCTTGGAGAAGAGGAGATCCACATGGGGGTCACATGGAAGCTGGCTCCAAATATTTGAAGGCCCATTACATGGAAGAGGGAGTAGGTGCATTAGGGAAAGACTAGGAAAAACGGGTGGAAATTTCAGAGGGAAAGGTAAACTTGAGGTAACTTTAGATGAATTAGAGCTATGCTAATGTGAATAGGAGGGAGATGGTTGGTTCTCCCTTACTAGAGGCCTTTAAGCAAAGGCTAGATGACTACTTTGGGGGAATTTTTGTTCAGTTATAAGTTGGACTAGATGACCATTGAGGCTTCTTCTTACTCTGAAATTATATGAAATCTCCATTTTACAGATGAGCAAATTAAGGTTCAGAAATGATCAATGACTTATTAATGGGCACACAACTAGCCAGTGCCAGAAGCGGGCTTTGAACTCAGGTGTTTCTGACTTCAGGGCCTAGGAATCTATCCATTCTATCATGCACCTTCCTTTGTGCCCTTTCTTCCTCACTCATTCATCCACTCATTCACTCATTTATTCATTCATAAGTATTTATTGAGTGCTGCTATGTACAAAGCACTCTGACAAATAGTGTGGAGGATCCAAAGATATGCAAGAAAGGGTCTCTATCTTCAAGGAATTTGCAATATGGTTGAAGAGATAAGACATGTGCATGTAAGAATATAATAAATTATATGAAGCAGTCAATACTTAGAGTCAAAGGAGTATTGAAGGCTGCACTCTAGGAGTCCAAAGGAGAGAGAAATTAGTGGGGACTAAGATGGAGCAGGAAGGCTTCATGGACATAATGGGACTTGAGTTGCACCAACTGAAGAATTCAATTCAATATGCATTAATTACTGTTGGGCAGCTAGGTGGCGCTCCAATGGATAGAGTGGCCTGGAGTCAGGAAGACTCATCTTCATGAGTTCAAATCTGGCCTCAGACACTTACTGGCTGTGTTCCTGGGCAAGTCACTTACCCCTGTTTCGCCTCAGTTTTCTCATCTGTAACATGAGCTGGAGAAGGAAATAGCAAACCACTCCAGTGTCTTTGCCAAGAAAACCCCATATGGAGTCATGAAGAGTTGGACACAACTGAAAATGACTGAACAACAATTACAGTGTGCAGAACCCTAAAGAATGGGTAGAATCCAGATGGATGGAAAGAAGGGGAAGTTAATTCTCTTAACCAATCCGAGCCTCAGATTTTTTGTCTTGGTTGGACTAGGTGATTTCCAAATTCTATGATACTATGAAGTAGAATGGAATAGAAGAGAATAAAACAAAAGGGGTCATAGTTTATACTTTTTACTCCAAACTCTAGTTTACCAATGGGCCAGGGAAGTTGGTAAGGTGTTTTCAAGATTGGCTTAAGGTCACTAAGAAGAGAAGGGGCAGGGATTTGTGCTGAATGCTCTCCTGAAGTTCTGCCCTCCTTCCTAAATCTCTTCTAAGGTTGTATGACTGATCTCCTTAGGTGGGGCAAGGTGGGGCATCATATTAGTAGGATGCCAACCCACTGATCTGATTTTCCAGGGATTTGGGCCCTTGATGCCTCCATATCTTTGGCAGGGTACAAAGCATAGAAGAGTCCTCCAGTCACTGCTCAATTTCCCCCAAGGGAAATCCCCTCCTAGTTTTTGGTCTCTATACTTTAGCCTTGCCTTTATTCCCAGGCACCATCTCCACCTGGGGCTCTCCCCATGAAAGAAGATTCACCTGCCAACTTCTCAATTTACTACTTTTTTCCCCTTTAAATTAAGGATGTACCAGGATTATACAGAAGTTGGTCATTAGCGCTGGACTAAAATATGCTGATTTTATTTGGGGAGTGGAGATCAGGAATAATTTGGGGGGTGAGTGTGAGTTAAGGACTATCCACCATGAGAATGGGTTAGAAAGCCCTTTGCCCCATTTCCGGGTGCTCTGATGGTTTCCATGGAAACAAAGACAGAGCCAGCAGCTGAGTTGTTAGCTTGCTTGTAAATTTCAATGGCCATGTCCTTGGAACCTGGTGAGGGCATCTCTCTAGCGGCAGCATGAAGACACTTACCCTGGCACCATGTTAATAGTAAGGAGGGCAGGAATCCCTCTAAGATTCTTCAGGAAGTCACAGATACTTTAAGAGGAAACTGTATTTTCTATATTTTCTGACACGATACTCTGGCAGATCAGTGGGGTCATGAAGTTGGAGCTGGAAGGGGGCTCCAGAGGCCATCAAGTCCAACCCCCTCATTTTACAGATGGGGAAACTGAGACCCATGAATAGTAAGTGACTTGGCTAAAACCACACTGGTAGAAAGTAGGACCTGTTAGGGTATGTGCTTCACGGAAATAGGCTTCCAGAACCCAAAGCTACCTCCATGTCATGATCTGCAATATTAAACTTGCAAAATTGGTATTAATATTACTAAAGCACAGGTCTGATCATATGGCTCCCTCACTAAAAAGTCTTTTGGGACTTCCTATTATCTCTAGGATATAATACAAACTTCTCAGCATGGTCTTTAAAGTCTGTCCCCCTTTACCTCTGCCCCCAATCTGGCTCCCACCCACCTTTCAAGTCTTATTTCATATTTCCCCTCTTCATGTACTCTCTATACTAGTTGAACTGGTCTTGTTGTTGTTTTTAAACATCTCCCATCTCCTTGTCTTTGCCCAGGTTGTTTTCCACCATGCTAGGAATGTACTCCTTCCTTGCCTGTGCTTCTTAGACTCTCTCACTTCTTTCAAAGCAGAGCCAGTGGTTCCTCCTATGCAGTCCTTGCTCCTTCTTGAAATGGCTCGATCATGTTTTGTATACACCTTGAGTTGATTTCTTTGTGTATCCCCCCCCCCCGGTACAATGGACAGAAACAAGGGTAGGCAGAGCCTTTTTGGTTTTTGTTTTCCTTTTACCTCATACAATGCCCTACACATACTGGGCACAGAACAGATGTTTATGGAGCATGGAGGGACAGAATAAACATTTATTAATGATCTTCTCAAGGTTCTAGAGAGGTGACCATCCTGCTGCCCTGTTCAGACACCTCAGTTCTGGAGACCACCATGTAGGAAGGACATTGGCAGACTGGAGGTCACCCAGAGGGAAGGTGAAGGGCCTGGATACCATGCCCCATGAGCAGCTGTTGAAGAATCAGGGGAGGTACACATGGAGAAGAGAACATGGGGGGAGGGGGAACAAGAGGGAAGATATGATAGCTTTGTTCAAGCATCTGCAAGGCTGTTGTGTGGGAAAAGGGATTGGCCTTGCTTTGCTCGGCCCTAGACAGAAGAACCAGGAGTAAAGGATGGAAGCTGCTAAAAGGAAAATGCCCTCTTGATATAGAACAAGCTTCCTACCAACTAGACCTGTCCCAGGTGGAATGGGCTACAATAGAAGGTAGGTTCCTCATCACTGGAGATCTTAAAGCAAATACCGGATATCCACTTTCAGGGTATGTTGCAGGGGTTGGGGTGGATTCCTTTGGGTATGATCCGGACTAGATAGCTCTGAGGTCCCTTTCAACCTCTGATCCTATGCAGATGCTAGCTACAAAAGAAAATAATCCTTGACCACAAAGAACTTATAGACTACTGGGGGGGTGTTACTGCAACCTTTACACAGGTAAGTAAGTATGAGATAATGTGAGGTGGGAGACAATACTAACACCTTGGGGTATTGGGAAAGGCTTCCCCTAGGAGGCAGCAGCTGAGCTAAGGATGTTGACCCCAAAAGTGGGTGGAGGAACGCTGGGAAGCTGAGGTTGGGCTTCCTGGGAGAGAATCATTAAAGTGCAGAGGACTGAGTAAACAGCATTCCCTCACCAGAAAACTAACCGGCCTGAGCATGCCAGAGTTAAAAATAGAGCCATTATTGATTGGTGGGCTGCCCAGGGAGCCAAGTTATCAGTGCTCCATTGGCAAAATGACTAGGCTCCAGTCAATCCCCGAGGTAATTTATTTTTCCATTCAGCCAGCCAGGCTGTTGAGTGGCCCCTGCTGAAGGAGAGAGATGGACTCCAAGCATCTTGCTGCTCTGGCCTGTGCCAGGCAAGGGAGCCAAGGCTGCATGGGAGCCTAGTGTGTTCTATGTCTTCATCTCTCACCTGCCAATCAAGCCCTCACCCTCCAATCAGCTGACTAGTCCCACTTGGGTCTGGTAGAACACCACACTGTTCCAGAAATGCTTAATAATGTATGCAAATGAGCCTCCTTGGAGGGAGGCTGGTTTGAATGACAAGGTCGGAATCCTACTCTTTACCCTGCTCTGCCCTGCCCCCAGCCCCAACCAGGCTGATGCTTAGATCACATCCAGCCCAACCCCTTGATTTTACAAATGAGGAAACAGACAGGTGGAGGTTGTGGGATCTAAGAGACCATCTAGTCCAATCCTGTCATGATAAAGTTGAGGAAACTGAGGCCCAAGTAAGTTAAGTGACGACAACAAAAATCACATAGATATTAACAACCAGAGGCAGGATTTTAATCGAAGTCCTCTGAGGTCGGAGCCAACACATTTCCACGGGTGACAGTCACTCAGCTAGTAAGAGTCTGAAGTGCACTTCAAACTGAAATCATTCTGATTTGAGCTCCATGTGGCCCCTGGGGTCAAACGAGATGAAAATAACCCAATGTCATCGGCTCCATGTAACATGGTAACCCCAAAAGCTAATGAGATCTCAGGCTACATTGAGAAGCACAGTGTCCAGGACTGAGGAGGTTATGATCCTGCTGTATATGGCTTGGGTCAGACCAAGGATTTCTGGGCACTGTAATTTAGGATGGGCATCCGTGGGTTGGAGAACATCTGGGGCAGGAGGGCTAAGAAGGCAGAAGATATTAGGATTGAGTTGGATAAGGATCGGCTGAAGGAACTGGTGATGTTTGGCTTGGAAAAGAGAAGATGAAGGAGAGATGGAGACATCATCATTGTCTTCAAGAGCTGTCGTGTGGGAAAGACTTGGGCTTATTCCATTTGGTCACAAAAGGCAGAACTGAGAGTCTTGGCTGGATGGACATTAGAGAGAGGCAAGTTTAGGTTTGATGGAAGAAACTTACTGATGATTAGAGCTGTCTGAAAGGATAATGGGCTGCCTGGGGTGGGGGTGGGGGAAGTGAGTGGCCCATTCTTAGAGGTCTGCAAGAAGAGGCTTCTCTGGGATGTTGTAGTGGAGAATTCTTGACCTCCCTGGCTTCCTTCTGTCTTGGTCCTCTTTGAGAACAAAGGGCAAGGGGCAGCTAGGTGGCACAGTGGATAGTCAAGAGGACCTGAGTTCAAATCTGGCCTCAGACCAAACACTTGTCACTTACTAGCTGTGTGACCTTGGGCAAGTCACTTAACCCCAATTGCCTTAAAAAAAGAGAGAGAACAAAGGGCAAACCACAACATAGGCACTACATGAGCTAAAACCCACACCTTTTGCTAGAAGGCTTTCTTGGTCCCCCTTAATCTCAGTGCTTTTTTCCTCTGAGGTGACCCCCAAGCTAGCCGATCTTGTTTGTACATACTGTCTTTACATCTTGTCTCCCCCGTTCAATTGTGGAGTCCCTAAGGGCCCGGATTCAGGGTTTGTTTGTTTGGCCGTCGTGTTCCGAATGGTGTCTGACTCCAGGTATTTCGTTGTTCAATCTTTTCTGATTCTTGGTGATCCCATTTGGGGTTTTCTTGGCAAAGATTCTAGAGTGGTTTGCCATTTCCTTCTCCAGCTCATTTTACAGATGAGGAAACTGAGGCAAACAGGGTGAAGTGACTTGCTTGGGGTCATAGCTAGTAAGTGTCTGAGGCTTGAGTTGAACTCAGTTCCTCCTGAATCCAGGGCCGGCATTCTATGTCCACTGTGCACCAACTGCTATTTGACACATAATAGGTACTTAAAAATGCTTTAAAAACCCTCAACTTGTTTAGGTCTGAGTTAGACCAGATGCCACTGAGGTCCCTTCTAATTCTGAGATTCTGAGGTCTAGCAAAGGCTTAGCTAAAACCCTGACCCCTTTCCCTTCTCTCTCTAACTGAAAGTGATCTTTTCTATCTTTAATTTTTTTCTAATTCTTTATCTGCAGATAGCCAATGTAATGTGATAGATAGAGAACCAGACTCAGGGCCAGGAAGACCTGGGTTCCAATTCTACCTCTATCACATTTTTGCTGTATGACCCTGAGTGAGTCACTTAACCTCTCAATGTTCTAGGCAATTCTCAAAATTTTAAGTTGCAGAGTAGGTGCTGCCCTGCAGTGGTGGAGGAAGTTTCTTCACCTGGGAGTTCCTTAAGACAACAAAGTTACAGATCTGGTCCCTATCCTTGTGTGTGAGACACTGCGCTGACTCAAACAAAGAAACTCAACAACATGCAAACGGAAACATCATTTAACGGGGAAAGAACCTTAAAAGGCATTAGTGCTTCTAGCCCAGTGCCTTTAGCCCTCCTCCTGGACAGCGATCCCCATGGATGTACAGCCTAGTGACTGCAGAGGGGGCTACAGTCATAGCTGGTGAAGAAGGTCACGTTCTTAGCTTGGTACTTTCAAATGGTTCAGCATGGGAAATGGACACAATTTTATCCATGGAAATGACACAGAAAGGCCAACAACGTCTGCTTCACCTTCCACCCTAAGGACCAAGGGACTTGTCCATCTGACTTGCAGCTGAGACCTTCCACATGGATTGTCTCCCTCATTAGAATGTGAGCTCCTTGAGATCAGGGACCATCCTACTTTTTCTGTTTCTATCCCCAGAGCTTTGCACGTAGCAAGTGCTTAATAAATACTTCATTCATTCATTCATTCACTCATTCATCAAGAAATACCTTGTTTTGGAAGTGACAGCTGAACTGAGCTTTGAAGAAGGTTAGGTATTCTAAGAAATGGAAATCAGAAAGGAGTACATTGAAGGTATGGGAGACTGGACTGGACAGATATGGAGGTATATGAAGACAGACTGGACAAAGGCATAGAGGTAGGTCAATTTAGTTCATTAGCCTAATAGCAGGCTAGCTTAACTGGAAGAGAAAGTATGCAAAGTATGCAAATGGAATATAAACCTGGTAAAGTATGTGGGAGTTGGGTTCTGGAAGGCTCCGAAGGCCATGCTAAGGAGGCAAGGGGGAGTCATTGAGGATTTTTGAGTAGGAGAGTGATGTGGTCAACCTCTGCTTTAGGACTATCAATTTCGAAGTTGTGTGGAGCATGGTTTTCGAGAGGGGAGACATCGGAAGCAGGACGACCAATTAGGAAGCTACTGCAATAGGCCAGGGGAGAGGTGATGAAGGCTTGAATTGGGGTCGATGTTGTGTAAGGGGAAGAAAGGGGAGAGATGGGAGCCATTAGATTTTCTGTATCATATCTATTTTCATATCTCCAGTGTCTAGCTCAGCATCTTGCTCACAGCATATATAACAAGAAATACATATTTTTTGAATTCAATAAGTGTGGGTGACAGCTCCATCACGGGTTATTACTGGAACAAAAAAAAAGTTCAATTCAATTCAGCACCTACTATGTGCAAAGCAATAGTTGAGCTTGGCTTAGCACCACTGTTATTAAGCTCGGGATACCTGCAGTAAGAGGGGGTGGGACAGGGAGCAAACTAATTTATTTGGAGCTACAGGAAGGATCCAGGTGGTAAGACTTCACTTCAGTATCCGTTGGTATCCAGCTCTCTGAGCCAATCTCATTCTTCCAAACCATAACATCCTAACAAACTTTAATCACTCTGGGTCTCAGTTTCCTCATGTGTAAAATGAGGGGTTTGGTCTTGATAGCATTCCAAGGTCATTTCTAGCTCCGAATTTATGATCCTATATTCCTCTGGCTGGATTTCCTAACTTGGATAGGATTTAGCTCTGTCCTCTGAGGACAGAGACCTCACCCTTCCATTGAAGAGACAAAGGCTTCTCAGGGCATGGGCAGGAGGGTGCATGACCTGTTCATGGCAGCCAAGGACCCAGTATATTGGGCTACACTGAAGCTTGTGCCATGGCCTGGGAAACTCTTGATTGACGGTTCTCTAATTGGCATCCTCACTTAGCTGAGTTTCTACCTTGCATTACATTTTCTGGACCAAGAGACAAATCTCTTGAACCTGGGAAGACTTAAGCTTAAATCTTGCCTCTGATAATGGTTGGGGATCTAATACTAGTTCCCAAAGTCCCTTGATATCCTTAGAACATTCTACTTGTGTGACCTTGGGTAAGTCACTTAACCTTTATGTGCCTCACTTTCCTTAACTGTAAAATGAAGGAACTGGACTGGATAGCTTTCTGCAGTCTCTTCTAGCTCAAGATCTCTGTCCCTAAGTTAATATTTGTTGTGGTTGTTCAGTTGTTTTTCAGTTATATCCTACTCTTTGTGACCCCATTTGGGGTCTTCTTGGCAAAGATGCTAGACTTGCCATTTCCTTCTCCAGCTCATTTTACAGATAAGGAAACAGACAAACAAGATTAAATGACTTGCCCAGGGTAACACAGCTAGTGAGTGTCTGAGGCTGGACTTGAATTTGGGAAGATGAGTGCGTCTGACTCCAGACCTGGTGCTCTATCTACTGCACCACTTAGCTGCCCATTAATATTAAGGATTACAAAAAAGAATAACTAATAGATAGATGATTCTGATTTGCCAAGTATCGTTCAGACATGATCTCATTCACATCTTACAACAACTCTGTGAAGTAGGTACTTACGGGTATTTTTAATCTTATTTTAAGATGAGGAAAATGAGGCTTAGCTAGTAAATATTTGAGACAGGATTTTAACTCAAATTTCCTGACTCCAAGTCTGGAACTCTGGCTGGGATACTTTTCAAGTACTCAGTTGCTCAGATAGAACCTCAGGTTAACATGCCTTCACCACCTACATTGAGAGACCTCGCCAACATTCTCCAGTTTTGTTTTAGCATCCCACAGTACCTTGAATGAAGTAAGTGCTTAATAATGTTTGTTGAATGAAGCGGTGTTTTGCTTCCAACCCAGATACTCTGGGCCCCATCCCCATCTCAGTGTCCCCTTAAGGACTGCAAATTCAGAACTGGAAGGAGCTTTAGAGACCATCTAATTCAATGCCTTAATTGTACAGATGAAGAAAATGAATCCCACAGAGATTAAGTGACTCACCTACAGTCACAGCAGTAATGACAGATATAATATTTGAATTCTTGACCTCCAATCACAGATCAGTGTTCTCTGACTTTTAAACATCCTGGCCCCGTGTGTGTGTGTGTGTGTGTGTGTGTGTGTGTGTGTGTGTGTGTGTGTGTGTATGTATAAAACAGGTTCTTGTTCTCTGATCCTTTATTTACCCTGAGATGTAAATAAGGGATAACAGGGTAACGAAGGTGATACTAACTTAAATTGTGATACCTTGGGGGAGTCATGCAAAGCCTCAAACTGAAGGAAGTACAAGTGGTGGGATTTCTTAATTTCAAACCCAAATTTGCTTCATTGCAACCTAGTCTACCAATGGCTCCTGGTCCTGCCCTGTGGGGCTGAGGAGAGCAAGATAAGACCTTTCAGGTGATAGCCCATCAGATACCTGAAGATATTCATCAGGCTCCTCTTTAGTCTACTTTTCTCAAGGCTAAATATGCCCTATTTCCTCCAACTAATCCTCATCCATCATGAATGGGAAGCCCTTCACCATCCTTCCTGGTTGCCTTCCTCTGGACACTCTCCGTTGAACAACATCCTTCCTAAACCGTGGCTTCCACAATGAACCTAGTGCTCCAGATACAGTCTGATCAGGCCAGAGTACCTTAGACTATCACTTCCCTAATTCTGGAAGCTGTGCCTCTTTTAATGCAGCAGATGGAATTAGCTTTCTTGGCTTCTATGTCACTCATGGCCTTGTATTCCCTGAAGACCTGACTTAATTGAGGTCTGACTGGCCATAGGAATTGGAACTTAATTGTCTTGGGCACCCAAACAGTTCTTGTACGCTGGCTGGTAGTGGGATGAGGTAAAACTCAACAGAAGAGGCGCTGATCCACTGGTCAAGTCAACTCCTTCACACAATCCACAGCAGGGTCAATGTGTATATAGGCAATTTGGAGTTAATTGTGCTCTCGTACCACATACACTTCGATTCAAGGCTAGTCCATTAACATATACACCTTCCCCACCTCCTCCCATCCCCTCCCAGACTCCTCTTTCTCATCACAGAATCACAGAATGGCAGAATTCCTGCTCCATGATTTGACAGGTGGGGATACTGAGGCCCAGAGAGGGGAAATAATTAGCTCAAGGTCACACAACTCCATCTCGACCTCAAGTCTCTTGACTTCCCCTTCCATTGCCTTGTATATTAGTCCAGCTTTCCTGAAGGCACATCTGTTTCCTTTAGTGATAACTGTGACATCATTGATGGATGGCTTTAGGGAGAACTCCAGTGACTGAATATTTGGCTGCTAAGGTGACAAGCCTGTGTTTTGGCAGTAGCTAATCGGGGGAGGAGGGAACAGATGAGAAAGGGGTTTCTCTTTAGTGGCTTAAGGAGAGGGCCTCTTTGTCTATTCTGAATGGTGCCTGGAACTCTGTGGGTGCTTAATAAATGTTTATTGTTAATAATAAAAACGACTTGTATTTACTCTAATCCTGTCTCTAAAGAGCACTTTACATATTTAAAAGAAACCTGAATTATCCCTCCCAATATCCTTTTGAGGTAGGGGGACTGTGCTTTCTGGTTGATAAATGTGAAGCAGGCCCAGAGAGGAGAGCAGACTTTCTGAAGGTCACACAGTAGGTTATCAGCACTGCTGTGATTAGAACCTAGGACACCTGCCTCCACTGGGCTTCAAAAAAAAAAGGGGGGAGGGGGAGGAAGAAATATGGCTTCCAACCCCATATCTTGCAATATGGGAGAGTGAAATACCAGCAAGAGCATACATATAGACCTATCTGCCTGAGATACTTCCCAACAGAGGACCCAGTGAGATTGGCCTGTTGGACTGAGCAACTGGCAAGGCCTTCCCTCCTGGGAGGCACAGATTAACAGCATCTCTCTGCAGGCCAGGCATGTGCAGGCCAAAAGAAAAGGAAGAGCCGGAAGAGACTGGCTTTTTATCTGGTGCCATGTGTAGGGAAGAGAGTACCTTGAGAAATGCCTATTCCCTTTTGCGTCGGTATTAGGATTTCAGTCCCCATCCCCAGGCTGTCAGTCAACCAGAAGGCAGAGACCATGGACAGCTGCCTGGGCTGTAGCCTCAGCTTCTTAGACATGCAATCTGCAATGGTCAGGCTATATCCTGCTCCCCTTCCGCTCCCTTCCCCTTACAATACCCTGGTTTGTTCCAAACTGGGGAGAGGGGATAACGCCTCAGGAACAACCCCGGGCTTAGCTGATCTGCTTTTAAAAGGAGACTTCAGCTCCTAATTTTCTCTTCTCTTGAATTTATATGAAGAAGGGGGATAATGATAGAAAGGCCTTGGGCTTAGCCTGTTTGAAGTATTGATGGAGTTGTGGTCAGCCAGCTAGAAGCCTTCCTCCTGTTTCCTGCCTTATTATGGCAGTCATTGAGGCAAGACGTTAAAAGCTGCAGACTGAGCTCTCCATCTCCACCTCCATTCACATTCCTGATTTCCCATTCTTCCCATCTGAGAATGAACGGGATTCCCTTCTTTCTCATGTGGTTCTGCCAAGCAATACCACCAGGGGGCACTGTACCTTTTGTTACAGCTGGGAGAAAGCTAAAACGACCAGCAAAGATGATGGTCCGTTTTAAATTTTATTTTGGGGACCCATCAAAGCATCCCTTACCTCCACTCCCTAGCCTCCTAGAGTGAAGACATTCAGAAAGAGCTCCCTTCCAGAGGCCCTCAAAAACCTGTAAATGGGAGTGGGCTGTTACTGGCATCTCTGTGTGTGTGGGTCACCTCGAAGGGGAGATATGGATACAGATGCTCACATCTGTTTTTCCTAGGCTACTAACTTCCTTCAGAGAAACCTGGGTCTTTTTCCTCCTTACTCCATCTCTTTTCTGCTTCTTTTTCTTTTCCTTCCCTCCATCCCTTCCTTCCTTTCTCTTTCCTTTCTGCTTTCTTTTCTCCCTCCCTCTCTTCCTTCTTTCTGTCTTTTCCTCCTTCCTTCCATCCTTTTTTCTTCCCTCTATTCCTTCCCTTCCTCCCTCCTTCCTCCCTCCCTCCCTCCTCTCCTTCCTTCCTTCCTTCCTTCCTTCCTTCCTTCCTTCCTTCCTTCCTTCCTTCCTTCCTTCCTTCCTTCCTTCTCCCTCCTGCTTTTTCCCTCCCCTAAGTCTCTCCTTTGGTTTGTCTCTCCTCTTCTATCTGTTTCCATCACTCTTCCTCTATCTTTCTTTATCCCCCTTTCCAATCTCTCTCCATTACAGTCTTTATTCTTCCCTGAGTTTCTCTCTTTTCTATTTTTTAATCTCCCTATTCCCTCTCCTTATTTTTCTTGCCCCCTTTCCTCCTTCACCTCTTAGTGATTCCTTCATCAAAAAAAAAACAGGTCAAAAAATGAAAGAAGGCTTCTAGACCAAAGAATATCCTCAGAACCTCTATATTTCTTGTATTTGCTCAGGCCACTAGGTGCATTTAATTGTACTGAAAATTAGAAAGGAATGAGGGGTGATTACTTCAAATATTTTAAAAAGACCACCTATGAATAAATGAACACCTAGTTGTTGGCAAGGGAAAGACCCTGGTTCTGACTAATTAATTTGCACAGTTTGCAATAAGGCACAGGGAAGGGAACTCTAATGAAAAGTCAGCTCCCTCCCCTGCGTCTGGGTCCCCCTGCAAAACTATATTAGCAGCAATAATCCCAGCAACGTGCTATCTTCAGGAATGAGAAGATTACCACAAATTTAGCACTCACTGCTAGATGAGAATGCTTGTGCTATGCATTTGCAGAGAAGCAATGGTGAGTGCCTTTGTGGGGAATTAGGAG
Organism: Phascolarctos cinereus; assembly: GCF_003287225.1. NCBI lineage: Eukaryota > Metazoa > Chordata > Mammalia > Diprotodontia > Phascolarctidae > Phascolarctos > Phascolarctos cinereus. The sequence goes on from NW_027556098.1 coordinate 394,280,453, forward strand.
GTTGCTCTGCTCAGACACCACATTGCTGCCCCTCCCCCCAGGATCCCAAAGGTTTGACTTACCTTTGGAGCCCTCACATCTTCCTATTCCAATGAATCATGGAGACCAAGGAAGAAGGGCTGCTGAAGAGGGACCCGAATCAGAGGGATTAAAGTCCGTCATAGGTCTAGCTGTATGCAGCCTGATACAATGGACAGAGCATAGGACTTGAAGCCAGAAGACCTAGGGTTCTGGTTCTGCCACTTACTCATTGCATGAATTCAGAGAAGTTATGGCTCCTTTTGTGCCTCACTTTCCTAATCTTTAAAGTGGGGATAATAACAACCCCATAGGGTTGTTGTGAAGATTGAATTAGATAATGCATATGAAAGCCCTTTGCAAACTGTAAACTATTATGGCTCAGTGTTGGACTCAGAATGAGAAAGACCTGAGTTTAAAACCTTTCTCAGACACTAGCTGAATGACTCTTGGCAAGTCACCCAACATTTCCCAGACTTACTTTTCTCATCTGCAAAATGGAAACCCTAATACCATCTACCTCACAGTTTTGTTGTGAGGAGCAAATAAAAAACCTAGGTAAAGTGTTTTGGTAATCTTAAAGCACCATATAACTGGTATCTATTGTTATTATTGACCTTCTTAGGCATCAGTTTCCTCCTCTGTCAGATGGATGAAATAAGACCCATTCTAACATATAGATATCCCGCTATGGTATGCTGACTTTGTGTCAGTCTCAAGGCATGAGGATCAAGACAGAACTAGCCCCAAACAGCCCAAACTGAACTGCTATTGACGGCTTAGTACAGGTCAAAGGACTCTCAAGGATAGTGAACATCAGTCAGTCAGGACGGACTTGCTGCTCACCTCTCTGGCGTTTAGACTGTGGGTACATGGCAGAAGCCCAAAGCCAGAGGAATCCCTGGAGATAAGCAAGAGAACCAGCTCTCAAAACCACAAGAGCTAGGGTCACCTTCAGTTCCTGGGGTCAGCCTGGAAATGAAAACCTTTCATTGCACAAGCCTTTAATAAATGCGTACTATGTGCAAGACGTTGGGGCTACAAAGACAAAATTATAAAGGATGTTCCTGCCTTCAAGGGGCTTACATTCGACTGGGGGATATGAATGTACACAAGGGAGCAAATACAAGATTAAAGGAGGAGGGTAGGGGGAATAGGAAAGACTTCCTGGAGGAAGAGGTGGCAGCTCAGTTGAACCTTGAAGGAAGCTAAGAATTCTAGAAGACAGAGGTGAGGACAAAGTGCAGTCCAGGCTTAGGGAGGTGGGAAATGAAATAGTGAGTTCTAGAAACAATAAGGAGGCCACGTTAGTTGGAATTTTATGTACAAGCTCTGGGAAAGGAGGGAAGGAGCGAGGTCATGTGTTATCATGGAGAGAACTCAGCACCGGGAGTCAGAAGAAATGCCTTCTAGTTCTGGTTACATTAACCAACCAACTATGTGAACTCAGGTAAGTTACAAAACCCACGGTGCCTCAATTTCCTCATCTTTAAAGACTAGATTTTGAGTAAGAGGATTCAGAATTGGAGGAACTTTATGCAAATCTCAACCAATTCTGCAACTTCCTGCCTGTGTGACCTTGGGCAGTTGAAGAATCGGTTCTGGAGTTAGAAAGCCTGGGTTCAAATGTTGCTGCTAATGCTTACTAGCTGTGTAAGTCACTTGGGCAAGTTATTTCTCCTTTGGCCTCAGTTTCCTTCTCTGTAAAACGAGGGGTTTATGAACTAGATGACCTTTAAGCTCCCTTCTAGCTCTAAAGCTGCGATCTCATGATTTTTAGGGGAGGATGATTATAATCTCAAGGTTGCTAATCTCCTGGTTCATTGGAGAAACTAAAATGGGGAGATCCCTTGGGGCAAGGGGCCAGCACCTTGGGGGTTAATGGAAAAAAAAGGCACGCAAATCAAATGCTGCCTCCACATGCATGGAGTCTCTCTGCCAACATGAGTTAGATAAGACGGGGATGTAACAGAGTCGAACAACTTGGGTATCTCTCCAAATGGCTGCGGGTGACATCCGAGCAAGGGAGTAGATAACATTTCGGGGAAGCGCAGGTAACATGACAGAGGAATTACAGCCACTTGTCAGGCAGCATCCAGGTAGCTGTCAGGCAGGAGCAGGGCTGCTGCCTGGGAGAGGTAGGCAGAGCAGGCAGCAGGCAGCAGGCAGGCTGGGCCCCGGCCAGCCACAAGGAGGCTCACTTGTTAGCTGAGCATCGCCAGAAAGTGTGGCTTAAATTTCCCAACCTGCCACCAAGTCCCGACTCTCTGGTGATAGGCGGGCTGAAATCAAACTGAGTTATGCCTCAGAACTATGCTAAAAATGCTGAATCCAACAGCTTAGTGATTTTACAAATTCAAACCAGGGCAAAATATCATAAAATATGCTGAGTAACAGTTGTCTAATGTACATTCTTTTTTTAAAAAAACCCAACAACCCTATAATAGCAACAAAAACTCAGGGTTTTCTTTTCTTCTAAAAGAACAAATTTAAGAGGAACCAAAAATCATAGGTTTCAGTGTGGTGCAATGGAAAGAATGCTGGTTTGGGAGTTGGAAGATATGGGTTTGAATCCCATCCCTGCTACTTATTTCCTGTATGACCTTGGGCATTTTGATAATCTATAAAGTCAGAGTTGTGAACCAGGTGGTCTTTGAAGCTCCTTCTATTTCTAGATCCATAATCCTATGATCTAGGTTTGAATCCCTGCTCTGTAACTTGCTATCCGTGTGACCTTGGGAAAGTCACTTCATTTCTCTGGGCCTCAGTTTCCCCATCTGCCAAATGAAGGGGGCTGGACCAGATGGCTCCTAAGGTATCTTCCTGGCTGAATGAGTAAATTCAATTTACAGGGATCTAGCCAGCTCTTTAAGACTATAAATTTCATTGAGGGGATGCCCATCAGTTAGGGAATGGCTGAACAAGTTGTGGTATATGAATGTAATGGAATAGAAATGGTGAGCAGGCAGACTTCAGAAAAACCTAGAAAGACTTGCGTGAACTGATGCTGAGTAAAGTGAGCAGAATCAGGAGAACACTGCACACAGTAACAGCAACATGATACAAGGATCAACTTTGATAGACTTAGCTCCTTTCAGCAATACAATGATCCAAAACAATTCCAAAAGACTTATGATGGCAAATGCTAACCACATTCAGAGAAAGGACTATGATGTCTGAATGCAGATCGAAGTATACTATTTTCTCTTTCTTTTGTTGGTTTTATTTTCTCTTTCTCATGGCTTTTCCCTTTTGTTCTGATTCTTCTTTCTTGGGTCAGGCAACAACATGACTAATGTAAAAATATGTTTACTATGATCATACATATATAGCCTATATCAGATTGCATGCCATCTTGGGATGGAGGGAGTGGAGGGAAAGGGGGAAAATTTAGAACTCAAAATCTTATAAAAAGTGAACACTGAAAACCAAAGATAAATACATAAATAAATAATTTTTACAAAAAGAAGGTGTTGGCTGGCACTGGTAGAGGGAGGTTCTTTACCTGGTAGCTCCCAATACCAATGAAATCACAGATTCAGTCCTTATCTCTATTATGAGAGATGGCTTTCTTTAAGGAGTTGGGGGAGGCAGCAGGGATACAGTGGGAAATGTAGGTGACATAAAAACAAAATGTAGCAATACAATTTATTTTTAAAAAGAGTATTGCAGGACTCTAGTCCTGGGGCCAGTGTTCCAAGAGGAGGGCTGGGCTGAATTCCTCCAACCCTGTTGCCAGTTCTCTACCTCCATGCTTCAGAAAGAGTCTGCTCCCCTAGCAGAGAAATGCATTCTTTTCTGGGGCAGCACCCCCTGCCAACACTGCTTGGAGCCCTTCTCTGCCAGGGAGATCAGTCTTCACAAGTCAGCTCTCTCTCTCTGCCTTTCCCTCTCCCAATAAATCATGCCTTTCCCAGGGCCCAAAAGATGAGTTATCACGCAAGGGATGTTTTTCTTTCTTTTTTTTCTCCCTTCCTTTCCCTGCTGCTTGGCTATTATCCTGAAAGATTCACAATGTATTAATGCTGTTTTCATATTCCCTGCAGGTGCAGGAAGCCCCCCTCCCCAGCATCTGAATGCCCAATGGCTCCCAGAAGAGGTTCCTCTCTGTTGCTGGAAGGTCCTGCTCCCAGGCATCCTCACTTGGCCATTTCTTGCCTTTTCTTTCCCAGAGAAAGGATCTTTGGGAGTCCTTCAGCTTCTGGGGTCCTTGGGGGAAATCTTTCAAGCTGCCTGACCCAAAAGCCTCTGGGCTAAACAGATGGTGGAATTAGCCAAGGCAATCAATTACAATATAATAGCTAATAATTAGTGGATATATGTCCATATCTATATATATCTCACCCACTATATGCTAGGCACTGGGTTAAGCACTTTATAAATACTATTTCCTTTGATGCTCATAATAACCCTGGGAAGTAGGGGCTAAATATGGAGCTCCTTAGGATGCTCGAAGTTGGGCCTTCCCTGACTGGGATGAATGAGTGGGTAGTAGATCAGATAGGTTGGAAAACTGCAGGGAATACCAGTTCTCTTTCTCTAAAACCTTATCACTCAAACAAAGGGGCCTCTCTTCTCTCCCCTCCGCCCCCTTGCTTGCCTCCGCTAACATTCTCACTCCATCAGGAGGCAGTTTTAATTCTGGTCAATGTACCACATAGGATACCTGGGCTGGGGCTATTATAGACAGTCAGCTTCATCATATACATAGCCCATCTCTGCAGTTTCATAGGCCCACATATTTATTATGGGAGATACTGGGGTACATTGCAGAGAGTACTGCCTTGTTGAAAAATTTGGCTCTGCCACCTACCACCTGTGTGACCCTGATCCACTCACTTAACATTTCTAGTACTCAGGTACCTCATCTATAAAATAAGGGAGTAGGGCAAGATGACCCCTAAAGTTTCTTCCAGCTCTAAATCTGTGATTGTATTAGCCTAGCACAAACCCCAGGATGTATTAGGCATTTAACAAATGCATGTTGAATTGAATTGTACTCGTTGGCCTCCAAAATCTATTCCAACTGTAAATCACTGATCCAGTATAATTTCATGTCTCCATCTAAGCAGACCCATTTTCACACTAAGACACAAATTCTGCTGTAGCTACGCTAGTCTGGACTCCCTTGAGCTTGGGGCACATTTTGCTTTCTTAGAAGTGATTTCTCTACCTGGTGGTAAGAGATGTGAGCCTAATAATCTTAGATCTGGGGGTGCCCGGTAGAAGTGTGGAGGGTGTGGGGCAGGGTGGAGGAAAAGCCTGAATGTACAGCTACTGTCAGCATAGATCTCTTGCATTTGGTTGTTTTAATTATTTTCTGTAACAGTGAAACAAACAGCCAGTGGGATGGATTCCCTGGTTGTCCCAGTGAGAGGCATCTCAGGTTAAAGGAACCTTCCTTCATCCTTTACCCCTAAGACATAGCACTGTAACCATGGCTCTTTCCCTTCTAGAACATGTGATAAGGTCTTCCAATGAAATAGTTTGATAGAGGCCCAACCTAGTCCCCCTACATAGCCCGGTGACCTTGCTTGTCACCCAAACTCCAGGCAAGCAGGGGGGCCCAGACAGCCTGCAGTATCCAGCAGGGAGCCCCCTAGCTCCTCTGCTAGCTTGCTGCTCAGAGAGCTCTTCCTACAGCAGGGGGTAGGGAGCTGCCAGTCTGGATGGGTCCCCTGTGAACTGTATCTAAATGAATTTGTGGATTACAGATGTGATATTTAAATTGTCTTGTGGGATGCCTAGGGCTGGGGATGCTGAGGCTGCCTGAGAAGTGGGTGACTTGAGAAGCTAACAGGGTGATCAGTTGTAGAGGGAGGCTGAGGGGCTGCTGAGGCTAGACCTTGCTGCTCCACTGAGGGACCTGGGGTAGGGGGGAGGGATAGAAGCAAGAAGGCAAGAGGCAAGATAGCAATGCTGGGCTGGCTGCAAAGCAATCTCCTCATCCTTGACCTGGGGCTGGATCCCTGGGCCATGGGACAGAGGGCAGGCTGAAGGAAGAGAAAAACCTTCAATCCTCCATGAAATCTAAATCTTTATGCCCTACTGATGATCAATCTTCTCCATACCCTGAACTTTTATAAAGGCATCACAAGTTAAATCCTCATGTAATTATTCCTATTGTTTGTAGGCCCCTGGGAAAGGTGAAGTGGTGAGAGAGAGAGAGAGAGAGAGAGAGAGAGAGAGAGAGAGAGAGAGAGAGAGAGAGAGAGAAAAGGAAAGGAGAGGAGAGGAGAGGAGAGGAGAGGAGAGGAGAGAAGAGGAGAGGAGAGGAGGGAGGAAGGGAGGTAGAGAGAGAGGGAAAGAGGGAGGGAGAGGGAGAGGGAGGGAGGGAGAGAGAGAGAAAGAGATTTTCCTGTTAGCCTTTCTTCTTTTCAATTGCTTTGCCCACCCCGCCCCCCATGCCTGCCAGGATCCTAGTATCCCCTGTCTAATAATCCCTAAACTCCTTCACTGATCATCTCTTTCCAATAAGTATCTTCTGCTCCCAACATTTCCTTATTTTTTTTCTCCCACATGACCTTGGGGTTCAGATCTCAGTTGGTCCTGATGAGTTAATAAGCTCAGAAAATCAAAGCATTCTGAAATCAAAGGGACCTTGGAGATCATAGTATAAATTTAGGACTGGAAGAGACCTCAGAGACCACCTAGGCTAACTCCCTCATTTTATAGGTAAGGAACCTGGGGCCCAGGGAGATGAAATGACTTATCCAAGGTCACACAGGTAGGAAGAAGCATGTAAAGCCAGGTCTTTGGCTCCAAATATGCTGCTCTTCTCACTGTGCTGTTGTTTGGACTGCACAAAGGATTACAGATTTAGAGCTGGCAGAGACTTTAGAGGTCTTGGTCCAACCCACTCATTTTACAAAGAAGAAAACTGAGGCCCAAAGTTGTTGAGTGACTTTCAAAGCACATAGAGAGCAGAACTAGAACATCAAACCAGGTTCTCCGCTGTTCCCACTATGCCACACTATCTCCTTAAATAAGCTAATCTTTACCAACTCCCCCTTTCAGTTACTAGACTATTCCTCCAAGATGCCCTTACTAGCTTTTTTTTTTTAAATGTACACGGCACATGCTTCACAGCATGATAAAATTGGATGGGATCTTAGAGATTATTTGGTTCAGCTCCCTCAATTTACAGGAGAGGAAATTGAGTCCCAGAGAGGTTCATAAAGCTTAAAGATTCTGAAAGGGATGTGAATGCCCAAAACCCCCCAAACCAAACCAAATCAAACCAAAACAAAACAAAACAAAACAAAACAAAAAAACCCTCCTGGATCTTAATGACAACCTCAGCAAAATCTTCTAGATATTTTGTTTGGAACCTGGAAGACATACTCTCCCATTCAAACTAAATATTTCCTTCACAATACATTCCTTCACCTTGAGACTCACTGACATGGGAAGTTATTTATCCATCCTCCATGGCTAGTGAGGTCCCAATACCCCAAGACTGGAGACTCCTAATGAAGGATTTTAATGGTGGGCTTTTTAGGGATTATGACAAGCTAGTGAGAGAGTCATTTTGGAGCCCAAAGACCTTTGAAGCACCCTCTCAGATCACATACATTCTTAGCCTTCTACTTATTTTTCCTAGAGAGTGGGACCAAACCTATGATTTCATTGGTTATAGGGAATTCTTGTTGAGAAAACTCTACCAATGAAGATCAGCACCTTGGAGAGCTTCTATAACTTCAAGAGTTACCGTCTGGGGAAGGAAGGGAAGCAGACACTTCTAGAGTGTTTAATGCATGCTAGGCACTGTGCTAACTGCTTTCCAAACATCTCATTTGATAATGTGGGTCCAGTGTAGTTAAGTGACTTACCAAGGGTCACCAAGCCAGTGTGTGGCAATGAAGATTTGAACCCTAGCCTTACTGACTCAGAGAACAGCTTTCCACCCCTTATGCCAGGCTGCTTACTTCAAGGCAGGATAAAATAAATTGTTCTTAAACATATAAAGTGTTTAAACATTTGGACAGGGTTATAATCTTAACTTCCAAGGGATGTAGGGACATTGGGGGAAGTTGTCAGTGGAGAGTGTTTTGAACAAATCAATCAATCAGCAAGTATTTGTTTGACAAAAAGTGATAAGCATTAACTGGATGAGAATGGATGTTTATCTCAAGATATCCACAAGAGTCTATCCTGGATGAGTGGGATGCTCCAATGGGCTAATGCACTGGCTAATTTTCTAAAGGGTAATTTGAATCTAAGACCCCAGTATAAAGAATTGGTTCTAGTCAGGAGAAACTGAGACAATGATAGGTGAGGGAAGAGGAAAGGATAGGGGAGTGGTCCCTGGTTTTGTTTAGGTGTGGTATTCAATACCAAGTAGACTTTTGCAAGGTCTTCAGTCCACTCTTTCCTTCAGGGGGTGATATACAACTGGGAATACAGAGGGGATATACAATTGAGGAATGAAACTATGTCAGATATTAATATCATAAAGCATAAATTTACTTTGTACCTTGGGCCACATCTGAAGAAGTGAAGGAAGCCAGAGCTAACCCTCTGCCACAAATAAGGTTAGACCCAATTGTATCCTCTCTAGTTTAGGGCTGAGAGGGAAAGATAATAGACTGAATGGTAGAGTTTAAGAATCAAAAGAATCTTGAAGGGCTAGAGCATTGGGATAAATCTCATAAAATAAAATTTAATAACAATGAATGTAAAGTTTTACACTTATGGTCAAAAAAATCAATGCTTCAAGAACATATGAGGAGAACAGGGCTAGATTGCAGCTCATGTGAGAAAGATCTGATGATTTTATAAGACTGAAAGCTCAATGTGGTGCATTATGGCAGACAAGAAAACAATGCTTTCTTAGGTTCCATAAAGAGAGTCAGAGTGTCTAGGCTTAGAGAAACAATCAATCTGCTGTATTCTGCCCTGATTAGACTACAAGTATAACTTTGTGCTCATTCCTAAGTGTTATGTGTTTGGAAGGGCATTAATAGGCAGAATAACTCTCCAAAGAAGGATGTGGAAGAGCCTAGAATTCAAAACAATTGAGAACTCATTGAATGAAATGGGAATATTTAGCTTGGGGGAAAAAAGACTAGTATATTTAAGGACTGGAAGAGATGTGACAGGAAAAGGGATTCTATTTATTCTGCTTGGTCCCAAGGGCAGAAGTTGGAAGAATGGGAGAAACTGCAAGAGGCATATTTAGCTTCCATGTCAGGACAAAAAACAAAAACAAAAAACCCACCTCTCTAACAATCAGAGCTATTCCAAAATGGAATGGGGGGGGGTAATGGGATCCTCTCTTAGAAAAGGCTAAGGACCACTCAGGCATGATGGAGAGGGTGTTCTTGTTCAGAAAAAGGTTGGACTCAATGATCACTGAGGTCCCTTCCCACTTCGAAATTCTATAAACGCTGCTCTCCACACTGCCTAGGTTTAGAGCCCCTTGGAAGCTCACTCAATATTTGATGACTCTCTAAAAGTTCAAATTAGTGTTTCTTACATTGATTGGGCCTCTTTCCCCATGTGTATTCAAGTAGAGAGGCAGCATGGAGTTCTGGCCTTGGCACTCAGGTTAAACCCAAGTCCCTCCTTCAACCCTTGCTAGCTGACCTTGGAAAAGTCACTTTATTTCTCTGAGCCTCTGGTTTCTCATCAGAAAAATGGAGATGTTTCCTGTAGCTCCTACTTTACAGGGTTGTCAAATGAGAAGGTACTGCTTAAAGTGCTATAGAAATTTTAGTTATTAATAGGTATACGGTTGACCTTAATCCATACTGTGTTGGCATCTTTAATTTCCCTCTTCCCAAAGTGGACTTCTGTGCCGGAGCCACAGTTGCATGTGAAAGACTAGTCATAAGATCATAAATCTGGAGTTGGAAGGAACTTTAGAGGCAACAGAACTCAGCCCCTTCATTTGAAATGACTTTCCCGGGGTCAGAGACTAGGAGTATCTCTCTACCCTGCCCCACCCCAACCCTGCCACCTCAACACACCCCAAGGCTCCAGGGATGATGCCTCAGGCTGCATTTGAGAATAGGGTATCTCAGAACAAGAAGGGCACAGTGGCTCGGAGTCAGAGAGACTTGTGAGGTTCCTGGGTTTAATCAGTGGCAATCCAGAGATATGAATGTAGGGAGTTGTCTCGTGTAAGACCTTAAAATAACCATGGAACAAGTCTCCTCCTGCCTTGGCTTGGTCAACCCTCACAGTACTCCAAGAAGAAGAGCTAGCCTCTAGCTGTTGTCCAGCAACTAGATCTCATGAGTTCCATTTAAATCCAAACTCTGGGTAGGCTTTCTGTTCTCAGGGTCACAGTCTATTTTGGTGGGAGTGAATGGGGTGGGGTAGGGGTGGCATGAAACATTTATTTTTAAAAATCTCCCAAATGACAGCAAAATCACGTCTTCCAAAGAACAGTGGAGAATTAATCTCTCCACCAAGATCCCAGGCATGCTGCCTTGCAACGTCATCAGATCATTATTTAGTTGACACAAACCTCTGCTCGAAGCTATTATTTCTCCTGTAACACCTTTAAGGCAGGGTCCAAAGCCCTTGATCCCTTTTCAGAGCCAGGAGTGAGAAGAGCAAGCATTTGAGTAATTGGACGGGTCAGTCCAGAAGCTTGCTCCTCTCTGGTTTGGACCTTATTTGCACATGCATCTGCCACTTGAAATGCCTTACAAGATCATGAGGTAACAAACTTAGAGTTCAGAAGGATCTTGGAAGCCACTGAGTTCAACTCTGTCCTTTTACAGATGAAGAAAATGAGACTCAGAAGAGGGGAATAACTTACCCGGGATCACACAGCTAGCAAGTGGATGAGGTAGGATTTAAACCCAGGTCTCAGTGGTTACACCAAGTATTCACTATGTCACAGTGCCTCTGTTGTCTTTTTTTCGGCCATGACACTAAACTCACAAGTCCCTTTGCTCTGAAATCATGGGATCATAGCCACATTACAGATGAGGAAACTGAGACCTGTAGATGTGATTCCAATCCCTCCAGTCACCCAGGTTTGCAGCCCTGGAGATGTCCTTGTCTATTCTCTTTCCTTTAACCTCCATATTCAGGCAGTTGCCACATCTTGTGGATCCTAATTCCACAACATCTTTCCCATGCATTCCCTTCTCTCCAGTCACAAAGCCCCTACCCTGGTTCAGGCCCTCAACTTATTCCTCAGACTACTGCAATAGCTTCCTAAGTGATGTCCCGGCCTCTGGCTTCTTTCCTCTTGAACCATTCTCCACACAGCTGCCAAATTGACATTGCTAAAACACAGATTTGACCATGTCTCCCCTCTGCTCAGAAATCTTTGGGGGCTCCCTATTGCCTCTAGGATAAAGTACAAAATACTCAGCCTGGCATTTAAAGCCATCTTCAGTCTGGTTCCCACTTAACTTTCTAGTTTTATTTCATATTATCCCCTTTTATGCACTCACTGATTCAGCCAAATTGGACTACTAGCTATTTCCATAGATGCTAACTGTTGCCTGTAAAACGATATCCCATTTCTGGTCTTTGTGTCTTTTAATAGACTGTATCCCATGACATGAATGCCCTGCCTCCTTACCTTCCTTTTGTAGCATCCCCAGCTTCCTTTAAAGTGCAGATCAGAGGCTACCTCTTCCAGGAAGCCTTTCCTGATTTCCCTAGGTAGTATCCCTCTCTCCCTCTTGAAATATTTTTGTATTTATTTATTTTTGTGTGTACATTGTATCCTCTCAGTAGAATGTAAGCTCCTTGAGGGCAGGGGCTGGTTTTTTTTTGTTGTTGTTCTGTCAGTTCATTAGTTAATAAGCATCTATTAAGTACCTACTATGTGCCAGGCTAAGGATACAAAGAGGCAAAAGATAATCCCTGCTCTCAAGGAGTTCACAGTCTAATGGGGGAGACAAAATGCAAACAACTACATACAAACAAACTCTCCGTGGGATAAACTGGAGATAATTAACAGAGAGGAGATAGTAACATTGGGGGGGGTGAAGTTTCTTGGAGAAGGAAGAGTTTTAGCTGAGACCTGAAGGAAGACAGGGAAGCCATAGTGCCTTGAACATACACAAAGGAAGCCTTAAACAAAGCTTGTTGAATTGAATCGAAGGTCACACAAGTAGTAATTGGCAGAGCTGGAATTTGAACACAAGTCCCCTGGCTCTAGATTCATCACTATTTTTGCCATCCTGTGCCTGATCCCAGAACTCTTGATAAATGGTAATATACTTGAAGAAATAGGAAATCATTCCTATCTTCTTTTTATAGATGAAAGTAGAGCTGGGACCAGGGGCTGCCTTTTAAATGGCTGTCCAATGCCAAGGGGCCTGACACAGACCCCCTGATGCTGCTGTTCTGTGGTTTTAATGGGCTTGGGTTCTTCTATATTGCTATACATCCCCAGTCTTCACTATGCGCAAAAATTTGAATGCCAGAGGAAAGGCTTCTTGCTCCTCTTAGCTCTCTGATCCTTTAATCTGAGCCTATTAAAACTTCATTCCACTCCTATTGGTAAACCATCAATCACTTTCACCAAGAAGCCCTCCTGTTGAAAAGGGACTGGCAGAAATGGACAAGGGGGTGGGGAGAGGAGAAGCTGATGGAGGTGGATCTGAGACAGGCAGAGGCTGACTTAACCCAATCTTTCTTCCCTCTGGGATAGAGTTGTGGGGAATGGGAGCAGACCATAGAGGTCAAAGCATCAATGCTGGAATTCAGAGGGCTGAATTGACTTCCTAGGGTTGCCCTGCCTAGCTGGGTGGGTGAATGGGTGGCAGTCACAGAATGTGTCTGGGGATAAGTCTGCTGGGGCCCTCTCTAGGAGACAAGCATCCTCATTGAGTTCAGAAGCCTAGAATCAAGCCTGTCAATGACAGGACTAACATATGGAGCAGGCTTACGAAAGGTGAGTCTGATGAACAGGAGATGAGCTCGCTTATAGAATGGCTTGCCTTGATCACCCAGTTGCCAGTGCCCTGTTCTCCCCACCCTCTCCTATATACTTATTTTTCTATATTTTTGTATTTACTTGATGGTGTTTGTGATATGTCTTCCCCAGTAGAATGTAAGCTCCTTAAGGGTGGGACTGTTTTATTTTTGCTTTTGTATTGCTAGGGACTATTGTAGCACCTGGAACATAGTAGGTGCTTAATACATGCTCCTTGAATGAATAAATGAATGAATGAATAGTCCCTCAGACCAGAGGTGCCAAATGTTTGGTGTGGAAGGTCAGGCCATAGTGAGCCAGTGAGGAGCAAAGTTTCCAGTGGAAGGATCAGAGAAATTACGCTCTTCCCCAATTTTACAAACACAAAAGCAAGTTTCTGACATCTCCTCTTTCCCTCTAATCCCACCCCAATCCCCTTTCAAGCACTAATCCATTTCTTAGAATCTTGAACTTCCTTCAAACACAACTCAGATATCACCTCCTACATAAGACATCTCCTGATTCCCCCAATCAGTAGTGATCTCAGCCCAACCCTGGATTATTTTGTATTAGGTCACCCACTCCCACTCAGTAAACTCCATTGGCTCCTTGATACCTCCAAGATCCAATAGAAAGCCTTCTGGCATTTACAGCCTTGTCTCATCCTACCTTTTCAATCTTTTACTTCACTCCCCTCCACTTATTCTGGGATCCAGCTACATTGCCCTCCTTACTGCTCTTCATACAAGACCCTTCATCTCCTGCCTCCTTGCCTTTGGAATGCCCTCCCTCCTCATTTCCAACTTTTAGTTCAAAACACAGCCTTTAGATTAGGGTTAAAGTTATGTTGCCTTTTGCAGAAGGCCCTTCTTGGTCCCCATATTGTATATATCGTAAATACTTACTTATGTACATGTGATCTCCTCCATTAGAATGTAAGCTCCTTGAAGGCAGGGATTGGTCTTGCCTTTCTTTGTATCCCAGAATATAGTACAATACCTGGCATACAACAGGTACTTAATACTTATTTATTAACTGATATTCATTTTGTATATGTAGTTTTTATTTACTTATCTGTAGACATGTTATATTCTGTCAGTAGAATTTCACTAGAATGCTCCTTGAAGGCAGGGACTGTTGCACTGCTTCAATTTTGTCTTTGTATCCCTAGTGCCTAGTATGGTACCTAGCACACAGGAGGTGCTTAACACATGTTTATTGAGTTAAATTAAAATGTCACTTTACTGTTCTTTCCAGATAAGTCTTCAGATTTATAGCTAGAAAAGTCCTAAGAGGTAATCTCATCAAACACCTTAATTTTCTTTATTTTACAGATATTAAAACCAAAGCCTAGCAAGGTTAAGTGGCTTTCCCAAGGTCACTTCATCCGGATATGAAGTGCCAGTGACAAGATTCATTAAATGTTCACTGTTTCTCCTGTAGGATTATACTCAATTTTGCTGGGTAGGTTATTCTTGGTTATAATCTTAGCTTCTTTGCTTTCCATAATATCATATTCCAAGCCCTCTGCTCCTTTAAAGTAATGGCTGCTAAATCTTTTGTGATCCTGACTGGTTCCATGATATTTGAATTATTTCTTTTTGGCTGTGTTCAATATTTTCTTCTTGACCTGAGAGTTTTGGGTTTTGCCTACAATATTCCTAGGAGTTTTCATTTGGGGATTTCTTTCAGGAGGTGACCAGTGGATTCCTTCAATTTCTACTTAGCCTTCTGGTTCTATCATGACAAAATTCAAACCCAGCTCCACCAGACTCTAAATCCAAATCTTTCCACTTCCCTCTCAAGGAGGGTCCTCTCTCCAGCTCTCAGCACAGGCCCCTTTAAGGTCAGCATGAGAAAAACCAGAGCCGAGCTGTTGTTTGTAGGATTATGGTTCTTTTTCTTAATTAAAAAAATCCAATTAAATTAAGATATCAGAATGAAATAACACTCCAGTCATTAGTGCGACTTTTATCTTAATGACTACAGCTGCTAAAATTCTTGCTTAATTCTGATGGCACTATTTCTGCTGCCTCTCCCTTCACTGAGAGATAGTTCATTTTGGCTGGTGATGAAGAGGGCCCCCTCTTTCCTGGTCTGGGGTATCACAGAATTAGAGATCTAAAACTGGAAGGGACCTTAGAAACCATTTGTAAAAATCATTTTACAAAGGAGGAAACTGAGGCTAGAGCCATGAAAGGATCATAGGGTCATAGACTTAGAGCTGGAAGGAATGTTAGAGATTGTTTAGCCTGAGGAGGAAACTGAGTCCCAAGGATGAGACGTTACTTGCTCTAGGCATCCCAGGATATAGAATAGCAGAGCAAGAATTGATTCCAAGATCCAGGGTTCTTCTCACCACACTACTCTACCTCTCTCGAATCCATTGGCCGAGGATTAATCCTGGGCCCTTCTCGTGGCAGAGATCACCCAATGGATCACCAATTCTTCTCTATGGCTGTTTCATAATCTGTAAAATGGGCATAATAATATTCAAACTGCTCACCTCACAGGGATTGTAAGGAGTGCACTCTGTATGCTTTAAAGTGCTATGAAAATGTGAATTATTATCAAAGGGTGATTAGATGGAAAAGGAAGGTGCAGCTAGGTGGTGCCATAGTGCACAGAGCACTGGAACTGAAGTCAGGAGACTTGAGTTCAAATTTGCCCTAAGACACTTACTAGCTGTGTGACCCTGACTAAGTCACTTCATCTTTGCCTACTTCAGTTTCCTCACTGTAAAAATGAGGATAATAAGAGCACCTACCTTCAAGGGCTGTTGTGAGGATATCATAATTATAAAGTGCTTTGTAGACCTTAACATGCTAGATAAATGCTAGCTAGTATTGTTCTCAGAGGACAATACTAGGAGTAGTTACTACAAGTTGTAGAGGAGTAGTGTAAGAAAAAAACTGCCCAACAACGTAAGCCACTCAAAAATGGGAGAGGCTCCTTGGCATGAGGGTGGGGAGTTGGCTTCCGCTCACTGGAAGCCTTCAGGCAAAGTGTGGATGAATACTTTTTATGAGATTTTGTGCTTTCTAGAGCCTACACAGAGAGAGAGGGGGTAACTGAGCTTTGGTTGGAGTAATTCCTGGGTCCTCCCTTCCTTCCCGTGAGTCTCTTCTAGGGGAACATGGAAGCTCCACTTTATGTCTGTCCCTCGGCTCTGATGGAGTCATTGCTTTGGGCAAATTTCAGTTCAACAAGAAACACTGATTAACTACCACAGACAAGGCACTGAGCTGGGCCTTGCTACCCCCACCCCATGAAGAACCCCAAACATTTAAATCCTACGTCTACCACTTATTCCCTGGGTAACCCTGAGCAGATGACTTCACTTTTCTCGGCCTCTGTTTCCTCCTGTCTAAAACGAAGGAAATTGAAAAGAATTATCAGTCTGGTTCCCTTGTTTGAGACATTCCCACACGGGCCCTGGGCAGGGTGACTTCTGACCTCTAAAATCCCTTTCAGCTCTATTTCTATGATCTATGATCCTCTGAAAGAGTCCCTACCCTTCAGTGGTTTATAGTCCATTGAGGGAAACAATATCTACCCAAATCAGTAAATAGATAGAAAATGCAAAGTAATTACAGAGGGGAGAGAGGGCTAATTAATGGGATGGGGAAAGAAGAGAGGGGCAGCTGTATGATGTTGTATCAGGAAGGGTGCCTGAGTTATATTCTGAAGGACCAGCATTTAAGAAGGCCTCAAAGGACCAAGATGTGTCAACTGACGATGTGTAGAAGGCAAAGAAAATAGAGACAGCAGGAGGAAAACGTTTACTTCAAAGGAAAATCATATCTGCTTGGCTCCTTCCCTACTGCCTACAAACAGACCTATGTTTTCCCCACCCTCTGACTTTGATCCTTCCAACTCCCTAACTATTGTCCTATATCTCTTTTGCCCTCTCTGGCTAAATTCCCCCCAAAGGCCATCAAGAACAGGTGCCTCCACTTTCTCTCCTCTCACTCTCTTCTTTGCTGCTGTTTTGCCATTTTTCAGTTGTATCTGATTCTTCATGGCCCCATTTGTGGTTTTTTTTGGGGGGATGAGGCAATTGGGGTTAAGTGATTTGTCCAGAGTCACACAGCTAGTGAGTGTTATGTGTCTAAGGCCAGATTTGAATTCAGGTCCTCCTGACTCCAGGGCCAGTGCTCTATCCACCGTGCCACCTAGCTGCCCCTCATTTGCGGTTTTCTTGGCAAAGATACTGAAATAGTTTGCCATTTCTTTCTCCAGATTATTTTATGGGTAAGGAAACTGAGGCAGACAGGGTTAAGTGATTGGCCCAAACACACACAAATAGTAAGTGTCTGAGATCAAATTTGAATTCATGAAAATGAGTCTTCCTGATTCTAGGCCTGGTGCTCTATCTACTGCACCACCTAGCTGTCCTTACTCTTTTCCTTAACCCCTTACAATCAAGTTTCCAATGTCATTACACCAAAACTGCTCTCTCCAAAGTTACCAATGATCTCCTAATTGCCACATCCAAAGGCCTTTTCTCAATCCTCACTCTTCTTGACCTCTTTGCTGTCTTTGACACTGTTTATCACCCCATTCCTCTTGATATTCTCTTCTCTCTAGGTTTTTAGAACACTGGTCTCTCCTGGATCTTCTGTCTACCTTCTCTTTTCTCCCTTGCTTGATTCTCAACCAGATCATGCCCTCTAACCATTGGGTTCTGTCCTGGGCCCTCTTCTCTTCTCCCTCTCTACTACTTCACTAGGTGATCTCGTCATCAACTCCCATGGATTTAATGATGTCTACGTAGTGATTCTTAAATCTACCTGTCCTGCCCTAATCTCTCTGCTGACCTCTAACCTTATATCTCCAACTGACTTCTAGACATCTTGAACAGGAAGTCCAGTATACTTTGGCTGTACAGATCCAAAATGGAACTCATTATCTTTCCCCCTAAATCCTTCCCCCTTCCAACTTCCCCATTACTGTTGAGGGCAACACCATCCTCCCAGTCCCTCAGGCTCACAACCAAGTTGTGACTAAAACCCTCTCTCTCTCACCCCTGCCTTCATATTCATTCTGTTGCCAAAGCCTGTTGATTTCACCTTTGCAACATCTCTCAAACATGCCTCCTCTTCTGTGACACTACCATTACTCTGGTGAAGACCCTCATCATCTCACAATTAGACTATTATAATATCTTGTTGGTGGGTCTGCTACCTTAAGTCTGTCCTTACTGCACTCAATCCTCTGCTCAACCACTAAAGTGATTTTCCTAAAGCCCAGGTCTGACCCTGTCACTCTCCACCCTCCACCCCTTAAAGAAATGCTGTGGCTCCCTATCCAAAGATCAAATACCAAATCCTCTGTTTGGCCTTCAAAGCCTTTCATAACCTTGTCCCTTCCTACTTGCCAGTCTTCTTACACTTTACTCCCTCCCTGCCTCCTGGATGTTCCATGAACAAGACACACCATTCCTCAAGTCTAGACATTTTCTCTGGCTATTCTCCATGCCTGGAATACCCTCCCTCCTCATCTTTACCTATTAGCTTCTCTCAAGTCCCAATTAAAATCCCATCTTTTATTGTAAGTCTTTCCCAAACTCTCTTAATTCTAGGATCTTCCCTCTTTTAATAGCTTCCTATTTATCCTGTACATAGCTTCTTTATACATATGTGTTTGCTTGTTGTCAGACTGTGAGCTTTTTGAAGGCACAGACTATCTTTTGCCTCTTTTTGTATCTTCAACACTTTGCACAGTGCCTGGCATAT
Organism: Phascolarctos cinereus; assembly: GCF_003287225.1. Classification (NCBI taxonomy): domain Eukaryota; kingdom Metazoa; phylum Chordata; class Mammalia; order Diprotodontia; family Phascolarctidae; genus Phascolarctos; species Phascolarctos cinereus. The sequence continues at coordinate 394,299,101 of NW_027556098.1, forward strand.
GCTAGGGGCTTAATAAGTGTTTACTGAGGGGCAGTTAGGTGGTGCAGTGAATAGAGCACCGGCTCTGGACTCAGGAGAACCTGAGTTCAAATCTGGCCTCAGATACTTACTAGCTATGTGACCCTGGACAAGTCACTTAATCCCAGTTGCCTCCAAAAAATGTTTATTGACAATTCAGACTAGTGTGTAATTATTTGCATTTAAAGTACATTTTCACTTACAGAAGAAATTATGGTAAAATTATAGAACAAATTGTACCAGTTGGCCAGCCTGGGCCTTTCAGTGTTAAAGGAAGCTGGGATTTTCTGAGGAATGAATGCTCCTTACTGCATTTTAAAAAGGTTTCTTAGAGGAAGAGATTTGCAATCCTTGATCTCTAAAATGATACTAGGGGAAACCTTCTGTCCCTTGCTCGAGCTAGGGTCTTCTCTGTCTCTTGGAGAGAGGAAGGAAAGGATTAAGTGCTAGTAGCCCCCAAAAGCTGAGCTTCCTTGCTCCCCTCATTGTAGACGGTGACACCTCTGAACCATCCCCAGCTATAAAAGTGGAGAATTTTCTGCTCCTCAGTCCCATCATGAACAGTTAGATAGAGAGTCAAAGCCAGGCAAGGGGACTGAAATAATCAGTGAGCTGGGTCCTTGGGTTGTTTGAAACATGCCCATCTAGGCCTGGAGGCAGAGCTACCCAGGGTAAGAGAGAGTGGGGATCTGGGAAGCAGGTGATAAGGAGCTGCATCGGCCTAAAGGGTCTGGTGGGGATTTGGGTCGTATGAGGCTGGCTGGGTTAGAAACAGAGAGAGCTGAGCAGGCAGGTGGGTCCCCCTTCTTACCCCTCCTCATCCTGGTTATCACTTCATTTCAGGATTAATCACATGGAGAGAGAAACAGAAAGATACCAAAAACCAGAGGCACTGTCAACAGACATGAAGGTACTGTACTTTGTGAGAGAAATAGTAAATAGGAGGGAGAGGAGAAAGCACCATAGTTGGCTCTGGCCTCAACCCTATCCTTCTCTTTCTTCCCTCTTCTTTGTATCTAAGGAGGTTTTTTTCCCCCTTCAATTGGATGTGCAAAGATTTGAGTTCAAATCCTCCTTTGGATACATGGTGGGGTGACCAAGGACAAGTCACTGAAATTCTCAATCTTCAGCTTTTTCATCTGCAAAATGGGGATAATACTTTCAATAATAGTTTTATATTTGTATAATCTCTAAAATGTGAAAAGCTCTTTATATACATCATCTCATTTGAGTTTCACAGAAATTCTGTGCAGTCTTATTTATTCCCATTTTATAGATGGGAATGCTGAGGCTCAGGAAAGTTAAGTGATCACATAGCAAACAAAGTGTCAGGGGTGAGATTTGAACCCAGGCCCTCCTGATTTCAGGTCCAGAATTCTTGCCATTACATCAAGCCTGCTTCTCCAATGCCTGGGTTATGAGGAAAATACACTATAAAAAGTGAAATATTCTTTCTATTACTATTTGTGGAACTGGGTGTCAATCAAAGCTTTCAGTTCCCCCATTCCTACCTCCCCCACCAATTCTAAATAAAAAAAGCCCTGTTGATTACTTTAGAAGTAGAAAGCAAAATTAAAGAGCTAGCCTGCATCCCAGAACAGATGCTCTGCCCCATGGCAGGTCTAGCAGGGGCTTCTGAATCACAATTCTATTATTTGTTGAAAGGGAGACACAAGCTGGCTTGCGGCTGGGAGCCTTCCCAAAGGTTTGCAGTTTATCGTGGGGTGTGATTTTCCCCACATCATTACCCAATGTTGACAGAGGCAGTTGATAATTCTGCAGTCCTTATTCTCACCTCCTGTTAGCAGATTATTTGAGCATCCAAAAAAAAATAAAAATAAATCTGAAAACCCAGCTTGGCAGTTCTGGTGGAGAAAGTCTGGCTTTCTCTCTGGCTTGGTGTTCTCTCTAGAGGAGGAAGCCAGGGGACCCTGGGGTAATGACAAAATCAATGTGCCTATGAGTAGTATGGAAGAGTGTGTGTGTGTGTGTGTGTGTGTGTGTGTGTGTGTGTGTGTGTGTGTGTGAGAGAGAGAGAGAGAGAGAGAGAGAGAGAGAGAGAGAGAGAGAGAGAGAGAGAGACTGACAGACAGACAGAGACAGAGACAGAGAGAGATGGAAAGATGTGGGGCAATTTCCACTGGGGGGTTGTGAAAGATCACACATTTATAGCTGGAAGAGACCCTGGAGGTCATGGAGTTCAGTGCCTAGATGCTGTCCAAATACCACTTTCTACAGATGCAGAACCCTGCCCCACCCCCTGCAATCACTAATGCCTTTCCTCTCTGACCATCTTGCATTTATTTAGTATTTCTTCTGTATATGCTCATAAATGTCCATGCTATCACCTTGGTTAGAACAGATCAAATAAGATACGTGAACTTCTTCACAAATCTCAAAATGCTTTATAAATATTAGCTAGGATTAGAACATAAGAATCTTCACAGCAAGAATTGTTTTATTCTTTAAGTATTGCCAGCACAGTGCCTGGCATACAATGGGCAATTAATAAATGCTTGTTGGAACATCCTCATTTTACAGAGGAAGAAACCAAGAGACAGCATGGTGCTGGGAATAGAGTGTTGATCTTAGACTCAGAAAATCCCCCCTGAGATACTTACTAGCTCTGTGACTGCTGACAAATCACCTAACCTCTCTCTGCCTCAGTTTCCTTATCTGTGAAATAAATGTAAGTTGGACTTGATGGTTTCTAAGGTCCCTTCCAGAACTAATTCTATTATACTGTCATGGGCTGAGATGGGCATTGACTTGCCCAAGGACACCCAGGTACAAAGAGGAAGACCCAGTATTTTGAATCCTGTTCTGGCTTCAAATCTGGCTCTTTCTACTGAACTATGCTGCCTTCTCATATCCCTGGGACTATTCTTTGTTATTGGGGTAACTTCCTAAAGCTGTCACCTGTGAGAAGGATTGGAGAAATCCCTCAGCAGCCACGCATACCCTAGGCTTATAGTTCACTTCTCTTGTAGGGGGCATCCACAGTCCTTTGCCCTATGGCTTGTGTCCAGTCGGCTCTTCAGAGCACACAGACTATTCACCCTAGAGGATATGCCGAGAGCTCATTCCCAGGTGAGTTCCCCTGCCTGTATCAGCTTGGCACCTTCCTTTCAAACATCAATCAAATCTTTGGTTTCTACTGTTTTCACTCTCAGGCTTTTCCTGACACTCACCAAGTCCAGCGCTTTAGGTACATTCTTCTATTCCTGGTGGAAATGGAAACAGTCCTTTTCTTAGGTTCCCAAGTCCACATTCTGTTCCCAGAAAGGTCCCAAAGAAATATCTCCCCTCAAGTGAATATAAGCTTTTTGAACACAGGGCACTTTTTGTCCTTGTACTTCCAGTACCTAGGATCATGGGTAACTGTTGTGTTTTTGTCTGGTCCCAGGATTGAATCAATGAAGGAAGCTCCCTGGTGAGGAAGATGTGTCTACCAACGCAGACTGACACTTTCTTTGTACTTTATAGCCTTAGAAAGGTGCCTGGGACACTGAAAGGTTAGGAGACAAGCTAGTAAGTTTTTGAAGCTGTCTTCCTGACTGTGTCCAGCAGCTCTATCCATTATACCACCTTAACCTTCTAGTCCAATTTGTATCTAAAGGCAGGGATCATTTTATTTTTTCAATGCCTGGCATACAGTAGGTACTTAATACATGCTTACTGAATGAATAAACAAGAAACCCGCCTGCCCATGTCAGTCCAATTGGTCATCTAACCTTTGCCTCCATCTCTTCCTATTTCTGTTCTACCCTAGCACTGCCAGTCCCATCTCAGTGGCACTGAGCTCATGGGCACATCCCCAGGTTACAATGTCCCAGGGGAGACAGAAATTTGAGCCTGGGTCCTCAGAAATCCGATACAGTTTTTACTGCCTGATACTGTGCTGAAGCATTTCCCCATCTCTGGAATGTATCCCTCCCCTACACATCTCCATCTCCTAGCATTCCTACCTCTCTTCCAAGCTCAGCTCAAGCACTGTCTCATGCATGAAGCCTTTCTGGGTCTCCCCACTGCTGGAGCACGCCCCGCCAATGACCTGGCATTTATCTGGCATCAGTTTTGCACATGTGCTCACATGTTGTCTCCTGTAATAGAAAGTAAACTCCCTGAGGGCAAGGATGGCTCTGCTTTTGCCTTTCAATTCCCAGCCTCTAGCAGATGCTGTAATACATGTTGATTGATTGATCTGAAGAATGCAGAATTACATTCTGATATCTAAGAGCTGTATGGGCAGCTGGGTGGTGCCATGAATCGAAAGCTAGGGCCTGCCAGGGCCTGGAGTGAGGAAGACTCATCTTCCTGAGTTCAAATCTAGCCTCAGACACTTAACTAGGTGTGAGACCCTGGGCAAGTCACTTAATCCTGTTTACCTTAATTTCCTCATCTGTAAAACGAGCCTGAGAAGGAAAAGGTAAGCCACTCCAGTATCTTTGCCAAAAAATCCCCAAATGGAGTCACAAAGAAATGACTGAACACCAGCAACAAAAATCTAAGAGCTGGCTGTATCCCTGGCACTTCTCAGGGGAGAAGTGGGGGAATGAACAGAATGGCTTGGGCTTCTGGCTTGGCTTGGGTTTCTCTCTCCTAAGAGTAGCCTCTATTTTCCTTGCTCCATATTTATGATCAATATCAAGATTTAGGCCACTACCCAAATGACAATATGGTGAAGAGATACAATGTAGGATTTGGTCAGGAAGACCTAGCTGGGAATCCTACTTCACCTGCTTAATAGCAGTCTGATCTTGGACAAGTAAGATGGGGATCAACTGATCAAACATTTATGAAGTACGTACTATGTGCCAGATATTATGTTAGGCATTGTCCTCAGGGAGCTGACATTCTAAGAAGGAGATGCCATGCACCTATACAGGTATATAGAAAATCAGTCAGAAAGAAATCTTGGACGGGAAGTACTAGGAGCTGGAGAGGACCAGTAGATACTTTATGTAGCAGGTAGAGGTTAAGTTGAGGTTTGAAGAAAACCAGGGATTCCCAGAGGCAGAGTGAGGGAGGGAAAGCATTCCAGGTGTGAGGCACAGCCAATGCAAAGATATAGAGGTGAGAGGTTGAGCATCACGTCAAAGGCAGCAGGGATGGTACAGTGAATGGAGTACTGAGACTAAAGTGAAGTTCAAATCTGGCCTCAGACATTTACTAGTTGTGTGATTAGGGACAAACCTAACCCTGTCTGCCTCAGTTTTCTCTTCTGTAAAATGGGGGTCATAAGAGTATCTACTTCCCAGGGTTGCTGTGAGACTTGAAAGAGAAAATGTATGCAGAGAGCTTGGCAAACCCTAAAGCTATATAGAAATGTCAGCTTTTATGATCATAGTTTATGGGGTGCTAATTTTGCAGCAGGTAAGTCTTCAGCCAGCTGCACTGTGCCAGAGAACATTAATGGGCTTCCCTAAACTGGTCTCAGTCTTCAACCTGACAGAGGCAAGGCTGGCAGGGGTGGGGGGCCAGCACCTTCCCTGCCTCCCCTTTCCTTAAAGGGCTAGCCTCCTGAGAGACAGCAGAGGCCACTCTGAGTGCACCAGAGAAGGCCATTTGGGGGAGTTGGCATCAGAGGGGACCATCTCCCTCATTTCCAGTATGACTGTGTGGGCAAGGCCCCAGAGGGGCAGTTGTGAGGATCAATGAGTCAGGCTGTGGCTCTGACCTGATGGTCAATTTCCAGGGCTCATTCTTCCTCTTCTCACCTTGCTGCCTACGGCCCAGTTGGTCCTATGTGTCTCTCTCCTCCAGAGGTATCAGACTGCTCCACACGGATCACTCCATCAAAAGTGGTATTTCTGTCCCCTGGCCTAACTAGAATAACCACACTCCACAGAAATTATTGACTGTTTCAAGTGACAAATACTAGAAGCTTCTCTCTGGAGGACTGGGGAAATTGGGCCATTATTTGCCCGACTCTCTTTGATGGACACTGCGTGATTTATTTCGCCTTTCAGAGGATCCTGAGGTGGGGCTGAGTAGGGACAGTGAAGGCTAGTCATTCCCTTCCATCCTATCCCAAGCCCAGGGAATTGTCTGTCAGGAGCCCTGGGAAGGTGAGGGTCTGACTGCAGTCATTTGTCTCAAGGAAGCAAAAACAAGCCTTCTGGCTTCATTCCCATTGCTGGGGCTAGTTAACTAGGGGGGTCCCCGCCATCTGGAAGCCTTGGATCGTGCTTGGTACATTTTGGTCTTTCACTGTTTATTTCCTCAAACTTACCCAACCACTTAATCACCCAATCACTTACCCCACCAATGAAGCTTTTTTGGAACACCCAATAGTCAACTGATACTGTGCTTAATTTGGCACCATGGGGGATGCGGTAGGAGGAGATACCTAACAGGATGGTGGCCCTGCCCTCAAGGAATTGACAATTGGAGATAACAGAATCATAGATCTAGGGCCAGAGGAGACTCCAGTGGCCATTTAGTCCAATCCTCTCATTTCACAGATGGGCACACTGAGTCCTGGAGAAATTAAATGACTTGGCCAAAATCGTAGAGGTACTAAGTTCCAGAGGCAGGATTTGAACTAGGTCCTCTGACTCCAGATGCTATGCTCTTTAGGAGCCAAGACCTCTGCGTGAAACAGTAGAACTGTGACTGCATAATTAATAACGATGGCTGGCATGTGCAGAGCATGGCGAGGTTTACAAAGCATTTGATTGACATCCTCTCAATGGTTCTTCATCACAGTGCTGGGAGGAGCCTACTTCAGGTTTTTTGGGGTCCAGACTTGTGACTTCATTGTCAAAGAGGAATTCTCAATGAGGAAACTCTCTCAGCAAATTCAGGTCAGCATCTGCTCAGAGACTGAGAATTCCAGAGGGTCTGAGGACACTGAGAGGGAAGTTAAATGAATTGTCCAGGGTCACATTGTTACTATGCATCAGAGGCAAGATTCCAATCCAGCTCTTGCTGACCCCAAGGCTGCATAAACTATGCAATGCTACCTCTGAAGTATCTACTACAAGTACAATGATTATACAGGTATAATGGGGAAACGGAGGCAACTCAGAAAGGTGAAATGATTGTTCATTATCATGCTGTGGTTAAGTGGCAGAAGCAGGATTGGAGCCCAGCTCTTCTTGACTTCAAAGTCTAGCCCTTTGGTTCCTACAGATGATCTATTGTATGACATTATTATACAACACAGACAAGAAACTGATGTTGTTTAATAAACAGACAAGACATTTTTGCATAGAGTAGTTCACTGGAGCCTTCCTGTGGGATAGGCAGGACAGATATTATGTCCATTTACAGATAGGGAAATTGAGGCTTAGCGAGATAAAAGTGAACTCACACCCAGGGCTACACAGCTAGGATGTGAAAGAATGGGGAAAGAGCCTTCTATCTTCTGGCAAGAGCCTTTCCTGCTTCCTACTACATAGGTGCCTCTTATGATACTAATAGCATTAGATAATGCTTTAGAAAGCACTTTGCAAACACTATCTCATTTTGCCCTCACAATAACCTTGGGAGGGAGGTGCTATTATTATTCCCATTTTAGAGATGGGGAAACTGAGGCAGACAAGTGAACCGATTTGCCCCGTGTCACGGAAAGCTAGGAAGCATCTGAGGCTGGATTTGAACTCAGGTCTTCATGACTCTAGGTCCAGCATTCTATCCACCCCAATCCCTAGTTGGCTTCATCATTCTACAAGACAGACCAGGAAAGCACTATGGGAATTTGGAGTCCAAGGCTTAAGCTTCTCCCACTCTTTGGTGGTTGGTCTGCTAAGGAAAACCACATGGTGTTCTGGGAAAAGCAATAGGATTATAGCTTTCATGTTGGAAGGGACCTCGGTGGTCTTACAGTCTGGTCCCCTCATTTTACAGGAGAAGAAACTGAGACCCAGAGAGCTTCAATGACTTGTCTACAGTCATCCAGCTATGAAATATCTGAGGTGGGATTTAAACCCAGGTCTTCTTGTCCAATTCCAGTGTTCTACCCACTACTCTGCACGGACTCTTCCTTGCATGGGGTTGTGATTCAGCACACAGGCTGAAGATGAAAGGTCAAGGTCAGGGAAGAGTATGTAGTCCAGTTTGGCTGGACTGAGTCAAAGTTCAAGGAGAAAAACACAATTGGGGCAATTCATCCCTCAGCAATAACTGTCTTAACCTACATGTTTGGGGCAGAGGAAGGGATGACAACTGATTTAGAAGGTATCCAAATAAAATCTTGTAGGATATTAATGAAACCCAGGGCCCATCATTCCAAGAAAGGGATAGAAAGATGAATACTTCCTTGTCAAAAAAAAGTGAAGATGACTGAAAGCTATTTCTATGGCACATGATAAAGGAAGTTAAAAACTTAAGGAAACACCTTTGAAATAGACAACATTTCTCTGGCTTTCTTCAGGTCCTAGCTCAAATCCTACCTTCTCCAGGAAGCCTTTCCCAATCCCTTTTAATTCCAGTGTCTTGCCTCTGTCCATTATCTCCAATTTATCCTAACTATAACTTTTACATGATTGTTCTCATGTTCTTTCCCCCATTAGACTGTGAGCATCTTGAGGGCAGGGACTTGTCTTTCTTTGCATCACCAATGCTTAGTACCATGCCTGGCACATAGTAGGTGCTTAATAAATGTTTATCGGATGACTGATCAAAATAGGAATGGCTAACAATAGGTACGTGCTTTGGAGTCACCAAAAGGAGCAAAAAGTGAACAGAGCAGAGGATCTGAGACCCAAGAAGAGAATCAAACAGCTTCCATGACTAGATGTTCAGGATGAAACTTACATTTCTGGACGTGGCCAACATCTAGAATTGCTTTGTTTGACTATGCTTATATGCTCATTTACAAAGGGAAGCTTCTTCAAAAACAATTTTTTTAGAGGGAAATGAGGACCTTCTGAGAGTGATGTCAGGGAAAAAAAGAAAAAAAACATTAATGAAGCATTTAAAACGCACAGAACAGAACAGAAGGAAGTTAAGAGGGAGATACACAAAAGCGGGTCTGATTTGGAACGAATGTGTTGAATTTATTCCATACTTTTAACAAAATGAGCTGCAGTAATTGAGATCCAAAATTTCATATACATTCATCTTTCTATTCTTCTTTGTATAGAAGGAAATATCCGTGTTTGTGGTTGTTTGTTATTTTTGGAATAACAAAACAAAAGAGAATCTCCCCCGTGAACTTGGCCAACACTCTGTTGACAAAGATGTCTGGAACAAATGGCTGGGTCAATCAGTCAATGAGCATTTATTAAGTACCTGTTACAGTGCCAGGCACTGGGCTGAGTGCTAGAGCAGAGAGAGTTGAAGAAAGTGGCATGAGATTGGGTTATTGCCACTGGAAATTACAGATGGGATCTCCTTCAGGAGCCCAGACTTCGTGATTGATGCAGATGCTATCAGAAACTATGTAGAAACCATGGCACACTTCACTTTGGATTGCACAAATTGAGCTCTTAATGGATACCTCAAAAGACACAATCAGATGGCCAGAATTATACACCAGAAACTTCCTCTCTTTTGCTAACACCTAACATTAAGCCCCATATTACAAACACAGACCCCAAACTAGCCTTGAGAATTCAACTGCACAGAATGGGGAACCTGATCACAAACAAAGCTTTTACCCACAACTGTCTGGACACAATGTGGGTCTGGAGCTACCCCCTCCCACATTTGAGAACGATATTTTTCATAGGTGCAGCTGTAGCAAATAAAGGAAGGTGAGTGGTGTAGTACATAGAGTGCTGGGTCTGGAGTCACAAAGGCTCATCTTCCTAAGTTCAAATCCAGCCTCACACACTTACCAGGACAAGTCACTACCTTGGGCAAATCACTTTACCCTGTTTGTCTCAGTTTCATCTGCAAAATGAGCTGGAGAAGGAAATGGCAAAGCATTCAGTGTCTTTGCCAAGAAAGCCCCAAATAGGGGCATGGAGAGTAAGACACAAAACAACTAAAAACCAAAGTTATACCAAATACTCATAATTTCTTAGCTAAATGGTATGGAAAGCTTCCAAAATACAGAGATCCAATAAAAGAAATCAAAACCATGTGGTAAAAGGATGAGGGACATATCCTTCCCATCATGCCATCTGTTATGGAAGTTGCTCTAAAGATGTTTTCAGAAACAGGGAAACATATTCTAATAATCAATTTTTTTTTAAAAAAAGTTATTTTTACCCACCTATGCTAGAATCCATAGAGTGTTTACAAAAGGATGATATCAGGGCATTGACTTCTCCAAGGCTTCTTTCTATCTGAACTTCATTGAAATAGGTGAGAAGAATGAAAAAATGATGATGAAAATAGAGGATAGGGGCTGGATCAGTGATTTCAATGGTACAGGGAATTCCAAGAAAATGATAATCCTGCTCCCAATGCAAGTTAATACCTCCTCTACATTTGTAGTTTTAATTCTTATCTGGGGATATGAGGTAAGTGACTTGCTCAGGGTCACACAGCCAGGATGATATTTGAGGTGGGATTTGAACCCTGGTCTGCCTGGCTCCAGGGCCACTTTTTTTTTTAAGGCATTTGGAGTTAGGGGACTTGCTCAGGGCCACATGGTGTTAGCATTAGGATTCAACCCCAGGGCTCTTTGGACAGCCTGCTAAGCTTTCATTACTGCGCCCCCCCTCCAATCCCTTTTATTGAGAATTCCTCTGGACTGCAGAGTGTTTTAAGGAGGAGTAATGGGAAATCAGGTTGGAAACACGGACAGAAGCTAGATTGCGGAAGGCTTTGAAAAGTGGAGAGGACCCAGTGGGGCAGATGAAAAAATGAGTCCGTTAAGGAAGGGCCCCTTACAAATAATATCTCAGTGTTTTTCAGGATTCCAGGATTTGAGTCACCACTGGCATTTCCAAATTAATCCCGTTCATTATGGGAGACCTACCTTTAAATGAAATATTCCAGCTCTGACAAGGCTCACATTTATTCTGATTACTAATTTGACAAGAATCCATTAAAAGGAACCGGGGGTTGCTCTACCCCATAGGGACTTGGCTAGTCCAAGGAATATTGTTTTTCTCTTTCTCGGGTGGCTACATTCTGCAGGAAGCTGAAGGGAAACCCATTTAAGAGGGTATAGTATATTAGGGATTAGTCTTCATTCAGCCTCCCCCTCCTTGCATGAATGCTAATCACAGGCAGTGGGAATGGGCCTGACTTCATTAGGCACTACATGCTGGGCTCTCTGGACGGAGCCAGGCTTGTAATAATAATAGCTGGGCTCTGGCATTCAGGGCTGGACCTGGCTCTCTGGAGGGTGAGGAAGGAAGCAGTGACAAGCAGAATCAGCATGAGAGGGAATGGGGATTAGGAAGCAGGACAACCTGGGCCCTAGATAGGGGGATCATGGGGGCTCTCCTCCATCTCTGAATCTAGGCACTGCATTCTATTCCACCCCACTCCCTAGAATCTTGACTCTTCAGATCAGGCCTTAGCTTTAACAAATGCAGGCAGCTAGGTGATGCAGTGCATAGAGGCTTAGACTCTGGAGACTGGAAATCCTGAGTTCAAATTCAGCTTTAGACACTTAGAAGCTGTGTGATCCTGGGCCTTAGACTCAGTTTCCTCATCTACAAAATGGGAATAATAATCACACACCTAACCCCCTACCTACCCACTCCACACCCTCCCCTCCCCCACCCCCAGGGTTGTTGTGAGGATAATATAATTTCGGTAAAATGTTGTACAAACCTTAAAGGGTTATATAAATGCTTTTTGTTGTTCAGTTGTTTCCAACTCTTCATGACCCCGTTTGGGGTTTTCTTGGCAGACACTAGAGTGGTTCGCCATTTCCTTCTTCAGTAAATTTTACAGATGAGGAAACTGAGGCAAACAGGGTTAAGTGACTTGTCCAGGGCCACACAGCTAGAAAGTATCTGAGGCCACATTTGAACTCAGGTCTTCCTGACTCCAGGCCTGGTGCACTCTATGCACTATGGTGCCACCTAGGTGCCCTTAGAAATGCTAGCTATTGTTACTATTACTACTACTTGGGATTCCAAGGCTCTATTTCAGCACAATTTAGTTCTAGGCTGGGTTCTTTTGTCTCAAACTCAGTTATGTTGGCTAGACAAAAGCTCCATTAGAGTCTAGGAAAGAGATCGTTTGGGGGTGGGCATTGAGAGCAGTGAATTATAATAACTACCCCCTGGCCAGAGATCTGACCTGCTTAACCCATCAGAACACAATTTCAGTTGAGAAGGAAGCCAAGAAAAATCCCAAGAGCCTGAAAAGGCTGCCTCAAATCCCCCAAACCAAATTCATGCCCTTTACCCTTAAGGTCTTCACTCAGAACTCTCAGGTATTGTTATATAATGAGCAATTCTTTTTTTTAAAATTTGATATTTTTATTTTCAGTTCCAGATTTTCTCCCTTCTCCCTTGCCCCACCCATTGAAAAGACAAGGAATGTGATTCTCATTAAACTAACACGTAATTCTTAACAAGTTTGCTTATCTCTCACCCCTCCCCCATCCTATCCTTACAAAAGAGAAAAATGACGGCAGTGTGGGGGTGGGGAGCGGAGGGGAGGGTGGGGCAGGGTAGAATGAGGGGATGTGAAAGGCTGGCATGACAGAAGTGAGAGCCAACAATCTTACATTGAGAGAAGTGATTGAAAAACTTAAAAGCAGACGGAGAATGTCATTACCAAACAGTATAATCAACTGTCAACACACATTTATTAAGTGCTTACTGGTTGCCTCAAGATACCTTATGAAGTACAAGCCAAGAAGCTGCTAGAAATAATGGAAAATGGCCCTAAACTCTGAGAGAAAAAAATCCCTGCCCTCAAGGAACTTACATTCTAATCAGGGAGACAATCTGTATGAAAATAGATATGTGTTTAAAAACAGTCAGAATATACTCAGCATTGTGTGTGTGTGTGTGTGTGTGTGTGTGTGTGTGTGTGTTTTACAAAACTGGATATTCATGATGCTGACCTAAAATAACCAGAACAGTTTAAATTAGCCTGGGTATCCTCTGCTTAGGAAGGCAGAGAACTATCTAATACATTTTAGAAAGGTTTCCATCTGAAATGTTAAAATCAGGTCCAAAGCTGTGGTGCATGAAGAAGTAAGCTTCTGTAATTTGGGGAATTTACTTACGTGGAACAGCTTTTTCCCATGATGCCAGATAAATGAGGTGTCCCTGGATTAGATTTGGTCTTCCTTTCCGCTCCAAAGGAAGGGCATCTATTGTACAAAAGGCCCATACCTGGCCCCATGGAGCATGGGGGGTGAGGCAGCGCTACTCTCTTAAGTCTTTTAGTTAATACTTCTCTGGAAGACTGGGGTGGTGCCAGCAGAGCACCTGGTTTAGAATCCTGGCACAGCCTCCTGACTTAGGCAAGTGACCTTAGGCAAGTCACTTCCACCTCTGGGCTTCAGTTTCTCCATGTGTCAAATAAGGAGACTGGACAAGATGAACTCAGAGGGCCCTTGCAGCTTGCCAGGTTCCCATGACCACTCAGTAGTGGTCATTATCAGCTCTTACTTAGAGAATTCAGCCCCTCCTGGACTTCTTACAAGGCTGGATTAATTTCCCTGCCCAGCTGGCATCCTGAGCATCACGCACTTGCCTTTGGGAGGGAGATGGCTTAGGCCCACGGAAAGACTGCAGTGGTAATGTGTCTATGTAACTTCTCTCTTGTTGCCATGGCGTGGGCAGCGGAAAATATTTGTTAAATGGATACCCCATTAATAACCTATAACTTAAAAAGCAATGACAGGTTCCGAGTAATCAATAACACATTGTAATAATTTCAAGCAAACGTGTATTTATATTCTGTACGCCTCGAACTGCAATTACTTTACTCTTCCAACACACTTGCGAACGCTGCTTTATTTTCACTTAAACCAATTTGCTTTATTGACCAAATCAAGTCCTGTGGCCATAATATCAACCCTTCTCCCATCCTCCAACTCAGCAACTCCCAGCCCACATCAATAATTATGACAAGCCGGCCATTCCTTCCCCAGAGCAACGATGGTTATTGATAAGGTCTGCCTGGAGGATTACCTCTTTGTTCTTTGGAATATCATTCAGGGGGCCATGGGATTTCAGACAGGGACTCTTTCCCCCTTAATGATGGTCCTCAATGGTCCAGAGGGCCAGATGGCTAATGCTACAATCATAATTGCTATCATTTGTTTGCTGTCAAAGGGATTTTCCTGAAGTGTAGATCTGGCCAAGTCACTCCTCTGCTCAATAAATGCCTTTGGCTCACTATTGCCTCTAGGATCATATAGAAACTCTTCTTATTGAACACCAAAGGCACAGGTATTTAGCTTAGAAATAGAGACATTTTCCAGTCACTGAATGTTTGCCTCAAATGCTTTCCTTTCAATGTCCTTTACAACCTGGTTCTTATCCTACCTTTCCAGCCTCTTTCTATACTGTTCCCTTTCCCACACTGTACCAGATAGCCAAACTGGCCTGGCACATAGTAGGTGCTTAATAAATGCTAGTTGAGCGACTGATTCCCACCCTCTTTCTAATCCTAGCCATATGCATTGTCTTCCCAATTAGAACATAGACTCCTTGAAGGCAGGGAGGATCTTGTTTGCTTATCAGCACTTAGCACAATGCCTGCTACTTAGTAAGCACTTAATGAATGCTTTTTTAATTCAATGGAATAAAATGTTCATTAAAAAAAGGTCATAGATTCCTAGATGTGCAGTTAGAAGGAACCTTCTTAAATTCTAGCACCTAGAACCGGACACATTGTTCCAGTTGAGTCCTAACGAAGGCAGAATACAGCAGGTCTGTCACCTCCAAGATTCCTAGATGCCATGCCCATGCAGATGTATCCCAAGATCCCATTTACTTCTCTGGTCCCCATATCCCACTGCTGGCTCAGATGGAGTGTCCATAGAGCATAATCCCACAGATATTTTTTCAGAACAATAACTGTCTAACCATGCCCCTCCTCCCCCATCCAGTACTGAAACTGAAGTTTTGGAGCCAGGTATCAGAAGACGAGTCCTAGAGAGCTGTCAGAGAAGAACCAGGCACTCAAGTGAGTTGTGAGGGGTCCCCCAGGCCATGACATCAGATAGAAATGAGATCAAAGGCAGGTTTTTCTCATGCTAAGCCCAGCCCTCTTCACGTTTCCTGGCTGTCTGAATAACACAGATTATGCTACATTGTATTTTGTGACTTCCTGCTGAAGAATCAATACTTAACAATGTATCAGATTCCCAACTCTATAACTAAATTCGTTTGACATTTATTAAACCTACAATATGTTTTAAGGTTGCACCATGTGCTTTATGTAGACGGTCTCATATAACCCTGAAAGGAACATGCTACCGCTGCAACTGTCCCCATGATATGGTTGAGGAAACTGACGCCCACAGAGAAGTGGCTTGCCATAATCAGTGTGAGAGGTGGGATCCAAACCTGGTTTTTCTCCTGATTCTGAAACCTGCTTGCTTTTTCCTACCTCTCCTTCTTGACTTGGAGTCAAGAAGACCTGAGTTCCAATGTCACCTCAGACACCATCTGTATAACACTGGGTAAATCACTTCATGTCAGGGCAGCTAGGTGGCGCAGTAAATAGAGTGCTGGGCGTGGAGTCAGGAAGACTCATTTTCATTAGTTCAAATCTGGCCTCAGGTACTTACTTATTAGCTCTGTGACCCTGGACAAGTCACTTAACCTAGTTTGCCTCAGTTTCCTTGCCTGTCAAAGAGCTGCAGAAGGAAACAGCAAACTACTCCAGTATCTTTGCTAAGAAAACCCCAAATGGGGACTGAAAAACGAGTCTACAACCCTTTGATTCTAATCACTTCATGTCTCTGGGCTGTGGTTTCCTCATGGTTGGGACAGAGGACCTGGGAGGGAAGGCGGAATGCTGGGGGCTCTCTGCTGAGCTTTAGAAGAGAATGTTGGTTGGACTCAACGCCCTCCTGAGGTGCCTTCTGGCTGCAGGGAACAGCAGGTAAGAGAGAAATCCTAGCTGAAGAAAGTCTGCAGAGAAGGCCAAGGTCAAGTGGCTCTGATGACAGTTGCACTCACATCCTTTTCTTTGGCCTGACCTGGCCTGTGGAGGGCGGGCGAGCTCCTTGGCTTCCTCCCGGCTTCCTCCCCCACCTCATTCTAGGGCATAATGAGTTTGCGGGCTATGCCTTCTACAGCAGCCCAGCCATTTGCTGGGGCGTGCTGTTTTCTCCAGACCAATGACCTTCTCCCTACTTTAGGAGGGAAGCAACTTGATGCAACTAATCAACTAATTCATTAAACTTCCAAGAGGTAGGTCAGAGCCTTGATGATTTCGTCAATTAATCACGGCTCTCCAGCTCCACTTGGGGCTTGGGTTCCAGCAATAGTTTTCTTGACCTTTTTGGACTCTCTAACTATCCCTCTGCAGCCTTTAACCTGCTTGCATTATTCATTTGCAACTGGCCCACTGGTTCCCACCTGCACAGTGGGAAAGGGCTGGCAATTAGATGGAGACATTCAAGTCGGTGCCAGGGAGGAGGCATCACTCCAGCTGGGACTCAGAGGGGAGGCAGCACAATTTCCCCGCATCATTTCCACCTGCCCCCAAGAAATGGAAAGCTATAGGACCCACGGGTCAGTGGTTGGCTTAGTGGCTGGGACGGAAGACCCAGGAAGGAAGGTGGGATTCTGGGACTCTCTGCTGAGCTCCAGAAGGGAATGTTGCCAATATGTGGGAATGTTGGCTCCCAAGGCCCGGGAGGGTAGACCTTGAATCACAGCAGAGGATGGCCTTGTGGCTCACCCCACTTTGAATCTGCTGCTCTGTCTGGTGTCAACTCTATGGAACAAGATGCCCCCCATGTTGGGTACCCCCTGCCTTTCCCCCTCCTTTTCTGCCCCCTTTTGTGTGTTCACCCCAGTTATCTTGTAAGCTCCTTTCAATTATTGTAACCCCAGTACCTTGCACAGGGCCTGGCACATAGTAGGTGCCTAATAAATGTTGATTGGATGAGAGAACCCCCACTAGAGATTAGTCAGAAAAGAATTCAGGTTGAGGGAACCTCTGAGGTCAATGAGTCCACGCTCTCCCTTCCACTCAGTCAAGCAAGTAAGGAACAGCTCTTTACTATGTGCCTATCGGGCGACAATGGCTGAGCTGGGGTGCTGTCTGTCCTTTGTTCTCCAAGAAGACCGTGACATCAGGGAGGTGATGCCATGACATGCAAATGAATCGGATTTAAGTGACAGAGCCTCACTGTCTCCTCCAGGGCCATCTGGGTTCAGTGGCCAGATATGGATCAGGACACCTGGAGAGGACCCAGCATGCAGTGGGGGACCTTGGCCTTTTCAAGCTGAGGTCTTTAACAGGTCTCAGTTAGACTGAGGCAGCACTCATTCAGTGATTAAGAATAAGAAATGAGGCAAAGAATGGCCTCTTTAAAAAAAAAGATTTGGGAGGGGAAGACCTATGAGCTTCTGGCCAAAACAGCAACAAGTGTAATTTATATTCATTCTGAGCCCATCAAGGCACAAACAATGACCAAGCAGGGATTGGCCTGGACTTACTTCTGGCCAATCAGTGTTAAGTGGTGCAGTGGATAGAGCACCAGCCTTGCATTCAGGAGGACCTGAGTTCAAATCCAGCCTCAGACACACAACACTTACTTAGCTGTGTGACCCTGGGCAAGTCACTTAACCCCATTGCCTAACCAGAAAAAAAAAGAGAGAGAAAAAACAAAAACGGTTTCTGAGACTAAAATTTTCTGGTGACAAACACTTAGCTAGGCCCTGGAGATGCTAAGCCCTAAACTCAAACAATCCACGTCTTCAAAGGAGCTTACATTCTTCTGATGAAGAATCCAAGGTTCCCAGAAGTAAGGAATCTTGTGCAAGGTCACCTAGGTTGTAAACAAATGAACCAGGGTTTGGGAAACTCCAAACTCCAAAGGTCCCCTTTTCCTTTGAAAGGACTATACTGTCAGACTTGATTTAACTGCCTCTTGACTCCCACTGTAAGAGGTAGAGGGAAGTGAATGAGACTTTGCAGAATCAAATTTCAGATTTCAAGCTGGAATGGATCTTTGGGGGCCATTGAGCTTAACCGTCTAATTTTTATTTTTATTTTTATTGTTTACAGATGAGGAAACTGAGGTTCACTGTCTTGCCCAAGCAGATCCAGGATTCAAACCTGACCCCAAGACCTTGATGCATGGCATGGCATGGTAACTTACATGTAATTACAAAATCAGCAGATTTGAGAAAGGAAGTTGGAGATCATTTAGGTCCACATATCCCACTCCCCTCATTTTTACAGAGGACAGTCAGACCCAGAGACAGGGAGTGGCAGATCTTTGGTTTCAAAGTCACTGCCAGAGCTGAGACTCGGAGGCCAGACTACATGTGCTTCCCCTATATCCTTCTTTTGATACTCATGAGCTGTGTGGTCTTTTGGAGTCTCAGTAAAATAGGGATAAGAGTAGGGACTGGACTTTAAATTTCACTGTTATAGGGTACTCCTCTGCATCTTAAAGAGTCAAAGCATTGTGAAGAAGTTAAGTGTTTCTACTACAACATTTCTTCCTAGGGCAGCTACGTGGCACAGTGCACAGAGTATGGGCCTGGAGTCAGGAAGACCTGAGTTCAAATCCAGTCTCTGACACCTACTAGCTGGGTGACCCTGGGCAAGTCACTTAACTTTAGTCTACCTCAGTTTCCTCATGTGTCAAATGGAATAATAGCACCTACCTAGCATGGCTGTTGTGAGGATAAAATGAGATAAAATTTGTAAAATACTTAGACAATGCCTGGTACATAGTAGGTGTATATAAAGACTTATTCCCTTTCCTACATCCTTTTCTCTTGACTCACTCAGCCACTACTCTAGTTCAGGCCCTCACCTCAATAAATAGCCTTTTAGATAGTGTCCCCCCCTCAAGTCTCTTCATTTCAGTTCATCCTCTGCTTGAATGCCACAGCAATTTTTCTCAAGCATAGACCTGATTGAGCAGCTCCTGCTCCTCCCCACAAAAACTCCAGGACCTCCTACATCTCTCTATTATCTCCAGGATCAATTAAATATAGTTTGCATTTAAAGCTCATCATAAACTGGCATATTCTAGCCTTCTAACACTTTATTCTCCAGTGCTTAGCACAATGCCAGGGACATAGTAGGTGCTTAATAAATGCACGTTGAACTGAATGAAGTGAGCAGAACCAGGAGAACACTATACAATAACAGCCACACTGTGTGATGACCAACTTTGCTAGATGTAGCTCTTCTCAGCAATGCAATGATCTAAGCAAAAGACCTTTCTTGGTCCCCGAAGCTGCTAATGTCTGTGCACATATCTTGTATGTATCTAGCTATTTGTCTGTGGCCTCCCCCAATAGAATGTAAGCTTTTGAGGACAGGGATGGTTTCCCCCTTTCTCTGCATCCCTAGAGCTTAGCACAGTGCCTGGCACACAGTAGGTACTTAATACATGGTTACTGACTGACTGAGCTCAACCCACAACTATCTTTGTCAATAAGGAGGCTCATGAAGTTCCATTTTGTTGAGTGGCCCCAAATGCTCTGAACTTTGGTTTTTTTTTAAATGTACTTCCATTGTTACTGCTGACCCATATTTTGTTGTTCACATCAAACTTGACATTGTAATTGGTGATGAAGTCTTAGATTTCTGAGTTACTCCTTGTCAAGAAAGATGAGGACTGGGAAATGACCATCAGATTTGGCAATTAAATGGTCACTGATAACGTTGGAAATAGCAATTTCAATTGAATGGCGAGGTCCAAAGTCAGATAACAAAGGGTTAATGAGTGACTCAAGTAGAGGAAGTCGGGCAGCAAGTATAGATAGTTTTTTTCAAGGAGATTGCTGACAAAGGGAGGAGAGATATAGAATAATAGCTTAAAGGAATTGTAAGGTCTAGAGAAGAGTTTTTTAAGGATGAGGGAGACGTGGGCACAAGTATAGTACATTGGGCAGGGATTTCAGAAGAGTTATGAGGAGACTGGTCTGACTGGAATGGAAAGTGAGCCCTGGGAAGCAATATAGGAAGCAACCTTGGATTGTCTTGAATGACTGGAAGGTTAGAATGATTCTGAATTAAACCTAGGCTTAGCACTAGCTCTGATATCCCACCTCTCTCCCCTGCTGGACCCAACACTCATAGTATCCTGGACTTACAGCTAGGAGGGATCTTAGAGGCCACTGAGTCCAAGCCTCCCTTTTCAGATGAGGAAACTGAGAGCTGAAGGGATGTTCAGCATCCCACAGCTAGGAAGTGTTTGCCCGAGGTGGTGAGCTCCTTGAGGACCAGCACTACCTTTTACTTCCCCTTTTATCACTAGCATTTGGCACAATGCCTGGCACACAGTAAGTGCTTAAACAATGCATGTTGATTGGTTAATATGGAAATATGCTTTCCATGACTTCACATATATAATTGATATCATATTGCTTGCCTTCTAAAGGGAGTGGGAGGAAGAGAATTTAGAACTCAAAATAAAAGAAAATGAATGTTAAAAATTTTTTTAACATGTAATTGGGTAATATTTAATAAAGTAAATAAAAATCTATTTAAAATGAAACAATTCATGTTGATAAACTGACAGTTCCTTCTTGAATTGAAGCTGAGAGGAGCTGATTCTGGGCTTCTTGAGTTAGTGACCTATCCCTAAGAGTTTCAAAGAAATGGTGAGTCAAGAGGTCCTGTGCCCCAATTCAGGTTGGCATTGTAAAGGAGTATACCCCTTCTCTGACGGATATGTCAGCTGGCTCAGCCACATCCAGGTATGAGACTCCATCCCCCTCTCTGGAGCGAAGTACAACATCCTAGCTATTGGCATCATAATTAAACCACTACCATGTCATGATGCTAAATTATTCAGGCAGGAATCCACTGTAGGGAAGAGTGGGGAAAACGGAACTGATAATATCAAAGCAGGAGAAAATGATTCCCTCTGCCCCCTCCCCCACCCAGATATAGAAGAGGGCTTCTTTGGAAAACAGAAGGAAGATTCTTCTGATAGGCCTAGGCTTTTTTTTTTGTTGTCCTCAGTCTGAGATAGGAGGCCGAGATGGGGAGAAAAAAAGGTTTTTCTACATTCCCTAAAGGTTAAAACAAATCTGCAGTTTCCTTATGAAAAGTACAATGTTCTGGGGTGTTTGCTAGAGAAAAACCAACCCAAATTCATAAGATCACAGGTATAGAGCTAGAAGGACTTTAGAGACCTCCTCATTTTACAGAAGAGGAAACTGAGGCACAGAAAGATGAAGTGACTGGTAACAGAGCTGGTTATGGTTTGAGGCAGAATTTGAAATGAGGTTTTCCTGACTCCAAACCCAGTACTCTAGCTACATTGCCACGTTGCTGCTTCCAAAGGGCTAGAAGAGCATTTCTTTCATGGGACCAGGGAATATATTTACTTGTCTGTGACAAAAGCATTTAAATTCATTCAAAGGGATGAAATTTACTAGTGAGGATGGGATGAAAAGCTTCAGTACAGAAAATGAAGCTTCTGGGCGCTGGGCAGCAGCTAAGCTGGCGAGGCTGCACCCACGTGTCTTTGTGGCAGCACTGGGGGCCAGACAGTCTGCACAGGAGAGAGACCAGCTCCACCCTAAGGGCTTGTTGACGCTCAGAACTTGGACACTTCCTCCCCAGAGATGGCTGGCTTTTCCAGCCCAGCTCTATGCCAAAAGGACTGGGAGGTCCTTCGCACATGGCTGCTACCAGACTAAGGCTGGCCTTGGCAGCATCGGAGGGTTGGGGTTGAAAAAATAGAAATAATTACCCTGGAGTTTATAGATTCAATCTGGGAAAATGTCTCTCCAAACTTCTCTTGTGTTGACGTCTATATTAGTGCCCAAAAGCATAAAAAAGGAAGAAGGGCACAGGGAGGAGGTCAGCCTTGCCAAATTACAGGGTGACTTGGCCAACTGGGAGACTGAAAATTGGATAGGCAGAGCTGAGGATTCTGGGAAATGTTCCACTCCACCTGTCAGCTGGGTAGGGGGAGGAGGAGAGGAGAAGAGAGGGCTCCCCACTTACCCTAAATAAGAGGTAGAGTGGGATGGGCAGGTTTGGAAGAGAGTGAGAGGAGAGGAAGAGAAGGCACTGAACACAGATGGCTTCCTTAGAGAGTCTAGTTGAGAAATCGGAAAGAAATAGAAGCTGATAGCCACATCACTTATTACTGCTGTTTCCCTGAAGGCAGAGGGTCATGTCAGGTGATCTCTGAGGTCTTTTTTAGCTCTAGGGTTCTATCCACTTACAACAAAGAAGAAGGCAACATCTTTCCATCCTGTTTCTATTTATATGAGGTCAGACCTGGTATTTGGTTCTGCCATAAATACTAGTTAGGTGACTTTAGAAAAGGTGATTAACCTGTCTGAGTCTTAATTACCTCACCAGTGAAAATAGATAATAAAAGGATCTCCTTCATAGGGTTGTTGTGAAAATCCATTGAGATCAGGCTTGTCAAGGGAAGAAGGGGACAAGCATTTATTATATGCCTACTATATGTGCCAGGCACTATGTGCTAATTGCTTTACTACAACCCTGGGAGGTAGGAGCTATAATTATTCCCATTTTACAGTTGAGGAGACTGAGCCAGAGAGCAGTTAAGTGACCTGGCCAGGGTCACACAGCTGGTAAGTGTTTGAGCTGGATTTGCACTCCTCTTTCGGACTCCCAAGCTCAATACTCTGTGCACTATCAATACTCTGTCAATATCAAGTGCATTGGAAACCTTAAAATGTGACACAAATGGGAATTGCCAACATTTATGAGGTCTCATTTATGGGCACACTGCCCATTTAAAAAAAAGTTTTATTGATGCCTTTTGTTTTTATATCACAATCCTGTCTGTCGAGGAACAAGCAGTCAGTAAGCATGCACCGTGTACTTGGACAGCTACGTGGCACAGCACATAGAGCGCTGGGCCCGGAGTCAGGGAGACTCATCCTGCAGAGTTCAAATTCAGTCTCGGGCATTCACTTGACCCTGTTTGCCTCAGTTTTCTCATCCATAAAATGGACTGGAGAAGGAAATAGCAAACCACTCCAGTATCTTTGCCAAGAAAACCCCAAATGGGGTCATGAAGAGCGACATGACTGAGATGACTGAATGACAATATTGTATACTTGCCTATCATAGTGGATAGTAATCTGGCCACACAGTCAAGAAGACCTTGAGCCCCACTCCTGAGACATACTGTCTGTGTGACTCTGGGTAACTCACTGGACTTAGTGCTCTAGAGGCAGCTAGGTGAGCAACTAGGTGACACAGTGGATAGAGCACTGGTTCTGGAGTGATGTAGACCTAGGTTCCAATCCTGCCTCAGACACTTACTAGCTATGTGACCCTGGGCAAGTCATTCAACCTCGGTCTGCCTCAGTTTCCTCCTTGTGGGATTGTTGTGAGGATCAAATTAGATAATATTTATAAAGTGCTTAGCATGGTACCTGGAACATTCTTGTTATTCAGCTGTGTCTAACTCTTTGTGATCCCATTTGGGGTTTTCTTGGCAAAGATACTGGAGTGGTTTGCCATTTCCTCCTCCAGCTCATTTTACAGATGAGGAAATTGAGGCAAACAGGGTGAAGTGACTTGCCCGGGGTCATGCAGATAGTAAATGTCTGAGGCAGGATTTGAACTCAGGAAGATGAGTCATCCTGACTCTCAGCCTGGCATTTTAACAACTGTACCACCTAGCTGCCCCAAGTAGAGGCTATATAAATGCTTAGCACTATGCCTGGTACATAGTAAGCACAATATAAATGTTTATTCCTTTCCCCACTCCCCCTCACCAAGTCTCTAAGTTGCAAAGGAGGTAACTCGTCTTTTTTTATTTGTCTTGGTAGAGGGAGTTCCTTTACTGGGATTTCCCTCTATTGACCAAATCATAGGTCTAGTACCAATCCCCTACCCCTTGGATACAAGGTACTGAGCTAGGATAAAAAGACAAAAAAAAAATTCCTGCCCTCAGGGAGCTTGTATTTTATCAGGAAAAACAGCACACGTTCATAAAAGCAAATACAAAGAAGCACAAAGTAATTTCAGCATAGAAAATGCTTAATATATGTTGGCCATTGAATTTTCCAGCTTTCCTACCTTCCCCTGCCTCAGTGGTTTGTTTAATACCACACAGAGTCTGTGACAGCCAAGGTCTATAAATAAAGGATTTACAATTAAAGTTAGTACCATCAGACAGAGCCTTAAATGTGTGTGGGGGGTGACTTTCTATATCCCATACTCTCAGAGAGGATTTGCTGATTGAGGGCTTTCTCTTTCTTACTCCCTTTGAAAGAAAGAAAAAAAAAGATACCCGTTGATTTGATGGGTAAAATTAAAACCTCACCGCAGAGGTAAGTAATGAGCCCCTATCAACCTGGAGGGGCCTTTAAAAAATAGCTGTCAGTGGGTCTCCCATAATTAATTACTTATTTTGGCATCTTTAGCCCCATGCTTGGGCACGTTAAGTCTGGCGAGATCAGAAGCCACAGGATAATTAAGGGATGAAACTGGCATCAATCTTTGTGCCCTGAAACTTGGCATCTTCAGCAGGAGCAGCCTCTGTCGACTCAGGTTCATTAGGTATTGTCTAGAGCCCCAACCCTCATTTGTTGGCATCAATAATGCATTCGAAAGACTTATCTCACTTGCAAATATAAAGGAATTCATTTACTGGCTCCCCTCCCCAAGAAAGCTCTGTGACCAGAGAAGCGTTTCAAGGTCCAGGTTGGCTGGTGAACTGGGGATGGGCTGACTCAGATCTGGACAATTAAACACCCTCACATGCATTTACATTGGTAGGATTTCATTAAGCATGCCATGTTTTCCATAAATTCAGTTGTAGAAATCATCCCGTGCCCTCAAAACAACATATTTCCTTGTACAAATGATGGGTGTATGGATGCATGGAGAATTCCTGCTCTCCAGAATCCAACTTTCGAAGGCCTTGCTGTTCTTTGTTCCTGGGGTGCTGAACCATTTGGATTCAAGACTATGGCTGCCTATCTTCCCTACACAGCCTAGGCCAGACCAAGGGATAGTATCACAGCATCTCTGCAGCTCAGAACAGAGAGGGACTCAAATGGTGATCTACTCTAACCCATTCCTCGATCAATAAGCATTGATTGGCCTCAGAGACAGAAGACCTGAGTTCAAACCCTGCTTCTAAACCATACAGGCTGTGAGACCCTGGGGAAGTCATTTAACCTTTCTATGGCCTAGGAAACTCTCAAAGATGCTAAATTTCAGAAAAGGTGCTGACCTGCATTGAAAGAGGTTGCTTCCTTACTCTATGTCAGTGAAATCCCAGGTCCATCTCATCTCTATCCCTACTATGAACCAGGTGTGTTGGCGTACTTTAACAATAATACACCCTATAATATACCCAACAAGTAAAATCAACCAGCTTTTAATTGAAGATTTCAAGCAATGATTGGTTGACCATTTCTTGGGCATGTTATATTATAGTATCATAGAAGCATTGAAATAATAATAACAACAACAATAATAATGATGATAATACACTTTAAAGTTTACAGCATACTTCACAAATATCATCTCATTTTATCCTCATAATAACCCTGAGAGGTAGGTGCAATTATCCCCATTTTGCAGATGAGAAAACAGAGGCAGATAAAGGTTAAGTGACTCATTTAGGGTCACCACAGCTAGTGTCTGCAGTATCGAAACTCAGATCTTCCTGATTCCAAGTCTATCCACTACACCAGCTAGCTGCCCAAGCTGGAGGGACCTCAGAGTCCGTGAAGTCTAACCCCCTAATTTGACAGATGAAGTAACTGAGGACCATAGAAGTTAGGCATGCCATAAGGTCAATCACCTTTGATTGCCATAGTTTTAAATGGACTTATATTGAGTTAGGCTCAGTTTCTTTAGGAAACTTAGTGTATCCAAGTGATGACTGTAATCCATAGGGGAGATGAGGCCTGCTTTCCAGGCTGATGAGGACACAGTCAGACCTGGGGCCTGGTGATCTTTCTCGGAGTTGACAACAAAATTTCATACATAATCATGCATCGTGAAAGCCTGGATGACATGATGGAAGGCATGTCCACGTGGAGGAAGGCACAGAGCCAGCCAGATATCCAAGAGAAGTCTCATTTCCTATGCCAACAAGGCCTGTGTGCCCAATAGGCCTGTGGGAGAGTCACTAGCCATCTCTCTTAGACCTCCTTCTGTTACTGGGGAAGGAGAACTAGGGAGGGCAGCTTCTATTAGGCAAAGGAGTCTAGATGTATTTCATTCATTCAGCAAGAAGCACGGGGGTAAGGGGCCTCTAATGGAACAGCTACCCTTGACCCTGGCCTTAGGGTGACAGGCCTCAGCCCTGGTTAACTGAAAGCACAAAAAGAAATGGAGATAAGTAACAACCTTCCCTGCAGCTGGAGCAGATGCTCTAAACGGTAAACCCAAGCTCCCTTACTTCTGGAGTTTCTGTCTTTGAATTCTTAGCATCTAGCACATTTTTTTTGCACAGAGTAGGTGCATAACAGGCAGCTAGGTGATGCACTGGACAGAGTGCCAAGGCTGGAATCAGGAAGATTCATCTTTCTGAATTCAAATCTGGCCTCAGACATTTAGTAGCTGTATGACCCTAGACAAATTACTTAACTCTATTTGCCTCAGTTTCCTCATCTGTAAAATGAACTGGAAGGGCAGCTAGGTGGTATGGTGGATTGAGCACTGGCCCTGGAGTCAGGAGGACCTGAGTTCAAATCCGACCTCAGACACTTGACACTTAACTAGCTGTGTGACCCTGGGCAAGTCACTTAACCCCATTGCCTAGCCAAAAAAAAAAAAAAGAACTGGAGAAGGAAATGGCAAACTGCTCCAGTATCTTTGCCAAGAAAACACCAAATAAGGTCACAAAGAATTAACAACAACAACAAAGGTACTTAATACTCATGTATTAAATTAGATTGAATTGACCAAGGGATTAGAGAGCAAATTATCTTTGGTTCCATTTTATAAAGGACATTCCAAAACTATCCAAACACAGCTGGGTGACTCTAAGTATGTTTACTTTACTTTTCTAAGCCTCAGTTGCTTCATCTGTGAAATGGGATAGTAAACTACCTCACTGGGTTGTTGAGAGGAACTGATGAGATGATGTCTGTCATGCACTATGGAAATCTTTAAAGTGCTTTCTAAATGTATGCGTTTTTCCAGGTTTGATTACTACTCTCCATCCTGCGCTCTTCATGACAGCCAGACTAGCCTATTTGACATTCTCTGTATTCCACATTCCATTTCCCACCTGCAGACCTTTGTACAGGCTGTCTCTTCCTCCCACCTCCTACTCTTGGAATGCTCTCCCTCCTTAGCTCTGCCTCTAGGAGGCTCTCATTCCCTTCTAGACTCAGCTCTGGATTGCCTCAGCTGTTAGTGTTTTCCCCCCACCCCAAAATTACACACACACACACACACACACACACACACACCCCTATGTATATATACAGAGAGAGTTTACATTTATCTGTTCTTATTGTTCTCCCTCCCCACTCCCACCCCCTAGAATGTAAGCTCCTGGAGGGCAGAGACTGTTTGGCTTTTATCTTTGTATCCCCCACATCTAACACATCATTGGATGGATCATAAATATATAGAGTTGGAAAGCATTCCAGAGGCCATCTAGTCTATCACCCTGATTTTACAGATGAGGAAACTGAGGCCCAGGGAGATGTGTTGAGTTGCCCAAAGTCATCCAGCAACTTGAAACCTAATCAGTTGAAACCTAAACCCAGGTCATCATCAGACCACAGAGCTAGAGCTAAAAGGGACATTAAAGACCACACCCTTTTTCCTCCCTCCTTTCCCTTCCTTCCCCCATACCCATTTTACAGATGAGGAAATTAAGGCCATTGGGCTTATCTGAGATGAGCTTTGAACCCAGGTCCCTGGAATTCAGAGTCAGTGATATTTCCAATGCACCTTAGTGTCCCTAATAAGTAAATGCTTATTGACTGAATTGGAGTGAATTCTCTTTTCTCTTGCTTTCTTCTAGCATCACCCCAAGCACACCCTAGAGGCTGGAATGTGGGTGGTATTCAGATGTTTAGCCAGGCCCTTCTTCTCAGCCCCAGATTCAACAGACTATGACGCATCCTCTGCAGAGAAGCTCCGCTCCCCTCCCCATGCCTGCTCCCCACAGAGCTGCTGTTTACCTCTGAAGAAGAAGCAGCAGGCAGCCACTAATTCCCTTCTCCAGGACTCATACTCTTCCCCAAGTTTCTAAGTAATCAGAGAAGTGGAAAGGTTTTAAAAGTCCCCACTGGAGACCTGCCAAAGAGGAGCCAGAGTGGGGAAGTGGTGCTGGGCTGCTCTGTCAGGAAGAACAGATCCAGGACAACAAGCTAGTGACAGGGGCTTCCAGGCCCTACTATCTCTTGCAGGGTGAAGATGAGGTACTAGCAAAAGATGACCCTCACTGGTCTGGTGCCCAGCATCAAAATCAATTCTAGAACAGAGACAACAGTGCCTATGAGTTAACTGACTGAGGGAACTTCCAGATGGGGAAACTCTCTCCCAATGCAGGTTGACACCTCTGCAACCTATATTCTCTTATCATTAAAAGGTTAAGTGACTTGCCCAGGGACACACAACTAGAGTCACACTAAAACCAGATCTTCCTGACTGCAAGGTCCATGGTCTATCCATTATTTGAGGCTGCTTCTAAAAAGACTTGAGTGATTTCACAGCCTTTCTCATTTTACAGAGGAGGAAACTGAGACTCAGAGAGAGGATGAGACTTACCCAAGGACATGGCAAAATGAGAACTAGAACCCTGCTCCTGACTCCTAGCCCAGTTATCTTTAGACTACATCACCTATGATGGGAGATTGTGTATGTGCATATGTGTACATGCATGTGTGTATACGCATATATACATGTGCATGCGTGTGTATACATGTGCATGTATGTGTGTACATGCATATGTGCACGTATGCATATGTATACATGCATGTGCATGTGTGCATGCGCATGTGAATATGTGTATGTATAGGTGCATATGTGTGTATGCATGTATATGTATGTGCATATCTATATATATATGTGGGAATATAGATAGCTACATATATATGGGAAAATCTTGAAAATCAAGACTTAACTATTTATAATGGTTCAAGGCAAACCTAAAGAACCATCACTGTCACACCAGGGAATTTCCACAGTTTTAACATCATGATCTGCTAGCCTTTCACAGCAATCTCTTTAGCCAATCTCTTTAATGATTAAGTTCCCCCAATGATGATGTTATCATGCTTGGAAATGCATTGCAGATGAAGCAAAATGACAAGAAACCCAAAAGGCATGGTGATGCCAGCAGGCTAGAGCATGGTACCAGCTTCCTGGAGAGATGTGGCATAAAAGAGCCAGAAGATGCTCATGACAGGGAAAGAAGTAAGGCTCGTTATGTAGTGAGCATGGGAGTCAACAGATGGGCAGAAAGAATGGTGTGCTAGTTCCACCAAAATGTGAACAGAATGAGAGGACACATTGGGGAGACCTCTGTGAAAAGAGGGTTTATGGGTTAGCAGGTTGCCTCCTGATTAAATATTCTTCTGGTGATGCCCTATTGCCACATCATGGGATTCCACCATCTTGGAAAAACTAAAGTTACGCATACCTTGAAGGACATTAGTGGGCACAAGTAGCCATGTTTCCAACAAAGAATTATTCAAGAGGAGAGGTATAAAAGATTTTATTTGAGATATGAATAAGTAGAAGAGAAGCTGTGTGAGTCATGTAGTGAGAGCAAGAGATAAAAGACCTCTTATCCCTCCTTATCTCCTTCCTTTCTTCCCCGGAATGGGAAGACATGGACTAGCATGCTGTAGGATGAGAAGGCATGTTTTCTCTGTATCAGAAGAAGAAACATCCACATGGATGAAATAATGGAGGCATCAGCCTTTCTAAGTTATTTGCTATCCTTTCTGGAGGGCTTCTCTCTAAGACGTCAGATTCATGAAGGGACGCAGACAAAAAGTCCACAGGATGAGAAAGCATGGGGTGGGTGGTGATTGGCATGGGTGGGACAATACCTCCATCGATGGAATCCCAAACCTATTGAAGCAACAGAATCTTTGGATGGCTCATGAGCACCGACAGACACACACAGAAGTGATGCCAAAGCGCACTCCAACAATAATCCTCCAGGCCCACCCATTTTGCCAGTCCTGTCATTTCTTAGGTCCAGAATACAGACTGCGACAGACACAGTCCAGTTCTGCTGGCAGTAACCATCAAGTGATGTTACTCTGGGCAGATGCTGACACTTGGCAGGGACCCCAAGAGCCCTTTGCCTTGGACGGGAAGTTTAAATGAAGATGGAGGACCATAAATTAACAGAAGGAAGGGCTCTGAGGTTTCTTCCTGGAAAGGTGGGGAGGGGAGGAGAGTGGGCCAGTGCTACTCCCTTCCTCCCCCCTCCCACTTCCCCCCCCAAAGGCAGCCAAGCCACGACTCTGCTTAGCTGGTTAGGAGGGTGATGACTGGAACCTGGCTAAGAGAAAATGGATTTTGCTTGAAACGTGACACAAATTCATTCTGACAATTAATATACCATTTTCAGACTCTTTCCCCCCAGTCTGTGGCACTTGGTCTTTTTCTGACTCTGTGGAGAAGGCACTTGGGGGGCATCGGAGACGATTCAATTTCTCCCTCTCTCAAATGAATGCTCAGAGCAGGATGGGGACGAGTGCTAAAAACAGCCTGGAGCCCACAGCCTCTCGGCCCCTATCCAGCTCCTGTTTTGCAGAATATTATAATTATTCTCACGTAAAGGAAAGACTAATGGATTTCTTCCTTGAGGCAATTAAAAAGTGATTTGTCACACACCAAGATATATGGCTTTGTATTGGCAGATATTACTCTGTTGGGAGGAGGGTGCTGGGGAGTGCGGGATGGAAGTTCTTGGGAGGGGTGGGCAGGCGGAGGCCAGGTCTGGTAGGAAAGGGGTGGGAGCCTTAGGGGCTGTGGGGGGCAGAGGGAATTCAGATTATAGCAGGCTCTGTGGGCAATCAATCCTCCAGTATCTCCTCTCTGAGGCTAGGAAGTCTGGATTCCACATGGAAACTCTGCAGAGAGGCCCAGGAGGAGAAGGTGAATGAGGGTGGGGATGGGGGTGCAGTGAAAAAGGCTTTGGACAGAGTCAGGAGACCTGACTTCTGGTCCCATCTCTGCCCTTAGCCAGCTGGTTGACCTTAGACAAGTCTTTCCCCCAACTCAGTTTTCTCTATAAACAGCGGGTTTGTTTGGCTCCAGAAGTAGGAACCAGGAAGTAGCAAAGAGTCAGATTTAGGTTTGCTGTCAAGAAAAACACTTCCTAAGTATTAAAGTAATCCATAAGTGGAAGGGGCTGCCTCCAGAAGTAATGGACTCCCCCTCATTAGATACCTTTAAGGAGAGGCAGAGTGGGGTAGTGGGTGTAGATCTGGTCTTGGAGTCAAGAAGATTCAAGCTTGAGTCCTTTGTCCACCACTAATTGGTTGTATGACCCTGGGCAAGTCACTTAACTGCAGCTTCAATTTCCTCATCTATAAAATGGGAATAATAATAGTCCCTCCTCACAGAGCAATAGTGAGGATCAATGAGGGAAAGATGCAACCTTAAAGTCCTATAGAAATGTCAACTATT
Organism: Phascolarctos cinereus; assembly: GCF_003287225.1. Lineage (NCBI taxonomy): Eukaryota > Metazoa > Chordata > Mammalia > Diprotodontia > Phascolarctidae > Phascolarctos > Phascolarctos cinereus. Next base: position 394,330,730 of record NW_027556098.1, read on the forward strand.
ATTATTAGTGGTTTCCCCTCATTGCAGTCTTCCAGCAAAGTCTACTATGTTGGTGATGTTGGAAGGAGGACTCTATTTTTGGACACTGGGTGGGAGGCAAAATAATGAAATAGAAATCATGTTAGCCTTGGAGTCAGAGGATTTGAGTTCGAATCATTGTCTGACTGACAGCCACTGTGATCTCTCTGGAACTCAGCTTTCTCATCTGTAAAATTAGACTAGATGGCCTCTCACGGCCTTCCCCGCTCTACATCTATAAGCCCATGACTGGGAAAGCACTAAGGTCTCTTCCAACTGTGAAGTTCTACAATTTGGTGATGAGATAATCAATCACGTTCCTTTCTGGTTTGAAATGCCAATATTCTGATTTCCCTTTGTTCCTACAGAAATACTCTTGGATCCTGCCAGACTGGTCTACTTCCTTACTGTCTTCACCCAATTTGTCCTATGTGTTGCTCTTCCTTCCTTCCTTCCTTCCTTCCTTCCTTCCTTCCTTCCTTCCTTCCTTCCTTCCTTCCTTCCTTCCTTCCTTTCTTGGCAGTTGGGGTTAATTGACTTGCCCAGGGTTACACAGCTAGTGTCTAAGGCTGGATTTGAACTCAGGGCCTCTTGTCTCCAGGGTCAGTGCTCTACCATCCTATGTTTTTCCACTCTCCATAATGCCTCAGGTTATTCCCTTGGCTAGAATACCTTCCCACAGTCTTCTTCTCCTTATTTATCTACCTTCCACCTCCTCCATGAAGCCAGCCCTAAGAAGCACAGTGATCCTTCCCTTTTTCACTACCTAATCTGTACATCCTAATCTGTACCACTCACTACAACTGGTCTATACCATGACTTCTCCTCTGATGGCAGGAACTTGGTCTCAGGCTTCTTTGAATAGGTGTGCTCCTTGGTGGAACAATGTGGCATAGTGTTGAACCTGGAATCAGGAGGTCCTGGGTTCAAATTCCTTTTCTGACCCTTAATAGCTATGTTACCATACTCAAGTCACTTAATCTCTCTGAGTTGTCTCCCAGAGTTCCAGCTCTGTCTATTGTGTGACCTTAGACAAATCCTTCCCTCTCTTTGGGTCTTAGTTTCCTTATTTGAAAAATGAGGATGGTCTCACTGATCTCAAGGTCCCTTCTAGCTTTCTTTCCTTCACCGAACCTCAGTTTCTTCCTATATGAAAGGAGAGAATTGGTCTTGATGACTCTGAGGTGCCTTCCTCAGAATCCTGTGGTTCTAGGTCATATTCCTTCTTTGGGCATCAGTTTCCTGCTCAGTAAAATGAAGGAATTGGATTGGATGACTCCTGACTCTCTTCCAGCTTAAGAGCTAGCATCCCATGATCTCTATCCACCTGGAGATCGAGAAATTGCCAAGTTTCCTTGAGTTCTAGAATGAAGATGAAAGGACAGAATAACAAGTGAATTTGAGAACCACAGTATTAGAGATTTGAAGCTGGAAGGGGTCTTAGAGGTCATTTGGTCCAATTCCCTCGTTTCACAGATGAGGAAACTAGAACTCACTTCAATTCAATTCCAAAAGATATTTATTCATTGCCTTCTACGTGCCAGGCACTGTGCTAAGTGCTGGGGATACAAAGAGAGTCAAAAGACAGTCCCTGCCCTCACTGCCCAAAGTCATACAAGTAGGATACCACCAGGGCACAAAGGGTACTCCTTCCTTATGCTCTTTGGGGGTGCATTGGGCTTAGAGAAGGAACAAGGAAGCTGCCACAAGCCTCCTTGGGAGGCCTGGGAACAAATAGCACCAGAATGAGACACTTAAAGCTTCACGTAGTTTTCAGGCTTCTGGAGAGTGAACATTTCTCTTTGAATGACCCAAAGCTCCCTTGTGCCTCCTTGTAGACGTCTAGAGTCTCCCTTCTCTTCTCGTTTTTTTTTCTCTAGCCTTTGATTACAGCCAAGCTCCCAAGTCATCAAACATTCACAAGGCCAGAGTTTTTTGAAGCCCACAAAAGAATGAGTAGTTCAAGACATTTCACAGACTAAAAAAAAAGTCCAAGCAAACAACAAGAGCCTACAAAACTTTTCATCTGTTCTGCAGCCCAAGTCCATCCCTCACCATTCCACGGGCTGGCCCAGTTAGCCATTCATGCAGACATAACAAAGACTTTTCCAGGCTGCTCTCTTCAGATGACCTTGCTGGTTCCCTTCCCCTACTCCTCTTCCCATGTCTCTAGATGTGGCAGGAATGGGATGAAAGGGTTTTGTTTATTCCATGGGGCTGTTTTGTGAAGGTTTCACCTTTCACAGGCAGCTCAACTTCAAAAAATGCTTTCAGAAACAAAACTAGGTAGGCATAGCTCCACCTGACCTTGCTGAAGCTGCCATGGTATAGTGGGAAGAGGGCCAAATTGGGAGTTGGGAGACATGAATTCAAATTTTCGCTTCTGGTGCTTAGTACCTGGGTGACCTTGGGTGAATAATTCCTCCTCTCTGGGCCTTACTTTCCTCATCTGTAAAATGAGGGAGGTAGACCAGATGATCTCTGAGGTTCCTTCTGTGTCTCAAGTTTACCATAGCATGTGATCTTTTTGAGGGCAGGCACTGTTTTCATTTTTTATTCTCAGGGCTTAGCACAGGGCTAACACATAGTAGGTACTTAATAAATACATTCTGAATGAGTGAATGAATCCATGATCTTATGATAATACGACCTCGGAGTTACTTTCCAATTCAGAGATACCATGATCCTATAATGATAGTAACAGCTAGCATTTATGGAATGCTCGAAATTTTGCAAGGCACTCTACAATTGTGATCTCACTTGCTCCTTACAACAACCCTGGGAGGTAGGTGCCATTATTATCTACATTCTTCAGATAAGGAAACTGAGGCAGACAGAGCTAAAATGACTTGTCCAGGGTCTCACATTTAGTAAGTACCTTCGCTGTATTTGAACTCAAGTCTTTCTGACTTCAGATCTAGTGAGTCATAGCTCCCTGACCACACTTTATTCCAAGGCCATCATGAGAGCCCTGGGGCAGCTAGGTGGCACAGTGGATAGAGCTCTGGGCTTGGAATCAGGAAGATTCATCTTTCCAAGTACAAATGTGGCTTCAGCCACTTACTAGCTGTGTGACCCTGGGCAAGTCACTTAACCCTGTTTGCCTCAGTTTCCTCATGTGTCAAATGAGCCAGAGAAGGAAATGACAAACCATTCCAATATCTTAGACAAGGAAACCCCAAATATGGAGTCACAAAGAGTCAGACATGACTGAAACAACTGAATACTACTACCACCACCACCATCAACAACAACAATGTCATGAGAGCAAGGAATAGCTATATGATGAATGACTCATGAACTCCACGCTATTCTTACACCAGACCCAAGACTGGCTCTCTGCAACTTCTCTGGACAGTCAATGTTCATGGATTTTCTTCCTGACATGTGGTACCTAGGGCTGATAACAAAGTTCCAAGCTATGTAATTTGGGTTGGGAAGGACACTGGGGGAGGCCATTTCCTTACCTGACCAAGTCTAAAAATCCCTGAGGCACTCTACTACAGACCTCTTTCCAAGCTGACATTGAAACCTTTCTGATTTCCCTTTGGGTCTGGCTCATCCAGCTGATTCATCTAGCTATATTGTCTTCCATCTCACATCCCTCCACCTTGTGTACAAGAAAAACATGAGGGGTTTAAACCCAGAATCACAGAAAAGATCTCAAGAAAGATGTAGAACAATTTATTCCTTTACAAGAACCCCATCAATAAGGCACCTGGCAAGTGGGCACCTAGCCTCCGCTTGAAGACCAGAAGTGACGGGAAATCTTTGGAAGCCGCCCTGCTTCATTTTTGAAGAGCTCTACTTGTTAAGAAGTTTCCCATAATTTGAGGGCATGCCCATCAACTGTGGAATGGCTGAACAAGTTGTGGTATGTGACTGTAATGGAATATTGTGTTATGTGAAATGAGGAGCAGGCAGATTTCAGAAAAATCTGACTTATGTGAACTGATACAAAGTGAAGTGAGCAGAACCAGGAGAACATTGTACACAGTAACAGTAATATTGTATGATGATCAGCTATGAATGACTTAGCCCTTCTCAGCAACACAATGATCCAAGACAATTCCAAAGGCCTCTTGATGAAAAATTCTATCCACCTCCAGAGAAAGAACTGAAGGACTCTGAATGCAGGTTGAAGCATACTATTTTTCACTTTCTGTATTTTTTTTCATGGTTTTTTTTCCCTTTGGGTCTGTGTCTTCTTTCACAACATGACGAATAAGGTAATATGTTTTGCATGATTGAACACGTATAACCTCTATCAAATTGCTTACTATCTCAGGGACAGGGGAAGGGAGGGAGGGAGAGAGGAAATTTTGAACTCAAAATTTAAAAAAATGGACATTAAAAATTGCCTTTACATGTAATGGGGGGAAAATAAAATATTATTTAGAAAAAGAAGCTTTCCATTACATTTCACCTACATTTTCCTCATGACAGCTCATTGTTCCTAGTTTTGCCCTCTGAGGCCAACCAGAATGAGTATTAGAATCTCTCTTCCACAACACGTTAAGGGCTGTTAGGTGCTCTCTTACTGTCTCCTTACTTAGCTTGGGCATTAGCTTCCTATTAGCCATTTTTATTCTGTCCTTTCCAAGCCAAAGAGCATTCACCTTATCAGAGAAAAGAGATGTTAACTAGGTTAAGGTGCTTTGTTCTCTCTTCACTGTCGATAGCCAACAATGTCTTCCATTGGTAAAGGCAGTATGGTACAATGGGTAGAGAGCCGGTCTTGAAGCTAGAAGGATGCATCCCACTTCTGATACTGACTGTGTGATCCTGGGAAAGTCACTTAGCCTCTCAATGCTCTAGCCAATTTTCTAAGACTATAAGGTGCAGACAAGGTACAGATCTGTATTTGTATAGGAAATTCTCTCACCTGAGATTTCTTTATTTGTTATTATTTAGTCATTTCAGTCATCTTCAATTCTTTGTGACCCCATTTGAGGTTTTCTTGGCAAAGATACTAGTATGGTCTGCTCCTTCCTTCTCCAGCTCATTTTACAGATGAGGAACCTGAGACAAACAGGGTTAAATGACTTGCCCAGGGTCACACAGCTAGTAAGTGTCTGAGGCCAGATTTGAACTCAAGAAGGTAAGTCTTCCTGGGCCAATCACTCTATCCACTATGGTGCCACCTAGCAGTGAAATGAAATTAAATAAAAAGTCCAGTGCCTTCTATATCCCTATTGTCCCCCAAACAGTAGTTCTACCCCTTCTTTGATTCCCATCTTTCCTCCAATATAACCACTTATATTTTATTTTATTGTTTTTAACATTCTTCACCAGCCTCAGCTTATTACACACCTTGATATCATTATTACAGAAGGGAAAGAAAGTGAAGGGAAGGAAATGAAAGGGAAAGGAAAGGATAGGAAAGAAAGAGATGGGAAGGGAAAGAGGATGAAAGGGAAGGGAAGGGAAGAGAAGCAAACGGAAGGGAAGGGAAAGGAAGACAAGAAAAATCCGACAGATGCCTGGATTATTTAAGTCCCCTATCACTACTATATCACTACTATACAAGACCTCGATGACTGGCTTGCGATCTGTTTTCCGAGCCCCTCATTTATTTCCTTTTTCTGTCTAGATGACCTCTAGTAAATTTTGATAACAATTTTTCTTTGGCTCCTGTTGTCATTGATTTTTATCCAGAAATCTTCTCTGCTAGTTCCCAGAGTCCCTCACATAAGTAATAACTATCCTGTTAGTTCTGAACAAGCTTATGTCCCTCCAGGGCCATGTTTCAGCAGTGCAGTTCTGATTATGTCACCTTGCCCCCTAAACTTCTGTAGCTCTTTACCTCTAGGATTAAATATAAAGTCCTCAGTTTGGCATTTAAGGCTCTTCACAGTCTGCCTCCCTCTTACCTTTCCAGTCTTACTCTAACCTCCTCCACCAATCGTATGATTCCAAACCACTGGTCTACTTGCTGGTTTTTGCACATGGAACATCATGTCTTCTCTCTTTGCATCTCCAGTGGCTTCTTCCCATGCCTGGAATGCTCTTCTTCCTTACCTGCTTCTTTGTCTCCCCAGCTTCCTTCAAGATTCCATTCAAACCCCACCTTGGGCAGCAGGCCTGTCCCAGACCCCTTGGCTGCCAGCGCCTTCCCTTGGAAATTATTTCCCATCTACTCTATAATTTATAATGGACCCAGTTATTTCCAAGTTGTCTCCTCCATTAGAATGTGAAATTTCTGGGGGCTGTTTTTTTTAACCTCTCTTTGTAGCCCTAGCCCATGGCACACTGCCTGGCGCACAGTAGGCACTTATCACATGCTTATTGACTTACTTATAAAGTCAAATTTGCCTTTTTTCATGAGGCTTTCTATCTCATCTTGCTTGTTGTCCATTCTTTGTGGGTTTGTGTGTAGACATCAGAGGCCATGTTTTGCTAAAAATTTGAATAAGCAATATCAAAAGCACTTTCCTGATCTATCAATCTAATAATCCTGTCAAAAAACAAACAGAGGGGGAGCCGCTGGCCTCCTCTCATTATCCTGGGACGCCAGAAGAGACAGGCTTGCCTTGAAATGGACAGAGTGACTTGGCAAAGCCTTCCTTTCCATATATCACTGCAACAAACAGGCCTCCTCTGCTGTCAGGGATCAGAACACCTCCTCGCATCAAATCAATATCGTTAATATAAAATAATAATCTGCCAAGAGGCACTTTGGTCCATCCAACGCATCAGTGCAACACTAATAACAAATTACTTCTTAAATTATTAGGCGCTGGGCCTTTCAAAATACCCTGGTTAAGCTCATAATGAGTCATGGCATTGAGAGTGGGTTCTGGAGGGCCCTGGGAAGCCATTTGGAAGCTGTAGTAGAGCTGGTCAGCCCCTTACCCAACAGGGCACCTTCCTTCAGAATTGCTCAAGAGCCAAGCTGTGATCCAGACATTTCAAGAGAAGTGACTATTTTAAGAGACTGGAGGAGAGAAGGGTATTCAAACCTGACCTGCTGACTTTAATCTACCTGGGGAACAGACACCATCCTTCTGCCCCCCAGCTAAGGGAAAGTCTTGTCCTCTGAGGAGAAGCCCTTAGCTGCTTCCTTTGATGGCAAGAGGAGTTTGGGGGGGTGGTCAGAGATAGGGACCAGACATAATTGGTATGTAGAGCTTGGAAAAGCTCTCTTTATTTGTCATTCAGCTTAGTACACTTGGGGAGTTAGGAAGACCTCGCTAGGTTCAAATCTTTCCTTTGACACTTCTGACTAAATGACCTCCAAGGTCCCTTCTCACTCTAAATCTTTGATTCTATGAACTCACTGGCTTTGTCACTTTGGACAAGTTATTTCATATTTTGGGCCTCAGTTTCCCCATTTGTAAAATGAAGTGAGGTTTCTTCCAGCTCTAAATCTATGACTCTATGTCCTCTATAAGTATCTTAAGGGCGAAGAGGGATTTACTTTGTTCTACTTTTCCTCAGAGGGCAAAACCAGTTGGAAGTTGCAAAGAGGAAGATTTGGGCTGGATATCAGGAAACATACTATAATAATTAGAGCTAGATAAGGAGGGGAATGAGTTGCCTTGGGAAGTAGGGCGTTCCCCTTTATTGGAGGTCTTCAAACCAATGATGATCAAATACTGGTCTGTATGATGTCATGGGGATCCTTTGTTAGGTACCAATGAGATTGGACGGTCCCCATTTGACACTTGACAGTCTCTGATGTGAGAAGCAAACAGAGTCACAGAAAGGTGGGGTTAGCTATCCACAGTAAGGCGAAGACACAGCTTAGAGTAGACTTCTGGTCAGAGTCTGGCTTGAAGAAAAGACTGCAGGTAAATGAAAATCCCATAGATCAGGGAGTCAGGAGTCTGACCTCTATTTCACAGCCAGTCTCTGATCTCAGGCAAATCCTAAGTGTGGTTTTCTGGGCCTCAGTTTCTCCACTGCTTAGACAGTGGTACCTACATTTTTCTACCACGCTGAACAATGGGGGAGGCATATGTATAGCTGACATCTTCTGGAGTTTTAATCACAAAAGAATCCCTTACCCTGAATGGTGGTTTTAACTTGTTCAAATTGCCTTATATTCTATTCAATACAACAAATATTGATTAAATGCCTATTAGGTACAACCTACCAATATAGAGGCTTGAAGATACAGAAATGCGGAATGACCTATTCAAGGTCACATAGTAAGAGAGGACTGAAACTCAAAGTAGCCTTCTGGAGGCAGCCTTCCACTCCATAATCTGGACTGCTTATCTCATCCTTACCACAGCTCCGTGACACAGGGAGGTGATGATTACCACCCTCTCACTAAGTAGCAAAAATTAATTTTTGTCCAGTCTTGTGATTTCGTTGGTATACAGAACTGCAGTGAGGAAAATCCCACTACAAAGAGAGAATCCAGACCAACAACTGTGCTGTCATTTACAGTCTTTGAGAGCTGCCTGAGGAATTGAGAGGTTACATAAATTGCCCAGGGTACTACATGAAATATTATCAGTATTACTTAACATCTATCAATCAACCAATTTGGTGCTTGCCATAGAAGACTAAATCTGGCCATCTTGACCAGGCTGGAAGCATAAGGGTGATTTGGGTCCAACCCCACTATTGTTAGGCTTCATAGTTTTGACCTGTTCTGTTTCAAATTCATCAAGTTGGCTCTTCCTAAGTCAACCTGTTGGCCCCCTTTCCAATCCCTGGAGGTTCACCCTATAATCACAAACTTAGTGTTAAGACCCCTACAGCTCAGGAATACCATACTCAAGAGCTCTGCCAGCCTTAGTTGTTCTGGTAGCTGGGATTACAGGCATGCACCCTCATACTTGGTGGCTGTGGTGGTTTCAGTCCTGTCCAGCTCTCCATGATCCCATTTGGGGTTTTCTTGGCAAAGATACTGGAGTGGTTTGCCCTTTCCTTCTCTAGCTCATTTTATAGATGAGGAAACTGAAGCAAACAGGGTTGAGTGACTTACTAAGTGTCTGAGGCCAGATTTGAATTCAGGAAGACGAGTTTTCCTGACTCCAGGCATGGCACTTTATCCACTGTGCCACCTAGCTGCCTGATACTTGGTGGTACATGGTGCTTAATAAATGCTTTTTCATTCACTCATTGATTTCTGAGTGCCTACTATGTGCTAGGCACTATTTATAAAGCATCTTAAAATTGGCAAAAGCACTTTACACATCTTTAGTATTACTTTTTTTTTTCTCCAGACCTGTGGTTTCTTCATTGGTATAAGGAATTCCCAGTGAGGAAACTCTCTTAACCAGATGCAAATGTCAGATTGTTCTACCAGTGATAGAACAGAAAGCTTTCCAGGGTACCCAAGAGTTAAATGACTTGCCTAGGGTCACACAACTAGTATGAATCAGAGATGGGAAAGGACCCCAGGCCCTCTCTCCACTGAGCAATATTATGACTCATACAAAACAGATGCAGGGCAAATACAAAGTAATCCTTGGTCTGGAATATGCTCTATTCTCACTCCAGCCTCTGAGTATCCCTAGCATCCTTCAGAGCACAACTCAGATGCCAGCTGGTTCATGAGACCCTCCTCCATTCCACTGGGTATTGTGCTTCTCCTTCCTAAAATTACTTTATGTAAGTTTTGTGATTACTTTACAATCTACTTATCATGTGTTTACATGGCACAAGTTTATAGTTTACATGGCACAGCTCTTTACCCCTCTCCCCAGTAGAATAGGAGGTCCTTGAGGGCAAAGATTGCTTAGTTTTGTATGCCTAGTCCTACTGTGATGCTTTGCATATAGTAAATTGTGAACTCCTCAAGGCCAGGGACTGCCTTCTGCCTTGCTTTATATCCCCAGAGCTTAGCATACTGCTTGGCACACAGTAGGTGCTTAACAAGTGTTCACTGATTGATTGAATAGGCATTTATTAAAGGTGTGTGGAGTTGAATCAAACTGAATTATTGGCCAAGACCAGGCAAGACCATAGCTATTGGATATAATGAATGATCCCCTGGGTGGTATTGCTCTGGTGTTAGGATATGGTCTTGAAAATGCAGCTAGTTTGAAACCACTGTGTTCTGTTATACTCCAGAAGCTACTACAGAGTTTAGTGAAGGACGATAGGGTCTGGGTCATTCCCCGTGAAAAGAACGTGTATAAATAAGTCTTGGTCATAATGTTTGCGCCACTGGAGAATATGCCAAGGTTGTCCTCTGTCACATGGTTGAGTCCTGAGGCAAGAGCACCAGGTGGGATGTTTCTAAGGAAACACAGCAGTGAAATGAATGGAGATGCTCAGTCATTTATTTTGATCCTGGGGCTTCAGGTGCTTTTGGCAAGCTCATGCAGCAATAGAGTAGTTCTCTGGTGGACTTGACTGGAGAGAAGACATACATTGCTGTTGCCATGGGGATGGATGCTAGAGCCTCCAATACTGTGTCGTTTCAATGGTCCTTCAGAGATGTATTCACCAGTCTTATTTCTCTGTTTTACCTTTCCTCTCTGGTCAAAGTCCCTTCTGTTTTCACAAAATCATGCATACAATAGCACTGCTCAAAACCCTTGACAAATATCCAAAAGGTAGAATGCATAGGTACTCATACATTGTTAGTGGAGCTATGAAGTGGTCCAATTACTCCAGAGGATTATTTGAAATTATGTAAGAAAATGATCCTCTGTAAAAATGGGTATAGTGATACGTGGGCCATCTATTTCTCAGGTTTGTCATGAGATTCAAATCATATAAACTATTCATGTTCCCTTTTATCTAGCAAACCCACTAATAATAAACAGAATTTACATAGTGCTTTGAAGTTGCTAGGTGTTTTACAAATATTATCTCATTTTATCTTCACAACAACTCTTGGAGGTAAGTACTATTGTTATCCCAATTTTGTATACGAGAAAATGATGCTGAGAAAACTAGTAAAAGGCAGGATTTGAACTCAGGTCTTCCTAACTCCAAGACCAGCACTCTACCAACTACCAGACTTAGATGCCAGGTATGCATTATATAATATGAGGCACACCCCCCAAGGAAGTCAAAGGCAAAAGGAAAGGTTCCATATGTACCAAAATATCTAAAGAAACACTTTCTTGTGGGAGCAAAAATACTGGGGTTGAGGAGAGGTTATTAGATCTGGAGTCAGGAAGTGTTCACATTCTGTGTTCGACCTCCTGACCTATGTAGAACACTGAACCTTCCTGCGCCCCTCTTTCCTCACCTATCAAATGAAGAGATTAGTCTTGATGGCCCACCATGTTCCTTCCAGATCTAAATCTATAATCCAATTATTGGGGAAGGGCTGAACAAATTGTGACCAATGAATGAGAAGAAATATTAGTGGGCTGTAAGAAAAGTCCCATATGGGGATGTCAAAGGAATTTGGCATGATTCCCTTCTAGGGACCCTGGCCTCCTGGCTGTTTCCTACAAAGGATGCTCTGTCTCCCAATTCCATGCATTCTCATGGCTGTCTCCAGTGCTGTCCTTCCTCACCCCTGCCCCTTTGCTTCCCTGGTTTTCTTCAAATCTTAGCTAAAATCCCATTTTCCACAAGAAGCCCTTCCCAGTCCCCATTAATGCTAGCACTTTCCCTCTGGGATTATCTCCAATTTATCTACTGTATGTCTTACATGTGGGCAGCTAGATGGTGCAGTGGATAAAGTGCCAGACCTAGAGTCAGGAAGACCTGAGTTCAAATCTGGACTCAGACATTTACTAGCTGCATGATCCTGGGCAAGTCATTTCACCCTATTTGCCTCAGTTTCCTCATCTGAAAAGTGGGCTGGAGAAGAGAATGGCAGACTACTCCAGCATCACTGCCAAGAAAACCCCAAATGGGGTCATGAAGAGTCGGACACTATTGAAATAACCAAGTAACACCAAATGTCTTATATCTTACATGCCCGGCCGTCTCCTCCATTAAACTCCTCGAGGGCAAGGACGGCCTTTTGCCTTTCTTTGTATCCCAGCACTTAGCACAGTGCCTGCACATAGCAGGCATTTCATAAATGCTTTTTGACTTTGGAGGATAGCCCGTACAATACTTATGAGAACATAAAAAGGAAATCAAATCTCTGAGTAACTCAAATGACCCATTCTGGTCCCAGAGCCTAGGACATCTGCTTTCTTTGGACAGAGATACAGAAAGGAGTTAAAACCCATACGCCTAACTGAAAATAGGGCTGAGTGCCTTTATAATTTCAGGCTCCCCATTAAAGTACATGAATCCCCATAAGAGCTCCATAGCATGCAACATATGGTTCAGGGAGTAAACCTCCTTAAGGCCCAGGACAGACACTGAGTGTCTTGTCGGCCCACTCTTTTTGATGGCTCCAGTGGGAAGGGGGCGGGGGACAGTGGCCCTGGGCGTAGCAAGGAACATCGCACCCAAGAGCTCAATCATGAGCCACCAGATAATGCGATGGGAATTCACCGATGCAGGGAAACCCGACTGGTGCTGAGCTTTCTGTTCCCAGCCAAAGGCAGCCAGCCACCCTAATGGATGGCCACCTCCAAGGGATCTTTGGGGATTTCCAATTCCATTCAATTCATTGATAATTTAGCTTCAGGACCATGGACTTGTCACTTAACCTCACTGTGCCTCAGAAGCTTCATCTATAAAATGGGAATGATTTTTTAAAAAAAATCTGCCTGAAGACACAAGGATAGGTCAGATTATAAAAAGCAGAAGGTACAATGGAAAGAGCACTTCACTTGGACTCAGACGTCCTGAATTAAAATCCCACCTCTCTCAGCCGCTACCTGTGTGACTCTGGGTCAGAAAGGGACACCCTTCTCTACGCCTCAGTATCCTTACCTGGAAAATGAGACTAAATTGAATTTAAAGTCCCTTATAACTCCCAATCCATTATCCTATAATTTCTTACAGTCCCTTTCAGCTCTAAATTCTATGATCCTTTGAATAATAATAATAATTTCTTGTGTTGTGGTAGAATTTCACAGGTTTCAGACCACATTCACAGCCATCACTCCACTTGATTATTGTATTATTCTATTTGACAGATGAAGAGAAGTTATATGACTTGTCCAAGGTCATCTAGGCAGAAAGTTACAGAAGCTGGGGACAGAATCTAGGTCTCTGGACTCCAAGCTCATAATTAGCTAGTCTGATGAATTAAACTATGCTAAGACAATAATGATTGATAATGGGTCAATGTGTTACTGCTCCCAGGAATATTGACATTATTAAACCAGAACCTTCTGGGGACATAATGCCTTAACCTAAAGAAGTGATCCCATAAAGGTTGAAATAGTGGAGCTAATAGGGGGCATTTGGGGGCATCATTCCCCAGAGCATACCACCCCTCCCTTACTATGCCAAACAAGGAGCTAATTTCCTTCCTCAGTTCAACTCAACAAACATTCATTAAGCCACAACTATGTGGCAGGCATTATACTGGGGAGTGAGGATGCAAAGCCAGAAATGAACCACTCCTGCCTTCAAGGAGCTTACCTCCTCTTTCCTATTGGAACTTCCCATTCATAGAAATTCCTTAAGAGGGAAAAAAGAAAAGAATACCATAGACTCAGGTTTGCAAACTGAGTGCTAATCCTTGACTGCTCACTCCCTCCTCTTCTCTCCATATCCAACCAGTTGCTAAATCTCATTTCTGTCTCCAACATCTCTTGTCTTTGTCCCCTTCTCTCTACTCCCACAAGTACTGACCTAGTTCAGGTCCTCAACACCTCTCACCTGTGCTATCTCATGAGCCCCCAGTTGGCCTCCAGGCTCTCGCTTCTACTCTGTCCTTTACACAGCTGCCAAATTCATATTCTTCAACTCCAATGGTTCTGCTTCCCATGTGTTTTGCTTTCAAAACCCTTCACAATATGGCCCCAGGCTATCTTCCCAATCATATTCTTCCTCCTCTTGCAGTCTAGACTGACTGGCTTTCTTGGGGTTAGTCTCACAGAATAGTCCGTCTCATACCTCTGTGACTCTGTGCAGTTTGTTCCCCATTGCGGGAAGGCACTCCTTCCTTACCTCTGGCTCCAAGAAGCTTTTACTTACTTCCTTCAAAACTTTGCTCACATGGTACTGTCTATACAAAGTCTCTTCAGATCCCCTCAGGTATTAGGATCCCCTCCCCCATGGCAGTTACCTTGAGTCTATTTTCTAAACACTTACATGGACATGTTGTCTTCCCCAACAGAACACAAGCTCTTTGAGGTCAGGGACTTTAATTTAAAAAATAAAACTCCAGCACCTACCATGATGCCTGGTACATAGCAGGTACTTAATAAGTGCTTATTGAATTGAAAATATTATGCCTGATTAAACAAATGCTTAATAAACATCTGAACTGATTGAATCACAGAGCCGAAGGGAATGCCAGAACTCATCTGGTCATTCTACTGAGGAGTAAATGGAATTCTGGAGTGGGGGAAAGTTACCTACAGCCAGTTAAGCAGCTGAAGTAGACTGGAACTTAGGGGCATTGAACCAAAGCTCCTATTTTAGAGATGAGTTAAAGAAATGAAAGGCCTCTCCAGGCTCACTCAGCAGAGAGGCAAAGCTGGCATTTGAACCCTATCTTTGCCAGTCTCTTTCCATTGGAGAAGGAAATGGCAAAACAGTTCAATACCTTTGCCAAGAAAACCCCAGATGGGATCACAAGAGTTGGACATGACTAGGACGCCACAATACAATAACAACAACAACAACAACCACACACTCTTCACATTATTTCATGCCACCTCTTGGGTGGAATGATGGCCATCAGGAGTGGAGAGAGGCATCAGGGTAGGAGGGGAGTAGGCGGGGTGGTGGTGAGGCAGACTTTCCTGGCACTCAAATCTCATATTTAAGAGGCTTGATTTCTGGGAAACCCAGGCCCAGGTGGCCAATAGGGAAGGGAAGTGGCTTGGTACTCTGTGTTATAAATTAAGCATATTATTCAGAAATGGTTCCTGGTGGAAAACAGCCAGGACCCAGGGGGACCTCTGCCAAAATCCTATTCATGTCAGATGCCAGGAGAGTAAGGCCAGGGCTGGTGTTACAGAGGAATGAGCTCAGTTTGTGCACGAGGGTCAGTTCTCCCAGACATTTCCTCTCCTGTCCCTGGTGCCTCTTCATACCCATCTCTCAGCATCTCTGTCTCCAAGCCCCGGACTCCTGGGGCCCATAGAATGACCCTCTGACCAGACACCACCACTCACAGAATCCCCAGGCAAATAACCCTCTTTTCACACATTTTTATGGATATCTCTTGTTTTTATATCACTTTTGTTTCCCAGTACATCCCTCCCCTTTCTCCTACCCAGAGAATACTCCCAAAAGATAAAAAAAAAAATAAAAGAGCAGCACAACTAACACACCAACTGAGTCTAAAAGTAAAGGCAGTGTTCCACATCCATAGGCCCCCCACTACATCTGCAATGAAGAGAGGAAGGTTGAAGGTCTTCTGAAAAGTTAGCTGTCTGACCTCTCTCAATGAAACCAACTAGGCTACAGTATCCTCAACTGTAAAATGGGGATAATAATGGGACCTGCCGCCCAAGGTTATTGCAAGGATCAAGTGAGATAATATTCATAAAGTGCTTAACCCAGTGCCTGGTATGCAGTAGGTATTTAATAAATGCTTGTCCTACTCAAACTCCCTTCCCTACATACTTTACATTTATTTCTCAGTGTGGGCCATTGTATTTTTCAGAGGACAATCAGCTCCTAAAGGAAAGGATCTGTTTCAGGTTGGTGTTTGTCATTTAGCACAGTTGGTACTTAATTAATGCTCACTGAATGAATAAATAAAAAGGTGTGGTCAGTGTCTTGAGTTAGGGAGGGAGGGGAGGGGAGGGGAGGGAAGGGAAGGGAAGAGGGGAGAGACGGGGAGAGAGAGAGGAGAGAAGAGAAGAGAGAGAGAGAGACAGAGAGAGGAGAAGAGAAGAGAAGAGGAGAGGAGAGAGGAGAGGAGAGGAGAGGAGAGGAGAGGAGAGGAGAGGAGAGGAGAGGAGAGGAGAGGAGAGGAGAGGAGAGGAGGGAGAGGAGAGGAGAGGAGAGGAGAGGAGAGGAGAGGGAGAGGGAGGAGGGAGGGAAGGGAAGGGAAGGGAAGGGAAGGGAAGGGAAGGGAAGGGAAGGGAAGGGAAGGAAGGGAAGGGAAGGGAGGGAAGGGAAGGGAAGGGAAGGGAAGGGAAGGGAGGGAGGGAAGGGGAAGGGAAGGAAGGAAGGAAGGGAAGGGAAGGGAAGGGAAGGAAGGGAAGAAGGAAGGGAAGGGAAGAGAGGAGAGAAGAGAAGAGAAGAGAAGAGAAGAGAAGAAGAGAAGAGAAGAGAAGAAGAGAAGAGAGAGAAGAGAGAGAAGAGAAGAGAAGAGAAGAGAGGAGGAGGAGGGAGGGGAGGGGAGGGAAGGGAAGTGAGACAGAGAGAGAGAGGAGAGAGAAGAGAGACAGAGAGAAGAGAAGAGAAGAGAAGAGAAGAGAAGGGAAGAGAGAGAAGAGACGAGACGAGACGAGACGAGACGAGACGAGACGAGACGAGACGAGAAGAGAAGAGAAGAGAAGAGAAGAGAAGAGAAGAGAAGAGAAGAGAAGAGAAGAGAAGAGAAGAGAAGAGAGAAGAGAAGAGAAGAGAAGAGAGGGAAGGAAGGGAAGAGAAGGGAAGGGAAGGGAAGGGAAGAGAAGGGAAGGGAAGGGAAGGGAAGGGAAGAGAAGAGAAGAGAAAAGAGAAGAGAAGAGAGAGAGAGGGAGAGAGAAAGGAGAGAGAAGAGATAGAGAAAGAGGGAAAGAGAGAGAGAGAGAGAGAGAGAGAGAGAGAGAGAGAGAGAGAGAGAGAGAGAGAGAGAGAGAGAGAAGGCAAACATCCACTCCAAGCAGAAAGCAGTTGCTGGGAGCTCTCTGCCCCTGGGGTGAATTGTGACCAGAACATGTCTTGGTAAAATGTCTCCTAGCCAGCCCTGTTTCTGCTGGCGGCCCCTTCACCTCAGCAGTTAAGGGGCCTTGCCTTCCACAGGGGCTCAGAGTCTGTTAGCACAATGTTTCCCTGTTTCCTTTTACCCCTTCATCTCCCTGATATGGAAGGCAGGGGGACATCCCTGGGATGGATGGAGAGCTCTGAGTCCCAGAGGTATGATTGCCCCTGTGGCCATAGGGTCCTTGAGGTTTGATTTCCCCCTGGTCAAATTATAGGGCAACTAGGTGGTGCCTTAGTGCACAAAGCACTGGACCTGGAGTCAGGGAGACCTGAGTTCAAATGTGACCTCAGATACTTACTAGCTGGGTGACCCTGGACAAGTCACTTAACCTCTGTTTGCCTCAGTTTCCTCACCTATCAAAAATGAGGATAATACTAGTACTTACCTCACAATGCTGTTACGAGGTCAAATGAAATAATAACTATAAAGCGCTTAGCTCGGTGCCTGGCACATATTAGGTGCTAGCTATATAAATATTTATTATTATTATTAATACTAATACTATTAGAGGGCTCTGTGGGTGGTGGGAGATTGATTAGGGCCCCAACAAAATACAGGCAGGTGATATAAGATAACTTAAAAGGTTTGCAAATATTAGTGGGTAGCAGATCTATAAAAACGATCTCTGTGACTTAAGGTTGCGAACTGCTTTTTATATGTTAACTCAATTTAATTTTCATGATGACCCTGGGAGGTAAGTGCTATTTTTATACCCATTTTTACAGACAAAGAAAATGAGGCTCAGAGAGGTTAATAACACCCAGCATTTACACAGCACCTACTATGTGCTAGGTCCTGTGCTACGTCCTTTAATAATATTATCTCACTTGATCCTTACAATAATCCTGGGAGGCGGGTGCTATTTTTATCCCCATTTTTAGATGAAGAAATAGAAGCAAGCGGAGGTGAAGTGATTTGCCCAAGGTCACCTAATAAGTGTCTGAGGCCAGATTTGAACTCAGGTCTACCTGACTCCAGGTCCAGCTGCCTCAAGGTTAAAAGAGTTTTAAATCCTCCAGCCAATGCTCTCATTTGACAGATGAGACAGAGGGATAAGGGAAGTGACTCACCCTAAGGTTACACAGGTATTAAGTGGTAGAACTGGGATTTGAACCCAGATCCTTGGGCTCCATATTCAGTTCTCTTTTATACTGCCCCCAATTTCTAGAATGGGGCAGCTAGGTGTTGCAGGGGATAAAGCCTCAGGCCTGGAGTAAAGAAGACCTGAGTTCAAATCCAGCCTCAGATACGTACTAGCTGTGTGACCCTGGGCAAGTCATTTAACCCTATTTGCCTCAATTTCTTTATCTGAAAAAAATGTCAAGAAAACCCCAACTGGGGTCACAAAGAGTCGAATACAACTGACCACCAAAAACAATTTCTGGAATGCCCATCTGTTGTCCATTCAGTCCCACCTGTCCTGTAAAGAGTCTTTGACCAAGGCAGGGCAGTATAGACAAGGAGGCCTGGAGAGCCAGGCTGTATTCCTGGAATCAGAGTATTTAGAGCTAGAGGGGACCTCAGAGGCCAACTGGGGCAACCCCCTCATTTTACAGATAAAGACACTGAGGTAGAATTACTTGCTCAAGGTCATGTGGGCAGGTAGAAGCAAAGGTAGGATTTGAACCCAGGCCTTTTGACTCCAAATCTCCTGCTAGTTGCTAACAGAGGGAGAGGAAGAATGAATGCTTTATAGCTGCCAACCTGTCAAAGGAAGGCTGCCTAAAGGCTGAGCTGCTGCACATCTTCTTCTGGTAACAAATCAAAAGGTGTTTCATCCCTAAGGAGTGCAATCTTGCCTTGGGACTCAGTAGACTCGGCTGGGGCCAGGGCCCTCGGGCCTGGTGAAAGAGAGGGACTGGGCCCCTGCCAGGGGACACGTGCATGTGCACAGAGGAGCACACATGCACATACACATACGTACACACACACACACACACACACACACACACACACACACACACATGCATGCACACACATCTTGGAGGCCAAATATGAGCTCAGCTCACGCTCTTATGGCGGGTCCCTGCCCAGCCCTCAATATCTTCCCACGCAGATCTCCTAAGTTGAGAGGGAAGAGAGGTGTTCAGTGGGCTTTTTGCAGAAGCTCTTAAATAAATAAAAATCCATTTTAATTTAAGTGGAAAATCACTGCAGGCAAATAACCCTGAGCCACACTCAGCCAGGGCACAAGGGAGGCCCTTGGGGACACCAGTGACCACAAGCAAGCACACTGACCTCTTCAGCAAAAATTCTGGGTTTGCCTGCACTTCCACGAAGCGTCCGAAGGGGTCGCTACTGAGCAACCAGCTTCAGGAGTTTATTTTGTGGTATTGCTCAGAGCCATTGAATTTGATTCAACAAACATTTATTAAATGGCTATTATATTCTAGGCACTGTGGTAGGCCCTAGGGGTATGAAGACAAAGTGAAAACTGTCCCTGACCTCAAGAAGCTTATAGTCTAACAGGGAGATGAAGGGCCTGCACTATGACTAGGATAAACAAGATTACCAAAGCAGTGTGGCTAAATAGACAGAGAGTCCCAGAGTCAGGGAAGAGGGGACAGGGAGGGAAGGGAAAGGAAGGGAGGGAGGAAGGAAGCAAGCAAGCAAGAAAGGGAGGAAGGAAGGGAAGAAGGAAGCAAACAAGGAAGGGAGGAAGGGAGGGAGGGAGGAAGAAAGGAAGGAAGGAAGAAAGGAAAAGAAGGAAGGAAGAAGGGAGAGAGGGAAGGAGGGAGGAAGGAAGGGAGGGAGGGAGGGGAAAGGAAAGGAGGGAGAGAGGAAGGAAGGAAGAAGAAGGGAGGGACAAAGGGAGGAATGGAAGAAGGAAAGGAGGAAGGGAATAAGAAGAAAGGGAGGAAGGAAGGGAGGAAGAAAGGAAGAAAAGAAGGGAAGAAGGAAGGAAGGAAAGAAGGAAGGAATGGAGGGAGGGAGGAAGGAAGAAGGGAAGAAAGGAAGAAAGAAAGGGAAGGAAAGAAGAAGGGAGGGAGGGGAAAGGAAGGGAGGGATGAAGGGAGGAAAGGAGGGAGGGATGGAGGAAGGGAGGAAAAAAGGAAGAAAAGAAGACAGGGAAGAAGGAATGAAAGAAAGAAGGGAGGAAGGAAAGAAAAAAGGAGGGAGGAAGGAGAAAAAGAAGGAATGAAATAAGCATTTATTAAGTGATTATTATGTGCCAGGCATTACGAAGTACTGAAGATACAAATACTAACAAAAAGAAAGATAGACCCTGCCCTCAAGAAGCTTATATTCTAATAGAGGAAAATAATGGAAAAAGGGGAGGAAAGAGAGGGGAATGGAAGAATGGAAGTCCCCAGCTCTGGGGCATCGTTCTGTAGCCTTACAGACTGATATTCCATGTGCAGAAAGCAGCAGGAGTGGTTGGATGTTCCAGGGTGAGATTCAAGTCCTACCACTGACTAGTTGTGTGACCTTGGGCAAGTCACTTGAATTCTTGTTGCCCCAGGCTGCTTTCTAATACTTCCATCAGAATTCGCTGATGGAGAGAGTTTCCCCATTTGAGTGTTAGGTTCTGTATCTAACACAGGACCATAAATAATACAGTTGGCATTGACCTTAGAATCCATTTAGCACAACCCTCTCATTTGGCAGAAGAGGAAACCAAGGCTAAAGGAAGGTAAGTGGCTTGCCCCATGTCATATAGATAGCAAACAGCAGAGATGAAAGTTGAACCCAGGTCCTCAATCTCCAAATCCCACACATCGTCTTGCCTCTTCAATGGAAGAATAGGACAGAAGCTCAGAGAGATCCAGGCTAAAAGCTGTGAGAGATCTGAGGAGGAAGAGATTCAGTTGGGGTGGGTGGGTCAATGGCTTGGAAGGGTGCTTCAGGGAAGGCTCCATGGAAGAGGAATTTCACCAAGATGGGGAGTGGGGAGGAGTCCATTCTGGGTTTGGGGAAGGGTTGAAATGACAATGTCTTAGGCATGAAGAGTGATCCAGTTAGGTCAGCATGTTGAATATGTGATGGGGAGTAGAATGACGTAAAGTTGGTCAAGCAAGTTGCAGCCAGATGATGAGGGCTTTGAAGGCCAAGAAGGGGTTCACACTTTATCAGGAATCCCTGAAAGTCTTTGAGGAAATGAGGGATCAGAGCAGTGAATTAGAAGGCTTATCCATGCAGCAATTTGGAAGACGGATTGGAGAGAAGATAATACAACAGCAGTAATAATAAAAACACATAAAATTTTAGAACTATGTTTTAAATAAATCTCACCATACCTAATCCTCCTTATTCTACTGTGGATGTCATCCCCCTACCCAATCTGATGCCAAGACAGGCTCAAATCCAAAGAAGTCTTGGATCATAACAGTCATCTTCAGCAGTCAGTAGACAGTCATGTGGAAGAGGGATTAGCTTAGTTCTTTTTGATCCTAGAGGGTAACAGGGGTAGAACTAGAAACAACGGGTGGAAGTTCTGAAGACATAAACTGAAGCTTGAAGTCAGGGAAAACTCCTGAACAATGGAAGTAGCCCCAAAGCAAATTGTCCTGCCTGGAGAGGTAATAGATTCCCCCTCTTGGATGTCTTCAAGCAGAGGATGGATGGTGGTTTGTCAGAGAGTTTCTAGTGGGGATTCTTCTTATATATGTGTTGGACTAGTTGGCCTTTCAACTCTTAAATGATGTGATTCTGTGATACAGAAAGTAAATTCAAGCGAATGCTAATCAGGTGAATCAAGCATGGCCTCACATGATGGCACCTGAGCTAAGCATTGGCTTGGTGAGAGCATAATATACTTTATAAAAAGCTCTAGGATGGAACCACCCAAAGATCTGACCCCCTAACATGGCTTTGGCCCTGTCTAGAACTGACCTCAAGCCCGCCTGTACCAGGCCAGCCAGCATAAGAGGGCCGAAGGCTAAGTGGCATTAGCAGAGAGAGACCAATAAACACAGGGAAGAGAAAGGCCAGGTTGAAGGGGGTCAGAGCATTTATGTGGAGGGCACAGTGGTTGATATGGCCAGGTTGAGATGAAAATAGAGAAAAACTCAATGACTTTCCTGGGCTCAGCTGAGGGCTATGAACAGAAAACAGAACCTGACAGATTTAACAAGCTGGATTCAGGTTTCCCTTCAAAGAGACTTTATAATGTAAGACAGGCAGAGCCCTGGGAGGTGGCCTCCTAATTGAGAAATAAGTGACTGGAATCTTCCATGACTCAATGGTACCTTAAATTCATTTACACTAGAAACTCTTGCCAGCTCTCCTTACTTCACTGCTGGAGGTAGCCCAGCGGGGCCCATAGGGAGGCAGATACAGAGGTAAGCTTTCTCACAATCAGAGAGTTCTAAAAATAGAATAATCTGCCTTGGGAGGTGGGTATGGAGTGTCTCCAAAAATACAGACCTTAAGTAGAGGCTGGCTGACCACTTGGCTGGGAGAAGAGAAGAATTTAAATAGCCCCTACTTTGTACCAGATACTGGGCTAAGTTACAAGCATCTCTTTTGATTGTCACCACAACCCTGTAAGATAAATGCTATTATTATCCCCATTTTACAGTTGAGGAAATTGAGGCAAACAGAAGTTAAGTAACTTGCCCAGGATCACACAGCTAGTAAGTGTCTGAGGCTGGATTTGAACTTAGGTCTTCCTGACTCCTAGTCTGGTGCTCTATCCACTTCAGCGCCACCTAGCAGCAAGGATGATGTGGACTCACTTTGGGGGGCAGATGTTGGACCAATTCCCTTTCAGAATCTCTTAGATTCTGCAGCAGTTCATTCCTAGAGACATTCCTTAGGAATTTTTATAGCTGGATACCCCAGGAAGGGCCTGAGAGAGTAATTCTGGGTGGACCTGGGGAAGATTTTGGAAAGAATTCCGGAAGTAGGTTCTAGTCCAAGCTAATGATCTACATGACTTTGGATCAAGCAGGGAAACTGGGATCCCTTAATCTCTCTGGGCTTCCTCTTCAATAAACTGAGAGTGTTAGACTAGTGAATAAATCACTCCCTCCCTCCCCCTGCCCAGCCCATTTTCTCATCTCTAAAATGTGGGAGGGAGATGGGCTACATGATTCTAAGGTCCCTTTTCAGGCCTCAATCCTTAAAAAAATGAAATTGGAATGTTAGTCTCTAAGGTCCCATCCCAGTTAGCACAATGCCTGGCACATAGTAGGAGCTTCATAAATGCTTGTTCCCTCCCCTCTTATATGGCAGTTTCTCTTTCATAATGACAAAAAAAAATAGCCATATATACATATTTTTAACCCAAATGGCTCCTACTCTAACCTGACCAAGGTTCTGTAAATGTAAATTTCCTATCTCACACTGAAATCATTTGTATTAATGGAATTGTCAAAGATGGAGGAATTCTTTGGATTTCATTGTTCTCTGATTCATCATGTGGTTTAAATAAGTTCTCTAGGAAAGGGAAGAGAGGAGAGAAAGATGGAGGGGGCAGAAGAGAGAGAGAGGGTGAGAAGGAGAGACAGAGAGAGAGAGAAGGAGGGGGAGGAAAGACAGGCAGAGAAAGAAGGAATGAGGAGGGAGACAGAGAGAAGGGAGAGGAAGGAAGGAAGGGGGAGGGAGGGAAAGGGAGGGAGAGAGAGAGAGAGAAGAAGAAGAAGAAGAAGAAGAAGAAGAAGAAGAAGAAGAAGAAGAAGAAGAAGAAGAAGAAGAAGAAGAAGAAGAAGAAGGAAGAGGAGGAGGAGAGGAGGAGGAGAGGAGGAGGAGACAGAGACAGAAGGGAGGAGGAAAGGAGAAGGAGGGAGACGGAGAGACAAGACAGAGAGAGAAGGAGGGAGAGGGAGGAAGGGAGAAAAAGCAGCAAAAGAGAGAGTGCAAGGTGGAAGAGGAGAGAGAGAGAGAGAGAGAGAGAGAGAGAGAGAGAGAGAGAGAGAGAGAGAGAGAGAGAGAGAGAGAAGGAGGAGGGAGACGGAGGGAAAGGGAAGGAGGGAGGGAGAAAGAGAGAGAGAGAGAGAGAGAGAGAGAGAGAGAGAGAGAGAGAGAGAGAGAGAGAGAGAGAGAGAGACTTGTCTCAGTGGATCTCTGTTATCCAGCTTTGTGTCTTGTTTTATACTCATTATAAACTAATCTAGACATGCCACTATTATTTCACATTACTCTTTACATTCCTCTTTCCTAGTACAAGTTTAATTAGAATGTAACTTAGACTAATGCGTGCTCCGGAGGGATGGGGTCAGTGTGTGCGCGTATGGAATTTACGATGGTCTGATGAAGGAGGCAAGAATTCTCTGCTGGGTGGGGAGAGAGAAGCACGTCTTGTTCCTGATTATCTTAAAAGAGAAAGGAAGATAGCAGATGCTTTAGGAAGGCTGGGGTCCAGAGTCTTCACTAGTCCATATCTCCGGATAAAAACGGGAAAGAAATTGTTTGGGCCACTGGACTTGGAGTCCAGAAGGCCTGGGCTAATATTTCATCTCCATCAACAAGGCGTCTGAGCTGGAGGGGACCTCATAGGCTATCAAGATCAATGTCCTCGTTTTTTTTTACAAATGAGGAGGCTGAAGCCAAGGGAGGTAAAGGCATTTGCATAGAGTCAGACTTTTCAAGGATTCATAGGACTATGGGCTTAGAACTAGAGAGGACTGGGGAGTTCAACCACTCTGGCTTTACTGAGAACTAGACAGAAGGTCCTCTTCAACTTGGTGATTTGCTTTGCCTCGTTAACAGCACCAAGCACCAAATGGAGGTCTCTCTGATGTTCCCAAGTCACAGAACCTCACACTGAGTCCGTGTCTCCCCCCGAGAGTCCTCTGCGTACTTCATACGCACTTATGGGTCACCTGGTCTCTGTCTCAAGACCTCCAGGAAAGGCGAACATACTGCCTCCTGTGACAGTCTATTCCACTTCCAGCTGGGTCTCATGGTTAGCAAGTCTGCTTTTTAGGACATTAAGCTCAAGCATCAGGCTTTATAGTGTCCTCTCTGGAACTTCTGTCCCTTGCCTGGAACACTGCCCCGTGGGGCCAAGTAGAACAAATGGAATCTTTCTTGGCCATGACAATCCTTCAGATGCTTGGAGAAAATTAATGTGTCCCAGGTTCACAGATTTAGAGCTGGAAGGTCCCTTCCAGGTGGCTAATGTCCTCATTTTATAGATAAAGAATGCAAGGGCCCATGGGAGCAAGTAAACCAGCTGGAATTAGAAGACAGCGCTTCTGCCTCAAATCGAGTGTGTGGGCGTGGCCTATTCCTCTCCAGGAGATTTGGTAGGCATAGATCAGAGCTTGGGTATGGATGGAGGCCTTGGGTTCCTAAAGTGGCTGTATGGATATTTCCTTGACCTGGGACGTAGGGGTGTGTGTGTGTGTGTGTGTGTGTGTGTGTGTGCGTGCGCACGCATAGGTGGGGGCTGGCCCATTTTTTATTGTTGGTATTTTTTTAGGAGAGGAAAAAACAGCCTGTTCTGAGTCTCTGTAGGAATCTGGGCTCAATTAGGCCTACTGCGTTGGAGTGGACCATTCTTGACCATGACCCTCCTGGGCCTGTGCAAAAGCAGTTGGGGCTCAGCTAGGCCTGCTTGGATGGGAATGGACCAACCTTGACCATGACCTCTGCCTCCTGGAGAAGGCAGGAGGAAGGAGAGAGGGAGGGAGCTTATTCTCCTAGGCATTCAGATTAGTGCAAACTTTTCAGTAGCCTTTTCTTGTGTCCTCCTTAGAGCTGATACTGATGAAGCTTAACATCATTAGGCTGGAGACCATAAACTCCGCTTTCTCCAATTCTGTGACACTGTGCCTGAGGCCACACTGATAGTCTCATTATTATTATTGAAGGAATTTGCATATGGAGGAGTTGTTCCTCTGATTAAAAACAAAAAAAGAAAAGAAAAGGACTTTCAATCTTTTGTCCTCTACTGGAAGTGCAGGCTGGTCCAGGATTCTGCAGATGCCCCAGCAGCCAAGACTGATGCCCCCAGCACAGGAGGGGAGAAAGGAGAGGGGAGAGGTGGGGAGATAGGGCCTCCATTAGCAGGCCCTGGGTGCTGCTGATCACAGAGCCTAGGAAAGGAATGGGTGGCTGTTCACACTTAATGCCTGCCAGGGGCCATGGGACACTCAGGGACAGCAGTAATTCCTGAAGGCCACCTGAGAGCTGACGGTGACGGGAAGCCATCAAGACATGTTGTCCAGCTAGCCCTGAGGTCTGGTTTATCCTCTGGTTTGTGGTCTTGTTTGCTCTAGGACACCCTATGTTCCATTTCTTCTGTTCAAAAGACCATGGGATCATGGACCTAGAGTGAAAAGGGATTATAGAGGTCCTCTAGTTCAGCTCCTCATTTTACATGGAGAGGAAACTGAGTCCCAAAGAGGAGAAATGGTTTGCTCAAGGGGGTAAGAATCAGAGGTGGAGTTGAAACCAGATCCCTTCCCATACTACAGATGGGGAAACTGAGACCCACAGACTTGCCCAAAACCAACACTTTTGTTAGTTAAGCACCACAGCTATCATTATTCCCATTTCACAGGTGAGCAAATGGAGACTCACAGACCACAGGCCCCGACTTCAAGTCCAGGACCTTATGTACCATGCCAGGCTACCTGGGAACAACAGAAGAGATTAAAATATTCTAGAGGCTCCCTTAGGGAAAAATGGAACACCAGGGCCTATAGGTAAGCGAGCAGGGAGAGGCCTACACCTTTAGTTCTTTCCTCATACTGCCAGAGGTGGGAAAAGGGAATTGGAGAGGTCTGTTTCCCAGTTTTGCCTCCTGCATACCCTAAATTCATGGTTACCCCTTGAAAGGGCAATAGGTTGGGAATGAAGAAGAGGGGTCATTGTCTGACCTCAAGGTATATATAGCCAACCAAGAGGGTGGGAAAACAGGCCACATCCCATCCTTGCCCTAAAAGCCAAATGTGAGGGTTTTCCACAAAACAACCCTATCTACTTACCCTTTTCCCCCAACACTTTACCAATCTTCCCTCAGTCCTTACTGTAAGCTCCCCAGCTCCCTCTTTTCCCAATGTCTTAGGGCAGAAATAAAGTAAAGCAACTGCAGGTGCCCACGGGACAATTCTGTCCTCCCTCCCCCCTTCCTACCTTGAGGCTGTAGCAGGGGCTCCTTGGAGGGTGGGTTATGCTTCTGGGGGCAATGATGACATTTCAACCACTTTTTATTTGGGGAAGGATAGAGAAAGTCATGCTGGAAGGGCAAACATGGGTGGATTGTGACTCGAATCAGAGAACCCTTATATTATCTTTCCCCCAAAACCTGTTCCTCTTCCAGATTTCCCTATGTCATTCTTGACTCCTCCCTCTCCTTGACCCCACCTGGCTGAATCTGTGCCAAATCTTGTTATTTCTAACTCGACAGCAGCTCTCCTAGTCACCCCTCTCCCCACTGGCCCATCCCCCCTAGCAAAGACGTTCATCATCTCTTCTCTGGACTCTTGCAGTTAGCCTTCCAAGTGGTCTCTCTGCCTCATCTCTCCTCACTCCAATCCCTTCTCCACTCTGCTGCCAAAAAGATTCTTCTTAAGCACAGATCGGACTATATCACTCTCCTAACTCAACTGATTCCAGTGGTTCCCTATTGACTTAAAGACCAAGTATTATTTCATGTTCATCTCTTCCTTTTTAATTTTATTTTTTCATTACAGTACAGTAGTACACATGCATGCCTTATAAATAAGTCAATATACACAAATTGAGGGTACATGCACAAAACAATTTCATCAATAGGGGTTTGTTGTTCAGATCTTTCAGTCATGTCTGACTCTTCGTGATCCCATTTGGGGTTTTCTTGGCAGAGGTACTGGAGTGGTTTGTCATTTCCTTTTCCAGTTCATCTGACAGATGAGGAAACTGAGGCAAATATAGTTAAGTGACTTGTCCAGGGTCACACAGCTAGTAAGTGTTTGAGGTTGGATTTGAACTCACAAAGATGAGTCTTCCTGACTTCAGGCCCTAGGTGGTGCTCTATCCACCATACGACCTAGCTGCTCTATTGATAGGGGTTCATAATCAAAAAAGTTTGTACGCCACTGCTCAAAATGATCTATAAGGTCCCTTGTGCAAAGCCCTACAATCTTCTAGTGGGTTATTCTTACTCTGAATAACAGCTGCTGGCATTTACATCGTGCTCTGAGATATTCAAATGTTTCCCTTACATTATCTCATTTGATCCACCCTGTGAAGGAAATGACTTATCCCCATTTTACAGATGAGAAAGCTGAGTCTGAAAGAGGTGACGTAAGTTGCCAGAGACATGGAGCTATTAAATATTATCAGATGGCGCTCAAACCTAGGTCTTCTTAACTTCAAATCTAGCACTCTATCTGGTATGCCCTGAAGCTTCTCATTTAAATGTATGTATACTGCACATATATACTTCCATATGTACATGTTGTCTTCCCTGGTGGAATATAAGATCCTTGAGGGCAGGAAGTGTTTCATTTTCAGTCTTTGTATCTCCAACACCTAGCTTAGGGCTTGGGTCTATAGAAGGCATTCAACAAATATTTGTTGATTGATTTCAAAAGGATTCAATAACACAACCAACTTTTCCCCAGACGTAAACCCTAGTAGAAGATGGTGGAGGTCATCCGGTCCCCCCTCGTGTGTGTAGACTGTGAATTCCGGGAGACTAAAGACATCCCCTTGGGCGACTCTTGTCATTGCCCCACATGGCCACTCCCACCTTGCCACTTCCACCCCTTGGCCCTGGCTGGCATCAGGTAGACCCTGGGGCAGGGGCCAGTTGTGTGGTTTGAGATTTTTTCTTCACTGTGCCCTTCTGTTGTCCCTTATGCCTTCTAGAAGGTCTCCTTTTGAGCTTGTCTGGAAGGTGACAGCATCTCCTCTCCTGCTCTTCTGGTGATTAATGGCTTTATTTGATTGAAAACATGGTGCCATGCCCTGTCCTCTCCAACCTCCCTGTCAAGAAGTCCTCATTTGGCTCTTTTGAGAGGGGCTTCACCTTGGTGCCCGGGCCTTTAATTGAATAACTCTCAATTCCAATTTATTCCATTTGGCTAGGAATTAGATTTTGCCTGGCTATTTCTAGGCTCCATTTCAACAGAACCTCATCAAGGAGGGTCCCTCGGCTGGCGACACTTGTCAACCTGCATCTGCTGCTGGTGTACCCAAGGACAACAGTGCCAGAAAACCGATGGCCGCCATGTTGAATAGAGCACACAATAGCTATTCTTGGCTCTTTTCGAGGTGATGGCCTTTTCCTAAATGAGAAGCCAGGTTGGTTGTCGAGTTGGCTAAAGTAGGTGGCCTTTCTAATCCTTGCCAGTCACATGGGTACAGATGGGAAGTAAGGGAGGGCATGTCCATAAGCAGCACAGGGGTTCTGGTTCCCCTGGAACAATATGACATAGAAGCTAGTAATGTCAAGGACAGTGTTTTCACCCTTCCTTTTCTCAATGATGATAAATGTGCTTGAAAAGGCCTTGAATCCCAAATGGTGGAACCCAGTGGACTCCTTGATTCTAATGAGAATTTTGACAGAATGTAAATTCCTTGAGAACAAGGACCGTTTCATTTTTGTCTTTGTATCTCTAGCCCTTTTTGTGAATAAATGACTGAAAAAAGCATTTATAAAGTACTTAGTACATCCCAGGCACTGAACTGAGTTGCTGAGGATACAGATACAGTGTGTGAATGACCAGGATAGTCCCTGCCCTCAAAGAGCTTACACTCTAGTGAAGGAAGACAACACTACTATATGCAAGATACTTTTGCTAGATGCTGGGGATACTACAGTGAGAAGTAACACAGTTCCTGGTTTCATAAGCTTATAATTTAAAAAATGGGGGGTATAGACTATATACACACATGCATCTATACGCATGCATATATATAGGAATGCACATACACACGTGTATATATACACAGACAGTGTACATACATACACATACACATATGTGCACATATAGGATGTACACACATATACATATATACAGATATACACAAGATATATACATATACATGCATACATACCTATAGATACACACAGGATATGTACACAATACATGTATATGTACATATATAGAATACATACACAATATATGTGTATATATACACACATACATGCATGCACATATAGGATATGTCTGTATGTATGTATATATGAAATATACATGCACACACACATATAGGATATGCGTACATATGCGTATATGTGCACACAGGACACACATATACATATAAACATATATACATATATAGGATAAATATACAATATATGTATATGTACATGTATAGGATATGAATACTACATACGCAGAGACACATGCATACACATACAGAATATGGTCACACATGTAAGCATATATGCATGTGGTATCTACACAATGCATATCTACATATAGGATATACATACATATGTGTATATATACACACACTGGCTATACACATATACATGCATATATACCTATAGATACACACATATAGGATATGTGCACAATATATGTATAAGTATATGTATAGGATACATACACAATATGTGTATATATCCATGTATACACACATGCACATATAGGATATGTCCGTACGTGTGTGGCACATATATGTGGCATGCACATATACACATGAACAGATAGGATATGTCAACATGTGTATATGTGGCATGCACATATATACACATGCATATATATGGGTATGCATGCATACATGTATATATGCACATGGGATATGCACATTATATATACATGTAAACATACATACACCTATAGGATAAATACACAATATATGTATATGTACATGTATAGGATATGAATACTATATATACAGGGACACATACACACACATACAGAATATGGTCATACATGGTATGCATATACATATGTGGTATCTACACATAGGATATGCACACACGTGTGTGTGTATATATATACACATATACATGTATATATGCATATACACACATATAGGACATGTATGCACTATATGTATATGTACATGTATAGGATGTGTATATGTGTATGTGTGTGTGTGTGTATACACACATATAGTATATGGCCACAACGTATGCATGTACACACACACGCACACACACACATATACACATATGACAAGGTAGGGTATGGTGGGACTGAGGCATGGATTAGGCAAGGTGCTCTAGGAAATTTTAAAGAGAAAAAAACCCTTTGAGCTGAAAGGACCAGAACATGTTTCAGAGAGGTGCAGACAAGCTGGGGAGTGACCAAACCCAGGCACCAGTTGGGCCCAAGGGACAAAGGGCGCCTCATAGGGGAGCTGGTGACTCCTCAAGGAAGGTCTCCAGTGGGTGGCCAGTCTCTCCCTCCATCCCTCCACCTCCATCCCTTTTCTTCACTAAGTGCTCTGAGATGCCTCAGTTGTCTAAGGTGAAGGAGGGGTGAATGGAGCAAGCAGACCCCAGCCAAGAGTGCAGCCAGCAGCCGGCTCCCCAAAGCCCCAGTCCCCCTCTCCTTCTGCTCCAGAAATGGCTGGGCCACCTTTCCTACTCGCTGCAGGATGCTGGATGGAGCCCGGGATAGTTCTACCTTTGCTGGCTTCCAACTCCTTCACAAGGAGATAACGCAGCTCTGCCGTCAGAGCACCCCTAGCATATCACCTTTTAAATGAGCTTTTGATGACATGGAGAAGACTTTTAATTAAAGCATCTGTTTATTATTTCAACTTTAATTACATATTAACATTTTTTCTTCATTTTCTTTTTTTCATTTTGAGCAAGGGAAAGCTGGGGCCATGGATTGAGCAAGGAAAAGCAAAGCCTAATTTATTTAGAGAGAACTGCCCTGCCTCTCATCCCCACCTGCCCTCTATCCCATTCCCAACACCAGGCTGCTAAAGGTGTGTGTGTGGGAGGAGGGAGTGGAGTGTAAGGTGGGCAAACAAGGTTATAGGGAAACAATACTGGACTTCAAGTCAGAGTGTGTGGGTTCAAATTCCATCTCTGTCACCTTCTACCTTCGTGACTCAGTTTCCTCATCTCTAAAATGAGGGGGTTGGAGTAGATTGCCTCTAAGGTTCCTTCTACCTCCAAGTCTTTCCTCATCTGTAAAATGAGAGGGTTGGTTTAGATAGCCTTCTATGAGATTCCTGACAGCTCTAAGGGCTATGGCTACTGTGATTCTAAGTGGGCTATTCAAAGGAGTTCTGCCTCAACACACGAGGCAAGGTAAAGATATCACCCAAGCCACAGGGACCTCGCTGAGAGATTTCCCTCTGCTGCTGCTGAAGCTTTTGTGGCTTACAACCGCAGAAAGCAAAATGGCATCCCCTGGCTCTCCTGACCCCACAGAATGCTCTGTTTCTCATGCATTTTTTTTTAAAATGACATTTGGCTGACAAAGAGTTCCAGACAAAGAGTAATGGTGGCTGTAGCTTTCCATTGGAAGGAGGCTGGGCTGTTTGCAGAGGTGCAGGCAAGTCTGGTGAGCTGCCTTCCTCACCTCATCTTACAGAGGAAGAAACTGAGGCTCAGGTCTCTGAGGATTGCTCAGGGTCACATAGGTGAGCATTGGCAGTGCTGGTACTGGAACCCAGGTCCTCGGATTCTGAATCTATGACGACAAAGCTTGTCAAGTTTCAGATGCAAGTCTCCCTGACAGGGGGAGCACATTGACATACATGTTCAGTAAAAGTGTATAGAGCTAAGAGCTTCTCCTTTCCTAACCCCAATCCTAACTCTATAGCCTCTTTCTTCCCCTCCTTCCAGCACACAGGGCTTTGCTGCTCTCTCTCCCATCTCACTCTCAGCCTTTGCCCAAATCCTCCCAGTTCTGACATCCTGAGTCCTAAGGCCCCTCACAGTTCTGACACCCTGAGTCCTAAGGCCCCTCCCAGCTCTGACATTCACTATCCTAAGGGTCCTCCCAACTCCAACATTCTGGGTTCTAAGCCCTCTCCCAGCTCTGACCCCCGGTGTTCTAAGGCCTCTCCCAGCTCTGACATTCTGGATTCTAAGGGCCTTCCCAGCTCTGACACTCTGTGTTCTAAGGCCCCTCCCAGCTCTGACATTCTATGTTCTAAGGCCCTTGCTAGCTCTGACATTCTGGATTCCAAGGGCCTTCCCAGCTCTGACATCCCATGTTCTAAGGCCTCTCCTAGCTCTGCCATTCCTTGACTCTGTGGTTTTTTTCCCTCCCCATTTCTAGCTGCCCACACTGCTGGCACTGCCACCTGACAGGCCCCTTCCTTGGCATCCATTAGGACTGGAAAGTTCCATTCTACAGGTAGAGGACAGGGGTGAAGAAGCAGGCTGGGACAGCACTGGCTGCTGGCCAGAGAGCCCAGGCCCTGGCCCAAGGGCCAGCTGCTGGGGCTCCTGCTGCCCCCCAGCTCTGGCTCCCACTGTTGGGCTCCACCAGGAATCTCTGCGACAGCAGAACAATTTAATTCCGATTACAGTATAAAAATTAATAACATTAAAATGTCATGATCATCCCACACTAATTAAGCATCTAATGAATAATTAGCTGTGGACACATCTGACATTTTTGGTCATTAATTTGAGCAAGTGTTTTAAGCTCCAAACAAAACTCCTCTGTGGCAGTGCCTACAACTTTGTGTTAAGTAGCAGAGACTTACACAATTGCCACGTGGTCCTTCTCCAGACCTGTCAGGAGACTGTTGCTGAATACATGAGTGTGCGAGGTGGGTGCCCCGGAGGGGACGACAACCCGGAGGATGAAGCCTATCTGATCACCTGAGAGTCACCCAGAAACGGCACCCCCCTCCCTTCTCCTGAGCCCATTGGGAATGGCCAAAAAGAACACAAAAGAAGACAATGGCGGAGGAAGCCCCAGGGTCTCCCAAGCTGCTCCATTCATCCCCGATCAACTGCTCCTTTTCAGTTGTCATAACAACTGGAAACATCTCTGTTCCGGGCAGAGCCTGCCACCCTTCTTGCTTATGTCTGTGGTGTTGTTTGACTGGGAGGGAAAACGTTCAGTTTAAGAGTTAGTGATGGGGGAGCGTCTCTGCTAATCAAGCAAGAGTTCATTCTAAGGCTAGCCTCCATCTCCCCACCCCAGCTTTCATCTAGATCAATTAGTCAATCAATCAATAAACAGTCATTAAACCCTTACTATGGATCGGGCACCGTGCTAAGTGTTGGCGACACAAAGAAAAATTAAACCCAGACACTGACATAGTAATTAAAACCATTGTACCACTGCTTCTTGAAAGGGCCAGCTCACCATCCCTGCCAGTCCTCTAAGCAAAATCCCTTTCCCTGATCGGTACCCCGCTCTGTGCATTGTCTTTCTTTATTAGCATGTAAGCCCTTTGAGAGGGAGGGCTATCTCACTGGTATTTATATTCACAATGATTAGCGCAGTGCCTGCCACGTAGTCAGGGCTTAGTAATGCTTTGCATTCATTCATTCACTCGCTCACTCATTCATTCATTCACTCACCCCTCCATTCCGCAGCCCTCTATCTTCACTGTTGCAAAAGAGTAAAAGCTAAACATGAGCAGGTAGGTGGTGCAGTGGCTAGAGTACTGGGCTTGGAATCAGGAAGATTCATCTTCATGACTTCAAATCCAGCCTCAGTCACTTACTAGCTGTGTGACCCAGGGCAAGCCACTCAACCCTCTTTGCCTCTGTTTCCTCATCTGTAAAATGAGCTGGAGAAGGAAATGACAAGTCACCCCAGTGTCTTTGCCAGGAAAACCCCACAAAGAGTCAGACTTGACTGAATAACAACAACATATCTACATAAAATGTAATTAGGACAGTAAATCTGCCACCAGAAGAAAAGGAGAACCAAGGTATATAGTACAGTTTAAAGCCAATGGGAGACTATTTTTGTCTGGTCCATTGCTTTAGATTATCTGCATGGTAACTTTCATGAGTATAGATGACCACGGGCTGCCTTCGGTTAACTATTGCACTGAGAATCATACATAAAACCCCCACATCCTGGCTTTCTCCTGTGCTGGGGGTTGGGGGAAGATGCAGAAGCAGGGGATATGCAACCCAC
Source organism: Phascolarctos cinereus (assembly GCF_003287225.1). Lineage (NCBI taxonomy): Eukaryota > Metazoa > Chordata > Mammalia > Diprotodontia > Phascolarctidae > Phascolarctos > Phascolarctos cinereus. The sequence goes on from NW_027556098.1 coordinate 394,365,530, forward strand.
TGCTGCAGGATGAAGGGGACTGGAGCTCGGCATTTCTTCCTCTTCAGAAGAGGCTGCCGCTCTGGAAAGCGGTGACTGCTCAGGACAACCAGAATTCAGGGAACCAGCTCATTCTTCTTGTATGACAAAGGTGATCTCTAAGCCAACCCAGCCAGAAGGTTGCAACATATTAGCAGTTAAAGAACAAAACCCACCTAATATTTAGGACGAAGGGACACACAGAGAGGTCAGATGGGCCACAATTAGCTCCAGATTGAGCACTCCAACCAAGACAGAAAGCAACAGATGTTGTGTTCTTCGTTTACTCCTTTAGGATTTTCTCCAGATAAGAGACAAAACGGGCCTGCTAATGAAGCATTTCCATCTTCTTGCTCTACAGTTGGTGAATAAGCAACCTCTCACCCCACCCCCAGCCCCATGCCAAGGTTGAAGCACAGGCTGGCTGGGTACACCTGCTCTGCCACGTGGAGGTGCCCCCACAGAATGTCAGAGAGTGCCGCCAACCCAGCCCCACACGGCCCTGACCCACACCACCTTCCTCAGCCCGTTCTCTGCCTAAATTCTGCATCCAGAATCCTGATGCTTACAGGGAAAACACCCTACTTTCTCTGCCTGGCATTCTAGGTCCTCATGTTGGGGAACCTCAACGTTCATCCCCCACTGTTCCCTGATACTTTATGGGCAGAACCCAGAGGTGTTCCAGAGCTAGATTGAATCAAGCTTGCAAGAGCCAATTATTAAATTTTCAGTGTGAGCATTTACCCCTTGGAAATTGGCAAATATTAAAAATTAGGCCTTGATTTATTAAGCTGAGCCTGGCCTTGTCGTTGTCTGGTTGTTTCAGGCATGTCCGACTTTTTTTGACCCATTTGGGTTTTTTTTTGGCAAAGATACTGGGTTGGTTTGCCATTTCCTTCTCCAGCTCATTTTACAGATGAGGAAACTGAGGCAGAGTTAAGTGACTTGCCCAGGGTCACACAGCTTATAAGTGTCTGAGGCTAGATTTGAACTCAGAAAGATGAGTCTTCCTGACTCTAGGCCCTGTCTTCTATCCAACACAGCACCTAGCTGCCCTGTATGTCTAATCTTTTTGTGTGTGTGTGTGTGAGGCAATTGGGCTTAAGTGACTTGCCTGGGGTCACATGACTAGTGAATGTTATGTGTCTGAGGCCGGATTTGAACTCAGGTCCTCCTGAATCCAGGGCTGGTGCTCTATCTACTGTGCCACCTAGCTGCCCCATGTATGTCTAATCTTAAGAAAGTGTTTGGAGTGCAGATTAATCTTAAAAGTATGTCCTGGTTTTCTCCAATGAGCCAGCTGTGAAACATACCAGCAGCACACTCCTAGCTGAATCTGACATCTCCCACCTCATCTGGGCTTGGTAGGAGGTCTAAGGAGAGATAACCATCCTTAAATATTTAAAGGATTATTATAGCAAAGAGTGATTAAACTAGTTCTTCTTGACCCCAAAGGGCAGAACTGACAGTAATAGGTAGGTTGCAAAGTGGTGAGTCACCACCCCCCTATTGCCTTGTGCATTTCTAACCTTAAACCTGGACTCAGGCCATTTTATAAGTGGGGAATCTCTTTCCTCTTCCTTCCTCTGTGACCCATCCGAAGCCTATCCATCCTCCATGGACCACCTCTTCCATGAAGTCTTTGTAATCTACTCCGGGCTGCAGTGATCTGCCTTTTCATTGAACCTTAATGAAGTACTTGCATTATTTAAATCTGATCCAGTCCAGTACAAGGCAAGGCAATGTCATGCCATGCAATCCCCTAAGTATTCACTAAATACTAAGTATGAGGCACTTTTCCAAGTGTTGGAGACATAAGTAGACAAAAACAACAACAACAAAAACCTAACAAAACACAAGCAAACAGCCGCTCCCCTCAAGAAACTTCTACTCTACCCATTTGCAAGCAATCATATGCTGCCTTATATATTTTCATACTTCTTAGGTAAGTCTCATCTCTCCAGCTAGATTTAGAAGTTCTTTGGGGTCAGGGGAGGTGTTTCATATTTCTTCTCTGTTCCTCGAATTGCCTGGCACGGTGCTTCACACATAATAGGCACTCAGTCACGACTGCATGAATACATGAACCCAGAGCCCATGCTGACTTCACAGTCCCTGTACCATCCTTTGTTCCTTTCTCCAACCCACCAAAAAGTTCTGGAATTACAGGTTCAGAAGAGAACTCTGAGATGGCCTGGTCCAACACGCAGATGACCACGAATCCCCTCCACAACTTTACGCAGCCCTCCCTCACTTACAGCCACTTCACTTGCAGGTCATGACGTCACCTTTCTCATGCCGTGGTCCCCACAAGGACAACCCAGAAAGTAGGTTATGTAGCTCTCCTTGGCAGGAAGTTTTCCTTGTACTAAGTCAAAATAAGCTGCTTTCTAGCTCCCAGACTCTGCTTCTAGTTTCATCCTCTAGGGCCAGGCAGCATGAGTCTCCTCTCTCTTCCATATGAAAGTCTTCAATTGCTTGGAGACAATGGCGTCTCCTCAGACTTTTGTATGAACCTTTTCCTGATCCCCCCTCCCCGCCTCACATTGACTGCTAATGCCCTCCCTCCCAAACTCCCTAGTATTTCACTTTGTTGAACGTAATTGTATGTATTCAATTTACATATGCCCATTGGACATTTCCAACTCGATGTCCGGTAGACATCCTAAACTCAGCACAATCTAGAATTCAACTCAATATCTTTCCCTATAAAACCTCTCCTCTTCTGAACTTCTCAGTTACTGTGGAGGGCACCACCACCCTCCAGTCCCCCAGGCTCCCAATCTCCTAGGTGTCATCCTGGACTCCTCACCCTCTCTCATCTCCCATAGCCAATCAGTGCCAAATCCTATTGTTTCTGCCTTTGAAACATTTCTCCTTTTATACTCCCTTCTCTCCCCTGACATTGCCACCACCTTATCACGGCATGCCTAGATTACTGTAATAGCCTCCTGGCTGGCATTCTAGCCTCAAGTCTCTCCCTATTCCACTTCATCCTCCACTTAGCTATCAAGTTGATCTTCCTCAAGCACAGGTCTGACCATGGCACCGCTCTTCAAGAAGCTCCATGGGATCCCTATTATCTCTGGGATCAAATATAAAATCCGTTTGGTTCGTATCCCCAGGCCGTTGCCAGTCAGCCTGACTTGCTACTGGACTTTAATGACTCTGGAGGAGAGAGTGAGGCTGATGACTTTGCACAGCTCTGCCTCACTTAAATCCAATTCATGCACAAGTCATCACCCTTGTGAAGTCACTGACCCTCTGAACAAAAGGCAGTCAATAACAACAACATCCTACATTACCTGGAGGGCAGCTGGGTGGTGTAGTGGATAGAGCACTGGGTCTGGAGCTCAAATCTGGCCTCAGACATTTACTAGCTGTATGACCCTGGACAAGTCACTTAACTCCGCTTGCCTCAGTTGCCTCATCTGTAAAATGAGCAAGAGAAGGAAATGGCAAGCCCCTCCACTATCTCTGCCAAGAAAACTCCAAATGGGGTCACGACGAGTTGGATATAATGAAAATAATACAACAACAGCAATAGCTAGGCGGAAGACACTGCTTGATATCTGGAGAGATCCAAAGATAAATGGGACACAGTCCTCATCCGCAAAATACCTATAATGGAATGGAACAGTAGCTCAGATTCTGGGAAGGGGAGCTAGAGGGCAGAGGCAGTCTAGCACAGGAGAAAGAACACTCTGGGAGTCTGAGGAGCTAAGTTCAACAACTTGGGTGACTTTGGTCCTTTCTTCAACTTCTTCATCTAGAAAATAAGTGGGTTTAGACTAAATGACCTATAAGGTCCCTTCAAGCTGTAAATTTATGATTTTATGAGATGATATGAATAGAACAGACTATGTTGTCCCACGAAAATCAAGGAAAACAGTACATGTTGAGAAATAAGATGGGATGGGAAGGGGAAAACTAGGGAATTAATGATTCATAGTCAGAGAATCTGGACTCAAATTCCATCTCTCCTATTTGCCACTTACGTGACCTGAGGTAAGGCACTGAACATCTCTGGGCCTCAGTTTCCTCATTTGTAAAATGTTTGGATCGGATGACCTCTAAGGTCTCTCCTGCAAGTCTGTGTCTGTGGTTCTGTGCTCCTGATGCCTCAGAGAGAAGCATGCTCCATGGATGACAGGCAGGAGCTTTCGGGCTAGGGCCACATTTGGGTGGCAAATAGAATGGTATGCCTATGGCTAGATTAACAAGGCATTTCTGAAATCAAAATAAATGTCAGTGTCAGACAGGATTCCTTTTCTAAAAATAACAAACAAGCCAAACCAAGACAACACCTCAAACAGCAAATGCATCTTTTACAGCCAAGTTCAAGGTCAGTCTCTTAAGAGCTGTACACGGCATGCCCCTCCTTCTTAGATTTCTGGTGACACTGAGCAAATCCCTGGCTTCCTGGACCCCAGGTTCCTCCTTAGGTTAAATGACTAGAGGGTCCTGAATAGTCCTCCTAGTTCTAAACTTCAGCTCAGTCATGACAAGCATTTTTGGAGCACCTACTATGTGTCAGACACCAACAAAGAAACAGGCCCTATCCTCAAGCAGTTTACATTCTACTGAAGAAACAGCATATACACAGATAAATAATTATACACACATACACACACACACACACACACACACACATAAAGAGAGAGAGAACACAAGAGAAGGAAAGAGTGAGGAGAGAAAAGGGGAGAAAAAAGAGGAAGAAAGAAGAGGGTAAGAGAGAACGGAGAGACAGGGAGGGAAGATGGTCAGGGGGAGGAAGAAAGAGAGAGAGGGAAAGAGGGAGGGAGGGAAGGAGAGAGGGGGAGAGGGAAGGAGGAAGGAAAAGACAGAGAGAGAGAAGGAAAAAGAGAGGGAGGGAATAAGGAAGGGAGGGAGAGAGAAGTAGAAAAGGAGAGAAAGAGAGAAGGAGGGAGGGAGGGAGAGAGAGAGAGGAAGAAAGGAGAGAGAGAAAGAGGGAGAGGGAAGGATGAAGGAAAAGACAGAGAGAGAGAAGGAAAAAGAGAGGGAGGGAATAAGGAAGGGAAGGAGAGAGAAGTAGAAAAGTAGAGAAAGAGAGAAGGAGGGAAGGAGGGAGAGAGAGAGAGAGAGAGAGAGAGGAAGAAGGGAGAGAGAGAAAGAGGGAGAGGGAAGGATGAAGGAAAAGACAGAGAGAGGGGAAAAGGGAAGGAGAGGGAGGGAATAAGGAAGGAAGGGAGGGAGAAGTAGAAAGGGAGAGAGGGAGAGGGAGAGGGAGAGAGAGAGTGAGTGTCAATAACTGGGAGCCAGAAAGTCTTTGTCCAGAGGGCCCTGGTTCCAGATACCCCCTCCACGAGGGTGCTGGGTCCCTCAGGCGTGACTCTGGCATCAGGAGCACCACTGGTCTGGAGCCCCAGAGCAAAGGCATATCGGGGAAGCATAAAGCAGTCAGAGTGGGCTGTCACCCAGGGATGCCTAGCAATGAGAAATGCCAGGTAGGAGTGGGGACAGGGAATGCAGGAAGCCTTCTGTTCCCTGAAGGCCACAATTCACTTTAGCTTGTAAAACAAAGCCTATTCCTTATGCATTCGAGTCACTGCGGCACCTGAGAAGAAGTTTTATCGGGCACTTCCTTCAATGACAGAGAGCAGGTGGGGAACAGCAGAGATGGGAAGGGGGGACCTGGAGCTTGTCATGATAAAGTTACCGCCCATCTCCCCCATGGGCCGCATGGGAGATGGCACTGGGCAGGCTATGGAGGTCACAGCCATTGGCCAAGAGGGCTTTAGTCAAAAATTCCAGATGTTTAGACCAGCCCTCCACCAGACACCTGGATGTTGGCGTGGGCTTACTTCTCTTTACCTTGACAATCTCTATGAGCATGCAGGCAGACAACCAATCAGCACTTATTAAACACCTACTATATACCAGACAGTGTGCTAAGTTCTGGGGATACGAAGCAAGGCAAAGACACATGGTTCCTTCTCACAAGGAGCTAAAGAATATCATACTTGTCGGACATTTTTCATCAGACTGAAGCTTGTCCACATGTGGATTTGCCTTGGAGTACGAGGACCTGAGTTCCAATCTGGTCTCTGACACTTAGTCTTCATTTGACTTTGGACAAGTCACTGCTCCCTCCCTCCCTTTCTCCTCCCCTCCCCCCATCTCACTTCCCAGCATGTTTCAGGTTTTCCTGATTTGTTTTTTATGAGCACTGGGAACACTCTCAGTCTGACACATTCCATACTATCTCACAGGACCTTAAATTTAAAACCCGAAGGCACCTTAAAGGCCACCGTATTTCATTCCTACACAGTTTCCATTTGCTGAGGCCTAAAGAATCATGTAAGTAGCAAACAGTAAAGTCAGGATTTGAATCCAGCTCTTCAGTTCCAATTCATAGCATCTAAGCTATTGTTCTGGATGATAGTAAGCCCCTTGAGGGTAGCAAGTGTGTCTCACGTCTTTGTATGTTGAGTAAAAATGGCCTCTATGTCTCCTTCAAGCTCTAAATCTATTCTCCTGTTAGGAGATCACTCCTCTTCCAGCTCTAAACTTATCATGGTGCTATCAGTAAATCTATTTCAAATTCCCAGGGGAGGATATGTCTTTACAAAGATGGATAGATATGTCTTTATAAAGTAAAATAAATGTAGGCCCTCCTCCCCAATCTCCTATGGGGTACTTAGAGATGTGGGTCTAGTGAGCTTGCTTAAATGGAGCCCCCCATGTTGAACTTGGAAGTATTTTCTGATTACTGCAATGACCGTCACTAGGAGTTAGAGTCAGAATTTGTAGGCAAGAGGGGCTCATTTCAGGCAAGACCGGAGTGGCTCCCAAATGAACATCTTTGGTTATATGCACACCACAGGGTATCTTGGCTGTGTTAACTTTTAAGAATCCATTACAGAAAGTAATCTGGACCTGGCAAACTAGCAATCCACAGAGAGATTTCTCTCCTGCAAGACTTCCTCACTCCAGGATGGGCAGGGGGAGCCATATTCTTTTTCTCTCCCCCAAACAAGAAGGCATGTGAGTTTGGACACTCCTGTGCGAGGTCTGGCAGCCCTGATCATCTCCCCTTCCAGCAGCTGCTTATGGTATATTCCAAATCTCAGCCCCTAGTACATTTTTTATGGCAGAATCATAAACCTCTGAGAAATGGGGTTTATAATAGAAACTCTGACACCACCTAAAATGCAGTCACACTGTGGGGTGCTCTTGTAACACAGCCCTAATTTATAAACCACTCAGGAATCCAGGGCTGTTTTTGAAACTTATAGACAATAATCCAGATATAGAGTAAACCAGGAGGGGAAAAAGAGTAGAATTGAGCGTCCACAGGCTATAAAGTCAGGTCTGCTGGAGAGTTCAGAAATCACTCGGGACGGCACAATGTTCTATCTTCTCCCTGAATCCTGGGACCCCTGTGACACACAATCCCTAGCGTCAGGCAGGACGTGCCCATTTTTCAGAGAACTGGGTGTCATTTGATTATCCTTCTAGCTGTATTTTTAGAGGGAAGGTTTGATATAGGAATACAGTGGAAAGAGAAGGGGGAAAGAAACCCAAAAACCTCTTATTTCATTTGACATAATAGATGCTTTTGTAAGAAAGAGCCAATGTACTCTGGTTTAAATTGGGGAAAAAAAAGAGGGGCTCAGAAAGGAAATTGTTTACTCACCAGAGACAAAAGTTTATCACTAAATGTCGGTGAAAGGCTTTCAGTGAATGCAGCCTGCAGTTCTGTTAAGATGTATTGAAAAGACAATAATTCACAGGAGCAGTCCTCCATCGCTGCCCAGAATCATATTACTGCTGGGAGCCACACAATCTGTTTTTTTTTTCCTCCCCCAATCCTGGCAGAGAAATGAGTCGCAAATGGAAAATAAGATGTGAGCCACATGTGACTCTGTGAGTGTGTGTGTGTGTGTGTGTGTGTGTGTGTGTGAGTGCGCACAGGTAATCTATGCATACACAGGTGTTCATACACATACTGGAATGTGTGCAAACTATAGATTCTGCACCCTGTGTTCTCACTTGTCTCTCATCATCGGCATCTTTAAAAAAAAAAAAAGTACCACCTGGATCTGAGAGTATCCACCCTTGACCCCTCTTAGGAACATAGTTTTGCTCCATTATTTAGCAGTTTCTCAAGTTTCTGAAACCAGGAATCAGTGTGGTACCACAGGATGAGGACTGGCTAAGAGGCACTGCATTCAGATACTGCTTTGGACACTTAATGACCTTGGGTAAGTCATTGAAACCTCTCTAGACCTCTGTTTTCTCACCTGTAAAGTGAGTGGGTTAGACCAGATCTATGAACCGATGATCCTGGAGACTGGAACTAGTTCCCTTGCCCCTGAAGAGTGGATATATTCCTTGTTTGGATTTATATCCATACTGCCCAGCCCAATGCCAGGCACACTTACTGTGGGGGGGGGACGACGACACCTGCAGCCTTGAGGCCACCTGTGGCCTTTTAGGTCCTTGGGTTCCGTCTTTTGACTGAGTCCAAGTTTTACAGAACAAATCCTTTTATGAAGGGGATCTGTTCTGTGAAGTTTGGATTCAGTCAAAGGGCTGCACTTGAAGACCTAGAGGGCCACATGTGGCCTTGAGGCCGAAGGTTCTCCACCCCTGGTTTAATCAATGCTTGTTGACTGACGGGAATGGAATTATTATACTAGGTAAGAAAAACAGAACCCTGTGTCTCACTTTACTACGGTAAGCAGACCCATATACTCTTCATCAATTTTTAATAACAAATATTATTAACTGTTAATTAACTGCTAGGTAGCACAGTAGATAGAGTACTAGGCCTGAAGTTAGAGAGACTCATCTTCATGAGTTCAAATCTGGCCTCAGACACTTACTAGCTGGGTGACCCTTGGTGAGTCACTTCACCCTGTTTGCCTCAGTTTCCTCATCTATAAATGAGTTGGAGAAGAAAATGGCAAGCCACTCCAGGATCTAAAACCTCAAATGGGGTCATCAAGAGTGTGACATGGCTGAAATAACTGAACACTAACAACTTAATTCATTAATCACAAGCATTATTCAGTACCTTCTACATACCAGGCACTGTATCAGGTGCTGGGATGAAAAGAGAAGAATGAAACAGCCCTATCCTCAAGGAGTTTATATTCTACTGAGTTCAAGGCCCTGCTCTGGTGAGGGAGAACCCTGGATCAACCTCTCATCTAGGTAATAGTTTTATGTGGCCAGCATCATCACAGAGACCAGTCTTCCCGATGGTGGGCATGCATTTTGTTTCCTAAGTGGGTGGGATTTTACACACACACACACAACACACACACACACACACACACACACACACGGATATGACTTGCCTGTCTTTCCTTCCCATTCTCAAGTCTTTGTCTCCTGGAAAATTTCCATTTGAACAGGCTGCTTTGGGTAAGTGTGGTCAGAGACATAACTAGGAATCGCTGGGCCCAGGGCAAGTCCCGCAAGCCACATCCCAGGACATGTGGCAGAAAGAACATGCCCTCCAATGAGGAGGGAAGGGAGAAGACCAGGACAGGGGAGAAGCTCACTCAGGATATTTTCTTATTTTAACTAGCTATTCTTACTTATTAGTTGCTAGGGGCAGTATGGTATAGTGGAGAGAGGGAGGGCCTTGGATCCAGGAGGATCTGGGTTCGAGTCCTACTTCTGACACATGCTGGCTATTTGACCCTGGGCAAATCACAAGCTCTTGCTGCTCTTGATAATTCTTTAACATCATAAATTACAGAGGAGTCCCTGAGCTATTTTGATTAAGGAATTTCTTGATACAGGTCTGGTTAAAAAACAAACGAACAACACCACAATTCCCAAACAAGGTGATAAGCTCTGTAGCTTCAGAGAGGCTAAAGAGTTCCAAGTGCTATAAGTGCCCTCAAAGTTTGGCATCTAGGGACAAAGCTCAGGTCACCCTGCCCTAGTTAGAACTCTGTGGGCCATGCATTGCTCCAGATCTAAGGTGGGGGAGGTTTTCACTTAAGGGGTGATTTTCCCGAAGCGAAAGGAAAAGGGGAAATGAAACCCGCTTAAGTAGGGGGCCCAGCCTGTCTCTCCTCCCATTTTGGGACAGAGATCTGTCTGGGACCTGCACTTCAAGACCCTCTACCCTGAAAGAGGAATGAATAGAGGAATAAATCTGAGGCAGCATGAAGCTTGGAGGAAAAAAAAGATGCAGAGAGAGGGAGGAGAGCACTGTGCCCCCAAGGCCAGCTGGGGGTGGAGGTGGGGAACAAGCCAAGGCTCCTGCTTGGTCAGAAGGGGCAGTGGAAGGTCATCTGAGCCCAGAGCTGGGCTTCCTGGCAATTCTTCAGCTGGTGGGAGAAACTGGGGCCTGAGCCCACCTGGAGCCCGGGAGCCTTGACTGGCTGAAGAATGAGAAGGTGCCCCCATCACCTGCTCCTCACCCCCCCGGGAAGAAGGGAAAGCTCTTTTTCACACCCACCATCCTGACTCTTAATAGCCTGGTGAACTCCTGGGGAGGTAGATGCCCCCAGGGCAAAGGCCAATGCCAGGTGCCATCTGAAGCAAGCACCTTCATCCTGCCCATCCCCTTGGTTCTTTGATCTTTTCTCTTTCATTTGATTTTTTTCTTCTTCCCTCCTGCCTTATCTTTTTTTTTCTTATTTCACTTTCCCCTACCTGTGACAGTGGCAACCATGCCTAATGTTCAGTATGATTGACAGATTTCTGATCTAGGGAAAATAGTATATGAATCACAGGATCAAAAGCTAGCAAAGATCTTGGATGTCAATTTTTTTTTTTTTGCTTTTTGGTAAGGCAATTGGGGTTAAGTGACTCGCCCAGGGTCACACAGCTAGGAAGTGTCAAGTGTCTGAGACCAGATTTGAACTCAGGTCCTCCTGACTCCAAGGCTGGAGCTCTATCCACTGTGCCACCTAGCTGCCCCTTTGAGATCAAATCTAATCCCTTCATTTTGAACAGAGGAGGAAACTGAGGACAAGAAAGTATCAGTGACTCACCCAAGGCCACACAGAGTGAGAATTCAAGCTAGGGTACAGAGTACACTGGAAAGAGCCCTGGTACTGAGTTCAAATCCCATCTTAGCCCAGGTCAGTTACCTTCTCCAGGCTTCAGTTTCCTCATCTGTAAAATGACTATGTTGGACTACACGGCTTCAAAGGCATCTTCCATCCCTAGATCTATGCTCTTACTTATGAGTCTATGACTCTAAGCTTGGATCAAGTCTCATTCTCTCTTCAGAATTTTCCATTAAAACGTTACTCCTGCTCAGTGGGTTTGGGCTACCTTGACAGCTTATGCTGTCACCAATCTCAAGGTCACCCGGCAAAGCAGCATCCTGTACAAGTGCTGGGTGACCCTGAACTTGGGCAACCTTGACCTTCCACTTGGGCTTAGATTGTCCTACCTTTCTTTGTTCTGTTCAGCAGAGTCAGGCAGTCACAGAAAGCATGGTGCTGCTCCCCGGCTGGGCTGTCCTTGTTAGCTTGGAGACTCCAGGGAGCAAGGGGAGAAAGCCCTGCGTGGGGCTGGAGTGAGAGGGCTGCCTGAGCCTGTCATGGGGCCAGATGCCAAGAAGAAAGCCCAGCACACTCCAGATTCAGGGAGCTCTCAGATAATAAATGTAGAGCTGGGAGAGCCCTCAGAGATGATGGAGCCCGGGGACTGCAGATCCAGGGCTGGGGAGGCCCTCCTCTTAGAGATGAGGAGGTGGAGGGAGCAGGCCAGAACAAGGAAGAAGTTCCTTCTAGACTTCCATGTGATATTTTCTGATTTTCCCCAATTTAACGGAGGCCCAGAGAAATCAGGTGAATTGGCTAAAGTCACACAGACTCGGTGGTGGAGCAAGAATGCAAACCCAGGTCCTCCAGCTTAAAATCCAGCCCTCTTCCCACTCAGTTCATCCACGTACATAGCAAATCAGATACAAAGATAGAACTGCCTGCCGTCCATGGAGGGGTGTTAGTGTTCAGTCCTGTCTGACTCTTTCTGACCCCATCTGGAGTTTTCTTGGCAAAGATACTGGAGTGTTTTGCCATTTCCTTCTCCAGATCATTTTACAGATGAGGAAACTGAGGCAAACAGGGTTAAGTGACTTGTCTAGGGTCATACAGCTATTCAGTGTCTGAGGCTGGATTTGAACCCGGGAAGATGAGCCTTCCTGACTCCAGGGCCAGCGCTGTATCCACTGCACTACCTAGGGTCCTGGGAGAATGTCAGAGTCATAAGAGCTCAGCTTTGCAAAGAGGCCTTAGAGGTTTCCACCCAGAATCCCTTCCCACAACATCCTATGCTCAAGAAACATGAGGGAGGGGGCCCCCACTGCCAGTTCCAACTGTTAGAAAGTTTTTCCTTATTTATAACTAACCTAAATATGCCCTTTTTGCAAATTCCACCCATTACTCCTTGTTCTGCCCTCAGGGGGCCAAGAGGAGCTAGGCTAATCCCTCTTCCCCAACACAATTCTTCAAATACCTGAACAACTCCCCCCCCCCTCCTCTTTCTCTTCTGCAGCCTAAACATCCCCGGTTTCTTCAATGAATCCTCATAAGGCATGGACTCCCAGGCCTTTCTCCATCCTGGTAGACTTCCCCATGGAAGATTTTGAGTTTATCAATGTCTTTCCACTGAAGTGAGTTGGGGTCCTGGCATGCGGGTGGGGGTGGGGAGGGGGGGAAGTTTGTGTATGGGTGTGTATGTGTGTGTGTGTGTGTATGAAAGAGACAGAGACAGACAAAGAGAAAAGGACAGAGAAAGATTGAGAGATGGAGAGAAAGAGACAGAGATTAGGATTCTTAGTTTCCAGAACATGAAGGGACCTCAGAGAACGTTTAGCACAATTTCCTTGTGTTGCAGTACAATTCCTGGCACATGACACTAAATATTTTTTCATTCATTCATTCTGGATTACACTTACATGAAGAAACTGAAATGACTTGCCCAAGGTCATGCAACTAATCAGTAGCAGAGCCAAGGTTCATACTCGAGGCTTCTGAAATATATTTGAGAGGACCTGGATTCGAATCTCATTTCCATCCTCATCTCTCTATGACCTTGGGCAAAAGTTAAATGATCTGGCTAAGGAAATGACAGACCACTCCTGTATCTTGTCCAAGAAAAGCCTAAATGGGGTCACAAAGAGTTGGACACAAGTGAAACAACTGAACAACAAAGTGTTAATAAAGCATTTGGATGCCTGCAAAGCACTTTACATATGTTAACTCATTCGATCCTGGGAGGCAGGTGCTATGATCATCACCCCCATTTTACAGATGAAGAAACTGAGGCACACAGAGGTTGTGACCTGCTTGGGGGTCACCCAGCTAGGGCATGCCTGCGGCAGGCTTCAAACAGGACTTCCTAACTCCAAGTGCAGAGCTCTGTCCACTGTGCCACCTAGCTGGCTGTATGATAGGCATTTAATCAATGCTCGTTATTGATTCAGTGATTGACTGATACCCCTGCCTCACAGGGTCTATATATAGCATCATAGATTTGGAGCTGGAAAGGACTTTGGAGGCCACCTAGACCCAGCTTCTTATTTGAAAGGTGAAGAAACCGAGGCCCAGAGCAGTTAGGTAACTGTCCTGAGATCATGGAAGTAATAAGTAGCAGAATCAGGATGTGAAGCCTGTTTCTCAGACTTCAAAAGCAGTGCTCTAACTCTTGCACCATTCCAAGGAAAGTGCTTCAGGAAGCCCATAAATTTTTTTGTTTTCTTTTTGGCTAGGCAATGGGGTTAAGTGACTTGCCCAGGGTCACACAGCTAGTAAGTGTCAAGTGTCTCAGGCCACATTTGAACTCAGGTCCTCCTGACTCCAAGACTGGAGCTCTATTCACTGCACCACCTAGCTGCCCCAGGAATCCCATAAATTGCCACAGACATGAGAGCTATGGTCATTGTGATTGGTCGCCAATATGGGGGAAACCAAAGAACCTATGAGGAGAATGAGAAAAAAACCTTCCGTTAGCTTACTGCTGTGAGACTAAGGAAGCTGGGAGACAACTATCACCTCCCTGCCTTCCTTTGAATACAACTCTGCTGTACTAATCTGTGTGGCTTTGGAATAGTATGGCCAAATCCAACCCCCCCCCCTTTGGCTAGGATAATGAGAGTGACCACTGGAAGCAGCAACCCTCTTGGAGGTGTTTGGTTATCTGGTAGGTACACCTGGTGGTTTCCCAGGGTTAAAGGGACTGGAGAGGAAGCCTATGCTCAGAGCAGATCAATACTCTAATTTATTTCCCAGATCTCCACAGAGCTGCCAGGCCCCACCTCAACCCAGTAAGCTAATTAAGGGCCAGGGCAGCAGGAGCTCATGGCCCAGGGCTCCCCCAGCCTGGTGGGATCTGTCTCTCTCCAGCTGAAGCTAAGTAGGGGCTGAACCCTGTCTCATTACTGTTATCCACAACTTTGTTTCCCCTCTAACTCATTTCCACCTTGCAGAGTTTCCTTCTGGAGCCGTGATGGAGGAGAGGAGAGGGAGAGGGGAGAAGAATGGGAAACATTTCATTTGGCATTGGAAGAAGTCAGTAAAAGACAGAGAAAAAACCCTTAATGATAGAGCCAATATGGATCCACTGTGCCCTGACCCATAGCATACTGTTTCTAGTCAATGCCCAGGAACCCCCAGCCCCCAAAGAACTGGGAAAGAACTAACCACAGGTTTTGGGAAAAGCCCTCTGGGACTTTCTATCATCACTCCAGCTTTATCCTTCAAAAGCTCATAACCCCAAACCCCTTCCCATTCTCCAACATGTCTCAGCCCAAACAAAATAGTAAGTGTTAATTTGGCAGTGTCTGTGTAAAGGAAAGGGGTGTGGTGCTCTTCCTAAAGGGATGAGGGGGTCCATGAAAGGCCAGGAATGCTAAGAGCCAAATACAGTCAACTCTCAATTATCCATACATGCATTATTTACCTTGTGGTTTATCTAGGGCCAGGCTGGACCAGCTTCACTCTCTCTGCCAGCCAGCACATTCCTGGCTGTCTTCCCAAATGCCTGATGGGTTCAGTACTCAGAGAATGCAAACCCATTTTAATATTAGCCCAAACAGAACCCAGTTAGGAAGGTAAGCCTGTAGAGGATAGGGGTGAGGGGTTCTGTTTTAAAGCCCCCCTAGAATGCCTTCTGCATCATTGGCTGCTTGGGATAATTATCAGGCTGGTTAATGGAGAACCAGCCAGACCCAGAGAGAAGAATCTGGAGAGGCAGTTGTGATCAGTCTTGCTCCCATTCCAAAGGGGCAAGGCCTCTGGAATTCACAAGTGGAGGCTCCGAGAGTGCTGAGATGTCTCATTTTGCTGTCAGCCTGAGGTGGGATGGGGGAGATCCAGGCAAATACAATTTGCCTCTGCATCTGTTGAATGATTTCTCCAGGATGAAAGGTTTGCCAGTGCGAGGAAATCACTCTGTGCATTGGGACCTGAAAAGCCATTTTGTAAGCACACCCTTTGGTTTAATATTTTCTCCCCCCGCCCTTTATATCTACATTGTTCTTCAAACAAGGGCCCAGGCAGGCACAGCTCCTCATACTGAAGAGGTTCAATGTGCTTCCTTTCTCCCTGTCCCCTACCTGAGGGGGCTGGGGCTGGCTGAAGCTCTAGTCTTCCAGAGCATTTCCCAAGGCAATCGATGTCATTCCACCATGATAAATGTTGAGACCACTGGGCAGACATCAGACTGGGGCCCTGCTGACTACAGGCTGCTCTGTGATTCAGGAGCAGAGGTGGAAGGACGAACTAGACCATTACAACCATCAGCACTGCATTGTGTCTGCTGGAGAAGATTATTTCTGGGGCTTTGAGACAGAAGGCAGTACCCAAGCTCCTTATGACTACCTGCACATAGGAAAGACTTAAATAAATGCTTGTTAATTGACTGGTTGATGGCAATAGGGAGGAAGTGTTGAAGGGGATTCTGAAGAAGTAGAGAGAAGCCAAGGGAACGAGGTTCAGTTAGGTAGAAGGCCAGGAAAAACCTAAGAGAGGAGAATGCCCACTTAATGAAGGGCAAGGGAGAACTTCGAAGATCTTTTGGATGTTAGGACAGGCTAAATGGTTACTGCTTCTTCTGCTCTGTGAGTCTTACACCACAAGCCTGCAACCGTGTACAAACTTCCCTTAGTCGTCTACCTAGAAACCTTCAGGATGAGAGGATTTACAGATCATTCACCTAAACCCTTCATTTTGCAGAGAAGGAAACTGAGGCCCTGAGAGGTAGAGTCATCTGCCCAAGTAAGGCTTGAATTTGAACCCAGGTCCTTTGATTTAAAAAACAATATGCCCAGACTGGGAAGCAACAGGGTGCCAAACAACAGGGTGCCAGCAGGGAGCTTAAAACCTTCTTGGGAGGAATACATCATTGATACACACAAAATCAATACATACAAAATGCTCCCATTTTTGCTAAGCTGTTGGAACACTTCAGTAGAAATAATCTCCTTGAGGGCAGTCATTATTATTATTATTATTATTTTGTCACTGTGTTCCTTTCTCTTGGCATGGTGCATAGCACTTAGTGGGGCTTAATTTATATTGGCTGAATTTCATGGATAGGAACTGAAGTAAATTTAATTAAGTATGATCAGAGTTCAGAGCAGTGGGAGATCAGCATGTAGTGAAATGATCAAGAAAGGCTCCATAGGAGACAGTAGAATATGAGCTGGGACCAGAAAGATGAAAGAGGTTAGGATTAAGGGACATTAAAAGTTACCTGGTCTAACCTTCTCATGATTACAGCTAGCATGACATAGGTCTTTAAGACCTGCAAAGTACTTTGCATATGTTATCTCATTTAATCCTCTATGTTGTAAGTGGTATTATTATCCCCATTTTACAGATGAGGAAACCGAGGCTGAGAAAGGGTGATTTCTAGGTTCATATAGCTAGTTAGTATCTGAGGCAGGATTTGAACTCAGGTCTTCCTGACTCCAAGTCCAATGGTCTATACACTATACTCCCTAGCTTTGTAAGAGGTTAAGTGCTATTACTATCCCTATTTTACAGATGAGGAAACTGAGACCCAGAGAAATGAACTGACTTTTCCAAGGTCACACCTTTGCATTCTGTCGAGGGGAAGAATTTGAGCAAAGCCAGTGCCCTGGCATGCAGGGCGTACTTCTATGGAATCTCATCATCTCCATCTGAGGCAATGGCAGAGATCTAGCATTCTCTTCTGCCAAAGACAAGTCACAGAATCTTTGTGTATTATCTCCCTTTGCTAAGAAAATATAAGCTCCCTGAGGGCAGAATCTGTCTTGGCTTTTGTCTGGGTATTCACAATGCCATCAGAGGCCATACCTGATCAAAGATCCCATCTACAACCTGCCTACAAGTGGTCTTCCAGGAGCTGCTTGAAGCCCTCCAACAGGAAAGGCTAAGACATCGCCTCCTGAGGCAGGCTATTCTATAGTAGACAGCTGTAATGTTTTAAAAGTTTGTCCTAACATCAAGCCTAATTTGGCCTTTGCAATTTTGCAATTTCTAGCCATCTCTCCAATTCTGCCCACTGGGACCAAGAAAAACGAATCTAATCCTCCTTCTAATACTTGAAGAGAGTTATCACGGTCCCTCTAAGTCTTCTTCTGGCTTGAGCTAATCATGTCATCAGAAGCGGACAGAAAGGCATAAACAATAAAGCTAGAAGAGTGAATTGCTCTCTTTCTCACCTCTACCTCTTTAAATCTTCCCTTCAGTACTTAGTTTAAGCACCATCTTATAAATGAACCTCTCCCAGACCTCCATTTCAGGAAAGTCCCAGGCACCATCTGTTTTGCTCCCCTCCCTGCTCCCCAGCCAGTCTCTTTCCAATCCCCCTGCCACCAGGACCATGATCAGATCAAATCTGCCATTGTTCTTGGAAGGGGTGTGTCAATCTCTTCCCTAGTGGCCCCACTCTCCATTCTTTCTGTACATAACACTCTGGACTAAGTTGTCCCTCCCATCCAGCGCTCCCCTTTGTGTGTGTTCTCCCCCTACTAGAATACAAGCTCCTTGAGGATAAGGACTCTCTTTGTTTTTGTCTTCATATCTCCAGCAATTAGCACAGTGTTGGCTCCTGGTAAGCGCTGAATAAAAGCTTTTTCATTCATTTATCTCCCCGCCTTCTAGCACTTTCCCTCCCTAAATAATCCTCTATTTCATACAAAGCTACAAATGTGCATGAGAGAGGCATATTTTGCCCTCCTTCTGGAAGGCAACAACTGTTTCATTTCTGCCTTTTTATCTATCCCCAGTCCCAGTCACGTTGTGTGCACTTAATAAATTGTTAATCACGGACTTTCCCACCTCCAGCCACCAGAGGGCCAGAAACCCAAGGAAAACTGTGAATCCCGGGCACTGGCCTTGGGGAGATTCCAGAGGCAGCAGAATGGAGAAAGCCCAAAAAAGCTTTTTTCTGGGAGGATTCCCAAGCCCTGTGACACCCAATAAAGCTAGGATTGTGCCTTCTGGCTGGACAGAATGTTCCCCATCTCCTTTCTAACATTCAAACGGAGCTGCTCAGTATGGCCAGCAGCAGTCATGCTGGGCTCCCCCCCTTCCTGTCCCTTCAAATTTCCTAGGGCTCTGAATCCCACTGTTTTGGGCCCCCTGGAAAGTTTGGCCTCTGCATGCCGAATAAGGACAAAGCATCAAAGACTAATAAATCAAAGTTTATTACACTAACCTCATGGAAACTCAGTAAATTTATTCCTTTTCTTCAATAGACTTTACAGCCTCATATAAATCATATCCCACCAGGTTGGAAGCCCTTAGTACTGTTCTCCACAACCCCCTCCACCCCTTCCTATATGGCAAGCAGTTTATTCTCATCCTAATCCATCTAGCCCAATGAGCTTTGGGATCCTGGGATAATAGGGTTGGGGGCCAACCTTCAGCTCCCTCTCCAAGTTGGGTTCCCTCCTTCCTGCCCCAAAGAAGAGCATTTTACCAGCTCTGAGAAGGAGGTGGGGGGGACTGAGTGTGAGTTACAGGGGTGGGTGACCCAGTCCTTCCTCGGCGGGATCCCGGGCTAAAAGAGGCAGTTTGCAGAGTGCAGGCATGATGCTGCCAAAGCCAGCCACCAAATAAACACTTGGAATTCTTAAGGAGATTCTGCTGAGCTGACAGAGCCCATCAAATTTTTATTGAATACATTTCCTCCGGAGAACTTGTGTACTAAATCTAGCCCAGGATGAATTAGAGGAATAAAAATTCTGTGCACAGACTTGACTGCAAATGTACCTTTCTAGAGAAAAAGGACAAGCTTGCTCAAAAGTCATTCTCTTTCTCTCTTTGCACCAACTCCAGGTCTATTTTTGGTCAGGAAGCCCAAGAGAGGGTGCCTAATCAGGAGAACGGAGGGGCCAGGAGCTACTGGCTGACCCTCATTGTTGGTTGGGGAAGACACCTTTGTGGGAACAGTAAACCACTGGGGCAGAAGGATGAAAATAGAAGTTACCATCATAGTAGCATTCCCTTCTCTGGAGAAAAGAAGGAAGGTTAGCAAGCTCTCTTCAGCTGATCAGATGGCAACATGAGAGAGGGGCCACCCTTCGGCAGGCCCTGATCACCTCTCTCCTGGACTATTGCAACAGGATCCTAATTGCTATCTCTGCCTCAGCTCTCTTCCTACTCCAATCTATTCTCTGGTTGTTGTCCTTTATGCTCAAAGAGGACCAAAATGGCATCACTACATTGGGGTCAAGGTACAGTGTGTCTGCCTGTGGCTGATCAGACCAGTATAAGCTCAGAAGGCTCTACCACAGGCTGGCTATAATCCATCTTTATACAGTTGAACAACTCTCAAAGCACAGACCTATATCATTCCTCTGCTCCACATGCTCCAGTGGCTCCCTATTACCTACCTCTGTTTGGCATGAAAGCCCTTTACAGCCTGGCCCCAACCGATCTTTCCAGACTTATCACATATCATTCCCCTCCAAGTACTCCATGGTCCAGCCAAACCAGCCTTCTTCCTTTTCCTCATTCATATCACTCCATCATCTTCCATATATTGGCACTGGCTGGGCTCCATTTCTCCAAATGCTCAACCTTCTCCCATTGATCTCTCAGATTCTCTAGTTGCCTTCAAAGATCCATCAAATACCACCATCTACAATAGAGGTATCAAATTTTGGCTACAAAACTCCAGAGCGCAGCCTGAAGCAGATTACGATGTAATTAGGAAACATTCAACAAAATAAATACAAGTATGATGCCACACAATAATGTGAATTTGTGGCTTTCTATGTCTATATGCTTAAGTTGGACACCACTGGTCTACAATGCTTCCACAGAAGCTGTTTCCGAGTCCTCAGCTGCTAGCATCACGCTCTGTCCTCCATATTAGTCTGCATCTATTTTGTATATAATATCTATGTACATGGTGTCACTCCAGGCTAGACTGTAAATTCCTCAAGAGTAGAGATTGCTTCTCTTTATTCCTTCTATCCCCACCACCTAACACAGTGCCTGGCCCAAGTAAGCACTTAAAAAGACATACTGATGGACTGATTATGCCAGGCATGGGTCAGGAAATTCAACATGGCTATAGAACTTCTATAAGTCCATCTTCCTCATGGCTTAGGGCCACTGACAAAACATAGGACCCTTCTTCATCACACTCTTTAGGGTACTGGCCAACTTATGTTTTCCCCTCTGCTTCCAATAGGATAGGCCATAACCACCCAGGGGACAAAGGTATCCTATTGAAGGCCCTAGGCTGGACAGACTCAGTCTAACCTGACAAGCATATATTAGGTGCCTACTATATAAAAGGAGGGCAGCTAGGTGGCACAGTGGGGCCTGAAGTCAGTAAAATCTGAGTTCAAACCCGCCCTCAGACATTTGCTGGATGTGTGACCCTGGGCAAGTCACTTAACCCTGTTTACCTCAGTTTCCTCAATTGTAAAATAAGCTAGAGAAGGAAATGGCAAACAATTCCAGTACCTTTGCCAAGAAAACTCCAAATGGGGTCATGAAGAATTGGATACAATGGAAAATGACTGAACAACAACAACAAATACAAGGAAGGACCTCAGTAGGTTGAATTGACTCTGTGTGGCAGCGTTATGGGAGGACATGGGGTGAAAGAGAGTTGCTCAGCATGGGCAGGCAGGGATGGCTTGGAGGTACGTACATGGGGGCATCAATGTCAATGACCCTGCTGGAGTATTTCAGTATGAACAAGACACTGTGCTAGGCATTGGGGATAGAGATGAAGTCCAAAAGGGTCATTATCCTCAGAGCTAACATTTCCATTTTTAAGGACTAAAATCTCCTCCTAATCTCTGGTTAATCAATCAACTAAGTCAACAAGCATTTATTAAGTACCTACTGTATGTCAGGAATTAGTGATATAAAGATAAAATTGAAATAGTTCTTCCCTCAAGGGGCTTACTACCAGGGGAAGTAACAAGCATACATACTAAGAAATAGATCGATTTTGTCACAGAGTAAATTTTGGGGGGAAAGGTGCTAGTAGATGAAGAATCAGGAAAGATTTCATGTAGAAAATGGTGCTTGAACTGAGTCATGAAGGAAACTAGGGATTCTAAGAGATGGAGGTGAAGGGGGAGTGGCATCCCAGGCAGGGAGTCAGCCAATGCAAAGGCCTGGAGGTGGAAAATGGAGTGACATGGATGAAGAATAGTGAGTAGCTCAGATTAACTCAAGGCCGGATTTAATCAAGAAGATGACAATCTGGGAAATGGTCCTCATAAATGATCATTCAGAGACTGAGGAACCTTTATTAAGGTAACTCTTACAATTTAATTCTAAATGTGCTGAAACCATTATTGTTTTCCAGTAAGATGACCTATTACATTGTGCCATAGTACTATAGGGGTGTGGGGATGGGAGTGGAAGCATCTTGAATCAGAAGATGTGGATTTGAATCCTATCTTGCCTATTTATTAGCTGTGTGACCTTGGGCAAGTCACCTTAAACCTCTCAGCCTTAGTCTTCTAATTGGTAGGATGGGGGAAGGTAGGGTTGGATTAGATGATCTATCTAGAAGCAGGACTAAATGTTTTAACAACGGAATCTCTGAAAAAATGTACGCGTGACATTTTTGAGTTCAGTCTGAATTATTAATATTGTCGCCATCACTTTCTTAAGTCTAGACAATCAACAAAAGAATAAATCAATTTTGTATTTTGTAGCATTTTTTGTAGCTCAGTTTGTAGCATTTGCCAGTTTGGGGAGTGTTCAAATACCAACTCTGCCACTCACAATGCTTCCCACCCTCTTGACCTGTGGCAAATCACTTCTCTCCGGGTTTCGGTTTCCTCTGCTATAAAGTTCGAGTGTTGAATTAGATGGATGACCTGTAAGGATCCTTCCAGCTCTAAATCTGGGATCCCCACAAGGAGGGAGAAGGGGAAAGCTAGATAGCCCAGTGGATAGAGCCCTGAGCTTGGAGTCAGGGTGACCCAAATTCAAATCTGGCTTCAACCACTGAATAGCTCTGTGACCGTGGGCAAGTCATTTAACCTCTGTCTATCTCAGTTTCCTCAATTATAAAATGGAGAAAGTAATAGCACCCACCTCCCTTGCTGAGGATCAAATGAGACAATATTTGAAAAGTGTTTACTTGGCACAGTGCCTAGTGGGCACATATTAGATGCTTAATAAGTGTTTCCTTCTTCCCTTCCTTCCTCCCTCCCTTCCTTCTTCCTTTCTTTCCTCACTCTCTTTCCTTCCTTCCTTCCTCCCTTCCTCCCTCCCTTCCTCCTTCTCACCTCCCTCACAGCCTTAGTGTTTTGAGGGGCAGAAACCAAAGCGACAGAACGGAACCCTCCCCAAACATCTGCAAGAGCACATCTGGTCAGGCGATATTGGAACAAATCCCAAAGTCAAGTCCTTTCCCTTCATCTTGTGTTTCAGAAGTGGGGGCTCAGGCTTCTCATTTACTTCACCAAACAAATTGGCTTGTTTTCCCCCGTCTGTTAACCTTTTATCAGACTGATGCCTGGCTCTGGAATTATTGCTGACTGGGAGGCTTGCGTCCCAGGGAGAGCCCCCACCAACGCCGTCCTTCCTGAGAAGGGTCTCGGAAGAACACCCTGGGATCTGTTTACTCAGCTCCTTCGTCTTGGCTAACAGCTCGGGCAGATAAACACGCCGACAGCAAGGACAAACAAAGACACGTGTAAACAGGTGGGTAATATATGGCTGTGCATGAGGCAAGTTTACTTATTCCCTCAGCTGCCGCTCTGGGGGAATGTCTAACTCAACGTCAGCACCCGCTGGAGTCTTGTCCTGGCTCCGAGGAACGCGGGCTCAGGGAATTGGCCGGAGGCTCGCTTGGCGTTTGCTCTAACCAAGTGGCTTTCTTTGGCCATGAGGAGGAGGAAAGAAGGCGCCCTGATTGGACAGTCCAAAGGCTGTCATAGGATTATAAAATTCGAGCCTGGGGGTCATCAGAATCCATCTAGCCCAGCCCCCTCATTTTACAGATGAGGAAACCGAGACCCTGCTTCTCCAGGACGACACACGTGGTAAGTGGCAAAGGTGCGTGTTGGAACCCAGAGGACTCCATTCCAGTACTCTTTCTTTCCTGCTCTACTGTCCTGAATTCAAATTCCGCCTATGTGACTTTGGGCAAATCACTTTCCTACTCAAGGGATCATAAGATCATAGATTAATGGTAATAATTTTCATGATGACACTAAAGGCTAACATTATATAGCACTTTAAGTTTTATAAAACTTTTAATAAATATTATCACATTTGATCCTCACAAAAACTCTGTGAAGCATTAATATTTAGAATCCCAGTGCAGGAGGCAGTGAATTGTTTAGTTTTTCAGTCATGTCCAACTCTTCATGATGCCATTTGGGTTTTCTTAGCGAAGATACTAGAGTGGTTTACCATTTCTTTCTTCAGCTCATTTTACAGATGAGGAAACTGAGGCAAACAGGGTGAAGTGACTTGCCCAGGGTCACACAGCTAGTAAGTGTCTGAGGCTGAATTTGAAGTCAAGAAGATGAGTCTTCCTGACTCCAGGCCTGGCACTCTATCCACTGTGCTACCTAGTTCAGTGAGACTTGAGTTCAAATCCAGCCTCAGACACTTACAGGCTGGGTAACCCTGGTGAGGTCACTTAACCTCTGCTTCAGTTTCCTCATCTGTAAAATGGGGATGATAATAGCACCTACCTCCCAGGGTTGTTGTGAGGATCAAATGAGATATATGTGAAATGCTTTGCAAACTTTGAAATACTATATATATAATGCCTCCTCTTCCTTTCTCTTCTCTTCCTCTTTCTCTTCATCCTCCTCCTCCTCTTTTCTTCCACTTCTTATTCTTGTTCTCCTCCTCCTCTTTCCTCCTCCTCCTTCTTCATCACATACAAATGAGGAAATGACTTGCTTAAGGTCACACAGCTGGTAAATATCTGATACAGGATTTCAAACTCAGATCTTCCTGACTCCAGGTCCATCATTCTATCAACTGTGCCACCTCACTGCCCTAAGATTGAGATTATCCAAAAAGATAGAGAAGAATAAAAGATTTGGCAGCCGCAGCTGGCCAGATGACATCTGTAAATGAATCAGTGAGCCTTGACCCCTCTCTTTATCTCTCACTCTAGATACAATGGGCCAAGTTTTAGTGGCTATCTAATCCCATCTCTCCATTTTACAGAGGAGAAAACTGAGACTGGGGAGGTAAAGCATCTAGTCCAAGGTCACACAGGTAGTAAGTGACAAAGGCAGGATATGAATCCAGGTCCTAAGAGTCCAAATCCTGTGCTTTTTGTATCATGTCAACCTCAGTCTCATCCTCTACTGAACGAAGGTACTGGCTGGGATGATCTCAAATGTTCTTTCCGTCACTAGTATTAGTATTAGTTAAAATGTACCTAGTGTTTTAAGATTTACAAAACTCCCATTCAATCACATCCAGTAGCTCCTTCTTGCCACTTCCTACCTTTCCAGTCTTCTTATATCCTTCCTCCCCTCCTCCCCTTCCACGTACTCTGTGATCCAGGGACATTGGCCTTCTGGCTGTTCCTTAGACAAGACACTCCACATCTGGTCCCCAGGCATTTTTACTGGTTTGTCTCCATGCCTGGAAAACTCTTCCTCCTCCTCCCCAACTTCTGGATTCCCAGGCTTCCTTCAAGTCTCAGCTAAAGTTTCGCCTTCTCTAAGATGCCTTTCTCAGTCCTTATTTTTAGTGCCTTCCCTCTGAGATTACTTCCCATTTATTCTGTCTATATCTTATGTATACATTATTGCTTGTATGTGTTTCATTTGTACATTGTTCATTGCATGCTGTGTCCCCCACCAGACTGTCAGCTCCCTGAAAGTGGGGACTAGACTTTTCCCCCCTTCCCTTCTTTGTTATCTCTAATGCTTAGCACAGTGTCTGATACATTGCAGTCTCTTAATTGACTTGACTTTATGGGCAATACCTCATTTGAGCTTACCAACAAATCTGTGCTTTTGTTGGTAGGTCCTATAGATACTACCACTCCCATTTTGCCAATAAGTAAACTGAGGCTCAGAGGGTGACATTGCCACATAGCTACTAAGTGTGAAAAGCAGGATTTGAATTCAAGTCTCTGCTGACTTCAGGTCCATTACTCTAGTTGGTAGAAGAGATGCCTCTCAAATCCTCTGATGCTAGGATTCCCTGAAGTTTAACTCTATAGCCTCAACCAGGGCTGCAGGCTAGAGTGTTTGGTCACTGTCTTTTCCCATGTTGTTCAGAATCAGAAGCAAATCTTGGAGGGAATAACTACATTGTGACCACCCAGTCCAATCTTCTGGATGATTTGCCCAACCTGCTTCTTTGTGTCAATCTGGACTATGAACCTGGGGCAAGGTGTCTGGTTCTGGCCTTGGGCCTCTCAAGTCACTGGCCCAGTTCCAAGTCTGACCCACGCCCAAGGAGGTAGCTCCCTGCCTCATGCATGGGATGCATATCACTGGCTGGGACCCAGTTCCCCTGAATAAGACGTCACATCTGTGTTTCTCAGGGAGCATAGAAATAGTATTGAGTGATTGCCAATAGACATTTGAGCTTTCTGTGAGGACTTGGGTCACTGCTCTAGCTTGACAAATCCAATGAGTGCCAGCCCCTTCAAGGGAATTGTTCAAGCAAGTGACCTGGAGAGATGTCACAGTCATCGTTCTTTCTGCATATGGCCAGTGATGGATTTACCACTCCCTCTGGGAGACTGAAGATGGTGGTGCAGGGGCTGCAGACGGGTGGGGCAACTACTCGTGGCCTAATCTATTGGTCCAGGCCCTGAGTACTCCTCCAAGAACTCTCTCCACCTGTGAGCCTTCAAGCTACAATGATTGACTCTGTCTACCTCCTGTGCTGAGCAGTTCTCCCTTGTTGGTCCTGGCTTTGTCAGGTTGGATGGGCTCATGGGTTACTTAATAATTACATTATAATAGCTAGCACTTTACATGGGTTATCACATTTGATCCTCACAACAACCCTGGGAGGCAGTGCTATTATTATCCCCTTTTTATAGATGAGGAAACTGAGGCTGAGAGGTTAAGTGAGTTTCCCAGGGTCACACAGATAGTATGTGCCCTAACAGGGGTGGGGAACCTGTGATCTCTAGGTCCTCAAGTGTGGCCCTTTGACTGAATCCAAACTTCACAGAACAAATCACAAGTCGCATGTGGCCTTGAGGATGCAGGTTCCCCACCCCCGGCCTAAGACAAGATTTGTACTCAGGCCTTCCTGACTCTAATCAGTGCTCTATCCACTGTCTCACCTTATATTTAATACTTTGCATTGCTTCTCACACAAACATTTCTCCCTCTTTAGCTTGTAGGCTCTCTAAGAGGAGGAATTATTTCATTCTTTATATGTATATTCTCAGCCCCTGGCACATGGGAGGTACTTTAATAAACACTTGTTAATTGATTACTTTGTGTGTTCTTGGCATAGACTTTTTCATGTACCTGTTGTCTTATCCTTTAAAATGTAACTTCTTTGAGGACAGGAGTTGGTTTTTTAATTAATCTAATTTAAAATTTAAATTGAAAAATTAAAAAAAATCCTTAGCATTCCCAGTGCCTAACATAAGCATCCCGGTACATAGCCCATTGTGCACGTTTGATCATTTGATCTTCAGATAGGTTTCTTGCTCAACATCTTAGGTCATGAGGTCAAGAGTTCCTAAGTGAGCTAATCTACAGCCAGCGCTGTCCATGATAGGCACCCTGCTGGCCCACAGGCGTGCCAGAAGAGCAGCCTCTTTGCCCACTGTGCCCACGTGGATTGGACACCAGCAGGATTTCCATTTAACCAAGCAGCCCCTGGCAGCCAACAGCCAATAGCACGAATGAATAGGAAACTGGTGCCAGAAATAAACTGTGCATGGGAAGGGTTTCCATTTAATCAGGACTCGCTGCACCCCCTCCACCAGCAACTTCTGCAACAGGATCGGCCCACTGAACAATGGACCCAATCGGAGCATCAGGCAAATCATAATTACAATTATCGGTGAATGACAGAGCCAAATAGGAAAAGTGCTCAATGACACGTTTGCCATTCTTCTCTATGCAAGGCATCGCCCACCCCACCCCAGCCTCATCCTCTGACACTCACGAGAATGCGGATTTGCCATCTGGGTGGAAACAATTATTAGATTTTTCAATTATTTATGAGCTTGTATCTCTCACTTCTTTGCAGCAGCCTAATAAACGTCCAACAAGTTTTTCCCTGTCTTGCTTTCTGGGTGGGGCCAGTCATTGGGCTATAACACTGGGCTTGCTGGAGGCGTAGGGTTTCTCTCTTTCCTCTGCAAATGTATACAGGGCTCTCTGGGACATAGGGTCTGCCTGAAGTCATAGGACCATGGGATTCGGAGTTAGAAGGGGATTCAGGGACCATCTAGTCCAATTGCATCCTTCTACCAATAAGAAAATTGAGGTCTAGGGTAAGAAGGTAAACTACTGAGGGTCACACTCAATTCAATTCAATTTGACAGGCATTTATTAAACACCAACTCTGTTCCAGGTACTATGCCAGGGGACGAAGATACAAAGATAAAAATGAAAGAGTGCCTGCCCTCATGGAGCTTACATTCTATTGTGTAAAATCAGCAGAATCAGCATTTGAGTTCAAGTCTTTTAACTCCATTTCCCCACTGCTCTGACTTCTTTCTTATATAATATATGCTTATGGGTCTCAGATCCCCATATCTATGTACGTAAAGTTCCTAGGGCATCAAAGATTCTAGGCCAAATTTAATGAGGAAATTTAATAGGATCATAGGCCTAGAGATGGAAGGGACCTCAGAGGTCATCTGGTTCAGCCTCCTCATTTTTACATTTAAGGAAACTGAGGCTCAGGAAGGTTAACTGACTTGCCCACGGTCACCCAAGTGGTAAATATCGGGGCAGGATTTGAACCCAGTTCTTCTAACTCTGGAGCCTGTGCTCTTTCCATTATATTAAAGAAAAATCTCATACTAGAGGATGAAAAATCAATTCCACAAGTCCAAGATGGAAGAGGCAGAGCTAGATAGCAGCTCATCAGAAGAAAGATCTGGATGGTTTTAGTGGACTGCAAGCTTACTATGTATTAACAGGATCATAGCTGTGAAGAAAACTAATGAGATTTTAGACTACTAAATATATATAAGGAGTATGGTTTCCAGGACTACAGAAATCATAGTACCTCCATATTCTGCCTTCATCAAACCATTCTTCAAGTATTTTATTTAGTTCTAGATGCCACATTAGGGGCAGCTAAATGGCACAGTGGATAAAGCACCAGGCCTGGAGTCAGGAAGACCTGAATTCAAATCTGGCCTCAGACACTTACTAGCTGTGTGATCCTGGGCAAGCCACTTAACAGTGTTTGCCTCAGTTTCCTCATCTGTAAAATGAGCCGGAGAAGGAAATGGCAAATCACTCCACTTTCTTTGCCAAGAAAACCCCAAATGGGGTAACAAAGAGTCAGACATGACTGAGATGACTGAATAACATTTGAGGACAGACATTGATAAACCAAAAAGTGTCCACAGAAATTGACCAAGACGGTGAAGGGGCTTGAGTCCACACCATAGTAGAACCAGTTGAAGGAACCAGAGATGTTTAGCTTGGAAGAGAGAAGACTTCAAATACTTAGTGTTCTTAAGTATTTAAAGGGCTGTCATGTGGAGGAAGGACCCAGGAAGAAGAGCCAGGAAAAATGGGTGGACATTGAAGATAAACTTATCTAGACTTGATGGAAAGGAAAACTTACTAAAAATTAGTCCTGTCCCAAAGTGGAATGGGCCACCTCTGGAAGTAATGACTTGTATCTCCCTGGAAGCCTTTAGACCAAAGCAGGCTGACCACTTGTCTGGTATATTGTAGAAGGTATTCATGTTCTGGCCTGGGTTGACCAAATGGCCTTTCTTCCAACTTGGCTATTAGGTAATATCAACCAGGGTTGCCTTCTAGTCTCTTATTAGTGCTGCTATTTGTGACACCAAGGTTCAGCATTTTGGACCCTCTCTACCTAGGGCAATGGTGAGGATTCCCCAAGTTCTTTGACTAGGAGGACCCCCACATGAGAAAAAATGGTAGCAAAAGGCCCCTAATGAATTCTACAAGGCTTTAGTTGAATTCACATTTTATCCCAAGAACATCTATCTATGTTTGAAAAATAGTAAGCATTATAATAACTGATGTTTACGTAGGGATTCAAATTTGTCAAAACAGTATTTTGGGATCATGCAGTTACAGAGAGAAGGGACCTTAGGAGCCATCCAGTTCATACTACAGGTGAGGAAACCAAGGAGCTTCTGAGAAGTTAAATGTGTTGTACATGGTCACAGAGCTAGTACAGTACTGGACAAGGAGCTATAGGTGATATTATCTGCATTTTGCAGATAAAAAAACTGAGACCAGTTAAGTGACTTGCCTCTAGATGCAGAGTTCTATCTATCATACTTCAGTGAATCTCTCTCTCTCTCCCATATATGTGTGTATTTCTGTTTCTCTATGTCTTTGTATCTCTCTGTCTCTGTACCTCTTCATTGCTGTCTTTTTCTCTGTCTGCCTTTCTGTCCTGTATTTCTATTTCTCTGTGTGTCTTTGTATCTCTGTCTCTGTGTCTCTCTGTTCTGTCTGTTTCTCTGTGTTTCTCTGTGTCTCTGTGTTTGTGTGTCTCTGTGTCTCTCTCCATCTGCCTGTCTCTCTGTCTCTATCTAATTGTCTCTCCTTCCCTCCAGGAGTGAGGTTTACTTATTTGTGGAAGCATACAGAGATTTACAGCCTGCTGGCATGAGCGCCATGGGCCCTCAGGAGTTCTCAGCCCATGAGTTGGGAACCAGTCACCTATGTATTTTGCCTAGACCTTCTTGCCTTAGTTGGAGCCTCAGGGACATGACCTCATTCCTCCCTGACTTCTGGTATTCATCTGATCCATCCAAGCCCTGTCTGTTCTCCTGGAGGCTTAATCTCTTACCCACCTGACCTTTGGTACTTCCTAGATTCCAGTGGCTTAGCTGCCCTCCCACTTGTGGCTGCTTCTGGCTCATGTTAACCAGGCCTGTCCCATTGTGTCTCAGCAGGACGCAGCACCACTTTCGCAGGCCGTTGACTGGGAGGATTGAGTTAATTCATACTTTCAGTAGACATTCAGATGAGGCTTTTCAATGGACCTCCTGCCTAGTGAGGAATAAACATCTCTGATCTGGAGCAAACATGTTCCCCCTCAGCTAACATCTTGGTAGGCAGGGAAGCCAATCTCATAGGAAAGGTTTTATCCTGAGCAAATATAAATTTGGAGCTGCCTTTTTTTTAAGCTTGAAAAAAAGAAAGTAAAATCACATCAGAAAAAACCACAGTCCATTAAATCTGCATTTCTTGAAAGAAAAATCAGAAAGCTATCTTGCCATCAAAAGTAGATATTTATACAGAGTGGAAATTTTTAAAAAATATTCCAAGGGAACAGAAAACATCCTGGGGTTTGTTATTGCTGGACACCTGCATAGGCAAACTGAAGAGCAGAGCAGATGAAGCCCCGAATTTGGAGTTGGATGCACATGAGCTATGTGACCCTGGGCAAGTCTCCTCACTTCCTTAAGAGTCACCTCCCTCATTTGTACAATGGCATAATAATACTCACATTACTTCCCTCAAATCATAGAAATGGGATTTATTAAGCAGGGAGCATTGATAAAACACTCTCCCTTAACCCAGAGGGATAAGGTTATAACCAGGATAAAGGCAGTGCTTAATTAGTAAGCATTTATTAATCAATCAATTAAAACTTATTTCTCAAACTGTGCTAGGCAACAATTAATCAGCCAGCCTCTGTTAAACACCCAGCCATAAAGGTGAATATATGGATATACTCTTTGTGTATGTGTGTGTGTATATACACACATACATACATACATAATATTATACATACAGTATGTACAACAAACAAATATGTAATGCTGCTTATATGTATATACATATTATATGGATGTATATAGGGTGGCTACGTGGCACAGTGGGTAAGTGCTGGGCCTGAAGTCAGGAAGACTGGAGTTCAAATCCAGCCTCAGACACTTACTAGCTGACCAAGTGACCTTGGGTAAGTCATTTAACTCATTTGCCCCAGTTTCCTCATCTGTAAAATGAGATGGAAAAGGAAATGGCAAACCACTCCAGTATCTTTGCCAAGAAAATTCCAAATAGGTTTACAAAGAGTCAGATACTACTGAAAACTATTAAACAACAATAGATATATATGCAATATGTGTTCACATATGCAATATATATGCATACACAAATAGATAGAAAGTGATTTTGAGAGGGAAGGCATTAGCAGCTAGGAGGACCAAGGGAAGTTTTTATGTAGTAGATGTTACCTGATTTGCATCTTAAAGGAAGAGGAACTCTATGAGGCAGAGGTGAGGAAGGAAGGCATTCCAGGCATGGGGCCAGTGGAGAGGCACAGAGATGCCAGGCCCTGTGTTAGATGCTGGGGCTACGAAGACAAAAACCAAACGGCCCCACCTTCTATGGAAAGGTCCCTCTAGTTCATGGATTCTTAACTTGGGATCCCTGATGATTTAAAAAGCTATATTTTGGTAACTATATTTCAATACAATTTTTTCCTTTGTAATCCTCTGCATTTTATTTTATGCATTTAAAAACATGCTTCTGAAAAGGGCTCCCAAGGCTTTTCCGAACTCATTGTCTAAGTGATCCAGGACACACACAAAGACCCAACAAAACAACAATAAGAGTGCTTTATCTCCTTGTCTGTCTCCAGATAGAAACAGCCTCACCCTGTGAGTCAATCAGATCTTGAGGCTTCAGAAAGCTCTGAGAAAGGCAGAACTTTGAGGCAGGTTCACTTGTCCTCCCTTATCGGCTTTCAGGACCTTGGTGAGCTGCCATATACTGACTGGCCGGGTATGTCTGAGTCCAGACTTCAGACATTATCTTGCTGACTAAGGCTCAGGTCACACACAGATAAACTCCTTTCTAGCTTCCTAAACATAAAATCAACTGAAACATTATCTGGCTTGAATTAGGATAGATCAAATACCCATAGGCCTTTGTATTCAATCTTGCTTTTGTCCCAGATCATAAAGTAGAGTTGTATTCTCTCCCTTTTTTTTTTCAGACAGGTAAAATTCCCCTTCTCAAAACCCCTACGTCAGCCTCCTTGATCTCTTCCCAAAGGGATTATAGGTTTAGAGCTGGGAGGGAACCAAGAGGTCATCTAGTGCAACCTCGTCACTTTGCAGATGAGGAAACTGAGGCCCAGAGATGACTTGCCCAAGGGGAAGTGTAAGAGCCAGGATTTGAACCTGGATCTCCTGATGTCAAGACCAGCAGTCATTCCAATACCAAGGGAAGGGAAAAATCAACCTAACTTACCATGAAAGGACTTGCTAAGCTTCACATTAAAATCAATGGTCTAAAGGATTTCCAGAAGGAAAATAACAACTTTACAAGTACAAGATGGGGGAGGTATGTTTAGGCAGAAGTTTATATGGGACAAGATTGGGGCGGGGGGGGGGGAAGTTATTGGTTCGAAATGAGTAAACATCCAAGAAACCTAATTTGTTCTTAGGCTACATTAAAAGGGGCAGGTGCAGTGATCAGAAGCAGGTGCCTCCACTCATCCCAGGTCCCCATTCCCCATGTCCATCACCTCAGCAGCATCCTCAACTCCTCACTCTCCCTCATTCCATGGGTCCAACCAGTTGGCAAATCTTGCCATTTCCATATCCACAATCTCTCAAATCAGGTCTCTTCTCTTTTCTCACCCTGGTTTGAGGCCTTCTCATTTTCCTCCTAGATTACGGCAATAGCCTCCTTACTGGTCTCCCTGCCTCCAGTCTCCTCTAGTTCATCCTTCACACAGCTGTCAAAATGATTTTCCTTAGGCAGTGATATGACCTTATCACTCTCCTACTCAATATACTCTGGTGTTTCCCTCTTGCCTCTGGGATCAAATGGAAAGTCCTCTGTTAGGCTTTTAAAGCCCTTCACAACCTGGCCCCAACTCACCTTTCCCAGCCTCATTGGACATTACTTCCCCTCTTAGACAATTTGATCCAGCCACTCTGTTCCTCCTACATGACACATCTCCTACCTCTGCACCTTTGCATCAGCTCTCCTCCACTCCCTCACCTCCACTTCATGGAATCCCACCCTTTCTACAAAACACAGCCCAAGAGTCACCTTCTACATAAAACCTTTCTGGCTCCCTCCCTCCTGAACTACCTTGTTCATTTATTTACTTGTATTTATTCTCTTTATATTTATTCTGTGGCTGTATGGCCACTAGTCACGGATATGGCAGAGGGGATGCTTTTTCAGGTATAGGTTGTACTAGGAGGCAGCTAGGTGGCACAGTGGATAGTGCTTAGGTCTCAGAGTTAGCAAGGCCTGAGTCTGAATCCAGCTCAGACACTGGTTATGTGACTTAAGTCACTTAATTTCTCTCAGCCTCAGTTTTCTCAACTGCAAAATGGGGATAATTACAACACTTACTTCACCGGGTTGTTAGCAAGATCAAATGAAATAATATATGCAAAGTGCTTGGAAAACCTTAGTGCATAAATGCTAACACATTATTAGATGGTCTCTGAGGTCCCTCTAGATTTGTGAAAATGGGAGAGCATTTCTTCCTCCGAACTAAGTCCTTCCACCCCGTTCCAGAACCCAAGCATGACTCATGTGAAAACCAAGTTAAGAGCTGGATGTCCTTTTGAGAGAAACAATATGGCACCTGAGTTCCTTGGAAGGACTGCTGGAGAGATGAAGGCCATGCAGGACCTCAAGGCCACAGCGGTTTGACCTGAATGTCAATGGGCTCTGCCAGTAGGTTTGCATTACCAATGTCAGCACTAGCAAACAAAGCCAGCAGAAAGGCTGCCCATCACAGGGTTGGCTTTCTGACAGGAAATGTTAGGAGTGACTTCTTTTTTAAACATGATTATCCTCTCCAGAGTGAAAGATAAAGGACAGTTTGAGCAGCCAAATTGTTTTGGCTCAGAGATCACTTTAAATATCATTTCCTTGAACAAGCTGACCACACTGGCTGACGGCTCCACAACTATGCAGCTTAAGGAAAAAATCAAAACACCAGCCGTCCAAACTGTGGAATTATTTGTCATCTTGTTTGTAGAGTTCTGTACCACTGAGCCTCCACCCCCTCTATACCTTAACTAATAACCAAACGTAACACAACACACAAGTAACATTTTAAATAATTGAAAATTCAATAGCACTCACTGAAAATGTAATGAACCATTTTTTTTCCTTATGGGTTTATCATAAAACCTAGGCTCGGGACTCATTCAGTACACTTCTCAGGACTACCAAGGGTGTGTGGGGTGCTACTACATTTGCTTCAATGCAAAGAAAAAATTTCTAACCATTGGAACTATTCCAAAGAAGAATATGATGACTTAGGAGAGCATGGGCTCCTTCCTTCTCAACTGGGGCCTTAAAACACAGGCTGGACGCCCACCTATGCGGTATGTTGTAGTGGGGATCCATTTTCAAGGACAGTTGGAGTGAATGGCTGAAGAATAACCAAAAAAGAACGGGCCAACCAACGCACAGGACCAAACACATTGCTCCTTTACTCAAGAACCTCCCGTAGATCCCTCTTGTCACTGAAACAAAATGCAGATTCCATTGCCTTGAATGTTCTGCTGCCTTTCACTTTCATTTGGCACCAGCCTCCTTTTCAGGCTTGGCTTGCTCTTCTTCATCCTAGCCCCTTCCCCCACCAATCACCTTTCTGGACAAATTGGCCTATTTGTTGTGCCATTCCTTGCACGGGCCACTGCGATGGCTTCCGAAGTGGTCTCTCTGCTTCAAGTTTCCCTCCTTGCCAAACCATCCTCTGCACAGCTGCCCAAGGGATCTTCCTCCAGCCCAAGGTCTGAGGATGTCACTGTCTTGCTCACAATGTCTCAGGGGCTCCCTCTTACCTTTAGGATAAGACATAGATTCCTCTGTTGGCACCTCAAGTCCTTCCTAGTATGGATCCAACTTTTCTTTCCAGGCTGATTTCATATTCCTTCCCCTTCCCGTACTCTACATTCCAGCCAAACTGGCTGATTTGATGCTCCCATTATCGGATCCTCCACCTCCTGTCTCTGTGCTTTTATAGATGGTCTCTCATGCCATGAAGGAAGGAAACATTTATTAAGCCCCTACTATGTGCCATAGGATGTTCTAAACACCTTTCAAACTATTTCATTTAGCCCTATAACAACCCTAGGAAATAAGAGCTATTATTATCCCTATTTTACAGTTGAGGAAATTGAGGCAGACAGGGGTTTAATCACTTGCCAAGGATCATAAAGGTAGTAAGTATCTGGGACTGGATTTGAACTCGGGTCTTCCTGACTCCAGGTCTAACACCGTATGCACAGTTTCCTTTTACCTCTGAAGGCTCGCTTTCCTTACCTCTACCTCTTGGAATTCCCTAATTCCTTTGAAGACTCAGCTCAGGAAGCCTTTCCTGATAACCAGTTGCTAGCGGTCTTTTCCTGTCAAATTACTTTTTTACACTTTGCATTTGCTGGCCTAGATCATGTTGTTTCCCTTCAGCAGGATGTAAGCTCCTCGAGGGCAGGGATTGTTCATTCTGATTTCCATCTCCAGTGACTAAACAGTCCCTGGCTTAATAAATGCTGGCTAAAAAGAACTGAATTGGATCCTAGGAGGTTGGTAGTGAAAGTATGAATACTCCTAGTTTATAGATGGACAAATGGAAGTAAATGGAGAGTTGAAATGATTTGCTCATGACCGTACCACCTCAGTGCCTGCTGCCCATCACTCTCTCCACTATAGCATACTGCCTCTCAAAATGTGCAACAAAAATGCCCAGAACATTTCAGAAGGTGAAACAACTGCTTTCTTTTTTCTTTGGAAAGACCACAAAGGAAAGACCATCAGACTTGAATGTGGGATAATTGCAAGTAGCAACAATGACAAAGGGAAATACAAATTTCCGAAGTAAGTGGCAGCCACAGACAAAGGCTGGATTTCTGGAAATAGAGTCTGAACCAGCCAGGGACAGCCCCGGTCAACTCACCAGCATGAAGAGAAACAAAAGAGGACTGAGGACAATTTCAGGTCAGGGTCTCAGCCTAAGGTTTCAGGGTTTCAGCCTAGAAAATGAACATGTTCCCCAGGAAAGAAGGGTTCCATCTAGAAGTCAGTCACTTTCCATTTACAGATCATAAGAAGGCTACATCTAGGGGGATTTGGGGCAAACGTGGTCTTTTATTTAGAGACACTCTCCCAGCAGTACAGCCTTTGAGGTCAGAAACCAATAAGAAAGCTAACTGGGTGACCCCAGAGTCATTCCTTTTTTTTTTTCTGGGCAACATTGGCTGTCTGGCTAGGAAGAGATTATATTTTAATACCATTCTTGTTAATTTTGCTTCTGCATAGGGCAGGCTAACTATTGTGCTGTCTAGGCAGATCAATTTCCCAGGTAGTGACTGTGCATTTTTTACAGCAGCCTCTTATGACAACCTACGCTTGAAACTGACCAAATAGTCATTTTAACTAGACTTCAGTTTATAACACAAATTAGGGATGAGAAAAGTGGCACACTTTCCCTCTAGGGCCCCTGGCTCCACAGGACAGAGGAGGAAGCAGAAGAGCGGCAGGAGAAGGAAGGCAGTCTCTGCCAACCTTTGACTTTTGCAGTTTCCTGGTAGTGAGATGGGGAAGCATCAGATTGCTTCCTGATCTTCTAATGCTGCTGCCTTCCTTTGAAGGCAGGGGAGTTACCATGTCAAGTTTGGAACTCAGGAGGGTTCACTCCAGCATGATTTCCTGTCACTGAAGCAGGGAGTATTGGCCAGCAACCTCCATATTTATCTCTCTAGAGCAGGAGACTGATGATGGCCTCTTCAGTCAAGTGGACAAATACATTAGCAAGCCCTGCACTGCACTGAACACCATTGGGTGTACTCTGATTGGTCTTTAAAATGCAATTGGGCAACCCAGGTCACGACACCAGAGGGAGAGATTCTCCACGCTGCACGTCTTGGCAGTGGCACCGCAGGCAAAGCCAATGGGGCCTGGGCATTTAAAAAATTTACTTCCCCCACCCCAGGTCCAAGTAAACAGTACATTATTTATGGTTCTTTGAGATTCCTGACTTCTGCATTCTGAACATGGGCAATTGAGCCCTGCTTACTTATGGGGATCTCACCTTTAGATGAACATATGGCAGCTGCCTGAACTGAACATGAAATAATCCACATTCAATTTTTAAAAGATTTTCCCATTTCTATAAAGGAAGCAGCAGGAGGGGATGGGGAGCAATTTGTAGCATGATAATGCAGAAGAGCCATAGTCCAGGACCAGTAGGGGAGCTCAGCTCAGGCAGCAAAGGCGCCATCTTTCCATTCACTGACAGAACTATGGGTCTTCTTCCAGCCTGGGAGGGGAAGGAAGCACCCATAGAGGAACTTCAGAATTCAATCCAGTCCAACAAAAGGCATTTAAGGGTCTACTGTGTGAGTGTTGGGCTTGACATCAGGGAGACTGGAATTCAAATATTGCTTCTGATACTCTACTCTGACCCTGGAGAGGTTGTTTTAACTCTGGTCTTCAGTTTCCACATCTCCAAAATGCGGAGGAAGGTTTCATGGGATTATAGATTTAGAGGGAAAGGGGACATAATTGACCATCTGCTTAACCCTTCATTTGCCAGATAAGGAAACTGGGACCGAGAGAGGTTAAGGGACTTGCCAGGGTGGTGGGGGCAGGACTAGATGATTCTATGAAAAATAGTCCATGTTCTCAAGGCACTAACATCCTACCCAGAGGATGTAACTCTTGATCTTAGCCTGAATAGGTCAAAAGGTGATTTAGTAAGGGAAGGAAAAGGACACAAGGGTTTATTAAACACCTAGTACTATGTGCCTGCAACTACTGTGCTAAGCTCTTTACAAATATTATCTCATTTGATCCTCACAACAATCCTGGGAGGGAGATGCTATTATTATCTGTGTTTTGCAATTGAGGAAACAGAGGCAAAGTGGTGGCTTGCCCAAGGTCACACAGCTAGGAAGTGTCTGAAGCTGTAGGTGAACTCTGTGCTCTATCCAGGCTGCATCATCTAGCTGCCTCTTGTTCAAGGTACCTCAGGTAGCCAAGTCAGCATTTGTACCCAGGTCCTGGGGTTCTTATGGTCAAAGGGACTTTCTGAAAAGTGGTGGGCTTGGAACTTGGGGTCCTGCATTCTGAGCCTGTGCAACTCCCTAAGAACCTGGGTGATCCAAACAAATCACTTCACCTGTGTAAGCCTTGTCTTCCCATCTCTAAGAGTGATTCCTTGCTCTTGCATTGGTTTGTGAGAATGAAAAATGAGATGCTGAGATCCCAAAGATTTAGATTTCAGAGGCACCTCAGAGACCATCTAATCCACCCCCTTCATTTGATAGAAGAGAAAAGTGAAAGTTCAGAGATGATGTGACTTACCCAAGGTCACACTTAGAAGTGCCAGTGCTTTGAAAGGCAAGGCAACAGAAGAGGCATGGAAAATGCCTAATTCTCCTAAATGGCCCTACTGGCCCTGCATTTCTTTAGAGGGATTTCCAGCTAGGCTACTTCATGACTGAAAGCTGCTCCAGCCCAACTGGGACTAATCCCATTTTCTTCAGGGTCACCAAAGTGAAGAGTGCAGGTTGATGCTGCTCTGTGGGTTAGAGATAGAGTTGAGTCTATAACAAAAATAACATTTATATAGAGCTTTTAAAATCAGTACAGGTCTTTACAGAAATTTGATCCACACACATCAAATTGTCTGGAGCCAGGGCTCTTACTAGATTATTGTTATCCCCATTTCACAGATGAGGAAACTGAGGCTCACAAGGCTGAAGTGACCTTGCCCCTGGTATGCAGCTAGTTAAGAGTGTGGCAACTGAAACCTAGTTCACATCCAATGCGGAATTCCTGACTCCAAGGCCAGCAGTCCACTCACTATGCCACCTAGCTGATTCTAGCTGCCATCTGCGTCTCAAAGTTAGATCTTTTTGGCGACATAAGGAAACAAAAGCCTGTTAACTGGGCTTTTGGTGTGTGTGTGTGGTGTGTGTGTGTGTGTGTGTCTATTTATCTGAATACATAATGTTTCACCCAATACAATATAAGCACTTTGAGGGCAGGGCTGAATTTACTTTTTTGTCCTATCCCCAAAGCCTGAGAGGTCAGTCAGTTCAATCAAACAAGTGGATGTTGATTTCCTCCTATATAGGAGGAGAGAGGCAGGGTGGCAGAGTAGATGAAGAGCTGGTCTCAGTCAGGAAGAGCTGAGTTCAAATCTTAATTCTGCCTTATACTTGTTTATGACCCTGGGCAAATCTCTTAACTGCTCAGTGCTCTAAAAACACTTTAAGACCATAAATGGCAGAGAAGATGCCCACCTGCTTAGGAAGATCAAATTTCCTCATGTGAGAGTTCCCTGTACCTTTAATATCACTTGAAATGCTTGCTGAATGAATGATTCCTATTTTCATTTCCTGCCCCACCCCATACTGGATGGGTTTGACTATCCTTTGTACCCTTCAGCAATCCAACTGATTCCTTCCTTTCTTCCTTCCTCCCTTCCTCATTCCCTTCCTTCATTCTTTCCTTTCCGCCTTCCCTTCTTTCCTCCTTCCATCCTTCTTGCCTTCCTCCCTCTCTTCCTTTCCTCCCTCCCTCCATTCTTTCTTCCTTCTTGCATTCCCTTCTTTTCTTCCTCCTTTTTACTTCCTCCCTTCCTTCTTCTCTCCCTTCCTTCCCTCTATCCCTCCTCCCTTCCCTTTCTCCCTTCCTTCTTTCTTTCCTTCCTTCCTTCCTCCCTCCTTCCCTCTATCCCTCCTTCCTTCCCTCTTTTCTCCCTCCCTCCCTCCCTCCCTCCCTTCCTTCCTTCCTTCCTTCCTTCCTTCCTTCCTTCCTTCCTTCCTTCCTTCCTTCCTTCCTTCCTTCCTTCCTTCCTTCCTTCCTTCCTTCCTTCCTT
This sequence comes from Phascolarctos cinereus, assembly GCF_003287225.1. Lineage (NCBI taxonomy): Eukaryota > Metazoa > Chordata > Mammalia > Diprotodontia > Phascolarctidae > Phascolarctos > Phascolarctos cinereus. The sequence goes on from NW_027556098.1 coordinate 394,405,981, forward strand.
CCTTCCTTCCTTCCTCCCTCCCTCCTTTCCTGAGCCCAGGTAGGATCAAACTGTTTTTTTTTTCATTTCTCTTGTTAAATTTTGACCACAAATTGTGCAGTCTCTACAAAGGGTCAAGGACATTCAAAACGCTTCCATTTTGTACAGAGGGACATCCCTTGGACCCTTGGTTTTTGTGTGGGTGGGTCTGCTTTTTTGATTTTTAACCCCTTTGAAATCATAATTCCTCTCCATTGGTAAAGCGCACACGTCCAGAAGCAGTTTGGTAAATTTGCCTTCTTTCCTATAAATGACTCGAGATGATTTCAGCCCCAGCAGAAGAGCTGATTAGTTTTTAGTTCCCATTAATGTCCATCTTCCTCTTGGAGCCACGTGGTGGACTAGGAGAGCCGGGAAGCTAGCCGAGAGCCCTGGCGTAAGGACACTTTGCATTTTCCAAAGGGCTGGAACTTGTTTTACAATCCTCCCTCCAAACTTAGCCGGCCCCCTCCATACGTTTTCGCTTTTCTAGCCAATTTCCGAGAAAAAATGCCTACCGAGTATTAATAAATAATTTATAAAAAAAACATTAGCCAAGATAAAGCACTTGCTTGGTGAAATGTTTCCAGTTTGGAGGTAACGGTTCATTTGTAATCCTTTCCCTCTCCTCTTAGCTGGAAGATCAGGCCCGGTTATTGCTGCATTCCCCCCGCAGTCCCCATTTCACTCATCCCAGAGGCGTCAGAACTCATCTGGTGCTTTGGAAGCATTGTGATTTATAAGGAAGGCAGGGGCGGAGGCGAGCTCAGCTGCAGTCCCGCCTTCTGCCACCATCCTCGCCTGCTGGGCTGCTACCTTTTAGAAAAGAAGGCAATTTGTGGGTGCTGCTTGGCGGCTTGGAGGTGGATGGAAGCTGCTCGCAGGCTCAGACTCTCCCACGCAGAACTATAACTAGTCCAGGACAACCGGGACCTTGCCCCAGGGCTCCAGCAATGTGGGGGGAGGCTTTTACTCCCTACAGCAATTGCCATCTCTTCTACTGAGTCGTGCTCACCTCTGATATACAGTGACACTGACCCCAGGGTCGTATTGCCATAATGCCCCTCATCAGTTGCCCATCCACCAAGCCGCATGAAGGGGGCTTCCTGGGGAATGGATTGTCCCCTTTTCCAACACCACAGCACCTGCCCAGTCCCTCAACTAAATTCTCCTTAGGTGAAAAATTTCCCGGTTAAAGCTCTGGCACGACAGAGCCTTGTCTCTGTCATTTGACTCTTTCTTAAAATAGAAACTAAGCTCAGACCAAGAAAACAGGGCACCAGTCACACTTTCCAAGTGGGCTGGGTGCATTTGTCACCTGGTGATGGGATGTGCCAAGTCTGAGGCTGGCACAAGATTTCAGAGGAAGCCTTTGCTTAAAGGGGGCCAGTGATGTAGTGGGAAGAGCACCTGATTTGGAGGTGAAATGCCTGGAGCTGAATCCCAGCTCTTCTAATTTGCTAGCTGTGTGACTTTGGGCCAGTCAGTTAACCTCTGGGCCCCAGGTTCCTCATCTGAGAAAAAAAAAAACCGGAGGGGGTAGATTAAGTGATAACTAAAGTCCCTTTCAGCTCTAAAGGAATTTGATATCGTCTAAGCTCCTTGAAATCCAGAACTATTTGCTTTTTGTCTTTGTACCTCTAGTGTTTAGCACCTGGTCCTGCACACAGTAGGCACTTAAGAAATACTTGTTGAGTGTATGAATGAATAAATGGATATTTAGGATTGTAAAAAAGAAGTGAAAAAGATTTAAGCTAAAAGCTCAGAGGTGCAAGCTAAGCAGAAGGGTATTCTTGGACAGCCAAAACCCAGGGATGGCTCACATTCTCAGAGATGTGTTTGTTGGAGGCTGTTCTGTCCCTGTGAAGGCCAGTAGTGGCAAGAGCTTCGGACAGTCGTGGGCAGTGAGGCAGGCAAAAGCTTCAATTGCCCTGGGGGGGGCAGCCACTTCCCTCTCTGTGCCTCAGTCTCCACATCTGTAGTTACCATACCCAAACTTCCTTCAAACCACCAAATTCTGCCCCCTTCTACACTCTCCTTACCACTGACTCAATTATAGACGCCAAGCAAAGGAAGCGGGGTTACATGGAGAAACCTGAGAGAATGGAAAATCATAAAAAACAGATTATCTGCCAACTCCCTTACCTCTAGGTTTAGAAATGCACCTTGGGATTTTTGGCAGCATTATTATTTTCCCAGAGGCCCTAAATTCTCCAGGCCCCCACCTCCACCCATCAACCACACAATGAGGGAGAAGGTTTCAAAAGAGGGAAAGGGGAATTGTCGGGGTGTCAGAGAGCTTTGTCACTGTGTGTGACTCCCATCCAGACCTGTCAGGAGGACTGGAAAAGACAGGTGTCTTCCTTCCCCTTCTTGCCTGGGGCAGCCCTTGGTGAGTGTGCTGACACCCCCCAGAGGGAGACGGGAGAGTGATGGGGAAAGAGTGTGAGAGAAGGCAGACTAGCTGCAAAGAGGCCTTGGGGGAGGGGTCAATGATGACGGTAGATGGCATATTGGCCGGGAGGGAGTTAAAGATTATCCTTCCAGAGTGTCAAAATCCTAGCGGTTGGGTGGTGAGAGATAACAAGCTGGAGCCTGGTGCAGCTAGCCAGCTCTGGGGAAGGGCTGGGGGCTAATGGCTCAGTCCATCCATATCCTCAGTCCTAACGGTGACCTCTCAGCGGTCACTCTCTGAGACTGCTGACAAGGAACACTGAGAACACCGGGGATTCTTGTGCTTTTTATGTGGCCCAGATTCCCCCTTTGGAAGGCTAGGGAAACCCAGGGACCTCTTTTCAGAAGGAGATTTTAACATAATTGATGGAAATGCTCAATTCCAGTTCAAGTTTATTGAAAATGAAGATGTATTTTTTTCCCATTCAAGTTTATTAACCTATCCCATGAACCTTAGGTCTAGAAGAACACAAATCTACCTTTTAGGAAGGGCATTTTAAGCTGGAATGCATCCAGTTGGCCTTCTCCTTTATAGGAGGTCTATAAAGGGCCTGCAAAGACTTCAGATCACTTACTGTCTTTGAGCCTTACTTTTCTCAACCTGTGAAATGGGGATAATAACTTTATTATTACTGTTCAGTTTTGTCCATGGCCCCATTTGGGGTTTTCTTGTCCATGATGCATTTCCTTCTCCAGCTCATTTTACAGATGAGGAAACTGAGGCAAACAGTGAGTTACCCAGGGCCACACAATTATTAAGTGTCTGAGGCTAGATTTGAACTCAGAAAGATGAGTCTTCCTCCATGCCAGGCCCAGTGCTCCACCAACTATGCCGCCCAGCTGACCACTGGGGGACAACAATACTTGGTCATGCCTGAAGGATATCTTGGAACCTTGAGGTTGTATCATATGATGACTGGTGGTGCTTAGTTGGAATGAATAAATGAATGAAAAGCACATATTAAACAATGACTGTATACAAAGCACTTTCTGCGCTTGGGGAAGATAGCCCGTATAGAAGGTTTCAGCTGCACGTCAGATGGAAAGGTCCCACGATACTTAGAGTGGAGAGGCAAAACAGATCTGTATGCCCCTTCTTAAGTGTCACTTCCACTGATACATTTCCAATAGTCCGTAACCTATTCGAATGGAGAACTATTTGTCAGGGCCAAGGACTTTGGAGTTCTTCAGGTCCTCAAGAGCTGTGATTGAAGACAGTGGGGAAGTCGCTGTGACGGTTGATTCCTTGGATGATGGTTGTAGGAGCTGGGCTGGAAGCAGCACCAGTGGTCCACTGGCTCTTGAGTTCATGGCACTGGTCTGTTTCCATTGAGATCTGAGCCGATACGGTGGGAGTTTGGTTTACCTGACACATACTACCTCCTGTTTTTCAGGCAGGATGCTTTGCTGCTTCAGCCTGGGAAAGAAAAGTCTCAGGGTGGATACTCTACCTTCTAGCCAAAGGCTGTTGAGTGTCTGAGGGCACTGGCTCTGCTTAGCCTAGGAGGGCAAGATAAGGAACAGCTGGATATTTACAGAGAGACAGATTTGGGTTTGATATAAGGGAAACAACATCTCCACAATCAGAGCTGTGCCAAAAGTGGAGTGGGACCGCCTCAAGAGGTGGTGGTTTCCCTTCATCGGAGGTCTTCAAGCCGAGGCTGGATAGCCGTTTGTTGGAGATATTGAAGAAGGGATCCTTTTCCAGATGTCAGTTGGACTAGATGGCCATGAGATCCCTTCTCACTTTAGAATTTGGTGAATGGGCGACCTTCCTAGGAGGAAGATATGGAAATGGAAACAGAATGTTCTATTCTCTTCCTAAATGACAGTAGGTTTCACCTGAGGCCTCTGGATACCCAAAGGACCACTTCCAACATTCTTGTTAGCCTATCTTATGCTAGAGAGTCAAACATCAAGGAAGAAAGTGGGAGAAGCCATAGACTGGAGACTTATCAAGAATCCTGGTCAGGGGGTGGGGGTTGGGGGTGGACAAGAATCAAACAAATTCCCCCATGGTAAGAGCTCTTCCAAAAAGGCATGGAATCTTTTGGCAAGTAGTGGGTTCCCTCTCATTGGACATCTAGAAACAAAAGCCGGAGGATCCCTTTTTCAAATACAAGTTGGACTAGATGTCCACGGAGGTCCTGTTGAACTGATGAGCTGTGGTTCTGTGACTCATTTTTCCTTTCTGGCTCCTGGCACCTGCATGAGGCAGATGCCTGTTTTGGCCTCAGAGATATCACTGCTGGATTAGAAAAAAAGGGTCGTGCATGTACCCAAATTCGCCACTGCACCATAGGAGAGAGCCAGAGCAAAGACAGTGGTGATGGTGGTGGGTGGTGGGAGAGGGGGCGCTCGCTCAGACTGCAGACTGTGCTGTTAGCACAGCTGGGGAGGGCTCAGTGCCCGCAGCTGCACCTGAGCCCATGCAGGTGCACTGGGCTGGGGTGTGGGGGAGACAGAGGGGGAGAGGTGGGCTCTGGCAGCGTCTTTGGGTTGGCTGTGTAGAGCATATTGGCGATAAAAATCATCCTCTCACATGTTATCAGCAGCTCCGCACGGCAAAGAATAGAGAGCAGTTTCTATTCAGATGAGAGTTCTCCAAATCATCTTTATCCTTTAATCTGCCTTTTGAGTGTAACCCATATTAGGGAATTGGAGAAGTTGACTGCACAATAGAACTCTCTCTCTATGCCTCCAGGGCCTCTGTCTCAGGTGCAGGGACCAGAGAAAAGCCCCTAAATGATACCTCATTGGATTCTGGCCATTTGGAAATTTCACAGAGCCACATTTACCTCTAGTTCTGCCATGGGTGATCTTGGGCAAGGCAGTTAACCCCACTGAGGTTCTAGACTCAGTTTCCTCATCTGTAAAATGGGACCGATACCCCCTATCCTGTCTACCCCCTCCTCCCCCAAAAGCCATCTGTGTACATAAAACTAGAGGAAGCATGCTTTGTAAACCATGAAGCTTTTGAAAAACGCGAGACATTATGCCTCCTGGCGTATCAACTGATGATAATAATAACTTTTGCCATTCACATACAGCACTCTGAGGTTTACAAAGCACAACGTGCATTTTAAGTGGTAGCATGGTCAAGGGAGATTCCAGCTCCAATCCTGCCTCTCCCATTTACTTGCTGTGTGACCTTGAGCTAGTCTTTTAACTTTTCAGGTGCCTTATCTTTAAAACAGGAGGTTAATGTCCATCGGACCACCCACACAGGGTGGTAGTGAAAACCAAAGGAAATTGTGTCTGTAAAAAAGCACAGCAAACCTTTCCACACTATATAAATGTCAGTTATTACTATTAGAGCACCAAGATGCTTCTGGTCATTTCATCATAGTCGACCGAAGGCCAACATAGACCAGCTTTGTCAGCGGGTCTGCAAAGAGAAGAATACATTGGCTTCCCATGCTTGCAAAGTGATCTCCTCCCCAAGTGTGCAGATTAAAAAAAATCACTCTATCACATTCCATCTGAATTTCATTTCGGGCACTTTGTATTGCTTCAGAGGCAAAACAGAAAAAATGATTTCCTTCAGGCAAACTTTTGTCTTCTGCTCTGAAAACACCAGCATGTCCCCTTTGCTCCAGAGAAGATTATAATATTGAGGACACAGTGTCAGCAGAAGATTACATGAAAAAGATAATTAAACCAAAGGCCTAAATTAGAAGGCCTTTGGTAGGGAGATGAAGTCTCTTCTTACCTTCAGTTTGCTTTTGAACTGGTGTAGGGTTTGAGGAAACCTGGCTTGGCTTGATAAATATAGTAACCAAACATTCCCATCAATTGTTCTGCCTTTATATTAAAAGTCATTGTTTAACAAAGCTGACAACATACACCATCAGAGGCATGAAACCCTACCTGTGCTGAAGGATTAAAAGACTGACACATTCTGGATAATAAGCCTAATTAATAACTTCCACCTCTGAGGAATGGCATCCCAGGCAATGCTATTTTTCTTTGGGCCTTCCCGTTAGATCGGTTAATCAGGGCAGCTAAGTGCTGGAGGATCCTAGGTCTGGAGATAAGAAGGGGCTTCCGCGGTCATTCTACTTCCTAATCAACTTCCTAATTTTATGGATGAGGGTAGTGAGGTACAAGGAAGTGATTTTCGTGAGGTGGTCAAGTTAAGTCAATAGGCATTTATTAAGTTTTGACTATGTGCTAGGCACTGTGCCAAAGATCAGGGAAACTTTGTTGCTGTTCAGTTGTTTTTAGATAGGACCCCATTTGGGATTTTCTTGGCAAAGATACTGGAGTGGTTTGCCATTTCCTTCTTTCGGTGCATTTTACAGATGAAGAAACTGAGGCAAACAGGGTTAAGTGACCTGTCCAGGGTCACACAGCTAGTAAGTGAGGTCAAATTTAAACTCAGGTCTTTCTGACTCCACGTCTGGCACTCTACGCACTATGGTGCCACCTAGCTTTCCCATCGGGGATACAAATAAAAGCAAAAACAGTCCCTGCCCTCAATTAGCTCACAGTCAGATGGAGGACACACCATGCAAATAATTATGGATGTACAAGATATATATACAAGGGAAATAGAAGGCAATCTTAGCATCAGCAGAGGGCCCTCTGGCTTCAAATGCAATGCTCTTCCCCATGATCTATGAGGCCACCCACTCTGCCCTCAATTTTCCAGGGTGCGGCTAAAGTTTCAGGGTTCTATATCTCAGGTAAACTGAGTTGGACTCAGGTAGCCTAAGGATCTGCTTGGGCTCATCTGTAGATTGCTTCCAAACTGACTTTCTCAAAAATCATAGGATCATGGACTTCGCTAGAAGAAATCATCTAGTTCTGCTTCCTCCTGTCACAGAAAAGGAAACTGAGGCAGAGGGATGTTAAGTCACCTCTCCAAGTTGCTCAGGTAGCAAGCAAGTTACAGGATAAATTCAGCTCCTCTGACCCTGATGTTTTTCCCACTAATACTCCACTCCCCAGAAGAATAGTTGCTCTGACCACCCAGCCTTCTCCTTAACTTCAGGAAAACAGGGGAGAGGTTTTTGTTTTTTAGCTTTTAAAACAGTTAATGTTAATATCCTTTGTTTTTACATCACCTTTGTTTCCAAATATCATATTCCAAATGTAAATATTCCTCTTCCCTACACAGGGAGCCATCCTTTGTGACAAAGAACAAAAGAGGAGAAAATAGCAGCTTAGCAAAAACAGCATCTCAACTGAATCAGGCAGCATGTGTGATGTCCCACGCCCATAGCCCACGCCCCTCCCCACCCATGCCAACCTCTGTAAGGAGAGGAAGGGATAGGGCAGCCTCATTTCTCACTTCTGGGGCCAAGGTTGATCACCATCATTTCATAGCATCCAGTTTCATCTTCATTCTCATTTGTTCTTTGCATTTACATTGCTATAGTTACTGTGCATAGTCATTCTGGTTTTGCTTATGCAGGGGGGATTTTAAAAACATCTGGAGAAGGGAATCTTTCTGGAAAATGCCCACCCATTTTTCCTCAGGCCTCCTTTGGGGGAATGCCATGTTCCTCCGAAGGTTTCAGGTGGTCACGGCATCGTGTGGTGGCCCTGGCATCGTAAATTGCAATCAAGCAAAGATGTCCAAGAAGGAAATAATATCAGCTTGGCTGAGGAGCATTGCAAGGGTCCTGAAATCTTAATGGAAATTGAACATTTTTTTTTGCATAGCCCCATAAATTCCTAGTGTCTATGTTATCTTCCCAACCTGTTTTTCAGAGGACATTTAACGGGGAGAGATAGAGAAACTGTTAGAGTTAGGGAAAAACAGAAAAACGAAGGCAGCTTACATCTAAATACTGTTTGTTCTTACAGTGATGCTGAGACACGCTTTTTTTGGTTTTCTTTTTTCTGAAATAGCCTCTCCTGAAAAGTGGTGTGTGTGTGTGTGTGTGTGTGTGTGTGTGTGTGTGTGTGTGTGTGTGTGTGTGTGTGTATGCACCGAGTGCAAGGAGGTGGAGTGGGGGTGGGTACAGGAGGTAGAGAATAGCCTCACAGTGAATCCTCAGCAAAGTTTGGGAGCAGCTCAGATATCTGCAGCTTCTGGCCCCTTCCTACGGCTAAACGATTCATCCATTCATCCTGGCCCTGACTTTCCTTTTCTGCTGGCGGGAAGATGATAGGATTTAGAGCTGGCTGTGACCTTAGAGCTAGTCTGGTCATGCTAATAGAGAAGAAAAATGAGGCCCAGAGAGAAGGGACGGAGGAGCAGAGATTTAGAGGTGGCAGGGGCCTCAGAGGCCATCCAGTTCAATCCCTTCATTTTAGAGATGAAAAAACTGAATCTCAGAGAGGTAACGTTACTGACCCAAGGTCACACAGCCAGTAAGCATCAGAGCTGGCATTTTTTTTAATTTAAAATTTTCTTTTTTATTATGAACAATCATTAGCAAATACAAGCATTTAGATAAACAAAGAAGAATGAGCAAGGTCTGGCTAGATTTTCCTATTTGTATTCCCAGAAATTAGCATAGTGTTTGGCATGTGGCCGTGCTTCATAAATGTTATTTCATTCATTCATTTATTCATTCATTGTCTAAGAAACTATGGTCTTTTATTATGCATAATTTATTTTTTGAACTCAAATCCTCCGTTTCCAACTCAGTCAACAAGCATTTATTCCAGAACAATCGTAAATTTGGGAAGAGCTAAGTCCAAATCCAGTCCCAGATATTTACTACTTGTGTGACCCTGGGCAAGACACTTTATCTCTGGCTGCCTCAGTTTCCTCAAAATGCAGATAATAATGCACCTACCTCCCAGGGGCATTGTGAGGATCAAATGAGATAATATTTGTAAAGTGCTTAGCACAGCACCTCACACACAGTAGGTACTTAATAAATGCTTGTTCCCTTCCTTCCCTTCTTCCCTCCTTCCTTCTTTCCTCCTTCCCTCCTCTCCTTCTAGCTTTCCTTCCTTTCCTTCCCTCCTCTCCTTTCCCTTTTCCTCCCTCAGTTCTTTCCTTCCTTCCTTCCTTCCCAGTACCATGCTAGGCACTGAAAATACTAAATAAAAGTAAGGACAGGTTTTCCAAATCCATAGTTCTCCTGCTTTCCCACATTGCCTCTCAAGTCCAAGGATATACAGGAAGCTGCCCAGCCTGGACTGAGACTTGGGTGGGCAAACAGGATGGCAAATAGCCTTGAGCTCATGTCTTTTGAGCATCTGCTGAATGAGCTGGGACTGTTTAGCCTGGAGAAGAGAAGACTTAGGAGAATATGATAGCTGTCTTCTGGCATCTGAAGGGCTGTCACACAGAAGAAGGGTTAGATTTGATCTGCTTGGCCCCAAGGCTGGGAGTTACAGAGAGGCAGGTTTCAGAGGAATGTCAGGAAAACATCTAAACAATTAGAGTCACTGGGATGGGAGGTGGTGGCTTCTCCTCCAGTGGAGATTTTCAGGAAGAGCCTGGGTGACCATTTGTCAGGGATCATGTGGCCTGGGATGGATGGTCCCTCAGACTCTCTTCAGCTCTGAAGTTCTGTGATACTGACGTTGATTCTTCTGACTGTAAACTGAGGATCCCTTCCACCTGGCTGCCCCCTCACAACTGCCATGATCCCAAGTAAGGACATGTAGGAATGAGGATGCAGAACTCCCAGTTGGTCCAGATACACATCAGGGCTGGTAAGAGGGGGCTCTGTGCCTTTCCTTCACCCTTTGGAAAAGGTCTGTGGTGTCATTTAACCATTAACCCTATGTCTGGCTTCTGGATGGTCACATCTATATTTTGGAGAGACAAACCTTAGGAAGATGGCCAGGTAGGAACCATGGATCAGACCAATCAATTAATTAATAAACACTTATTAAGCACCTAATAGACAATGAGCACTGTGCTACGCTCTTGGGTGCCAAGACAAAAGTGAAACAGTCCCTATTTTCAAAGAACTTTGCTACCAGGGGAAATGAGTGCACACACATACGATACTTGTATACTAACAGGCATGATTAGATGCAAGGTGATTTTAGAGGGGAGGGCACTGGAAGCTGTGGGGCTCGGGGAAGGGAAGGAAAGGGAAAGCAAGGGAAGGGAAGGTAGTGTTTCTGTTGAGTCTCTAGAGAAACAAGGGATTCTAGGAGAAGGTGTGAGTCAGGACTGTGTTCTAGGCATAGGGGACAACCTGCGCAAAAGTACAGAGATGGAAAGGGAAAGGGACTGCCATGTTTGAGGAACAGTAAGAAGCACTAGATCATAGCCCAATATAATGGAAAGGGAGATTGGAGCCAGTTTGGGAAGATCTGTCCCAGAGCTCAAAGGGAGGATGGAGGGAGAGTTATCCAAATCCAACCCATTCTTCAAGGGTTGACTCAAGTCCTTCCTTCTCCATGATGCCTTTCCAGACCACTGTAACCCAGAGAAAAGCCTCCCTCCATTGAACTCAGAATATTTATTATCTGGATCATCCGAATAATCATAGATAACCTTGGGGCTTATGTTGTATTCATGCATTAAATAAACTCTTTTATTGTTATTACCTTTCTACCTCTCTCTGCCTTGTCCTCACTCTGGAACATAACAGCACCCCTGGGCCCCCTTCTCCCATCAGTGAGTTCCTCTTGGAATTTCCATTTTGAAGAAGGGCCCAAGCCAGCCGTTTTTCATTCTCCAACCAGCTCTGCTTCTGACTCTCTGGACTTGACCTCCACCACCACCTCCCCAGTTTTCAGCCCCCCTGAAAAAGAAGTGTTGTCTTCTCTCGTTAGAATGTAAGCTCCTTGAGGTCAGGGATTGTCTTTTTGCTTGGGCTGGTATCCCAGGTGCTTAGCGCAGTTTTTGGCACATAGTAAGAGCTTAATAAATACTTGCAGAGTGACTAATTATCATTTCTCACTTCTCATTTCCTAGTATGCAGCACAGAGCAAATGGTCCATTATCATTCGCCCATCTGATTTTGTAATGAATTAAGAAAGGTGATTAAGACTGGAGTGGGGAGAGTAGAGAAAGTTGCCAAGACTGGACCTGCAAGGAGTATTACCCACTGGGTGAGCATCGGCAGACTAGGGTGTGGCCAGTCCAAATTCACAGACTCTTCTAATGCAACCCACAGCTGCACTAGAATCTCCCTACAATGTCTTCAAAAAGTGGCAGCCAGCTTCTGCCTGAAGATTGACCTCTGGGGACAGCTCATTCCTTTTTCCCATTGTAGCACTCACTGTTGGGAAGTTTTTTCATCCAGTCTCAATCTGCCTTTCTAGCCCACTGCTTCATTCAGCCTTCTCTTCGCCATGATGAACACCCCTATTTTCTTTAATTTCTCCCCCATATTTAGGAGAATGATAATTGACATTTTTATGGGGCTTTAAGGTTTTCAACTAACTTTACAAATGTTATGTCATTTGACCCTCATGACAATCATAAGAGGGAGGTGCTATTATTCTGCCCATTTTATGGATGAGGATACTGTCATCAAGGCGGTTCCTTGTCCTGGCTGCCCTCCTGCAGACACTCTTCAGCTCATCACGCTCTTCCTTTTAGCAGCTTGTTGCGCAGCAGATAGGGCGCTGGGCCAGGAGTCAGGAGACCTGAGCTCAAATGCAGCTTCAGAGGAGTCTGGCCACCAAGGGCAGAAGAGATACAGGACGTTAGAGGGGCTCAAACGCTACCTTGTTCTCTGGTCTGGCTGTCCCATGTGGTTCCTGCCTCAGGGCTGGCTGCCCCCTATGCCTGGGACGCTCTCTCCCTCCTCAGCACCACCTGCTGGCTGCTCCAGCTGCCTTCAAGTCACTGCTAAAACCCCACCTTCTATAAGAAGCTTTTCCCAGACCCCCTTCATTCTACAGACTATTCCCATTTTATCCTGCAAAATCTGGTTTGTACATAATTGTTTCTCTCTTTAGACTGGGAGCTCTTTGAGGGCAGGCACTGTCTTTTGTCTTTCTTTGTATCTCCAGTGCTTAGAATAGTGTCTGGCACACAGTAGGAGATTAATAAATGCTGGTTGACTGACTCACCCACCATCACACTGGTAATAAATTGGCAGAGCTAGGATTTGAATTCACATCTCTTGATCTCAAACTCAGCATTCTTTCCACTAGTTCTCCTCACCCCCCCAAAATGTGAGCTTATTGAGGACTTATGTGACCTTGGTTTAGTCACTTAATTGTCAGAAGCTAACTGTAATCCTGGATAGAACACTGAGTTTAAAGTCAGGAAGACCTGAGTTCAAATCTGGTCTCAGACATTAGCTGTGTGTCATTGCACAAGTCACTTCACCTCTGTCTGCCTCATTTTCCTCATCTGTAAAATGAGGATAATAACAGCACTTACCTCCCAGGGTTGTTGTAAGGATTATTTACTTATTTATATTTATAATATATATTTATTTATACATATAATATTTATGTTTATATATATTTATAAATATAATATTTATATTTTATTTATTTACAAAATACTTAGTATAATACTTGGCACATAGTAGGTGCTTAATAAATGGTTGTTTCCTTCCTTTTCTTCTTCCTTTTCTTCCTCCCTCCCTCCCTTCCTCCTTTGCTTCCTTTCTTCTATCATTCCTTCCTTCTTCTTCCTTCTTTCTCTCCTCTTCTATCTTCCTCCCTCCCTCCCTCCCTCTCCCTCCCTCCCTCCCTCCCTTCCTTCCTTCCTTCCTTCCTTCCTTCCTTCCTTCCTTCCTTCCTTCCTTCCTTCCTTCCTTCCTTCCTTCCTTCCTTCCTTCCTTCCTTCCTTCCTTCTTTCCCTCCTTCCTCCCCCACTCAGTTTTCTCATCTGTAAAATGAGGGTGTTGAAGGCAAAAGTCTCTAGGTTCCCATAGCCTCTGACTGGATTCAAGGGCTCTTTCCACTCCCCCCTGGGCCCTGCTCAGTGCAGGGACCAGGCAGGCCTACATAGATCTTTAGAACACCTCCAGCAAAGCCCTTCACATAAACAAGCCCACATTCAATTGAATTCACTAAGTATCTAGAGAGCACTTTTACTTTTTGTTGAAGAGGATGAGAAATGGTGCTTGTTTAACACTCAGGCTCACACATCAGGCCTGGGCTCTGCTCAAGAAGAGCTCGGAGCCCCCATTCATCTATGGAGGCCCCTTCCAAAGGGTTTCACAGACAGGACCTCACAGGATTCCTCACTCATAACGAACCAGGGTGAGAGAAAGGACAGCTGCCCACTGTACAGAAGGGGAAACAGAGGCCCAGAGAGCCAAAGAAAGCCTTTCAAATGATTTTTATTTATTTATTTTTTACAAAGGTCTGTGATTATAGCTTTAGTACTGGAAGCCTTGGAGTCAGTGAGGTACCTTATCTAGATCACACAGGTGTCAGAACTTAGATTTGAACCCAGGTCTTCTGACTCCAAATCTACCGCTCTTCCTAAAGCAAATAAACACACAACATAAGACATACAACCCCTTCCTTCTGATATGACTCTGGACTCTACTTATCTATAGACAAGTAGTTTCCTTCAGTAGAATGTAAGTTCCTTGAGGGCAGGGACTATTTCCTTTGTATCTTTGTCTCTCTCTGGGTATACAAGGCCATGTAAATACCTAGCATTTATATAATCCCTCATGGTTTGCAAAGCATTTTACTCAAGGGGTGGCTAGGTAGTACAGTGGATAGAGCACTGGACCTAGAGTCAGGAAGACTCCTCTTCTTGAGTTCAAATCTGGCCTCAGACACTTTCTAGCTGTATGATCCCCTGGGCAAGTCACTTCACCCTGTTTGCCTCAGTTTCCTCATCTGTAGAATGAGCTGCAGAAGGCAGTGACAAACCACTGTAGTATCTTTGCCAAGAAAACCCCAAATGGGATCACCAAGAGTTAGACGGGACTGAAATGACTTAACAACAATAACATTATTATGTCATCTCACTTGATTCCCAAATAGACCCTCAAGTAGATGCTCAAGGCAGTGAGTGCCATTATTATCCTCATTCTACAGATGTGGAGACTGAGGTGGAGAAATGTGACCTGTCCAAGGTCCCAGAGCTCATCTTCTTGACTCCAAGAAAACGTGTCCTCCGTGGTGAATTATTCCTTAAGGAATAACTGATGAATGGCTGAGGTGCCATATACAAAATCCTTATTGTACCATAGTGCCAAAGTATAACTATACAAATGAATGTATGTTTGGTACATGTAAAAAAAGATACATTTTTGATATGTACTGAAAGCAATGAATTCTCTTTAGGCACAGATTAGATGACTTGATTGAGGCCAGACAGAGGTGGCCTGGAACAATGTAAAAAGGTGGTCTCTGGGGTCATGACTTGGGTCCACATCCCAGTTCTGCTCCTTTCTGTGTGACTTTGGGCAGCTCAGTTCAGGCAGTTAGATCTGTTTCCTTGAATTCAATGGCTTCAAAGTCCCTAAGTCCTAAAGCATAGCGGTGGGGCTATGTATGGCAGTCAGTAATGGCAGACCCCAGGGTACACACAACAGGTCTGGGGGGTCAGTGTGAGGCAGAGAAAGCACAGGCAGCTTCCAGGTCAGTAAAGTGGACACATGTGGGGTCAGAGAACTCAGAATTGAATTCCAGCTCTCCCATTTACTGTGTCTGTGGCCTCTGGCAAGCCACTTGGCCTCGGTGTCCTAATCTGTAAAATGAAGAGCTTGGAGTAGGTGACCACAAAGCTCTTCATAGTAATAAAACAGTCATAGGAGCCAGCGTTTATATGGTGCCTACTACGTGCCAAGCATTTGATCCTCACAACCCTGGGAGGCAGGTGCTACTATTTTTACTTTATAGATGAGGAAACTGAGGCAGGGAGAGGTGAAGTGACTTGCCCAATGACACACAGCTAGGAAGCATCTAAGGTCACATCTGAACTCATGTTTTCCTGGCTCTGGGCCCAGAATTCTATCCACTGCCTCACCTAGCTGCCTCTCTACAAAGAAACTTTTGATCTAAAGTCACTCCCCCCTTACCTGCCTCAGTTTCCTCCTTTGTACAATGAGGGAATTAAACCAAATGACTTTGGAGGACCCTCCTAGCTCTAAATCTATGGGCCTATGATTTGGACACCCAACTCTGCTACTTACTACCTGTGGGATTTTGAGTTAACACCAGGCAGGTCACTGACTGCCCTTTCCTGGGCCTCAGTTTCCTGTGCTGTAAAATAAAGGAATTGGATTAAATGATCCCTAAGGTGCCTTCTAGCTGTAACACAACACTCTGAGGGCATGTGCTTTTATGTGTGTGTAGAGGCTGGGGTGTGGAGAAGGGAAGGGGAAGCACTGGCTTCAACTTTTGTTCTCTTCCTCCCTTAGCGAAGCTGTTCACAATAAGCGTCATCACTCTCCCCCGGTACCCAAGGACATCCTCCCTCCCAAGTAATCAGGCTTCCTGGATGCCAAATGTGAGGAATCAACTGACCTAATTATCAAGAATAATTAGCTAAAGTAGGATGCTACAAAAACAGCCTGATTGGAGGGGTGGCCCCATCCTCAGCCTCATGCTGTCAAGAGGATCTCTGTCTCTCCCCACAGGATGGTGCCCACCCTCCCACTTCACCTGAAGGCATTCAATCAGCCATTGTCTCATCCCTCCTTTACCTTTATATAAAGTCCAATTCAGGAACAACAGACATTGGGGAGGGAAGACTGATGGTCAGTGCTTCCTTGAACCCACCCTTCACAGCTCCTTTCATCTGACCAGAGGGATCCAACTTTTCACTATAGGAAAATGCCTTTGTTCCATAGCTACCCCACTGCCCAAGTCTTCACTTGGAGGGAGAGCCTGACTTACTTTCTCTCTCTGTCTCCCTCTCCCTCTCTCCCTCTCTCCGTCCCTCCCTCTCTTTCCTCTCCTCTCCTCTCCTCTCTCCCCTCTCTCCTCTCCTCTCCTCCCTCTCCTCTCTCTCCTCTCCTCTCCTCTCCTCTCCCTCCTCTCCTCTCCTCTCCTCTCCTCTCCTCTCCTCTCCTCTCCTCTCCTCTCCTCTCCTCTCTTCCTCTCCTCTCTCTTGTTCTCCCTCTCTCTCCCTCTCCCTCTCCCTGCTGGCCAAGCACTGCAAGGCAGAATTAAAGGGCCCCCATGCGATGTGTGAGCTTCCATGCTTCACTACATGGCCATTTGTATTTTACCCCAATGAAACATAAAAACGGTTTCTGAGCAAAGAGACTCGGGTATTTTTTATGAAGCTATAATATGTTCCATTAAAAAAAAAAGGTGGTAGTGGGGTTAAAATTAAGACTGCAAGCTAAACTGTCTTTTGTTTCACAGGATTTCCTGCCCTAGGAATCCACTGTTTGTTCAGGACATGCAAGCATTGCTCATCTTAATTAGGTGGCTGACCTTCTGAGTAGATGACAGAGGTATGGGGAGGTTTCCCACATATTTCTGGGGGCCCAGGGGGCAGATTTGGGCAGCAGAAGTACCAGATGTGCTCCCCAGGCATGGGGAGGCATCCGAAGGCCCTGCTTGGCTCTCTGGTTTCCCCTGAGTGGTCCCAACAACACCAGGAGATAGTCCAAGGGTTCTAGAGGATGTTTCCAGAGGTAATGTCATTTCTAGCCAAAGGGAAAAGGGAGGGAGACACACAGGTTGGGGTGGGGGGAGCTAATTGAGATTCTCTCCAAATTAATTTAAAACCCATTAGGGCTATTATGGGAAGTTGATAATGACATCTGTAATGGGAAGAAACTGATGAAATAGTGTTCTCCATTTATCACTCTGCTCCTTCACCCACCAAAGCCTTGTCTGCGTGTACCCTGAGCAGGCCAGAAAAGCAGTGATTAGAAACCTTGATTTTTGCTCCAGTGTGGAGGCTCTAACCCCATGCTGTGATTCTGTGTGTGCATCACTGTAGTAGTCAGGGAAGTGACCTGCATTAGTCTTCAGGTCATAGAAACTGCAGATTTAGAGCTAAATGTCATCTAGAAACCATCCAGTTCAATCCTCTCATTTTACAGAGGAAGAAAGTGAGGCCCAGAGAGGGAAAGTAACTTGCCCAGAATCATGTGGACTCGCAAGTCACAGGGCCAAGACTTGAGCCCAGGTCTTCTGCCAGAGCTTTTTTCCACAATAACACACTCCCAGAGCCTGGACTAATCATGAAGGGTCTGACTTCTTGACCTCCCTTAACAAATGGAAATCCATAATTAGGCATTTCATAGGATGGCCTCAAGGGATAGTTAAAAGATGTTGTGATAACTGCCTCCCCTTCCCACCATGTGGCCACTTATCTGTTTACTCATATAAAGTGGGGGATTGGCCCTTTCCCTAGGTGAGTAATCACTCAATGTACTAGAGATGAATACCGCCTTCAGGCTTAATATTCCATTAGAATGGAAGCACCTTGAGGACAGAGAGCCTAAATCTGTATCTCTTCAAGTTCTTAGCATAGAGTACAAGCTCAAGATGTATATGCTGAACAAGTGAATAAAAAAAGGAAATAAGAATTTATTAAGCACCTGCTATATGCCAGGTGTTAAATGCTTTATAAATGTTATCTCATTTGATCCTCACAAGAATACTGAGCTACAATAAGTGCTACTATTATCCATATTTTACATTTGAGGAAACTGAGGCAGACAGTGATGAAGTGACTTGCTCATGGTCATACAACTAGTCAACTGTCTGAGGCTGGATTTAAACTCAGGTTTCCTGACTCCAAGCTTAGAGTTTTATCTATTGAATGAAAGAATTCAAATGAGGAGTGATGGGGATGATTGAAGAGTGGGTTTAATGGCTGGTGTTAGACTTGGAGACAGGAAAACCTGGGTGAGGAGCCCACCTCAGACACTGAACTGACAATATGACCCTGGGCAAGTCCCTTCCCCTCTCTGGGCCTTAGTTTCCCCATTTCAAAGGAGGGGGTTGGACTAAATTATCTCTAAGGTCTATTACAGTTTTACATTCTATAATCCTACAATTGTAGGGCTCTGATGGGGAGAGGGGGTTGCAATCTTTATCCCCATGGCTGAAGTAAGTAAGAGAGCCCTCCCTCCATTTACAGAATCTCATGGGATCATAGACCCAGAGCCAGGGATTCAGAGCCCAAACAGGACATGCCTTTTCTCTTAATAAGGACCACGGATATGAAGAAGCAGCCAAGTGGTACATTGCACAGAGCTAGCCTGGGAGTTAGAAAGACAGGGATTCAAATCCTGCCTCAGGTACTAACTGTGTGACTTTGGACAAGTGGCTTCGACACTCTGCACCTCAGTTTCCTCATTTGTAAAATGGAGATAATAATAGCGCTTACCTCACAGGGATCAAAGGAGATAACATATGTTAAGTGCTTTCCTTAAAGCCCTATATAAATGCTAGTTGTGTTAGTATCATTAATCCCTGAGGCCACAAAGATAAGTAGTATCAGAGGTGGGATTTGAACCCAGGTCCTGTTACTCTTTCCACTGAACCACTCAATCCCCTCTAGCAGTAGGGAGACAGGTGGAAAAGAAGACAAGAGAAGCAACTGGCAAAAAATTATGAAGATGAATGGGGAGAACCCAACAAACTCAGGCTTCCCCAGAGTGGGGGGTGTCAAACTCAAATAGAAATGGGGGGAGAGCATTAAACTGTACTGAAAGATTCCTCTAGGCTGCATGTTGACTTAGAAAACCACATGTTAACATTATCTATGCACTGCCATATTTTTTATATTTTTGTCAAATATTTCTCAATGACATTTTAATCTTGTTTGGTCCATACAGAATTTTCAAGTTGGAAGGGACCCCATCAACCATCCAGTCCGACCTGAACCTGGCCAAGGCTTCCCTCTGCTTTAGCCCTGACAAGGAGACATCCACCACCAATGGAAGCAGCCCACCCCACTCTGGGCTTTGGGCAGCTGTCATCAGGATCTTTCCTGATATCAAGCCTAGATTCATCTCTTTACATCTTCTACCTGTGTGGTTCCTGGTTTTGTCCTCTGAGGTCAAGGAGAAATCTGCATTTTAGCTAAAAAGCTGTGACCCAAACACTTCACTGAATTTCCCACCTCCATGCATTTGCTCACACTATCTACAATTCTGGAAAGCACTCTTTCTTCTCCTGCATATTTTCACAGAAATCCTGGTTGCCCTTCAAGGTTCAACTCAAGGTTCAAACTTCCCCCAGGGAAACTTTTCCTGATCTCCCAGTTGTTAGGACTTTCTCCTGCTTCAATTTTCCTCATGCTGAATTTATTCATGCATCTATCATAGTCTCCCTTCTCCTTCTAGTAGAATGTAAGCTTCCTGAGGGCAGTGATTTTTTCTGCTGGCAAATAGGTGCTTGAATCAAATTTGGATCAAGGCTTTCCACTTCCCATGCTAGAGGCAGCTAGGTGGCGCCATAGTGCACAGAGTGATGGCAATGGAGTTAGGAAGATGGTTGTTTCATTGTCATTCATGTCCTACTCTGGTGACCCCAAAGACACTGGAGCAGCTTGCCATCTCCTTTCTAGCTCATTTTACAGATGAGGAAACTGAGTTAAGTAACTTTCTCAGGGTCACAGTGCCTGAGGCTGAATCTGAACTCAGGTCTTCCTGACTGCTCCATCCACTGCACCACCTAGCTACCCTAGGAAAATCTGAGCTCGAATCTGACCTCAGCCACTTATTCTGGGCAAGTCACTTCACCACTGTCTGCCTCAGTATCCTCAACTGTAAAACGGGGGGTCGATAATAACAGCAGCTACTTCACAAGGATCTGGTGAAGATCAAATCAGATATTTGTGCTTAGCATAATTTCTGGGCATATAGTAGGTACTTAATAAATATTTACTCCAATCCATTCCCTGACAAAGTCTAACCCCATTCCAGAGGATTATTCAAATAAGCCCAGTCTGGCAGTTAATTAGTCACCTTTCAGGTTCATTACAATATGAGCACTGGTTATCGCTATAATTTTGCCAGGGATAGGACAAAACCCCAGTGGCATTCATTCAGACTTGAGGCGGGTTCTCAGCTGGATTGGTTTCCTTATTTGACTAACTGATAACGAGAAGGATTCTCTTATATTTTGTGAGCTGGTGGACATTGGGATGGTGGCGGAATGATTCTTTATGGTCTTTGAGGGTACATGGTTTGGCCTTCATGAATTCACAAAGCTACAAAGGGTCCTCAGAAGTCAAGGGGTGGTGCTATCTTGAAATAATAGGCTTTTCAGGTCCTCCAACTGGCTCTCCTTTCAAATTCTGAGTGAGGGAAAGTTTAGCTTTTCATCTTCAAAGGGGAATCCCAATACTGTCTTAGAGCAGTCTGGGCTGAGATGGTCTTTGTTAGTGGAGAATTCTCAGGGTCAGTGGCATTTTGATATTTCTGGGTGCTGGTATCTCTCCCCTACCTTACTGCCTCCTCTGAAAGATGCCCTTTGGAGATCTCCTGCAATGGCAGGCCAAGAGGCTCTCCAATGGCTTTCCTGGAGTGGTTGCCATTTTAAAACGTGCCTCCACATTGAAAGAGTTCTGGTAGAAAGGGGGCCAATGCACCAAGGGGCTGAGACAGTGTGAGATGGCTCAGGAGGGAGCATCTCTCTGTAGAGAGTGGCAACTTTTGACTCCAAGGCAGCAGAATAAAATCGTGCTGGAAATAAGCAGCAAGAAATCATTGATTGACTGACAACCACTGATGAAAGGCTCACTATGTGCTAAGCATCATGCTCAGTGCTAGGGATACAAGGACAAAAATGAAAAAGTCCCTTCCCTCTAGGAGCTTACATTCTATTGAGGGACACAACATGCACATACATGGCTAACTATAAGCTACACATAAACAAGACCTCAATATCCTAGAACAATACTCTATAGAAAGAAGAAATTTTAAAGCTGCTGCTAGGGATACCATATGGGGTTGGAGGGGCTGGGTTGGGTAACCCTCCCAACTATAGATTCATCCTTTATTCTTTCTAACTAGCTACTTTACCCAGATGTTTCAAATGCTGCCAGCACCCTCTAAATTTATTACCCTGAGTCAAAGCCACATCCACCCTACCTTAGTTATGGGTCAGTCTACAAGATACTCCCCTGACAGCATATGCTAGAGCAGACAGCATTGGCTGTGACCTCCTTTCTGCCTCTAAAGTGTCTATGATGACCAAAGAACAACACATAGGGCAGAAAATCGCTTCTCGATAAAATAATACTGGCCCAACAGACTAGCAGTCCAGAGCCATGAATTGGCATGCTAGTTTTATACGTGGGCCTAGGGTAAGATTGTGAAGTCAGAGTATTAAACCTGTCTCTTCTGCATCCTTTTTCCTATTCAGGACCACTCTATTTCTATCTTACCCAATACAAAGGTATCTGAACTATTCATCCTCTCCCTAAAATACAAGTTGTTAATAATGATTTTAATAATGATAATGATGATGACAATATCAATAATAACAATGAGTATTTACAAAGTGTTTTAAGGTCTCCAAAGCCCTTCATAGCCATTGCCTCATGCTATCCTTTCTCAGGGAAGGATGTAGATAAATTCTTCTCCAGGCAGCTAGGAGGCACAGTGCTAGACTTGGAGTCAGGAAAAATTGAATTCACATCCACCTCAGATGCTTACTAGCTTCATGACCCTTAAGTCATAAATCACTTAACCTCTGCCTCAGTTGCCTCATTTATAAAATGGGGATAATATTAGCACCTGCCTCTGGGCAAGTCAACCTCTGTCAGCCTGAGTTTCTTCATCTTCAAAATGAGGACAATAATAGCCCCTACCTCCCAGGGTTGTTGTGAGGATCAAATGGGATAATATATGTGCCACACTTTGCAACCTTTGAAGTGCCACAGAAATGCTGGTTATTTTTCTACCCTGAAGGATAAATGGGTCACAATGGTGGAAGATGATACACCTCCCATGGGGTAATTGTATTTTATCAGAGCAAAAATGGGTAATTCTCTTAGAATTTCAGACATTAGCAATCACAGAGGAGAGTGTTTTTGTTGGGGGGAGAAGGCTGGCTTGGAGACTTTTCAGTGTCCTTGAAACCACACTCTTCCCCTAGCTTGGAATGATGGTTCTATCCTGTCAACAAGCAAAATTCCAAGTTCAGTCAAGCCTTTAGGACAGGAACTCTTAATTAGGGATAGATTTTAGTAGGTTCATGAACTTGGATGGGAACAAATTACATTTATTTTCACTAATCTCTGAAATTTAGCATTTCCTTTCAATTACTTAAAAAGATTCTTCTGAGAAGGGGTCCATAGGCTCCATCAGATTGCCAAAGTGGGGATCCAACACAAACACATACACACACACACACACACACACACACACACACACACACACTTAAGAATCCCTTGTCTGGCCTTGGCCAATGATGAGTCTGGAACAAAGTTAGAAGCAGGACCTTGGACAGTGGGTAGAAGGCAGTGTTTCAGAGCCTTCCAGTCATTTTATCAGAAAATGAATCTAACAAGTTAACTCAAGGAAACCAGCCAAAGAACTGGAAACAAACAGACTGAGTAGGCGTCAGGCAGGCCCAGGCATGGGGTAGATGGTCACTTCCTCAGGCATGCTTGCAGGTCTGAAAACATCAATTTAAAACCACAGCTCAGCCTAGGGGGCAATGCTACGATTCCACATTCATTATCTCCATGAATTTTGGTAATATGCAGAAAGCAAAGCCTTTCCCTACTCCTTCTACTTGCTTTGTCTTTCTATTTTTTGGTGTTTAAGAGACAGAGAGGAGGGAGAATGGAGTCAAGAAAAGGAGGAGGAGGGAGATAGGAAGATATGGTCTCTAAGCAAGCTGTTTAATGGCCAGCAATTTCAGGAGGTACATGCAGCCACTATCACATCTATTCTGGGCCATTTTATAATAACGAGACTGTTTTCCTCAAAATAACCAGGGACCGTATCTCCTGGGCAAACAGTAACGCTGAAAACATTTGTTAGGCAGAAACTGCTGGACTGGCTTAGGGGAGAAAATGACCAGGCAGATGAAACACGCGTGTTTGCTCTGATTTTCTTTGGTTCAGCAGCATTCACCTTGCCATCCACAACCTCCTGCCACTCCTGCAGCTGAGTACCACTGAGGACAGCTTCTCCCAGAAGTAGATGGGGACCTCCCTTCAAACCAGCAGCCCCTCCAGTGGACTGTGCCCTTCCTTTCTGCTCCCCCTGACATCCAGGGCTGGGAGACTGACGTCAACACAAAGGCCCTGATTCTCATGGCCAGGTGTTTTCTTTGAGGGGAAGAGATGAAAAAAAAATATACACATACACACACACACACACACACACACACACATGCACAGTCACTAGAAGCATCTCTCTTCATAAAAAGACAGTGCAGTCCAATGGAAAGAGTCAGAAGTTGTTGTGCAGTCATTTCAGTTGTGTCTGACTCCTTGTGACCCAGTTTGGGGTTTTCTTGGCAAAGATACTGGAGTGGTTTGCCATTTCCTTCTCCAGATAATTTTATAGATGAGGAAACTGAGGAAAACAGGGTGAAGTGACTTGTCCAGGATCACACAGCCTGTAAGTATCTGAGGCCAGATCTTGGGAAGATAAGTCTTCCTGACTTCAGCCCCAATGTTCTATCCATTGTATCACTTAGCTGCCCACTTAAGATCAGAACACATGAGTTCAAATCTTGTCTCTGTTTCCTATTACTTGTGTGTCTTTGGGAAGTTAATTTCTCCTCTCTGGGCCTCAGTTTCTTCATCTGTTGAAAGAAGGGGTTGGACTAGATGATGGAACACCTAGGTTCCAACCAAGTCTTAATTTGTGGCTTTATGAAGTTGCCCTGTAGGACTAGGATGTTCCAGGGTGGTATTCCTGTCATAAAAGGAAATGAGTTTAATCTGGCATGACTTGTGCTTGATGAAGCCAGGCTGACACTTTGTAATCACTGCTTCCCATTCAAGGTGTTCACCGACCATCTCTTGAATGATTTGCTCTAGAATTTTCCTAGGAATTGAAGCCAGATCATTTGGCAACTGAATTTGATCCAGTCAGTCAAGAAATATTTATTAAACACCCACCAGGTGCCAGGCACTGTGCTAAGCACTGACGATACAAAGAAAGGCAAAAGACAGTCCCTGCCCTCAAGGAGCTCAGAGGGGCTGTTACCATGAGAACGAAATGAGGGCAACAAAAGCTTAGGGTCCTTTCAGAAAGGACAAAGTGAGAGAACCTAGGTAACGTGCTTTATCAAGGTCAACCCAATAATGAGTAACTTTTCACAGATTAGGAAACTAAGGCCCATAGAGAAGAAGTAACCCATAGTTTTAATGACTTATATGTAACAGAGCCAGAATTTGAACCCATCTCTTGACTCCCCACTCTATCATTTACCTCTCCCACAAGTGGTGGCTCCAACAATCATCAAGTTCCTGGTGGCTACCTCTGGACCCACAGGGGCAAAGTGTTGTACTTTGTATCTTCTGAAGTTATCCCATTTCTCTTAAGATACAACATCGCATGGTGGCTGGAAAGATGGCCTTGGAATCCATAAGACCTGACACATCAGTAAGACCATGAGCATATCAAATAACCTCTTAGTGCCTGTGTCCCAGGTGACTCTCAAGTACTAATCTCTATCACTGGAGGGATTTTCCATACATAGTCAATGAAATTATAGGTTTCCAGTAACTGGGTCCCAACAGACCAATGACCACCAAATGGAGATACTACTGTTTCATAAAAGGAAAGGGGGGAAGGGGAAAAGATCATGGCCAAGGATGTTGAATGCTAAGGTAACGATTTGAGATGATGACAATGGAGGAGGAAGAAGAGAAAGAAGAGGAAGGGAAGGAGGAAGAATAAGAGGGAAAAAGGAGGGGGAGGAGGCAGGAGCATCATGATGTCCTAGACAGGCTTGGATTTGGAGTCATGAGAGACATGGATTCAAGTTCTGCTTCTGACACTAGTTATTTAGTTTATTGGCTAAGTGAACTCTGTGCTTTAGTTTCTTCATACCCACATATTGTTTAAAGAATGATCTACATTTAAAGAGGCAGTGTTGCCAAGTGGTTAGAGAAGTAGCCGTAGAACCAAGAAGTTCTGGGTTCAAGTTCTGTCTCTGACACATCCTGGAGGTGTGACCCTGGGCAAGTCACCTGATGGCTCAGTTCTCTAGGCAACTCACTACACTAAAGGTTGCAGAGGTATCCACCAGCACTGAGAGAGGTGGTTCCTTTATCTGAGACTTTCCTAATAACAATAGTAATGGCTAATATTTATATAAAGCTTGAAGGTTTGCAATGCACTTATTAAATATTATCTCATTTTATCTTCACAGCAAGCATGGTAGGTGGGTGCTATTATAATCTCCATTTTGCAGATGAGAAAACTGAGGTGTAAAGAGATTAAGTGATTTACAGAGGGTCACACATCTAGCAAATGCCTAAGGCAGGATTTGAATCAGGTCATTATCCAACCATCCATCCTTCTGTCTATACATCCATCCATCCTTCAGTCCATATCTCTATCCATTGATCTATCCTTCTATATATCTATCATCATTATCCTTCTATCTATCCATTCATCCATTAAGCCATCTCTATCATCCATCTATCCATCCCTCTATCTATCCACCCATCCTTCAATCCATCTATCTCTATCTATCCATTGACCTATCATTCTGTTTATCTATCCATACGTACTTCTTTCTTTCTATCTATCCATCCTGACCTATCTAAATAGAATTTTATAGAACCGCCAGAGATTCAGAGAAGTTAAGTGACGTATGCTTATCATAGCTTATCAGAAATAGAATTTGAACCCAGATCTTCTTTATTCCAAGTCCAGCCTTCCAGCCCTGACTCTCCAAAGGTGAGTGGAGGGGAGCTATAGTAAATACTTCATAGGACTGTAAAGATGAAATGAAAAAAAAATTATGTAGAGCTCTTTGCAAACCTTAAAGTGTCATGTAAATATCAGCTAATACCATTATTAATTTGTGAGAGAGCTCATGGTGTAGTGGGAGGTGTCTTGATCTTTCAGTTAGGGAACCAGGACACAAAGATTGTTTTTGCCATCAACCTGCTGATGTAAGCTCAAGGAGGGAGGGAAGGAAATAAGTGTGTATTTATGTGTGCCAAGCACTATGCTAACTGCTTTTTGAAAAATGTTATCTCACTTAGCCTTCACAACAACCCTGTGAGATAGGTGATATTATTACCTTCACTTTACAGTTGAGAAAACAGAGAGAAATAGAGGGCTAGATGACTTACCCATGCTTGTACAGCTAGTGAGCATCTGAAGCTGGATTTGAACTCAGATCTAAACTGACTCCATGCTCAGTGCTAGATCCACTCTGCCACCAGCTGCCTATAAGCTCAAATGAGTCATTTCAACCCCCTATATGTAATATGAGGAAGGCATAGGCAGCTAGGTGACTTAGTGGATAGAGACATAGAGTCCAGAACTTGGAATCAGGTAAACCTCAGTTTGAATCTTGCCTTAGACACACTGGCTCTCTCATCCCTAGCAAGCAATTTAACCTCTCTTAAACTTAGTTTCCTCATATATAAAATGGAATATTAGTAGCACATACCTTCTATGGTTGTTGTGAGGATCAAAAGAGTTTTAATATCTACATTAAGTGTTTGGCAAATCTTAAAACACTGTGGTATTACCATTAACAATAATTATTATTGTAATTCTATGGAACTGGACTAGAATGCTTCACAGGTCCTTTTCAGTTCCTGATCCCATATGTGACTTTCAGCAAGGTACTTCATGTCCCATGTCTCTCCTTCTCTAAAACCAAGGGTGGGTTGGACTATGACATCTGAGGTCCCTTCTAAGTAACAGTAAAGCTATGATCTAGTGACTTTGTCAACACTGTATTTATTCCCTTGCTAGCCTGAATACTATTCTGCGATGGGGTCTAGTTTGTCAATATCCTTCTAAAAATATGGAGTCCAGAATTAAACTCAATACTATAGGTGGGGTCTGACGATTTTGTAGGACTCATGTAAGGAAGGGGATCTGTCTCCATGGTGAAGTCAGGTGGGCAGGTGATATGTCTATCCTCACTGGGAAAGCAGAAAATGTAGTGATGTCTCACATACCTCTCCTGATTCTTGGTCTTTTGAGGGAGCTACAAACACACTTAGGCAATGTTCTGCCTTATGGGACTTGGTCAGGAGGGTTCTAATCATAATGAAAATCCTAAATGCAGCACTTGTCAAGTCCTGACATTTACACAGCACTTTAAAGTTGTTTCCTTTATACCCATTGTCTCAGCCAAGCCTACAACAGCCTTGAGAGGTAGGGAATCCAAGCTTCATTTCCTCCCATTAAAAAATGTAGAATCAGGCTCAGAGAAATAAGATGACTTTCTCATGGCCACACAACTAGAAAGTGTCAGAGGCAGGATCTTCCTGACTCCAAATCCATCACTCTAACCAATATGCCACCTGTATAGTCTCATGATAGACCCAAGGAGTCAAGTAGAAAGATCATTTGTTTTGGAGTCAGAAGACCTGTGCTTAAATCCCAGCCCTGGCATTTGTCTGAGCTTGGGCAAGTCATTTCCCTTTTTCATCCTCAGTTTCCTCATTTGTAAAATGAAGGAGTTGAAGTCATGGGTCTCTGAGGTCACTCTTGGTCTCACATCCTAGGATCCAGTCAGCCTTTCCAGCTCTAAATGCTCCACTATAAGGTTCCTATGTAGCACTTGGTAGCATTTACAGGTGCAAAGGAATGACTGTTGCCCTCTGGCCACACCAGCTCCCACTCCCTCTGTTCTAGGGAAATTTTTTGGTTCCCAATTCTCTTCTATGTGCATATCCTAATAAAATATTTATCAGCAACAAGGAGAGAGCACAGCAGTGCCCTCCACTGAGAACAAGATGACTTTGAAACTTTATGTATCAAATAAACTCAGCCTCATTTTCCATCCAGAACCTTTATCCCTGTGGTTTCCCAATGTTCACAAAGTATTAGAGCTAGTTCATCTAACCCTCCCCCATTTTAAAGATGAGAAAACTGAGGCTCAGGAAGGGTGGAGTGCTTTGCTCAAGGCCTCAGAGGTAGTACAGCAAAGACAGGAATATGAGCTGTCTTGACACCAAATCTAGTGCTCTTTCCAGCAGGTCCCATGTTTCTCCTTCTCTAAAACAAGGTGGGTTGGACTATGACATCTGATGTCCCCTCCAAGTAACAGTTAAGCTGTCTTTTATCTCAGGATTCTGATAGGCTGTGCCCTAGATGCTGTAATGCCTAAGTATCACTCCTTGGCCTGGGTCCCCGAAGGTGAAAGCGACCAGAATCTTTGGCTCTCCTGCAAATCACTTGGTTCCTTAGAGGTCATCTTGCTCAGTCAACCAATTAGTCAACCAACAAGCATTTATTAAGTGCCTACTATTTTCCAGGCATTATTTTAGATTCTAGGGACACAGGGACTAAAATGAAACATTTCTGCCATTGATTGATTTATATTCTACTGCTTAATAAACATTTTCTGATTTAATAGAACGTAAGCTCCCTAAGCTTACATTTTGTTTTCTTTGTACGCTCAGTATCTTGGACAGTGCCTGGCACAAACAGTAAGTGCTGAAGAAAGCCTCCTTCAGAAGAATTGAATCCTACACAATGGTGACTGGACCATTGATTTAGAGCTGGGGGGAGTCCTAAGGACCATCTATTTAGTGCAGATCCCTCAACTTTGTACATATAAGGAGCGTGAGACTCCAAGATGACTTAACACTCATCTCCCAGGGTTGTTGTGGGGATGAAATGAGATAACGATTTTAAAGTGTTTAGCACAGGCATATAGTAAGTACCATAAAAATGTTAGTTGATTGATAATAGTAGTTGATTGATAGTAGCAGTAGTAGTAGTCATGGTGGTGGTGGTGGTGGTCCAAGGTCACACAGGTAGTAAGTTATAGAGGGCAGATTTGCACACAAGTCATCTGGCTCTTACACTGACACTCTTTGCATGGCCCCATACTGTCACCTGTTGCAATGAACTGAATTTAATTGAGTTGAATGGCCCAAGAATAACGGCTGAATTTCTGGCTCATGTATCTTTGTGCCAATCAATTATTCCCCTGAAGCCCTCTGGGGATTTTTAAGAAAACTAGTTTGAACGTGAGAGGTGTATCATGCCTCAGACATCATTGAGGTTACCAGGCCATTTTTTTTTCACTTCCCCCCAAAATGAATTCTCATTTACTAGGCAGCCTTTTTATAATCTAAGGTGTCAGAGACAAATGCCTGCCAATTTCCATCATGGCCATCATCTCCTAGCTATTTAGTATCCTAAAAATGACCCAGATCATGTGATCATCACTTATGGGCAGTAATTAACCTACTAACAAATAGCAGCATTTGATCCTTTCATCCTAGATGCTTTCTTTTCCCTAGGTTTTCATGACACTGTTTTCTTCTGCAGAAAGACAGTGGATAGTTCTCCTCCGACTTATCTGACCACTCCTTCTCAGTATTCTTTGCTGGAACTTTATCCTATTTGTGCATATACCCCAAGGATCTGTCTTGGGCCCTCTTATACTTTTCCTCTATACTATCTCTCTTGAGGAACTTCATCACTTCTCATGAATTCAACTATTATCTTGATGCAGGTGATTCCCAGATCTATTAATCCTGCACTAGTTTCTCTTTTGAGCTCCTGACCTAAATCACAAGTTGCCCTAATGGACATTTCAAATCAGATGTCTCCTAAGTATGTCAAACTCAAAAGGTCCACTAGGTGTTATGATCAGCCCTGGATCCCTGAATCTTGCCGTTTATCCAGCCCTGGACCTTGAGAAAAACTTCTAGGTTTTTCCATCTACCCTGCAACTGAACTTTTTTTTTAAGTATTGCCTCCCCCAGTTAGTGTGAGACTAAAAGCATGGAATTCCTTGATTTCACTTTTATCTTGGCACTTAGCACTGTGCTTGGCACATAGTAAGCCCTTCCTTCCTTCCTTCCTTCCTTCCTTCCTTCCTTCCTTCCTTCCTTCCTTCCTTCCTTCCTTCCTTCCTTCTTTTCTGTCTTCCAACCTTTTTTCTTTCTCACCTTCCTTTCTTTTCCAAAACTAAATTATCTTTCAACCCAAATCTACCCCTTTTCTAAAAGTCCCAATTACTGTGGAGGACAGCACCATCCCCCCTGTCACCCAGATTCACAACCTTGATATCACATTCACCTCCTCACTCTCACTCACCAATTAATTGCCAAATCTCATCATTTATATCTCCACAACATCTCTCATATGCTTCCCACCTTCTATACTCACACACCAACACCCTAGCCCAAGTCTTCATCACCTCTTCTTTGAATCACCATATTCTGCAAATATTTCAATAGCCCCCTAACCAGTCTCCTTGCCTCAAGTCTCTCCCCACTCCAATCCATCCTCTCTACACAGCTGCCAGTGATTTTTCCTAAAGCACAGATTTAACTATGTCACTGCCCTGTTCAATAAATTCCAATGGCTCCCTATTGCCTCTAGGAACAAATATAAAATCATTCGTTTGGCATATAAAGCACTGCAATCTGTTCCCTTCCTATTATTCCAGTATTCTTACATTTTGCTCCCTTCCACATACTCTGTGGTCCAGCTAGACTGGCTTACTTGCTATTTCTCACAGAGGATACTGTCCCCCATGTCTGGAATGCTCTCTCTCCTCACTGGTGCCTCTTTTGGAATTTCTGGCTTCCTTTGAGAATCAGCTCAAATGCCATCTTCTGCAGGACGTCTCTAGGAGTTATCTTAATCAGTATCTTCTCCTCTAGAGTTGCCTTGTGTCTGCTCTGTATATATCTTGTCTATAACTACACAAGTATATATTATTTCCTCTATTAGAATGTAAGTTCCTTGAGGTCCCAGCCTTTCCCCCTTTGTCTTGTATCCGCAGGCTTGGTACATAGTAAGTACTTCATAAATGCTTGTTGATTGATTGATTACTGCCTCTCATGTTCTGCACTACACAGGAAGTACATGGGCCAATTCTTGTTGGTTCCCTCATCTCCTGATCCACAGATGCTGGTAGTGGGTGGGCTGGTTCATGTCAAGAAGAGTGATGCTTCGAAAAAGTGTATGTACATGTGTTGGGTTAGGGTTGGGGGGTGGGAGTGGGGAAACTACAACCTTCCCCTACCACAACTGGTTAGGGAGAAATGAAGGGACCTCATGCTAATTAACAAGAAGTTGTATCCTGTGACGTTGGCCTTTGGGGGAATTTTTCCTTCCAAGACAGCTGGTAGGGAACAAATCCAAAGAACTATGAATCACTGAAGCAGGAGGAATTGGAGCATCCAAATGGCAGCAGAAGGGGCATCCTGCTTCTCCTCCTTGCCCAGGCTGAGAAATTCAACCAGAAGGGAAAAGACACATCCTGGAAAGCACTTTGGAATAATGCCCCCAGAGTTACTAATCTGTGCATACCCTTTGACCTAGCCATACCATTCTTAAGCTAACAACAACGATGATGATGATGATGAAGACAATAATGATAGCCTATACCCCAAAGAGACCAAGGGAAGAGGAAAAGGGACCCATATACAGATATATGCATATATATCTATATCTATATCTATATCTATATCTATATCTATATCTATATCTATATCTATATCTATATCTATATCTACATCTACATCTACATCTACATCTACATCTACATCTACATCTACATCTATATCTATATCTATATCTATATCTATATCTATAGTTATACTTATAGCAGCTCTTTTTGTGGTAGCAAAGAACTGAAAACTAAGGAAGGTGCCCACAAATCATTAGATTGTGAGCTTCTTAAGGGCAGGACTGTCTTTTGCCTTTCTTGTATCCCCAGCACTTAGCACAATACCTGGCTCATAGTAGACATGTTTATTGACTGATTGAAATGAGTGAACAAATTATAAATATAGGGAAATGTTATGAATGTAATAAAATACTATCGGGCTAAGAAATGTTGAAGGAGATGGTTTCAGAGGAACCTGGGAAGACTTTACATGAACTGATGCAGAGTGAAGTGAGCAGTACCAAGAGAATAATTTATACAGTGACAACAATATTGTGAAGGAAAACAAATCTGGATGACTTAGAAACTCTGATCAGTATAATGACCAACCATAATTCCAGAGGACCAATTCTACCCACCTCCTGACAGAGAGGTGATGCAGAATGAGACACACAATTTTGGGGATGGCTATTATGCTAATCTGTTTTGTTTGATTATGCATATTTGCTATAAGATTTTTTTTCTTTTTCTGTATATGTGTGGAGAAGAGGATGCAAGGAGAAAAAATACATGTTTGATAATCAAGAAAAAAAGGGGGAGTCAGAGTGAGGTGGGCTCAAACGATGAAAGAGTTAGAGGTATTCATTAGGGACAGCTTGGATGCCACAATGATGCAAACCTACTTCAGGAAAGCAAGGCTGATGGAATTAGAAACCCAAGGAAGCCAGTGAAGTGAGGAGAGCCATTAAAAGCCACGAGGATGTGAGCAGCAGGAAGAAGGAAGCATAATTTGACTGTAATAACATGCAGGCCACTAGAAGCTGGGGATTTGGGGAGGGGATTGAAAGATGCTAAAACATGAGGGGGGAAGGAAATTTGGGGGTAATGGGAAGAGGAGGAAATGCCAACAAGGAATCTGGAGTGTCTCTGAGTTAGGTATAGAAGGAAATGGGAATCAGACAAAAAAAGAAAAGTCAAATTTAGATTCAAGAAAGTGAGGGGAAAAGTTGGAGATAATAGACCCGTGGGTAATGAGGGGAACCAGGAAGAGATAAAGGACCTGAGATTTCCAGCTAGAAGGAAACTTAAGGAGGAATCTAGTCCAATCTTCTCATTTTAGCTGAACTAAAATCGAGCCCAAGTCTGGTCGGAAGTCTATCATTCTTTCTACAATACCACATTCCATTGAATTCAATCTGTAAAGTGAGTGGATTGGCCTACGTGACCTATACAGTCCCCTCTGACTCTAGATCTATGAACCTATTATCTAATGAGCTGATGATCTCTGATGTCCCTTCCAGCTCTAAAGCCAGGATCTTATGGCCCTCTGAAATTCAATTCAATTCAACAGGCACCTACTATGTACAAGGTGAAAGTCATCATGATATAGTAGCTAAAAGTCAATCAACATGCCAAGAAGACCTAGGTTCAAGTTCTGACTGATATGTGCTAGCTATATAACTCTGGGGAAGTCATTTCCCTTATCAGTGCTCTAGGCAGCTCTTTAATTTTACATTATAGAGAAGATGCCAACTTGCATTGGTAGGGGGACCTTCCTTCCCAGGGAGTTCTCTATTCCAACAAAATCAAAGGTCTAGTCTTTGTCTTTTATGTACAAGTCACAATGCTAGGGGCTGGAGGGACCAAGACCAAGACATGATAGTCATAGCATCATTGGATCATACATTTTGAGCTGGAAGGGGTCCAAGAGGTTATCAATTCCAAACCTGTCAATTACGTATATGGCCTAGAGAAATCACATGATTTGCCCAAGGCCATTTAGGTAATGGATGACAGAATTAAGATCTGCAATGAGGTCCTCTGACTGTAAAATCTAGCACATCCCCCCCCCGGGCGGGGGGGATAGGGATAGGACATGCAATCTACTGGAAGAGTATGACATCCAAGCAGATAAGTAAATGAAAAGTATGTGTGTGTGCATACTTTTCATTTACTTATCTGCTTGCATGTCATACCCCTCCAATTGAAATCACTTTGATTTACATGTATGTGTGTGTGTATGTGCGTATGATAGATAGTAATTCAAAGTGATTTCAAGAGGGAATACTAATAACTGAGTGGTTGGTGGAGGAAGAGGATCTGAAAATGTCTCATGCAGGTAGTAAAACCTGTGTTGTACTTTGAGAGATGCTAGGGATTTGCTGAGGCAGAGATGAGGAGGAAGAAACATAAGGGACAATCTATAGAAGGGAATTGAGTAAGGAAACAAATGTGTACAGGGAATAGGCCAATTTCAATGCAATAGAAAAGTGTGAAAGGGAGTTACTAAGCCTGGAAAGGCATATGGGAGCATATCATCTTGCCTGATTACCCTTGTTAACATATACTTGAAATTGCTTTGTACTATTTTTCATTTATTTTAGGTATACTTCTATATATACATGTCATATTTCCCCTAATAGAGTGCAAAACACCTCTTCAATACCAATATGGTCCTGAGGTTGGCAGAAACGTGGAATTGTGAACACCGGATCTTGATGGAGATACAAACCCTCCATTTGCGGCATCAGAAAACAACAACAACAACAAAAATAAGCCCTTCCTGGACAAGCCAGAGACCCATATTGTCTTATGAATACACACATACACACACATAGAGCACCTTTCAGTTGGAAATCAGATGAGTAATTAAAGAATCAAGGAATAAATAATATTCCAACTTCAAAGGGAGAAGGATTATGGGTAACTGAGGATAGGGGTTACCCTGGGTGTTAAGGAAATGACACCTACCCATGAATCAGCCTGTTTTTGGACAGTTATACACATTATTAGCTAATGAACTTGCTGAACCACTGACAATTATGTTCAGGAACTCTGGGGGAATTGAAAGCACCAGGGAGGATGGAGGCTTTATGGGGGTTGGTGGAGGCAACAGAGTGTGGAAACTGTGTGATGGCTATATCTAAGCATCAGGGACTGAGTTCTATCCCTGGGAATTCTGGAAATAGCTCAGCTCTGAAATCTGCTCCCCACCTTCCCCCCTCCCACCACATACATCTCCCTAAGCTGGACTAAGCCTTGGATTTCACACTAGAATGGTTCTGGTTTGTGGGGAGTTATTCCAAGACAACTTCCCTGGAGCTATTCTGTTGTAATTCATTTCTCCTGTTTGATCTCTGAATGCCAAGATAGCATTGATTTGCTCTGTCTTTCCATCTGTCCAGGTCCTCTCACACTCCTCCCTTGAAATTCTAGTTCAATAGAATTTTCTAAGGGGCAGGGACCATATCTCTGGTGAGGTAGTTCAGGGCAAATGTGAATCAATTAGGCAATTAACCATTTATTCATCACCTACTATGTGCCAGGAACAGTTCCAGGCATTGGAGATACAAAACTAAAAAAAAAATTGGCCCTTTCCCTTGATGAGTTTTCAATCTATGGGGATTAGTGGGTGGGTGGAAATACATATATATATATGGCTTAGTGAACAGACCACTGACCTTAGAGTCAGGAAGATGAGTTCAAATATTGCCTCAGACACTTAGTAGCTATAGGTAACACTGAGTAAGTCATTTAAGTACTCTATGCTAAGTTTCCTTATCTATAAAATGATAGGACGATAGCCTCTAAGGTCTCTACCAGCTCTAAATTTATGCTCCTATAGAAGAAGTACATTGTATTCTGAAACAATGAGGATAATGATAGCCCCTATTTCACCGGGTTGTCATAAGGATCAAATGAGATGACATATGTAAGCATTTTATAAAACTTAAGGTACTATATTAATGCTAACTATTATGAATAATTAATAAGTAAATACAAACTATATATACAAAGTAAATATGAGGTAATTGAGTGAGGAAGGCTTTCACAGTTGGGGAGATCAGCAAAGGCCTTGGGAAGGAGGTAACATGAACTGAAAGTGACCCCCCCAAAATATAGCTCATACCTTAAGTCAAGACAAAAAGAGGCCAGCAGTTCATGCATAGGGAGGTCTAAATAAAGACACGGAGGTAGAGAGGGGAAGGTCGAGAGTATGAAGTGAAGGGTCAGTGTCTCAAAAGGCAACAACAAACCCAAGGATGGTCTTTTATAGGGAAACCAACACAAGTGACAGAAACCTGAGGGCATACATAGATTATCTCGGTTGTCTGGCACACATACAGTCATCTCTGTCAATGTTTCATTGAACACGGAAATAGAAGGAATTCTGCCAGCTGACAAGAAGAGATCAAGATGCTGCATTTGGGGACTCTATCCCAAACCTAGGATGCATACAGTCATACTGAAGGTCCTGCTCTCTATTCCAAACAGTACTGGATATTTATAGGCACAACCAAGCACCATCCCATCCTTTCATTACACAAACAAGAATATGCATATGCACTCCCAAGATTCAGCCCTCCATCTCAAACATGCTGGAATATGGACACATGCCCAGAGCCCAAACACCCTTCACAAGCAATCTAGGACATGTACAGATGCCCAGGGCACCACTTCCCATCTCAAACAATCTTGGCTACATACAGATACTCTCAGGCTCAATCTTTTTATCTCAAAGTAGGACAGTAGAGATTCTCCCAAATTCTCTCTCCATCCCAAACAATCTATAAACTGTACACACATGTCCCCAGGAAAGTTCTTCATTCCAAACTTTTTGAAATATGTATAGACATACCCAGAGCCAAATCCTACCCACCCCACAACCAATTTCAAACATTATTAGATATGCAGACACATCCAGACCCTATTGAGACATCCCAGAGGAAGATACTTAGAGTCTCTTAGTGGCCAACCCTCTATCACCAACAATGTAGGATATACATAGACACACCCAGAACCTAGTCGTCTATCCTCAACAATCTTGGGTATGTACAGGCACATTAGGCCAAGCCCTTCATCCCAATTCCAACTGAAGCACTCAAATCAAGAAGATTCTATAAGTAACACAATAGAGAAGATGAAGCCAAGACTTTAAAACCAAAGAAACTGCTTTGCTCAAGTGACCATCTAGTAGTAGATCCTTGTTGGAATTGTTCCCAGATGGAGAATGAGGTTCAAAGGGGCTTCAGAAAACCAGGATTTCTCCATCTGCTGTGGAATTTCAAATACATGGGACATGTGGTGTCCTTTTTTTCATAGTGGATATAGGTAAAGCACCAAATGCATTGTGGGGGAATGTTTGAAAAGCCTCATTCTCTTCCAGGAATATTCATTTGGGAAGCAGCAACAAAGTTGAGCTGACCTCAATCCTGCTAATGTCACCTAGAGAAAACCAACCAAACCACACTCCAGCCTTGCAAAGCCAATCAAAGCATCCTCATCTGATACCCTTCCACAAAGTTGCCCATCCATTTTATCTCTACAGGCTTCCTGAAGCCAGGCACCTTCCAAGCCCCAAAGACAGAAGGAGAAACCCAGCCACCTACCTGAAGGAGCCAGTAGCACCTCCGGTGGAAGGTGGGGATGATGGAGGAATGGACATAACAGCCGTACAAGCACTAGGGGAGAAAGGAAAAAAAAAGAGAATTCAGTCAGATAAAGGGAGAATTGAACAAATGAAGGAATTCACAAGACAGGGTGGTGAAAGAGGCACACTAATACATTGTTGGTGGAACTTCAGGCTGGTACAAACATTTTGGAGAGAAATATGCAGTAAGAAAGACAAAACTGATCATACTTTTCAACCCAAAGATTCCAGAGCTTTTACTCTATCCCCAAGACATAATTAAAAAAAAAAAAGACGTATCTGTACAAAATGTTCATAACTGCTTGATTTCCAAAAGCAAGAAATTGGAAACAAACTGTACATTGAACAATTGGCTGGCTCAATAAATTGTGCTATATTAATGTAATGGAATCTTATGGGGTTGTAAAAAACAAGAAATATGAAACACACAAAAAATACAGAAAGACATATATGAGGCAATGTGGAGTGAAAACACAACTGGAAATACATACACATTGAATAGAAATACACACTCATATACATATAGATATATATGTATATTTTAGAAGAAGAAGAAAAGAAAGGAAAGAGGAAGAAAAACAGCAAAACAGGGTGGAATTTCAGATTACCTGGATGAGGACAGAGAATAAAATCACCATATTTGCCTTGATATTGTCGGTTACATTTAGTGCATTCCTACTCATTGGAGGCCTTCAAGCTTAGGCTGGGGTAAACCCTTATCTGCTTGCCTAGTACTTGTAGAAGAATTTCTCATTCGAGTGTCTTTGGACTATGAGGCTACCTCAGTTTCTTCTAACTGATGATAAGACTCATTCTTATTGTCCTGCCTTGTTAAAGGCTGAGGGATGGGGAAGCAAGAATTGGGGAACATTTCCTCCCCCCATTTTACATGTTTATCTGATTGTGTTTTGGTTGGCAGTTTTTAGTTATTTATATATTTGAGAGAGCACTGGATTTGGAGTCAGAGAGACTGAGTTTTAATCCTATCTCAGCCACACACTAGCTGTATGACCTCAGGCAACATACTATACCTCTCTGGGCCTCAGTTTTCCCATCTGAAAACAAAGGTATTGGACTAGATGTCCACTAAAGTCCCTTCCTAAAGCTATGAATTCTTTGTAAATTACAAGACAGGGAGAGAGTTAGAATGTATAATGGGCAGCCTCTAGCAGTCTATTAGACTGTGAGCTCCTTGAAAGCAGGGATTGTCTTTTACCTTTCTTTGCATATCCAGCACTGTGCCTGGCACATAGTAGGTGCTTAATAGATGCATATTGACATGGCAGGGTAAGAGTGAATGCCTTACCCCTCCCCCAGTTCCATTCTATTCCATCTCATTCCATTAAATGGGTATTTATTAAGCACCTACTATGTGTCAACTCCTGGGCTTGGTACTAGGGAAATGATGAAGAGAAAGCAGAAACAATCCCTTTCCTCCAGAAGACCTCAAGTGAGTGGGTGCCCACTACTCTGTCATTTGCCAGGAATCTATATGGCGAATAACAAAGACACAAAAATATGAATGCTTTTCTCACTCAGTCATAAGCCTACTTCTCTCCCGTGGGTTAAACACTCTCTCTGAAAGCATTTCCCATCACTGGGCATTTGAAGACTAGTCAACCTCGTTGGTTTGAATACACTCCCCCTCACTGATGTCTTTGAGGATCCTTCCATCTCTTCAAGGCTCAGGCTACTTTCTGTTGGCACGGGGGAACTCTGGAGGAAGGGCTTACCCCCCCAAAAATGCCCAACTATCAAAACTGGGATAGCATTTGCTTTGTACCTCACTGATAGTGGTGGGCAGGAGTTTTAGGCCAAGTTTTAGCTAAGGACACAAGAAGACCTTCTGGGATGTGTCTGAGGATCTCAGAATTGGAAGGCACCTCATGAGGTGTGTGTGGGCACGGATTCGCTACTTCCTGAAGCAGCCTGTCAGCTGAGAAGCATTAACGAGATGTGATCCCAAAGTTTATCTTTCCCCTTAAGTCAAAAGCCTGTTTTTCTAGCTCTGAAGTCAATTCCTACTTCCTTGCCTTTGAACAGGTCATTATGCTACCATACCTAGAATGAGCTCCCTCTTCATCTTTGCCTTTTAGATTCCAAGGCTCAGCCCAGGCACTGCTGCCTTCAGGAAATCTTCCTTGAGGTCTCTAACTAAATGTGTCCTCTCTCTTCTCAAATTTTCCTTGACAAGAACAGGCAACTTCTCTGATACCCACAACATCACAGGAGATAGAGCTGGAAGGAAGTTAGGGTCATCTAGTGCACTTCTCCTCACTTTACAGGTGAGGCCTCCAAAAATTAAGAGACTGGACTAATGCCACACAAATGGTGTCAGAGATGGGATCTTGAGTCTATGTTCTCTCCACTTCAAAGTGCTGCCCCATGTGTGATGGACAGAAAGTAGCTCTCAGAGTCAGGAAGACCCAACCCTAATTCTCATCTCTGACACATACTGCTAAGGCCCCTTAGCATTCTAGGTTCCCTAGGCTGACTATCAGGATGGGTAGAAGGAGTTTCCTCATCCAGGAGTGGGTTCCCCATACCTATGAAATTAAGGTCCAGTCCCTACCCCAACCTCACCTTGTCTGAACGTCAACTTCACCCTGTGACAATGCTACCTTGTATTATACTTTTTCTGATAAATGGCACATCCTTCTTTCCCCCAGTAGAATGTAACCTTCTTTAGGGCAGGGATCACCCGTACCCCTTGCCACTACATTTTTGTCTTTGTATTCCCCGTGTCTAGTTCAGCATAGGCACTTAATGACTGCATGTTGAATTTGAGTCTATCAATTCAGCCAAGAGAAAAGGTGTTGCTTTTCCAGGGGTCTGCCTTGAAAGACAGCCTAGATAATAAGTTTTGGTCTGTTGATTGACAAGTTAGTTTCCTTA
Organism: Phascolarctos cinereus; assembly: GCF_003287225.1. Taxonomy (NCBI): domain Eukaryota; kingdom Metazoa; phylum Chordata; class Mammalia; order Diprotodontia; family Phascolarctidae; genus Phascolarctos; species Phascolarctos cinereus. The sequence goes on from NW_027556098.1 coordinate 394,446,305, forward strand.
CTATTGCTACTAGTTCTATTAAGTCCTGCCTCTGATAGATCCTGGCTGTGTGACCCTAAGTAAGTCATGGGATCAGAGATTTAGAGCTAGAAGCCAAAGTGTGCTGGTAAATGCTTAACAAGCAGTTCAGGGGCAGGGTAGGGTGGGGGTGGGGTAGGATATATGCACAACATACATTTTAATCTGTCCTATGAATAGTTTTCCTATCACTTTTTAAAGGCTAGACAATCAGCACAACAATAAATCCAACCCTGATTTGTAATATTTAATAATTTCTTAAGTGTGAATACTCACACTGAAAATTTAACAACTAGCTTGCACAAGCTGGTAGGAGCTGGCTCCTGCACACCCCTGGTGAGAAGGAACTTTGGAAGCCAAATGCTTCATTTTGCAGTGAAGGAAACTAAAGTTTGGGGAAGTTGTGACTTGTCCCAAGGTCAACATTTAGTGAATGAAAAGCATACTCGAACCCAGTTCCTCTGACTTCAGACACAATGCCTGGCACATAGTAGGCACTTTAAAATTGACTGATTTCTAATATGCCACACTGCCTTCCTAATCTCTCAGTGCCCTAGAGAATTACCTAAGATTATAAATCATCACAGACAGGTTACTAATCTGTACCAGTGAAGAGAGAGCTTCTGCCCTGGAAGCCCCTCACCTTGATGACCTCATAGATCTGATACTGCCCCTTTCAATACTATCTCACCTTTATCTAGTGTAGGGGTTTTTAATCTGTGTGTGTGTGTGTGTGTGTGTGTGTGTGTGTGTGTGTGTGTGTAATGATCCCTTCTCAAAATAAAGTTTTAAAATGCATCAGGTAACTAGATATTAAGAGTCAAACAACAACAAAAAAATCACAGACCCCAGGATAAGAACTCCAGGTCTGGAGTTTTTACCACTTCCAAAGTACTTTTTTCATCATTAATTTATAGTCACACTTCTTACTGAGCATCTACTGTGTATTCTCCTGGATTCTGTAGGTGGGTGGGGAAGATGAGGGCTTTGTCTAGAATAAGAAGCCATTGATCAGGTAATCCCTGCCCTCAGGGAGTTTATAGTCTTGTTGGGAGAGAGAAGGTATATACTCAAGAAAAAAAAACCTTAGGATGAATTACACAGCCATGTATCAGCAGGGGCTCAGGAAGGGGTTTTATTTGTTTTTGTTGTTCAGTCATTTTCAGTCATGTCCAACTCTCTGTGATCCCATCTGGAGTTTTCTTGGAAATGACACTGGAGTGGTTTGCCATTTCCTTCTCCATCTTATTTTACAGATAAGGAAACTGAGGCAAACAGGGTGAAGTGACTTGCCCAGGGTCACACAGTTAGTACATGTCTGAAGCCAGATTTGAATTCAGGAAGATGAGTATTCTTGACTCCAGGTCTAGCACTCTATCCACTGTGCCACCTAGCTGGCCCCTAGAAAGGGATTAGATGGACAATTTTTCAGCCCTTCTTGAGCCCTGCCTATGGATAGGGCTGCCTCTCAATGACATGATAAGGTCCTCAGCTGCTCTTATGCATTTCCTCCAAGCTCAAACCTCTTAATAGCAGACTATCCTAAAAACCCAACATTAGCCAGGCAATACAGGATGCCCAGGCACACTTTCTCTGATTGTATTCCCTTCCCCCTCTCCCTGGGTTTTAATTGTATGACATTTGTCCTCGACTTTCCTAAGTCTCCAGAGGTAACTGCCCATTGGTTTTAGATTTAGAAGTTTGATTAAATATTATTTATGCCCTCCCTACTCCCCAGCAAAAGAAACAAAAAGTCCAAATGTGATTTGGTTAGAGGAGTCAATTGTAACCCTGCCTGTCTGATTAGCGAGGTTGAAAGAGAAATCATTTTGGGCTTGGGGATTTCAGCGGTAAGAAAATCAGATTTCCAATATGTTAGAACTTTTACAGACTGCTATCAGCTGGGACTTGAGGCTCTGTACAAACCAAACAAACAAAGCTGAAATTAATTTAAACGATTCCCCTGCAATTCCTGCCCCCGAAATGTATTTATTATTAAGAAGGCAATATGCTTTGCTGACTTCCTGGATTTTCAATATAGCGTATGGGTGCCCTCATAACTTACTCCCTCTTACCAAAGGAGATTCATGCGTGCTCATTTCCTCTAAGTGCAGGGCTGAGATGGATGAACAATGCAGGCGCCCAGCCATAATCAGCTGTTTGCCTCTGGAATTTGCATCCTCTCATTGGTAATCTCATTATTTCTAGCGTCCTATTGAGCAAAATCCAAGGGATCATAAATTGTTTAAAATGGACATTTGTCAAGTTATTCTAGAAAAAAAGAAGAGCCCACTTGGCATCCTCCATTTACTACTATTTATTAAGCCTTTTAAGACATTTGCTATGATTCCCCCTCACAACTGTCTTGTTACATCCCTTTTTCCTCTTTCTTCCTTGCCATTTCTTTCTCCTGAGCACAAAACAAAAGTGGCTGATTCCAGAGCTTTACTTAGCAATCTAAGGACCTGGGGCAAATAGATTCTGGGACACCCAAAACTGCCCTTGGGAGGAGCACTGACAAGGCCAGGATAGGGAGGAAGTCAGCTGGGACGTAGCTGTGTCCATCTACATAGGAAGATGGTAACTTTCTATTTTACCTTACTACTCTTGCTAATCATGGCCAGTGTCCAGTGCAGTTGGGTGCCCTAGGACAAAGCTCCAGAGGCTCCCCCGAAAAGTACAGCTGTGGCTGGTTTTTAAAATCACTTTCAGGAAGGCACACACCCATCCAAGGCAACTTTCTGGAAATGGGGTCTAAAAATACAAACCTACAACTAGGTGGTGCAGTGGATAGAATACCCAGCTTTGGGACAGGAGTTCAAATTTGACCTCAGACACTTACTAACTGTGTGACCCTGGGAAAATCACTTCATTTCTGTTTGCCTCTGTTTCCTTATCTGCAATAATAATAGCACCTATCTCCTAAGGTGGTTATGAGGATCAAAGGAGATGATAATGAAAAGTACACAGTGCCTGGCACATAGTAAACACTATATAACTGTTAGCTAAATTAATTAAAATATTATTATTGTGACGATGATGATGATAGACAAATATTTTTTGGGAGCCTCTATGCTCAGCACTCTGCTAGGATTGTTGTTGTTTAGTTGTTTTTCAGTCGTGTCTGACTCTTGGTGAACCCATTTGGGATTTTCTTGGCAAAGATACTAGAATGGTTTACCATTTCCTTCTCTAGCTCATTCTTTTTTACAGATGAGGAAACTGAGGCAAACTGGGTGAAATGACTTGCCAGGGTCACACAGCTAGTAAGCGTCTGAGAGCACATTTGAACTCAGGTCTTCCTGACTCCAGGCCCAGCACTCTATCCACTGTACCACCTAGCTGCTCCACTTATGAGATTAGGAACAATATAGAAAGCCCCTGTCCCAAATCTAATTTATCTAGAGACCACTTCCACGTAAATTTCCATCTGCAACCCAACTGAGGGTCAGAAAGGGCATAAAAAAGGTAAAAAATATGATGAGTTTATAGATTTGGAGCTAGAAAGCAGCTTATGCCTCATCAGGGCCAAGGACTTCACTTTAAAGATGAGGAAATTGAGGGTCAGATATGGAAGTGATTTATCCAAGGTACTATAAGAGGAAGCAGGAAAGTCAGAATTTGAACCCAGGTTCTCTAACTCAAAATCTCGTGTTCTTTCTAAACGTTTAGCCAAACAGATGTCACATGCTCTAAAGTGGGGATGTCAAACACGAGGTCCACTGAGCCACATAGTACTCCTAAGTGAGGCCCAAGCCAAATTAAAAAGTTATTGCTGAATATTTATTTTTAATTAATTTATTTTTAGTTTTCAACATTCACTTCCTTAAGCTTTTGAGTTTTAAATTTTCTCCTCTTCCTCCCTTCCCAAGACGGCATGCAATCTGATATAGGCTCTACATATACATTCCCATTTGTAGCCTTAAACATATTTTCATATTAGTCATGTTGTAAGGAAGAATTAGAACCAATAGGAGGAACCACAAGAAAGAAGAAACAAAACAAAGCAGAAGAAAAAAAAGAGCAAATACTATGCTTCGATCTGCATTCAGACACCATAGCTCTTTCTCTGGATGTGGATGGTATTTTCCATCATGATCCTTTTGGAGATGTCTTAGATCCTTGCATTGCTGAGAAGGGCTAAGTCTATCAAAGTTAGTCATCACACAATGTGGCTGTTACTGTGTATAGTGTTCTCCCGGTTCTGCTCACTTCACTCAGCATCAGTCCAAACAAGTCTTTCCAGGTTTTTTGAAGTCTGTATGCTCATCATTTCTTATAGCACTATAGTATCCCATTACATTCATATACCACAACTTGTTCTGCCATTCCCCAATTGATAGGTAACCCCTCAATTTCCAATTCTTTGCCACCACAGAAAGAGCTGCTATAAATATTTTTTTGTACATGTGGATCCTTTTACCTTTTTTATGATCTCTTTGGGATACAGCTCTAGAGGTGGTATTGCTGGGTCAAAGAGTATGCACATTTTTATACCTCTTTGGGCATAGTTTATTGGTAAATATTTTATAAAACAAAAATATAATAAAACAAATAACAAAACAAAATGAAAGTATAATAAAACAAATAAAACAAAACAAAGACATAACAAAATAAAACAAAACAAATGATAAAACAAGATAAAACATAATAAAACAAAACAAAACAAATAAACAACAAATAACAAAACAAAATAAAAATATAATAAAACAGAGATAACATTACATTTTAAAAGTAAGTCAATGGGATGCCTGTAGGGATCCTAATTGGATTAGTGGCCCAGTTAGATACCCCTGATCGAGGTCACATACTTGACTCAGAAGGAAGCCCATCAAAATCTAGCTACACCTATTTTATGGAATTCATATGGACCATTTGTGCCTGACCTGTGGTATGGCCTTCCAAGCTCATATTGGTCTGGTCAGACACACTGTACCTTGAACCCAACATAGTGATGTAATTTTTGGCCTTCTTCCAGCACCAACGGCAACAAGCAACACAATTTCAGGAGGGCTGGTTATTTGGTTCCCTAGGCTGCAACAGCATAGAAACAGCAAATCAGGAGATGGATGGGTTTGCCTCTAAGAAGCAGGAGTGCTGACAGAAGCAAAAAGAGGAGGGGGATTAAAAGTAACTGAGAAAAACCATAAAAAGTGGACAAAAGATCTAAAAAACTATAGCCATTCCAGGATCTTTGGTATAAGAACAAACAGCCCATCCCTCTTTGATAGCTCTGGGAAGTTTTACTCTATTACAGCCCAATATAATAATTCATGCTTATAATGACCCTGGGTCATTAATACAGGATTAAATTATGGTCGGTATAATCTGTTTATTAAGATAAGGACACATAGGGATAGCGGCTGGATCTGTGATTTTACTGGTGTAGAGAAGTCCCAGAAGAAGAATTGGCTTCTACTAATGCAGGTCAGCATTTTCTGTACAATTTATAGTCTTAAAGAGCTTCCTAGAGCACAGAGAGGTTAAGTTACTTGCCCAAGGTTGCATAGCCAGTATATGAAAGAGGCAGCAAGTACATAGTATGCTGATTTCCATATAAATCATTACTTCGGGCACTCCTTCTACAACTCACACATACCCTCTCATCATATGTCATTCTTGTTCACATCCACCCACCAATCTTCCACAGGGGGCCCAAGGAACATGTCAAAAGCCTTCTTCCAGCTCTCTTGAAATCATGTGAATAATAGCGGAGTCCATGGAATATCTACCTATTCTCCATCATTCTCTCTGGTCCATCTCCTCTCCCACTTGTCTTCATGAATAGCTATCATAGCTGCACTTTGGGAGCATAATTCTTAGTAATACGATATAATTTATTTATACCTAGCATACTTCTCTCTATCACCTTTCAGGTAACCCATAATTTAAATTCTTCTGAGACCATGATTCTGAGATAGCACCAAAAGAATTTTAGTATTAAAGCGATGGGCTGTTGTTTCAGGGAGATGTTTGGGGCCATTACAAATATCCTAATACTTTGTTATTGTAGAGATTATTTTCAATTTATTGTGTCTCATCCGTTAGACTGTCAGCTCCTTGAGGGCAGGGACTGTCTTTTCCCTTACTTTGTATATCCAATGCTCAGCACAGTGCCTGGCACATAATATATGCTTAATAAATGTTTATTGATTGACTGGAGGTGTTCCTGGGTTCTCTAATGCTATGCTTGAAGAGATCAAACTCTGGTAGGTTTTCCATGCTAGAAGGATTTCTTAGTACTTCCCTGCCTTATTAAACAAAGTATATAGAATATGACTTAACATGTGTCTGCTTTCTGAAGGTCCAACTAATTAAGTCCAAAGAAGTTTATCCTCAGCAGACTAGCCACTTGGTAATGAATTATTTGACCATGGAAACCCATGAAACAAAACGGCCAAATTTGAAAAAAAAGTTTGGTGTTTAAAGAGATAACCCTCAATTATTTTTAAAATTAACTAATGCCATTCCCTCAAGGATACCAGAAATATTAGACCTTACTGTATTATCATTGTTCCTGTTAAAACATGAAATAATAGATTTAGAGCTAAAATGGAATTTAGAGATCATAGAGTCCCAATCCCATCGTTTTATAGGTTAGAAAATAGGCCTTGAGAGGTTGTAACTTGGCCAGGATGACACAGCTACTAAGTATCTGAGACAAGATTTGTACCCAGGTTTTTCTCCTTCCATACTATCCATGATACCAAGCAATAGTGTCAAATATTTAGAGCTGAAAGGAAGTTAAACTATCTATAATCTAATCCCATGATTTTGCAGATGAGGAAACTGAGGTTCAGAGATTAATTGACTTATTCAAGGTTGCTGAGGGAGAGAGAAAAGAAGAAGAAGAAGAAGAGAGGAGAGGGAAAGATAGAGAGAAGAGAGAGGAGAGGGAGAAAGAGATTAAGAGACAAAGATGGGGAGAGATGGGGGGAGAGAGAGAGAGAGAGAGAGAGAGAGAGAGAGAGAGAGAGAAGAGAGAGAGAGAGAGAGAGGGAGAGAGAGAGAGAATAAAGAGAAACCAAACCAAACTGAAAGCCAATAATAACAGCAGCCCTTCATTGTTCAATAATAACAATAATAATATCAGATATCTATATTGTACATTATAGTTTATAAGAATATTCTCATTTATATCATGGTTTAAGGTTTAACAAATTGTTTTCCTCAAAAATGTTCGATGAGGCAGACAATACAGGTTTCATGATTCCTGTTTCATGTGTGAGGAAACTGAGATTTAGGGAGTTTTTTCTAGTTTGCTGCTGCTGCTCCTAGGTTGCCCAAGAATAACCTCATGATTTTAGGGTCATTCCCACCCACCCCACCCCTGCCTTCCCCATCAGTAGAAGGAACATTGTTGTTTGCTTCCAGTCCTTCCTATATAGAAGTTCTTTCCTCCAACAAAGATGAGTAGCCAGATGTCTAAACCTGCTTATATTGCTTCACAGTAGCCTCTCTGTGACTCAGTTTCTTCATATTTTCTTATAAGGATGAAAACACTTGTGATTCCCTGCCCTGAATGATTATTGTGAAGAAAGGCTTTGAGTTATACAATGAATTATGACTAGTCCTAGTCTTAGGAACCTGCTCTATAGATCTCACATTCCCCATCCCCCATCCTTGGGTTTCCCTTTGCATCAGTCATTTGATTTCTTTAGGCAACTACTATTACAGACAGGTTAAAAAATTTGCCAGCCTGCGAATTCTTCACCATTTGTTTGCCCACCTATCAGTGTCAAGCTGGGAGTAATAGTAGCCCAAAGATGAATAGTATTGGCTGTATATTCCATTTTAGACTAAAGGCGGATTTAGGCAGCATTCTATCACCTAGGTCTCTCAGCTGGTACCTCCACTCAGATGTGAAAATGAGTATTTGTAATGATGATCCTGCAGCTCCACCAGAACCCAAGGGGCCATCAGCATCATCAAACATGAAATTAGGTCTAGGATTGCTTAAATGTCAAGCATCTGTGATTGCATACAATTCAACAAAGCACCTACTATGTGTTTTTAGGCATAGTGCTAGAGATAAGAAAGCCAAAAACAAAACCATCTTTGCACTCAAAGAGCTTGTGTTTTACCAAGACGTTACAAGATGTATGTAGATAAACAAACACAATGTGGAGTTGTCACGTACAATCCAGAGTTCTAGGTTTATATGGACTGGATCTAACTTTTGGCATCTCCTCTTCAAACTGATCTCTTTGATTTTCATCCAAACTCCAAGTGGCCTTAGGGAAATATCCGAATATAGCTCATACACAGGTATGGGGCTCCATACAAGAACTCAAGATGATGGAGTACATGTAGGATACAGCACAGCCTGCACTTCACCATCACAGACAACACAGAGAACACAAGCCCTCGACTTGGAGGCAGAAAGACCTAGATCTCGGGTTAGGCACAGTGTCTGGCACATGTTAGGCGCTTGATAAAAGTTTATTGCATTGGATTCAAATTCCACCTGAGATCACTAGCTGTGTGATCCTGGGCAAGTCACTTAACATCTGGGTCTCAGTCTCTTCATCTGTAAGATTAGAGGGTTGGCTTCAATGGCTCTTACACCCCCTTCCAGTTCTAAAATCAACGACTCTGTCCTCCTATGACTCACAGTAGTTCATATTCATTCCATACTACTCTTTGCTCTCCACTGGGGTCTACTTCACAATTGAGCTCCCTTTCTGAAAAGAACCGACCTTGACATTCCTAGAAGGCAACTTTTAGACATCCTAACAACCCCACTTTTTACCTCAGGAGCCCATACAGGCAGGTGACCTCACGACATTTAACTGTGGTCCAGACTCTCTTTAGAAGGGGAATTAATCTCAAGTTATTTAGGCAGATAATCTAAAGCCTCTTTCCCACAGGAATGGCTCAGGGCAACAGTGGAGGGAAGTGTTTCAGGTCCTTGATCTCCATATCATGGCTTTAGCCTCTTGCTTATTCTTCAACCCTGAGGGCCACAAACTCAATCCTGTATCCTAAGAGGATTATATTGCTCATGAAATTTCCCCCTTCTCCACCAGGACACTTGGGATCTAGAACTTTCTCCATTTTGATTCAATGCTTTCCCTTCCCACAGTTGCTGTCTCTTAGGCTAGGAGGTTATACCACTTTCTCTCCAAAGTTGAGGCCAGCAAGTTGGTGTCCAAGAATTCTCCTCTCATGTCACAGAGGTGAGGCAGATGAAGCTCCTACATGCTTCTGCCCCTAGGCGGTCATCACTGGCTCCTGGGTATGAGGACCTTCTGTAGAAAAGGGCCCCAAAGGGGCAAGTCAAGTCCTTGATGAAGACTCTTTTTGACAAGTCAGTACAAAGGTGGTTCCTTCCACAATGTTTTGCCCCATAATAGTGCAAGCCAATCAATTTATTCCTCACTGATGAAACAACCAGCAATGTGCTTATTTCTCTCAGTGGTCAGCATCATTGTACACAGGTGTGTCTACACTCTAACTAAGGAGATGCTTTTAAAATCCCAAATGAAGCCTAACCTCAACGTAAATTCATCAAGTTGATCAGAGAACTCCCTTATCTAACATCCTTGATGCAAAGTAAAATGAAAAGTGATTTTGCTCAAGGTAGAGAGCATTAAAACTGGGGGAAATTGGAAAATGCCCATGTTGTAGGTGGCGCCAGAACTGGGCTTTGAAGGAAGCTCAGGGGTCTAAGAAGTCGACATAAGGAAGAGGGAATGCCTTTCCAGGCATTTGGCACAATCAGGGTAAAGGAGGGAGAATGTCTTATATAGGGCCTTGTCTTATACAGGGAATAAGAAACAGGTCAGCCTGGAAGGAAGGTAGAGCATGGGATGGAGAACAAAATAAAATCAGTCTGGCCGGATTATAAAGGGCTTTAATGCCAAATGAAGGGCTTTGTATCTTCTCCCAGAGGCAATAGAGAGCTTTTGAATAAGGGAGTAGCATCATCAGAAGTGTGTTTGCATTCCAACTGTGTTTTTTTTTAAGTGCCAACATATATATGTTGTATTAACCAAAGTTAACCAGCACACCCAATGTAGGAAAGCACAAACTGCTTTTCCTGTTCTGCAGAGTAATTTTCATTAGGCAAGAGCCAAGTTTCTCCTGAGCTGATGAGATTGAGTCAATACCTAGCGTGGTCCATCCCTTTCAGTTATGGTAATTTTGCCTGTTTGTTTTTCTAACAAGTCATCCCTCTTTCAGCTGGTTCAATGGTCCCTGATCTCAGGATGGAAAGGGGAGTCCCTCCTCTCTCACCCCTGCTTCATCCATTGCCCTTTATCACTACCCTTATGCTGTCGTCTTCCAGCCAGGTTTCAATCCATGGGACAATGTCATTACCAAGCCAATTTGGAATTAATTGCATAATATTTCATGAAGGAGTATATCAAATCCATTCCTTTCACCCACTAATCAAAAAAGCAATCAGGTTTGTCTCCAGTGATTTGTGCCCCACAGACTGCTGGTGCTTATTGATAAGACTTTAGGTGCCCTCTAGGTGTTCAGTGGGGTGTCTTCTGGAGTAGGAGTTCTCAGAGTTATCCCCCACAGAACCCTGGGGTCCCTGAGACTCCTTGAGGTGGGTCTGTGGAGTCCAAACTATTTTCATCATACTAAGATATTATTTGTTTATTAAAATACTCCTCCCTTTTCAACTACATATCTGTGTGAAGCCAGATTTTCTTTATATATTTCAACCAAAAGAACACATTAAAACAGATTGAATACAGAAGCAGATTTGAGAATCTAGCTGTCTTCTATTAAGCCAGACATTAAAGAGATTTGCAAAAATATGTAAAACAATACCACTCTTCTCATTAATTTTTTGTGTCTTGGAAAAGAATTATTTTTCTTAAAAATGTTATTTCTGTTAACATGTAATGGCTTTATGATAATTTTAAATGAATTAATAAATCCATATTTTAAAAAATTAGTATGTTTTAGTTTCTAATACAGTAAACATTGATAGATATAAGCTGCATAAATGAAAGTTTGGGGTGGGGTGTCCTCCATAAACTGTGTAAATTGTGTAAAGGGGTCCTGAGACCAAAAAGTTTGAGAATCGCTGCTCTGGAGGTTTGGGCTGCAAGAAATAGGACTGAGTTGACATTTTTACTTTCTGGAATGCTTATGACCATTCAGGCTTTAGCTTCGAAGCAGCCAGACTGCAGATGGAAACTTTTGACTAGAGAAAAGAGAAAGCAAGTGGATACTTACAGGAAACTCTAGGGAACTTTCTTTTCAAGATGAAAGTAACCTTCAGATCAGTTATGTTTGGGGAATAAAGGCCTGACAGGTTCCTTTTAGCATGACAGTAGAACAAGGAAGAATTTTTTCTTTAACAAATAGAAACTCAAAAGTTGCCAAATGGCTTTTATGGTACTCTGTTCCCCATCCCCACCCCCCACACCTTCTAAAGAAAAAGAAAATTGCATTTGTGTTTGTGATCCAGTAAACAAGGCCTCAGTTTCTTTCTAAATAAGGGCATCAACTCAAGAAGATAGAATATTAGAAGGAAGCAACAGACTTTCTCGGAGTTAAAAAGGAAAAACTAATTTAGACAGTTAACTTCTCCACAGCTAACCCAGGCTCTCATGATTCCCTCTAAGGCTCAAAGCTCAAACATTAAGAGGCATCAAGGGGGCACCTGTGGTGTTGCTGGTGGGATAACATTCAGACTTCACAGGCTAAAACCAGGATGCTCTGGATCAATGTTTCCCAACTAATATGCTAATTGGAACATACCAGGACAGTTCAGGGAAGAATGTTCTCACTTTGTCTAGCCTGGCCATACTCCCAACTAAGTCTGTCAACAGGAGGGGAACAGGAAAAGTCTCCCCCTAAGAAGTTAACATTTGAGGTAGGCTTTAAAGACCCCTAAGGATTCTAAGAAGTGAAAGTGAGGAGGAAGTACATTTCAAGTACTGGAAACAATCTGGGCAAAGGCATGGAGGTGGGAGAATGGAATGCTGAGTTTAGGAAACATCATCTCTTCTATTTTATTTTGATTTGTTATGTCATAATACTAACTGCCATTTGCGTAGCCCACCAAAGTTTTAAAACTATTCTAGATACCTTATCTCATTTAGATCGTATTTAACTTGTTGAAAGTTTATGCTTTCTCTCTCTGACTTGACTGAAGGCTCTTTGAGGACAAAAACAGTGCCTCATTTATCTCTGGATCCTCGAAGGTTTGGACCAATGACTTCGCTGGCATAGGGAATTTTGGATGAGAAAGCTCCTTCCTCTGATGCTGATCTGCCACCAATCTGTACTTTATGGTCCTAGAGAGTCAGTCATCTTGGGGACTGAGAGGCTAAGTAACTTTCCCAAGATCACAGGAACAGTACAGCTCAGAGGTAAGACTTGAATCCAGGACTTCCTAATTGTGGGATGATCACTCTCTCCAGTACACCATTTTGTTTCTCAAGCACTATATAAATTTGAGTTTTCTTTATTATTACTCCAATCAGTCCTCATTTGGCATAATCTTCAGTCTCTCCACATTTCTGGACATTAGCCAGTTTGTCAATATTCTTCCTAAAATGCAGTGCCCAGAAATGATCGTAATACAATTCGAGACAGTATAACCAGAGTAGAGCAGTGGGGCATCATTGCCTCCCTTTTCCTGGACACTGTGTCTGTCTTAGTGGTGCCTGTGATTGCAATATTTTTTTAACTGCCATGGCAAATTTCTGACTCATACTTAATTTACAATTCACAAAAAGTCCCAGATCTTTTTTTTCCTATATACCTCCCCGATCGTAAACTTATCAAATTGATTATTTAAATGTGAACTCAGACCTTAACAGCAGCTATGTGGCATGCTGGATAGAGAGCTGGACCTAGAGTTCAAATCCAGACTCATATACTTCCTAGCTGTGTCATGCTGGGCAAGTCATTTAAAAAAGCAAACAAACCACTATCTGCCTCAGTTTCCCCATATGTAAAATGGGGATAACAATAGCATCTTCCTCTCAAAGTTATCATAAGGATCAAATGGGGTAACATATACAAAGCATTTTGCCAACCTGAAAGCACTATATAAATGCTAACCATCGTCATTATCATCATCATCATCACTTTTAATTAGATTAGGTCAACTGTTCTAACCTTTGCATCTTTTTGGATCTTAACTCTACTATCCAATGTGTTAGCTGTCACACCACTAGAAAATCTGGTTTGGATCCATTAAGAACTACTCTTTGGGTCAGGGGATTAAACCGACTTCAAATCCACCCCCTTGTACCTAGCTCACATCCTTCCACTTTGTCCACAGAGATATGATAGACTTTGTCAAATTCTTTGCTAAATTCTCAGTAGATTATGTCTCCTATATTCCTCTGGTCTAGTAATCCTGTAAAAATGAAATGAAGTGAGTCTTGTTTGGCCTGTTCTGGGGGTAGTCTGCCACCTCCTGATGATTGCCATCTCCTTTCTAAAGGTTCCAAACCATTCCTTTAATCAGATGTCCTAGAATCTTGCCAGGAATCCAAGTCAATCTAACTGGTTGTGAGTTTTCACCAGTTTTCCATTATGAAACCTTTTTCCCTTCTTCGGTTCTTTACCCCCTCTACTCTTCACAGTCTTTCAGAGATCACCAATAATCAATGAACAATCACATTTGCCCCTTCCTGTAGCAACCTGGGATGCAGCTTATCGTGGTTTGCTGATTTGAACTCTTCAAGGACAGCTATGTTATTTCTTACTATCACCTCATCTCTCTTGGATTTTAATGCCCGATTAACCTTTCTAAACTTCCTGGTCTGAAGCTCATTCTCCTTGGCAGAGATAACAGAAAGGAAATAGGAAATAAATAGTATACTATCTTTTCTCCATCATTCATTAGCATTATTCCATCCACTCTCAACCATTGTCCTGACCCCCCTTTTTTGATCTTCCTCTTGCCCCCAACATAGCCTAAAAACAAATCCCTTTTTGGCATCCTTAGAATTTACTGAGACAGCTAGGTGGCACAGTATGGTACAACAGGGCAGCTAGGTGGTATCATAATACCTGGAACACTAGGCTTGGAATCAAGACTCATCTTCATGAGTTCAAATCCAGCCTTAGACACTTACCAGCTGTGTGACCCTAGGCAAGTCACTTAACCCTGTTTGCCTCAGTTTACCCATCTGCAAAATGAGCCGGGGAAAGAAATGGCAAACCACTCCAGTATTTCTGCCAAGAAAAGACCAAAATGTGGTCATAGAGAATCAGACATGATTGAAATGACTGAACAACAAGAATTCACTGTTAAATACAGTTCATCCTAAGATTTTGTGTTCCTGTCTCTGCTTTTACAGGACCATGCTAGCCTTTTGCATTCATCTTTCATCACCTACCCCATCAGAGTCAACATTCTATCCATGCCTTCTTGCTGAACATAAGTTCATTGATGAGTTTCCTATGTATTCATACCACTCTTTTGAGGTGGTTTCCCTATTTCTTCCTAAGCAAAATTTCACTTTGGAGAGATACTTATTCCTCTTAGGATGGGGTTCTTTGTAAAATTCCAGTGTTTTGGAGACTGCCTATTCCTTCTCTTAATCTTTTGCAGTACACTCTCTCCAAATTTAGGGAAGATATCAGACTATACCCAACTTTCCTCTTCTCCAGCACAGATTTTAAGACAGGGTAATCAATTACCCACAATCTTCCTAGCATTCCTTTTTTAGGAACCACTTTACTGAGGAATTTCCATTCATTCATTTACTTTTTTGCTTGTTTATTTTTATTTATTAAGCATCAACCATTTATTAAGCTCTCACTGTGTATAGGGTCTGTAGCTAGGTAGCACAGTGGATAGAATGCCATGTCTGAAATCAGGAAGACTTACTTATCTTCCTGAGTTCAAATCTGGCCTCAAAAACTTACTTAGCTTTGTAACCCTGAGCAAGTCCCTTAACCTTGTTTGCCTCAATTTCCACATCTGTAGAGTGAACTGGAGAAGGAAATGGCAAACCACTCCAGCTTCTTTGCAAAGAAAACCCCAAATGGGGTGATGGAAAGTTGGACACGGCTGAAAAAAAACTGGACAAAATGTGCAAGCACCATATTCATGGGATCATAGGAAATTAGATTTGAAGCAGAAAAGGACCTGCGAGATCTAGTCAAATGCCCTCATGTTACAGATAAGGAAATTGAAGCCCAGGAAGTTTAAGTCATTTGCCCAAGATCACCCAGACAGCAAAGTGACTCAGCTGAGAGGTCACACATCTTCTGACTCCAAATGAGGAGCTCTTGCTTTGTTTTTGGGAATGAGACTGGACCATGAACCTCAGAAATATCTGCCTAGTATCCTGATATGTTGGGAATGGGTTGAGTCTGCAGTGGGTTGGAGTCCCACTGTACTCTGAGTTTTCTATTCCTGTACCCAGTACAGAGAAGTTGACCTTGGTCATTGCTTCTTAACTTTTTGTTATTCAGCTAGGAGATAGCAGAGCACAGTAGAGGGGAAGTCCCCAGGCCTGGCCAGCCACTTACCTATGCACACACCTTAACTGTGTTCCCTCTTCTCTCTACCTAACATTCCTATCATCTGCATCAAAACTAGGCAAAAAGAAGACCACCCACTCAAGCCTCTACTCCCCAACTTATTAGGTCTCCTTGAGTTTTTTCCAAGGATATTTCTAAACCCAACTAAATTTCTGCAGGACCCTAATGCAGCCTTTTGGTTTTCCCTAGGAATTTCCAGGACTATCATTTCTGTTAAGGAATTTGCGATCCTTTGAGTCAGACTCCATGCCATTCTCCATTAGAATATCAGCTCCTCAAGAGTAGGGATTGTGTTATTCTTTGTACTGTAGGGCAGCTGGGTAGTGCAGTGGGTAGAGTAGTGGACCTGGAGTCAGAAAGACCAAAATTCAAATCCAGCCTCAGACAATTACTAGCTTTGTGACTCTGAGCAAGTCACTTTGCCTCTGTCTTCCTCTGTTTCTTCTGTAAAATGGGGATAATAATAGCACTTACTTTCCAAGGTCATTGTGAGGATTGAATGAGACAACAGATGTAAGGGGCTTTGCTAGCTATTACTGATAAATATTATTTTGTCCCCAGGGCCTAACATAGTGCCTGGCATATAGTAGGTGCTGAATAAATGTTTGTTGATTGACTGATTGAGGGAGTGACTAATTCTTCTCCCCCCTTCCCTCACCGAAAAAAAAAATTATTAACTAGTCAAATAATCCCTAGACTGCTGGGGAACTTAGGGAACCTGCCCTATTGCCCTCTGGGAGAATCATATCAGGTGGGCTGCCCAATGAAGGCCTAAGCAGACCCTTCTGTGGAATGGAAGATGAGGGATTACTTGATTATGACCTTTAAGTGATATAATCTGGACTTCCAATTCTAGCCATCCTGAATCCATCCCTCAATCAAGCATCCCATGGCAGGAATTTATTGAGTACCAGACATTGAGACCTTGGTGCTTTCTCTCTTCCCACTCTCATTCAGCCTCTTCCTAAATCCCTTTCAAATGCAAGGGATTCTAGCCAATTTATCCTAATGCAAAGGGGTTTTCCCCTCCCTTTCCAATCTTGATTTATAATCCTCTTTTATAAAGACCTCTCTCTCAACTCCCTGGCAAACAATCTGCCCACTGGCGGGCCATCATTAGCAGGCTGGTAACAAGATTAGGTAAAGTGAGGGTCCCATTCTGGGTGCACCATTAGCCCCGTGTGTTTATCAGTGGCCCACCAACAAGGCACCATAGTGCCGGCCACCTCGGGCACTCCCCCATGGTGCAATAATCATCCTTCCAAGGTCGACTTGAATTAAAAAGGATTTTCAGGGCTGTTGGTTTCTATCTTCTCCTCATTTCTAAGACACAAATGCCAAAGATTAATGGTATTAGGGGGGAAATGTGTGAAGGGTAAGTCTGACTAAGAGAGGGGAAGAAGAGAGGAGGAGGGGGAAAAGAGAGAGAGGAAAAAATACATCAAGAAAATAATCCAAGCAGAAGCTTAACATTTTAATCCTGCTATTCACGGTGACAAAGAAATAGGTACTGTGGATTTACAGTAATCTCCAGCAGGTTTAAGGCAGGGTGAGGGGCTCCCCATTCTTGGATGGCATTGAGTGGGATGGGGTAGGTTGGCCTATTTCCTGAAAATGCCTGTCAGGTGAGGATGCCATGTGAAGGGATGTGACTCCATCAGCATGGGAACTATTTACTAGGCAAGGCTGGTACTTCTTGACTCTGGCTACTCATGAAATTCTCTCATCCTCATTAAGATCATGGACAAAAGATGTCCTGTGGTCAGGAAGGGAGCCAGAACATCTGCCTTCAAGGCTCCCAGGATGGACTGAACAGATAGCAAGCAGTAAAGTCACAATTCTGATCAGTGTGTTCCAATCTGGGGATATAGTTTGTTTGGGAGAGCCCTCAGACCTACTCATCGGAATAACTGTCCTGGGATTTAGACACCACCACCAAAAGCCTAGATTTGTGTTTGATACAATGTATTCGACTTATTTTGTCTTCATCTTCATAACCTCAGTTTCCTAGCACAGCATTTCACACATGGAAGATCCTTAATAACCATTTGCTGAATTGACCTGAAGCTACTCACAGATGCATACCTCATGTCAATTGGATTGAACTGAGCCCAAGCTTCTCTTTGAAACAACAGCCCATCTTTTTGACATTGATATTCTTCCAAGGGTCCTATATGTCTACAAGTCATGTAACACCATTTATCCTGAAGTATTAAAGTTGGGAACCCCCTCAAAGGGCAATGGAGAGCATATGTGGTGGGCATAAAGAGAGGCAGCTCGGTGGTGCAGTGGGCAGTGTTGGACTTGAAACAAGGAAGACCGGAGTTCCTGAGTTCAAATCTAGCCTTGGACACTTGTCAGCTGGGTGACCTTGGGCAAGTCACATAACTTCCATCTTCCTCAGTTTCCTTATCTTTGAAATGGGTATCATATTGGCACACACAGGGCTGTTATGAGGATCGAATGAAATAACTTATGTGAAGCACTCTGTATACTCTAATGCATTCTGTAAATGCTAGCTATTGTTATTAAGTAGATTGCAACATATATTCCACCAAGAGAAGTAATGTTAATGAAGAGATGTCAAAGACGGGAATGCAGCCTGAACCAGATTAAAATGTAATTGGGAAATATTTGACGAAGTAAATAAAAAATATGGTAAAACATAGATAACGAGAATATGTGGTTTTCTATGTCCACATGTGGCCAGTAGGCTTTAGCGGTTTAGTGATGCCTGTTTTCTATAGGAGTATGACACCAGTGAAAAGAAATGTCACCAATCAGTGTATCGGTCAACAGGCATTTATTACATGTCTACTGTGTGACAGTCACTAGAGAAACTCTCATGAAAACAAAGTGATGTTTGTCCCGGTGAGGCTTGTTTCCTTTCCGAGAGGGATATAACTAGAAAAGGGGGTAAGCCACTCAGAACGGCCCCATGGACACAGTGCTGGAGCCGGACTCTGAGGATCTGAGTCCTCCCTCTTTCACTTCATTCTTGTGTTAACACGTCTTTTTTGGACCTCAGTTTCTTCATCCATAAAATGAGGGGATTGGACTTATCAGGTACTAAGACCCCTTCCAGATCTAAGATAGTCCTATGTGGGGAGAGTGAGGCATAATTGATGGATAGAGCATATGTGCCAAAACTATCCATGAAAATGTCCAAAGGAATTAATCAACACTTCTATAGCTTTTTAATGTTTGCAGAGGGCTTTATATTAGTTAGTTATCTGCACTGTTCAAGTACAAGGTATCACTACTATTCTTGTTTTTTGTTTGTTTGTTTGTTTTTGAAGCAATTGGGGTTAAGTGACTTGCCCAGAGTCACACAGCTAGGAAGTATTTTGTGTCTGAGGCCAGATTTGAACTCAGGTCCTCCTGACTTCAGGGCCGGTGCTCTATCCACTGCTCCACCTAGCTGCCCCATCATTAGTGTTCTTAAGGGGCTTAGAGACTGGCCATCAATGCCTCCTATAGTCCCACCTCCACTGGAGCAGATGGAGAATTGGACTTAAAGTCTGGGAGAACTGAGTTCAAATTCAGCCCAGATACCTCCTGTGTGTCCCTGATCAGGTCACCTAACCTCTGTTTGTCTCAATTTCCTCATCTGTAAAATGGGGGTTATAATAGCAGGGTTTTTATAAAAATTGAATGAAAACTATTTTGTAAAGCACTTTGTAAACCTTAAAGAGCTATCTAAATGCTAGCTATTATTATTATTAAGTCACCTGGACATTCTCCCGAATCTTAGAACAATGGTTTTGGTTAGTATTAATTGGAGATGAGGCCAAATGATTCCATTCACATCCTGCCCACAAAGAGACTAGGCCGCAGAACTTGTTAAATAGCAAATTGCTTTAAAATTAGTTTGAACTAAATGGATTGCAATCTTATTGTGCCTTGGGTGCCAAGTGATAGCAGTGATTCGGAATATTAGCCCATCCATTGACCAGAGCTCCCGCACAGGGAGCCTATCTCCCAGATATAATCTGAAATAGCTTCTTCTGAAAGCAGCGCAGATCTGAGCCAAGGAAGGGACGCTGGGGGCTCGAAATGAAGTTAGGTGCTTCTAGAAATGTCCTGACCATTTCTTCCCTCCATGGGGGGTGGGGGTGGCTGGCTGTGCTCAAATGGGCTGGAGCCGCCCACGCCTGTACCATCGATCTAAGACCAATCTCCAGTACGTGCCTGGGCTTTGTGGATGCTCAGCAAGTTTTCCTGGGACTTCTGGGGGCAGTATTTCCTTAAGTGACTCATTTGTAAACTCTCTGTTAGGTTGGGGCAGGCCTGGAAATGACAAGATACGGTGGCAGAGAAATGGAAAGGAGGCGAAATTCCTGCCAAGTCCCAAGGTGCTCCATCACAAACAGCCTTTCTGGGCAACCCAATGGAACAAGGCAATTTCAGTTCTCCCAGTTCCCGGTCTTCTCCCTGACCCCTGGCCCCTTCTGTTCGGCATTCTGTAAGGAACACCACCTGTTCCCCTCAACCCACCAATCAGGAATTATTGTGATGACTATTATTAGAGGGATTGAAGGAGAATAACAATTCCTTCATTTTACAGTTGGGGAGACTAAGTCCCAGAGAGATTGAGACTTGCTTGAGATCACATTGGTGGGACAGACAAAAAAAAATGCTGGATGTGAGGCCAGAGGACCTGGATTCTAGTCTTGCCTCTGACACCACCCGTGTAAACTTGGGCCCCGAACCTCCCTTCTTGTTTGGTAATTTTTCAGTTGTGTCCAACTTTCCATGACCCCATTTGGGGCTTTTTTGGGCAGATACTAGAGTGGTTTGCCATTTCCTTCTCCAGCTCATTCTACAGATGAGGAAACTGAGGCAAACAGGGGGAAGTGACTTGCCCAGGGTCACACAGCTAGTGAATGTCTAAGGTTGCATTTGAACTCAGGTCTTCCTGACTCCAGGCCCATGGCACCGCCTAGCTGCCCCCAAGCCTTCTTAGCCTCAGTTTCCTCATTTTTTTTAAATGAAGAGGCTAGACTAGATGCCCTCTGAGATCCCTTCTACTCTAGATCTCTGGTCCTTTGAGTAGCAGAGCTGGGGTCTCTGGCTCCACACAACCTTCCTGCTGAACCTTTCTAATAAGCTCACATTGATTAAAAAGTTTTACAAAATGCTTTGAACACAACACCCCCACAAAGTAGGTCATCATTCCCATTTTACAGGTGAGTAAACTAAGGCTCAGATGAGTTAGCTGACCAGTCTAAGGCTTTGCACCTAATTAAATGTCAAAGGCCAGGCTTGAACTCAAATCTTCTGACTTCAAGATTAGTAACATTTCTGCTCCACCATGGTGCTTTTCTATACCTGCTACATGACTGGAGACATACCAGAGAACGCGAGGACTATCCCTACCTGTGGTGCAGTGGATAAGGTTCTGGACCTGGAGTCTGGAAGATCTGAGTTCAAATCCAGCCTTAACCATTTACTAGCTGTGTGACTCTGGGCAAGTCATTTAACCTCTGTTTGCCTTAATCCACTAGAGAAGAAAATGGCAAACCACTCCAGTATCCTCACCAAGAAAACCCCAACGATCACTGGCGTGCTATGGTCCATAGGGTCATGAAGAATCAGCACAACCGAATGACGACAAGAGCAGGTATGTAAGCTGGGCCTTACAGAACAGTTACAAATTGTTGGAGGTTTTTGTTTTGTTTTGTTTGTTGGGAAGGTATTCTCAGCAGGTAAATACCATGGCCCCGGGTGTTTCACTGGCTGCAAAAAAGGAGAACAGTCGGCTTGGAGCTAGAAGGTAAAAAAGCTAATATGATCATAAGTTGTGTAAAGAGAGGGGCAGTGTCTGAGGCTAAGGAAGAAGCGGTTCTGCTGTCCTCTGCCCCAGTCAGACCAGGTTGGGAGTATTCTAGTCAGTTCTGGGACACAGCTCGGGAGGGCGACTGATGAGGCGGAGAATGGCCAGAGGAGGCGACCAGTTTGGTGGATGCCTGGAGACCATGTCATACGAAAGAACTGGCTGAAGGAACTGGGGATACTGAGGCTAGGTCAGAGAAGCCTGGGAGGAACTGCTGTCTTCTAGTGTTGGAAAGACTGGCATGGGAAGGAAACTAGGTTCGGGCTGCTTGACCTCCAGGAAAGAACCAGTAGCAAAGAAACAAATGTAGGCATGATTCCAGGAAGCCCACACTCACAATTAGAGTTCATCAGTCAGTCACCTAGCATTTATTAAGCACTTACTGTATGCCAGGCATTGGGCTAAGTGTGGGGGATCCAAAGAGAAGAAAAATCCCACAAAATAATGACAAAATGCAGTCCTTCCTCTCAAGGAGCTCACAGTCTAATGAGGCAGACAACATGGACAAACAAGACCTATACAAGATATGGATACTGGACGGGGCTGGAAAGATATGGCTTGCCTACGGAGGTAGCCCATCGCCGTAAACGGGGGTCTTCAAGCAAAGGCTGGCCCAGCATAGTCACTCCATAAATGCCTGTTGGCTGATTGTTATGATGTAGAGGGAATTCGTGTTCAAGTTGGACCAGGTTCAATTCAATAAAACAGAAATTCACCAAGCTCCTGCTACGTGCTAGGTGTGGGGGATCCAAGAGACAGATATGAACCAGCTGCTGCCCTCGGCAAGCTTACAGTAGGATGAAGTTGGGAGACACATGCAAATACAGAAATAACATGCACATATTAAGATAATATACATGCACTAATATGTGTAAGTGATCTACATATATTAACATGGATATCAATACATATATTAATATGTATATTGTAAATTGCATACCTACATTAGTATGTACATTATAAACTATATACCTATATTAATATGTACATAATAAGTGTTCTACATATATTATGTATATTATAAATGATATTCATATCAATGTGTACATTATACATAATATGTCCACATTGATATGTACATTGTGAATAATATACCCATATTCATGTGTATATTATAAGTAATATGCCTCTATTGAGATAAATACATATACTATTTTTACAAAATAAACACAAAGTAATTGGGTAGTGGTAGGAGTACTGATGACGGAAGGTGTAAAAAGGAAGGGTGCCGCGTAAGGAGAAGCTAGTTTTTTCAAGAGGTGGATGGAATGAGAAGGGCGATCATTTGGGGAACTAGAGACAGTTTGTGCAAAGATGTGGAGGTGGAGGATGGAATGTTTGTACAAGGAATAGCAAGTCAACCAGTTTGGAGGGAATGTCGGTGATCTAAGCCAGGGGAGGGGCTGAAGGGGGGTGGAGGGGATGGCGTGAGGAGAGGGGGAGGGAGGGAAATGTGAAATCATCCCAGAAAGGGCATCATTGGGGGATTTAAATGCCAAATCAAGAAGCAAGTGTCCCCTCAGAGGTCTCTTTCCACTCCAAGATGCAGAGACTCTGAAGGTAGTGTCCATTGGCAACTGACCAAGTCAACAACCTTCAGCTTTCCAGTAAAATATACGTGGTGGTAGGAAGGTGGCCTGTGTGGGGAGGGGGGGAGGGAGGAAGAGCCACGTGGATGGAATTTTAGGACGAACAGAACAGTGGTCAAACATTCAAAGAATTTCGAACCTTTTAAAAACTCATTGATTTCTGTCCTGAGTGACCACCCCTGGGCTCTGGGTTATGTCTCCCCAAGTAGGCTCCAGGCTCTTTTTTAGATGATAAAGCTCCCTTATCTTCATCCCATAATCAGCCCAAGGTTGTGCCCCTGGGATTTCATCTCCCTGAAAAAAGGCTGAGCTTCCAGGGAAGAAACAAATTTGAATAAATTCAATTGGCAGAGTAACGATGACATGAGTGAAGATGGCAATAAAAATTAAATGAATTTTTAGATAAAAAGGCATAAAAACCATGTTTAAAGTTATAAATAAGGAGCCCTGCAACTTGGGCTTTATTGTTTTTTTGGGGGTTTCCAGTGTGAATAAATTAGTGGACATAAAATGGGATAATAGCTAAAAATTGATAATAAGGTAAATTTAGATTTAGAGCAGGAGCTGATCCAGGTCATGAATTTCAGCCCAGAAAAGGAGGAAGAAATAAAGTGAGAGAAAGAGGTTTTTAACTCTTGGAGCTGAGGGACCCTCTCCCTGGTATGTGTTCCCAGCCCATATGTTCTAAAGATCCTAGATGTTCCTATCTAGGAGGGACTTCAGAGAACATTTGGTCCACTGCTCCCATTCCATAGGTGAAGAAACTGAGATCCAGAGGAGGGTCAAGTATTTTGCCTCAATCCATGGAGTCCCAAGTCCCCTCTCTCCAAATCTCCATAGAATCACAGATCCAGAGGTAGAAGGGACCTCAGAGGCTAGCTAGCTTGCATACTTCCCCCTCCTCTACTTATTTTACAAATGAGGAAACCGAGGCCCACAGAGGTTAAGTGACTTGCTAATGGTCACACACACACAGGCACTTGGGACTTACTACCAAATAGCAATGGCAGCATTTGAACCCAGATCCTCTGACTTTAGAACCAATTCTCTTTTCCACTGTACCATACTACCCAATACCACTCTTTGCTGGATCTAGAGACCAGCCCCTTATTTTAATGGGGGAGAAATGAGGTTTCAGAAAAGGGAAATCACACAGCTAGTCCATGGTAGGGACAGGATTGAGAATTCTGCTTTCTTAGTTTCCATTTCAGACCTATTTCCACTGTAAGAACATTTTGGATCTCAAAATGTACCCATCCCCTTTTCTCAGAGAATCATACCTTCCATTCACGAGAAGAAGCAGATTTGGGAGTGAGGAGGGACACACTGAGAAAGTGGACAGGGTTAAGCAGGAGCCTTTCACCTGTGGTGAGAAGGCCACCTTCCCTAAGGTTCTGACAGACCCTGTTTTTTGTGACAACAATCTGAAAGTCAGAGCTTAGAGTTGGGAAGGGACCTTTGAGACTACTGAATCCAGCCTTCTGACTTTACAGATGAGGAGACTGAGGCCCAGAGAGATGCAGTGAAGATCACATGGGCTTTGAATAGCCCTGTTGGGATTCAAACCCAGGTCATCTGTCTCCAAATGCAGCTTTCTTCCCACTGTGTTACGTGGCTTCCCCACAAGTAATTACCAGTAGAACATACCTTATCCTCCCCTAACCTACCTTACACCACCCTACAATACCCTACACTATCCTCCCCTCCCCTCCCCTCTCCTCTCTTTCCCTTCTCTCTCCTCTCCTCTTCTCTCCTCCTTCCTTTTCTTCTCCCTCCTGTTGTTCCTTGAAGGCCACAGCTGCCAGGATTGTGAACAGAGCTATGAATTCCCTGTAGATATCACTGCAATTCTCACTCCAGAGTTGGGATCTGGTTTGGGGGACGGGGGCAGCTAGGGTTGCGGGGAGGAAAGGCAGGATCCAGCTCACTGTATCATACACAGCGAGCAAGGAGCCTGGGAAATGGATTCTCTCTTCAAACCTGACAAGGTTTCACACGTTGCTCCTTTTATTGGAGGGGGTAGGAAAAAAAAAAACATCACCCTGCCGGAACCCATGTCTGTGGCTATGTTAATGCTGGACTGGGCTCCTTGCCAGGACATTAAGTGAAATCGAATTCTTGAAACCCGCTTTAATCAGCAGATTTTTAAGGTTAGAATTACTCTCTCCTCTAGAAGCCTTGCCAAGGTTAATTCGGTCCTGAGCATGCAGAATTAATGGACTGGACAGAGGGAAACAGCTTTTCCCCCTAATTTTTCCCACCTCTTTCTCCAGTCTACAAAGATCTCTCAAAAAGGAGATGGTACAGCAGGGCAGAGACCTTCTGGGAAGGGAGAGACAACCCACCAGCCACAGATGATAGCTGAGGGGAGAGGCATGGCTGGTGATGATGCAGAAACATAGAATTCTGCTCAATGCAGACAGAATGAAACCTTGTCCCTCTCCTGGGAAAAGGCCATGTGGAATCTGGTCAATCATCCCTCTGGATCTTCTGAGTCAAAGCCATTAGCTGAGGCCTGTTCCCCTAATGCCCCTCCCCTGAAAAAAAAAAACAACTTAAAGTTCTAAAGGAGGTCAGACTGAACCAGAGAAGTCTCTCAGGGTAGTTTGAGGGCCCTCCAACTCACCTCCTGACAGAAATGCAACTAGGGTGGGGCAATAAGCACTTTCCCTCAGGGTGCCAAATTTAAAGGGTGCCTCTTGTCCTTCATTAAAGTAGAAGCAACAGGATTTACTACACATTTAGCAGAAATTATTAGTTAAAGCAGGAAGTTACCAAATAGTGGCCCTGGACTGGAGGCCTATTGCTGAACTGGATTAATTTGAATAGAATTCGACTTCCTAGCTGCTTTTAAGGCTCATCTCAGGGGTCACTCCTTCTTCCCAGGTAAGTTTCTCCCCCTGCCACACCAAGTTCAAGCATTCCCCTCAACCACAGACTGATGTGTGCCTTTTGTCACAGTCCAGGTTTGTGATGCTTGTCCTGGGGGTACAATTCCTGGTTTTAGCTCCCCCTCCTCAGGCTGGGTCCCAGCTGGTCCTGGTCCTTGGTGTTGAGTGAATTTTCTCCAAGGACTAGTTGTGGGACATACAACAGATTTTATCAGGGATGACCAGAAAACTGCTTTCCACATCAAGACTTTCCATTCAGTTCCACAAACATTATTAATTAATTACCTACTACGTGCAAGGAATCGTGCTTGGCGGGTTTTCGGTTTTGTTTTTACTGTTCCTGTGATTTCATTGATCTAGAGAACTCTTAGCAAGGAAATTCCCTGCACCGATGTGTGTGTGTGGGCAACTCTTATGCCATTTGTAGTCTCAGAGATTGCCTGGGGGCGCTCAGAGGTCAAATGACTGGGCCAGGGTCACACAGCCAGTATCTGTCAGAGACAAGACTTGAACACAGGTCTTCCTGACGCTAGGATCAGATTTCTACTCATTACACCAAGATGCCTCTCAGGATACAAAGACAAAAACAAAACTCCTTACCCTCAGAGAGCTTGCATTCTCCTGGGGGTGATGATAGTGGTGGAATTAACATATATGCAGTTAACTAAATACAAAAGACTTTCAGGACAGAGAAGACTCTGGTAATGTGGGCATCAGAAAAGAGTCTCTGGGGAGAAGGGAGAGCACCTGGGCTGAACCTTGAAATAAGCAAGGGATTCTGGCAATATTAAATCAGCATTTTGTATTTATAAAGTCCCTACAGTATACCAGGATCCCCCATAGGCACTGGGGTTACTGAAGCAAAAACAAAATAATCCTTCCCCTTAAGGGGGTTAATGGGGGAAGCAACACATACTCAAATCAACAAGTATTTATTAAGCACCTACTGTGTGCTAGCACTGAGGACCGAAATAAAGGCAAAAGGCAGTTCCCACCCTCAAGGAGCTTACAGTCTAATGGTGGAGACAACATGCAAACAACTGTGTACAAACAAGATACATACATATACATACACCTACACACACAGGGTGGCTAGCGGACACCATAGTGCATAGAGTGCTAGACCTGGAGTCAGGAAGGCTCATCTTCCTGAGTTGAAATCCAGCCTCAGATACTTACTAGCTGTGTGACCCTGGACAAGTCATTTAACTTCTGTTTGCCTCAGTTTCCTCATCTGTAAAATGCGCTGGAGAAGGAAATGGCCAACCACCCCAGCGCCTTTGCCAAGAAGACCCCATGGACAGTATGGTCCATAGGGTCACAAAGACTCAGACACAACTAAATGGCTAAACAACACTGAAATAGAAAATATGTGCTAGGTTTAAAAATAAAAGTAATTACTGGGCGGGTAGAACACTAATAACTGGGGGAACCAGATAAAAATCTCTCGTAAGGAGAGCATTTGAACTGAATCTAGGAAAGAACAAGGGACTCTAAGAAGCCAAGATGAGGAAGGGGTGAGTTCCTGGCATGGGGAAGAGCGTGCAAAGGTATATGGGAGACAGTAGGTCCCGTTCAGGGAACAATTAGCAGTCCAGCTTAGCTGGAATGTCAAGAGTCTTGTGAAGTTGGTGGCAGCCAGGCTATGGAATGTATTCCACACCAAGCTGAGGAGAGTGGATTTTATCCATTTGTCCAGAAAAAAAAAAGGTGATGAGGGCTTGAATTAGGGCAATGGGCATAGGAATGGAGAGGAGGGGGTGGATAGGAGGAATGCTGTGGAGGGGCACTCCCCAAGACATGACAGATCACTGGATATGGGCGAAGGGGCATGAGAGAGGAGTCAAAAATGGCGCGAGCACCAGATTGGAGATATGGGAAGGAAAGGACGGTTCTCATTCAGGCACCAGTTGGACTAGAGGGCCTCTGGGGGCCTTTCTAACTCTGCAATTCTGTCATTCTGGAGTTCAAACCCTGGCTGTGCTATTTACTAACTGTTCAACCTCAGGCAGGTCACTAAACCTGTCTAGGGCACAGGAACCTCAGTTATAAAATAAGGGGGATGAATCACTGGGCTTTATTCTAACTCTAAAGCCGTGATCATTCCAACAGTCTGTGCAGAGGTAGGAAAATTCTGAGGTCAACAACCAGGAAGGCCAAGGACCAATTCATGTCATGTGATGATTGCCCAAAAGGACTGGGTATGTTCAGCCTAAAGAAAAGATGACTTGGGGTAGGGGAGGGCTTGATCACTGTATATTCTAAGATCTTGACCTCCTCAGATCACACTTATTACACTACCAAAGGCAGTCTGAAGTCTTCAGACACAGCTCAGAATAACTCATCCCCAAATAAGCTGTGTCATCTACTCTCTCTCCCAACCTCTCTTCTCCTGCCAAATCTCAAATTCCAGGCTGTACTTCTCATTTTGTCCTTGGAAGGCATTGGGTTCTTGACAAAGGATAAGACCACCACACAGTCAAATCCTGCTAGATCTCAGACAGTTCCCTTGGGAGTTGAGCCAGAATTTCTTCTTCTTCCTCTCCCACCTCCTCCTCCTCTTCTTCCTCTTCTCCTCCTCCATCTTGTCCTTTTCTTTCTCTTACCTTTCTTTCTCTTCCTCCTCTCCTTTCATTTCTCCTCTTCTTCCTCTTCCTCCTTCTTCATCTCCTCCCCTTCTTCATCTTCTTCCTCTTCCTTTCCCTCTTCTTTCTCTTCTTCCTCCTCCTCCACTCTTCCTCTTCTTTCTTTTCCCCCTCTTCCTCCTTCACCTCCTCTATCTTCTTCTCTCCTCCTTTCTCTTCCTTTCCCTCTTTCTCATTTTCATCTTCCTTCTCCTCTTCTTCCTCCCCCTTCTCCTCCTTTTCTTCTTCCTCCTCCTTCTCTTCCTCTCAGCCTGAGAGTGTTTTCCCTAAGTGGCTGCCTTATCCAGATGGGGACCAGCTGGCCATTATGAGAGGCCACTTCTCCTAAAGAGGTAATAGTCCCTATGCTGGTGGAGTGCAAGCTCCCAATACTGAGTTGTTCTTTTAAATAAGAGGGGGAAAAACTATTCGTTTCTCTCCCTTTCTTAGAGTTATTGTGGCTTATTTTAAAATAATCAGATGCACTAGAAGGGCTCTAAGAGCTCTTCCTGAATATAAATGAAAAGGAAAAGAATTGAAAACTCCAGGGAGGACCGTGAGAGCTTTGAAACCCTCCTTCCCCACTGAATTACCGCAGGCAGCTTTTTTTCCTTAAACAAAATCCTCCTGGATTTGGTTGAGATTTTTCCACACCAAATTCCCAGCTCTGCTCCTCAGCACCTAAATCAATCTTTACAGAACAAATCACATCTAACCCAGGGGCTTGGCAAAGTTAAAAACCTTTAGGGCCAATTTTCTTGGCACCAGGCTTGGGCTCACATACACAGCGTCCCTCCCCAGATGCTGGAGGGGATGGGGAAAGGGCTGGAGGAGGGGACTTTTTTGCTGGGAAGGCTGGGGTTTCTGGGGTCTATGGTAGGAGAAGGAGAAGGTAGACAGGCTGCATAGCTCCCAGTTTGGAGGGTTCTTTCCTCCCTCCCTCCATCTCTCAGGCAATCTCTTCTCTGCTAACATATTCTCCTCAGCCTGACAGCCAATTTCTCAGTCCCCTCTCTTCTCCTGGGCAGAGGGAGAAAAGGCCAAGTGAATTAACCTCATGACCAGAGGGCCCACTGAAGTTCTCCCAGCCCCAAGGGATGCTGGGAGTTTGCGTCAGAGGCTTCTGCCAAACAGTCTGCCCAAACCAATTGGCTCTAACTGGATGCTGGCAGGCTGAACTCATGAGATAAGAAGGGTCATCTTTATGCCTCATGTTTGCATCACCCTGGGAGGAGAATTCCCCTGGAAACTGGGTTCCAGGTGAGTCAATCAGGAGACATGGACGTCAAAAAACTGAATGAACAGACAGCTCACAGGGTACAGGGATAAGGACAGGATGGTTATGCTGTATTCAGGCCTGCAGAATCACATCTGGGAAGGACATCATAAGCTAAGGCTGTGTAGTCCAGTGGGAAAGAGCCCTGGATTTAAAGGGACAGGTAACCCCAGCTCAGGCATGCATTAGCAAGGGAGGTTGAAGTAAGAGGCCCTTCCAGCTCGAAAGTCATGATCATTCTTTGAGCCTATGCAGAGAAAAGAAAATTCTGAAGCCAAAAAACAGAAAGGGGATGGGTCTCAAATTCATACCATGAACCTGGGAGTCATTTGAAGAAACTGGAAATATCTAGTGTATAGAAGGAAGGTTTGGGGAGAATCTCATCACTATCTTCAGGTCTTTGAAGGGCTGTCCTATAGAAGAGGCAGAGGAATCAGACTTGGTCCCCTTGGCCTCAGAGGACAGAATTAGAAAAAAACAGGTAAAAACTGTTGTTGTTCAGTTGTTTTCAGTTGTGTCTGACTCTTTGTGACCCCGTTTGGGGTTCTCTTGGCAAAGATACTGGAGTGGTTTCCCATTTCTTTCTCTGGCTCATTTTACAGATGAGGAAACTGAGACAAACAGTGAAGTGACTTGCCCAGGGTCACACAATTAGTAAGTGTCTGAGGCCAGATTTTTAACTCAGTCAGGTCTTTCTGACTCCTGGTCCAGCATTATCCACTGAACCAGGAAGGCTAAGCCCTGAAACCATTAGGAAAGGTCTTGTACAGGAGCAGACCCCTGAGCTGAGCCCTAAATGGAGACAGGAATCCCAAGAGGTGGAGGTTAGAAAGGCATTCAAGGCATGAGAGACAGCCTTTGCAAAGACAAGTAGGTGGGAGATGATATACTGTGTGTGGGAAACAGGAAGCAGGATAGCCTGGGTAGAAAGGGGTATAGGAGTGGGAGGAGGAAGGTGTGGTTGAAATACGTCTAGAAAAGGCACCTGGAGCCAGCCCGTAAAGGGCTTTCCTGGTCCTCCTCTTTCTTGACTTGTCCTCAGTCTTGGTTCCCACTGATCACCCTTTCTCTTAGGTATTCTCTCCTCACTTAGCTTCGTGACACTCTCTGTCCTGGTTCTCCTCCTGCCTGTCTGTCTGCTCCCTCTCCTCTCTCTTTTACCATATCATCATCTGTCTCCTCTCCATCAGGCGTGGGTATCCCTCCCCAATCTGTTCTCCTCCTTCAAACCTTCGATGGCTCCATGTTGCTTTAGGATCAAATACAGACTGTTCGTCCTGTCCTTCAAAGCTCTCCACAATCCTTTCCAGGCTTACTTCACATTACTCCCCTTTTCTTCACTAGCTCTACTTGCTAAATTAGCTGTTCCCTGAACCTGATATGCCATTTTCTACCTCTTGGCATTTGCCTGGAACGCTCTCTTGCCTTACTATTGATTCTCTGGCTCCCTCCAAAGCTCCATTTAACTGCTGCTTCCTATAGAAAGTCCTTCCTCATCCTCTTATTTGTTAAGGCTTCCTCTCTCCTGAACTGATTTTTTTATTTATCTATGCATATGTTATTTTCCCTCAGTAGAATGGAAGCTTCTAGAGGGCAGGCCTTGCTTATCTTGGTCAGCGCCTAGCACACTGAACTGAACTGAGTCCACAGTGATGAGGCTGACCATCTACTGAACTGAAATGCTAAAGAATCCTCCTTAGTGGGGCAGCTAGGTGGCGCAGTGCACTGGCCCTGAAGTCAGGAGGACCTGAGTTCAAATCCGGCCTCAGACCAAACATTTGATACTTACTAGCTGTGTGACCCTGGGCAAGTCACTTAACCCCAATTGCCTAAAAAAAGCAAAAAAAAAAAAAAGAATCCTCCTTAGTATCTGAGACATGCTGGATGAGCAGGAGATGTTGACAGAAGTTTACCGATCTATGGACAAGGTATAGTCTTAAGAATACCCAGGCCCAACAGTGGAGGAAAGAGGAGTTTCTTTTTTAACCTACCCAAGCTAATTCCTTGGGCTGCCAGGATTCAATGGACAGGATCCAGATCTTTCCTAGAGTCATTTCTAATCTGGGACTGGCACTCTTTGTAGCTCAGAACTGGCCAACAAATGCCAAGGAGGAAAGATCAGGGCTGAAACGAACTCAGGAAATAGTCTGAACACTATGGAGAGGCAGCTGAAGTCAGCTTTCCTGAGCATTGTCTCCACAAGGGAACAGAAGGATTGATTTGTAGCTGGCAAACAGACCAGTCTGACCAGCTATCTAAATCTGGTCCACTGGTGTATGCTCTGGTGTTACTGGCAAATTGCATGTGTCTCCTATGAAGAGAAGAGCCAGGATGAGGCTTGCTCTCTCTGGCTGAGCAAGCCATCTCAACTCCGTTCAATCACCCTTTTACTGAAGGCTGACTAAACACAGAGACCCTACGCTAGGGACCAGGCACACAAAGGGGAACAAGACACAAGGCCTGCCATCAAGAAAGTTACATTACAAGTAGGGAAAACGAGAGGAGCAAAACAGGAGAGCATCCCTGCCGTCAGGATGCTTACTTTCTACTGGGAGAAAAAGCCCAGCATCCTTAAAATGGAGAGGTAATAACAACACCTCCCTCACAGAGTGGGGAGCAGGGATGGATAAGCCGAGTCTTCTTGAGTTCAAAGGTCTGTCCTCATGAGACATTCTTCCATATGCCCTCAACTCCCCTTGCTCTATACCCTTGTATAGACTGAAATTCACCTGGGGAAGAGCCTTCCAGAGATGATGTGCTATAAGGAGACATGCCCATGCTCTGTTTGGCTCATCTGACAATCTACCTGATGACCTCACATGCTCACACTGGTCTCTAGTGAGTGTCCTGTGAGTGGGGGATTTTCAGACAAGAATCATTGTATCATAGGTTTGGAGCTACAAGAGGTCTTTGAGGTCATCTGGTCTGACCCTCTTGTTTTACAGGAAGAGGGATTTGAGGCCCAAAGGTTTGTTAAATGATTGACCAAGGCCACACAGATAGAAATAAGTGGCACTGCCAGGATTTGAACTCAGGTCCTTTGAATGGATGCAAACCTGGCACTCTTCACTGCCCCATGCCTGCTTCTAAGCTAAAAAGAAATGGAGGGGCAGAGAGCCACCTGTACCTCCCTTTCTTCTGAACCCAGCACTTCATTACATACTGTTTTCTATCATCCCCAAACTTTCAAATCGGCCAAGTTCTCCAAGAAACCCATCATAATAGTTTCCATTTGTGTAGCATGTTAAGGGTGCAAAGAGCTTTATAAATATTGTCTCCTTTGAGCTTCTCAAAAACCTGGGAGGTAGAAACTGTTATTATCCCCATTTTACAGATGAAGATACTGAGGCAGGAAGAGGTCAAGTGACTTGCCCAGGATTACACATCTAGTAAATATCAGAGGCCAGATTTGAACTCAGGTCTTCCAGACTCCAGGTCTAACACTCTCTCTTTCTGTCTCTCTGTCTCTTTCTTTCTCCACTTTGCCACCTAACTGGACACCACAAAGCATTTTGCTTTGCATCTTTTAAGTACATTTATCACGTATTATTATTGTGTGTTACAGTTATCTGTGCCACTGTTTTAGCCCTCCCTAAAATGTAAGCTCCCTAGGGCAGGACCCATATCTGAGCAGCTTCCTCCCGTTTCAACTGCCTTTTGTTACTTATAATAACAAAAATAAGAGCTCACTTTTATTTCAAGTTTACAAAGCACTTTAACTCAAGTTCTCACTTGATCCTTACAATTACTTAGTGACGAAGGTGTTGCTATTATCTCCATTTTAAAGGTAAAGATGTTGTTTTTCTCCCAGTAAAAAGTAAGCATCTTGAGGGCGGGGGTACTTTCCTGTTTTGTCCTTAGATCCCAAGGGTCATAGCCCATGCCTGGCACATGGTAAGTTCTTTGAACTGAAATAATGTGACTTGAAGGGAATCATGAACAAAAAGGTTGAAATACGTTATATTTAGATTTCTTGGGGATATAAGAAGACAGGAAAATAGCCTCTTCCTTGGGGATTGATGACCAACCATTCTCCATTGTGGTGAGAGAGCATTCCTGTGGCCTATATTAATCAATTAATTAAACACTGATTTAATGAGAGTCAGCCTGGCATAGTGGATAGAGAGTAAATCTCAAAGCCAGGAAGGCCTGGATTCTAATCCTACCTCTGCTGCAAACGGGCTATGTGACCTTGGGCAACTCACTTAACCTCTCTGTGCTATGGGACAGAAGAGTCAACCATGACACCCAACATAAGACCTATATATATCCCACAATACTTCCAAACCAGAATAAAACATAAATGGAAAATATTTAACAAAATAAATAAAAACACAACAGAACAAAGATAATATTACCATGTAGTTTTCTAAGTCAATATGTCACCCAAAGGATCCTTATTAGAATTTAGTGACCCCTATTTCTATTAGAGTTGATCACCATTGCTCTAGCCAGGGGTGGGGAACCTGTGGCCTTGAGGCCACATGTGTCTTCCAGGCTCTAGGTTCTCCACTTCTGCTTCAGGCAGTTCTCTAAGACCATAAGTTGTGCTGCCTTGAACTGGTGGAGGGACTTTCCTCTTCTGGGAGTTCCCTGTACCAGTAAAATCATAACTCAAGTTCCTTTGACTGTCCTTATTCTATGCAGTACAGAACATCTGGAGTGCTGGTTCCTGGGGGAGATAGAAATTTTGTGTTCACTTCAATTTGACAAACCCATCTAGGTGCCCATTATATACTTCAAATTTCCTGCCCTTGTAGAGCTTACAGTCTAGTAAGAGAATAAACAATTCAGAGAGCTATGCCATAACACTATGTGATAGGTGTATCAAAGAGGTCCAAAAGACCAGAATCACTGGCATCCAATCTGTAGAGAAGTCTGCCTCAGAGACAGAGAGAGACTTGCTGAGAGGCAGCTCCCACCCTTTACCAAATCCCTTTCTAAGATAGTCTGTGGAGCCATTTCTGACACCAGCAGCCAACAGCCTCCTCCGGAAAGGCTTCCAGGTTACTGGGCAGGGGAGGGAGCTCTGCTACTTCCCCAAGATGAGGGAGGTCCAGCTGCCTCTGGAGCATCCCACCCTGGATCAGGAGACACTTCCCAAGAAGCTGCCGGACTTGGAGTCACGAAGGTGTGTGCTGAAACCTGGCCTCCCACACTTTTTTTCCCCTTAAATCTGAACTTAACCAACATTAGTGAAAACAGGCAGTTCCATTAACACAGTAGGAAAAAAAGATCGTACACAAAACTGCAACTGTACAATTCACTTTCCTTTTAAACTACAGAACAAATTCTTTCACAGCTAACCTGCTTGCCTGTGACTTCTAACCTGGCACCTAACAGCTGTATGCTAGTTGGATTGAGGGTGAGTCACTTAATTTCTTTGTGCCTCAGTTTCTCTACTTGTAAAATGGAGGTGATAAGACCTGGCCCCACTAGGTGGTTGGGAGGCCCAAGCAAGACAGCAGAGTTAAAATATTTTTCAAACCTAAAGTGCTCCTGTAAAATCCAACAATTAATATTCTTAATGACATTCACTAAAATATGAGCTTTCTGGGAGGAAGAATTCTTTCTTTTTTCTTTTCTTTCTTTTTTTTCTTTTTAGTGCATGTATCTCCATAGTAGGTCCTTAATAAATGCTTATTGATGGATTGACCCTGAAATGGAAAAGCCTACTACGAGGCCACTAGGAAAGTAAGAGGCCCCATATAGGAAACCTTGTGCCTCAGTTGTATATTTCTTTGTAGCCACTGATCCTACATACATTATCCCACTACACAGTGAGTTATTCCCCTGCAATTACCTCTTCATTTCCTCCATCTCTATTTTTCTTTAAGTCCTAACTAAAAGTCAATCTCCTGTAGGAAGCCTTCCCCAATTCTTCTTAATTCTAGTGTCTTCCTCTGTTAATTATTTCCTATTTATCCTATATAAAGCCTGCTTTGTATATATGTTTGCATGTTGTCTCCCCCATTAAATTTGTAAGCCCCTTGAGGGGAAGGACTGTCTTTTGCCTCTTTTTGTAGCCTCCACACTTAGCAGAGTGCCTGGCACACAGTAGGTGCTTAATACATCTTTACTGATGGATTGCTTGATTGAGCATCTCTGCTGACTTCCACCAGCCCGTAGTGGTTCCTCCTACAGCCACACCCTCCCCATGCACAGCCCTTTTGAGGGAGGGGGTCTGCACCTCCAACTTTCTTCCTGGGGATAAGCAAGCCACAGACCCCTAAAATTAACTGCCTTATCTGGGCCCAACCTGGCTCCATTCTTAACCTCGGCCTCACTTTTTATATACTCTGCCATAAGAACAAGGGCACCGAGAAGATGGAATGCAGTATTTTAACGTGGGTAATGACGTGCAGGCTGCATGTGGTACAAATTTCCTGGGTGTATAAAATAGGAAAGAAACAGGCTTTCTGTCGCCTGCAACTATTCTGCAGGTTTTAAAATATGAGCCGTCGGAATCCAATATGCCGCTAACCTGCGTGGGGGCCACAACTGAATCTTGCAGGCAGGATTGGGAGGCTGGGTGGTTTAGAGCCCTCGGGCACCTGTGGATAATTCAATCCAACCTGTCTCCAGTTTGGCATCTGGGATGCTTACAAGGAGAGTGGGAGTGCCGCTCTCTCCTCCCGCCCCCAAGCCCCTCGGGCTTCCCAGCCCCTACAAAGTAGAAAAAGCCAGGCACTGCTCAACCTCCACTGTGGCTGCTAATAATAATGTGACCAGCTCACACGGACACATCGCCAGGTGCTTTCTCAATCCATGAGACAGTGATGCAAGGGAACTCGACAGGTATTAGCCCCATTTTACATTTGGGGAAACTGATGCTAGAGAGATCAATGTATAAGAATGATAATAATAAATCTATATGAATATTGAGGAAAATATATAGCTTGATAGAATAAGCATTGCCTCTGCAGTCAGAGGACCTGAGTTCAAATCCTACTTCTGTTACTTACTACCTATGTGATTCAGGGTAAGTCCCTTCACCCTTCTGAGACTCAGTTTCCTCATTGGCAAATGAGAGGGCTAGATTAATTAAATAATTAACTTAATTGAGTTCCTAAGGTCCCTTCCAACTCTAGATCTAAGATCCTGTGCTCACCATGGTTCCCTCTATTATCCTATGAGGCTACATACATGTAATATATATTACAATAAATCCAGACAAATATATATTAAATAAATTCATAAAAACAAAATCACATCAATATCAAGGATCTGTGATTGTGAATGGCGTGGGAGCTCCAACTATCAAAGCAGATACTTGTTAAATAAGTAGGCTCAGAGGCCTTATGGTGACTTGCCCAAGGTCACATAGATAGTAAGTATCAGAGACAGGATTCGAACCCCCAACCAGCATCCCCACCAAATCATGTTATGTATATATACAAATATACACACATATGAGTGTGAGAACATGGTCTATGTAGGAGTGTCTTTACCTGGGGTCCATGCACTTGTATTAAAAATATTTTGATAATTATATTTCTGTACAATTGGTTTCCTTTGCAATTCTATGTATTTCATTTTTGTGCATTTGTCAATCTCATTCTCAGAAAGAGTCCATGGGACAACTTAGTGGCTGTGCGACCCTGGACAAAGTGTTTACCCTCTCAGTGCTCTCTGAGAACTCTCTGTGCTTAGGAAACTGTGACTAAAAGGCTCAATGATAGGAGTTCCTCACTGAGAGCTCCCTATATTACTCTATGGATGAAATTACAAGTCTGGTTACATTTAGAAAATAGTAAAAAAATAGATAGATAGGTAGATAGATAGATAGATAGATGGATGGATGGATTCATAGATAGATAGATAGATGATAGATAGACAGATAGGCAGAATGATCAATGTGTCCCACTGAAGTCTTCATTGAGGTGCAACAAAGTCCATGTCATTTAAAGCACAAGTAATTCTGGTAGGTCCAACCAAGTTTGGAAGGCTTCAAGTATTGGCTCAGCCACTGGGCCTGGCTGTATGTCTTTGGTCGAGGACCAGCCAGGCTAAATTTGGAGCTGCTCATCACCAGGGTGGCTGTAACTCATGAAGACTGGCTAGTGAGGAGCAGAGAGGTGCTGTAACCGGTGATGGTAGAAGGAATACTCACACCGACGAAATCATAGATCTTTAAAGCATGGCATAATAGATCTGTGAGCTCATCGGTATGGGTGCACCCTCCATTGGTGCAGATCACAATCCGTTCATGCCCTCTCCTCTCAGGTGATTCTTGTCCGTGTCTTTTCAGAAATGCTCCAAAGATGATCCACCCAACTTGAAGGAGACCTTCAGTCTCTTCATGCTTTGTGCATATGCCGGTGAAGCACTTGGGCTGTTACTCCTGAGTTTCACTACCTGACCAATCCAACTCCTTTTCCTGTCCTTGACAACAAAGAAATGGGAGGAGAAGGAAAAAAAAAGAAGAAAGAAGGAGAAGAAAGGAGAGGAGGAGAAGAAAGAAGGAGGAGGAGGAAATAACAGGGGGGAAGAAAAGAGGAGGAAAGTAAGGAAGGAGAAGGAAAAAGGAAGTAGAAAAAAAGAAAAAGAAGGAAGAAAAAGGGAAGAAAAGGAGCAGAAAGATGATGGAGAGAAGAGGGAGGACGAGAAGATAATAGGATTTTATGGTTACATAGCACTTCATAGTCATTATCAATGTGAGCCTCACAACGACCTTGTGAAGTAGTCAATGCAAGTATTATTATCTCCATTTTACAGTTTAAAAATTGCATCCTGGAGATGTTAAGGGATACCCCCAACATCAATAAAAACAAGATGGTGGCTGAGCAGGAATTCAACGGAACTCAGGTCCTCTGATGCATGATGCAGTGATCTTCCACCAGCCTGTGCTTCTGGACTATCTCACCATATCCGGGCCACTGCCCCTTCTGGCAGTGTCTCCACCCAAACTCTAATTAGAGATCCCGGGTCTCCCAGACACACCTTTGCCTTCCTGTTATTTACCTGCAGGCTAGACTCCAGCTTTCACTGGATACCCCCAGGGCTTAGCTTTAGATAGATAGAGAGAGAGAGAGAGAGAGAGAGAGAGAGAGAAAGCAGCCATGCTGAGGGGACAGAAGGTGATATGGCTTTTCCTTTTCTCCAGACTCCTCCTAGCCCAAGGCCTGGGCCCCCTCCCTTGGCCTCCAGGCATGACTGCCTAGAGTATCCCCAACAGGTTGCTGGGGACTCAAAAGTCCATTTTTTGCTCCTGTACCTTGGAGGCATTTCCCATCTGTGTTTGCTAATCATCCCTGGGATC
This sequence comes from Phascolarctos cinereus, assembly GCF_003287225.1. Taxonomy (NCBI): domain Eukaryota; kingdom Metazoa; phylum Chordata; class Mammalia; order Diprotodontia; family Phascolarctidae; genus Phascolarctos; species Phascolarctos cinereus. The sequence continues at coordinate 394,485,281 of NW_027556098.1, forward strand.
AGGGAGACCTGCAGCAGGGCCAGTGGGCATGGCTTGGCAGCCCAACAGCAGGGCAGCTGCTGCAGACCGGCAAGCAGGCAGGCAGACACAGCAATAGCAGCAAGCCGGCTAATGGAGGGTGGTGGGGGAGAGGACACGGCACCCACTTCCCCCCAAATTATCAGGCATTAAACCAGCCCGAACTTTGGACAAGTGTCATCTGCCTGTCTGAAAAGATCTGAAAGCAGTGCCCTCCGAGATCAGGTTATCTTGCAGCAGATGGTCTTTCCTTCAGGACATTGAGGCTAAGACCACAGACACGTTCCAAATCCATTTAAACATCAGATTACTCGCATTTCTGTCAGCTAAAGTAGCTAGGAGACATCAGCAGCTCCAGCTTGCTCCATTAATCAAAATTCAGCAAGGGAAGCCAGCCGTGTGCCTATAAAATCCCCCGACTCAATGCCAATGCGATACCCAGAGAAGGTAACTCCATCAATCTTGTTTCTCTCCTCCTAATGCTGCAAGGTGCCTGGGGTGCCTGGGGTGAGGGGGGGGTGAGGGAAAGGCTGATGCAGGATGGGAGTAGGCATCATGGCAGAGATATAAGATACAGGGTCTGGAGTTAGAAAGACATCACCAAGTCCAACCCAAAAAGGAGAAAACCAAGAGACAGCAGAAGAGGGCAAACCAGGATGGCAAAAGGGTTTTGAGACCATTCCATGTGAAAGAAATAAGGCATGCTTAACTTGGAAAAGAGAAGGCTGGTGGAAAGAGGGCTGGCAGGGGGAGAGAATTATAGTAATCTTCAGGTATTTAAAGGGCTGTCATGTGGAAGAGGGATTAGGTTTGTTCCATTTGGCCCCAGTGGGCAATACCAGGAATGATGGATGGAATTGCAAAGATGCCAATGTTGTTTTGATTTCGGGAAAATCTTCCCCACACCTGTAGCTGTCCACAAATGGAAGGTTCTGTCCCACAATGAGGCTAGATGACCACGTGAACAGTATGTTACCGCAGGAACGTATAGATTGGGCCAAATGGCTGCTGAGGTCCCTTCTATGTAGAAATATGTGATTCTATGAAAATAGACTCTGCCCTTAAGGAGTTTATATTCTCCTGAGGGGTGGGGGAGAGGAACATGTATGTGGACAAGTCAAGAACTGAAAGGGGAACTTTGAGATCATGAAGCCCTCCTGTCCCTTTGTTTGTGTGTGTGTGTGTGTGTGTGTGTGTGTGTGTGTGTGTGTGTGTATGTTTAAAGAGGAGGAAACTGAAGCCCATACAAGCAAAATTACTTATCCAAGGTCACAAAATGTTGTGGGGCTAAGGGTGGAGAGGATCAGGAGGGATCAGGAAAGGATTTGTGCAATCAGCATCTGAGTTGAACATTGAAACCATAGGCATCCCAAAGGGGTTGTGTAGGGGAAGCATTGTATGAGGAAAGATGGGAAACCCAAGGCCTAGGGAAGTATAGAGAGCTGAGGGAGGACTGGCCCAGTGGGTCATGGCCAAGCCCTCTGACCAGGCTGGGCATTGGCCAGGATTGGGCTGGGCTGCTTCTTATGCCACTCCTAGAGGAGGGATTTCCCAGTTCCAGTCAAAGCAAAGCTTAGAGGCCACATTCCTGATCATACTTTACTGTTCATGAGCCTCTGTCAGATGGAGCAGCTTTTGTGATCAAATATTGTTATATTTACCTAAGGATCTGTTAGGAAGCAATTTTTGAAATCATGAATATTTAATGGGATATTTAAATATTTAATAGGAACTTTTTCAAACCTGACTTAATAATCCATGTCATAGGGAGAGGGAAATCAGGGTCGTGTTTTAACATTTTAACTTCTTCAATGCTCTCAGTATTTCGGTGAGTTATCTTAATGGCAGTTTTTTTTTAATTATACCCAGGATTCCCAAGCAAAGTTATCCCTTCGTTAAAGCTTAACTCTAATCCATGAGAGGGGCGTTTGTGTGTGTGTGTGTGTGTGTGTGTGTGTGTGTGTGTGTGTGTGTGTGTGTATGTGTGTGTGTATGTGTGTGTGGTGAGCCAGCAACAAGATGGATAAGGAGAGGAAGAATCTAAACCGAATAGCAACGTCCAAAGCTGGCTCCTGGTGGGGGAGGGTGTTCAGGGAAGTCCTTAGAGGTTGGTGGTGTCTAGTCCCAATCAAACCTACTGGGAGAGAGAGAGGGAGAGAGAGAGAGAGAGGGAGAGGAGAGAGAGAGAGAGAGAGAGAGAGAGAGAGAGAGAGAGAGAGAGAGAGAGAGAGAGAGAGAGAGAGAGAGAGAGAGAGGAAGGAGGAGGAGGAAGAGGGAGGAAGGGAGAGAAGAGAGAGTGATACAGAGAGACAGTGACAGAAGGGTGTAAGGAGGGAGACATAGAGATAGAAATAGATATTTGGGTATAGGTATAGATACGGATAGCTGTAGTTTTAAATAGATATATAAACTACATAAACGCTATTTATTTTCTTAAAGCAAGGGTGGGCTGCTGCCATGTATGCCCAAGCTCCATAGAAACCAGAAAAGGCCACCTTTGTTTTAAATTCCCCCTTACCATTGCAACTACCACAACGAACTTTCATCAACAAGCATTTATTTAACACTTACTATGCATCAGATTCTGTGCTAAGTGCTAGGAATACCAAGAATGGCAAAAACAGCCCCTGCCCTCAAGGAGCTTACATTCTAATGGAGGAGAATATATGTACATCAATAAGAATGCACAAGATAGAAGTACAGAGTTGAAGTGTAGCAATCTCAGAGGAAAGGCACTAGCAGCCAGACAGGGTACAAAGAAAGGGGGGAAAAAGCTGTCCCTGCCATCAAAGAGCTTACATTCTAACAGGGAGCTGATCTGTGTATCAATCAATCCATTAAGTATTCATACAGGGTAGAGAGAAGGGAGCCTTAGCGGAAGGTAGAAGCAACTAGAGGGGGCAGGAAAGACCTCTTGTCTATTGGGGGATTGAACCTGAAAATCATTTCCTGACACATGACTTTCTCTTCACCCTTTGTCTGGGGAGCTCAGAAGGCAGAACTGAGAGAATACTCTAATGGCTTCGATTAGATGTATCAAACTCTTACATTGTTATGATGGTAATTCTTTTAATAAGAGCTCTTTAAATATTTATGAAAAAAATGGTAAGAGGCCAAGAATGATAGTTTTCATCACATCAAACATTCATTTTCTTAAAATGAGGGAAACCTGTCCATCCTCGCATCCCCTCCTCCACCAACAAAATATGCAATTTTTCTTCCTGGGTGGGGCTGAGTGGCTTACTGAGCACTCACAAGGGGTGAGAAAAAGCCAAGAAGAGCCAGCCTCCAGACTCTGCAAATTGTCCTGGTATACCGAGTGGTGCCTGTCTGGAAAGATCTGATATTTGGAAAGAGGGGTGTAATGGGTGAATCATAACATCTGCCTACTGCTTGTTTTCATCTAAGAAAACTTCCTGGAGGAGTCGGAGTTCAAAGAGGGCAGCTTTCAATGGCAAGGCAAAAATTGGAGAGGCAGCATGGTATATTGGAAAAGCCATTTGATGCAGAGTCAGACATCCCGGGTTCAAATCCTGTCTGTGCTATGAACTATTTATATGGTTTTGAGCAGGTTGTTAAACTTCTCTTGGCCTTAAACTATAAAATGGAGGTGGGTAGGCTAGATGACCTCTAAGTTGGCTTCTAGATTTAAATTTATGACCAATTATCATATCAATCATAAATGTCAGAAGGAGCAGGAAGGGGCATTCCTAGGATCACAGATTTAGAGCTTCAAGGAACCTTTGGGGTCCTCTAGTCCAGCTCCAGGGGCAGGATTTAAACCCAGCTTCCCATGGTGCTCACCCCACCCTAGGCACCGGATCCCCTTCCCAACCTGCTCCAACCTCCCAGCCCCGTCCTTCGCTCATACATCTGCTTTTACCTGTAATGTCACTGTCTCCAAATCTAGTTCCCTTTTCATAAAACCACTAAATTGCTTGGCTCCAGGTCTGTGTGTGGGGGGTGGGGTGGGGGGACTGTTACAGGATGGGAGAGGGGGAAGATATCCAGGCACAGAATGAAGTTGTCCAGACACAGGTGAGCCCTGTCCCCCAGAGCCGATTCCTTTTAAGTGGGTGCCTAGATTTTTAAAAAATTGGACAGCTCCCGGAAGCACCCAGCCCATTCTCCCATTCTCTGCCACTGCTATTCTATGTATTCCTTTCTCTTTCTATTTCAGTGTATGCATAGGGTGGGGGATGGGTGGGGGCAGGGGAGGGAATCACCCTATTCCAAAGGACCTCAGCATCTAATTTGGGGAGGGGAGTTTTGTGGGGATGAGCCATCCCTGTTCCCCCTGACCCGTCTTAAGCGGCCACCACCCTGAACCCCCAGCCTCCTTCAAATTGGTATGCAAACCTGCACTCTTCCCAACAGTAGCTGCTTGCTCCTAGATGCATATTTCTTTATTAAAATGGGGATACTTTAATCTCAGTCTAATTTTATCTTTAGGGAAGCTCTGTCCCCAGACTGCCTCCAGCAAAAGCCCTCCGGAAGCTGGGAGCCTGCTTGGGATTCAGGCCGCTATGCCTATCTGTCAACATGTTTGTCTCCTGTATCTGCCATCTCTTATTTATAATCCAGCTCAGATTAATGAATGACAGGAGTTCTCATCACAGGAAATTTGATTAATCAATTTAAGTGCTTAATCACCAAGGCCTCAGTGAGAATGGAGCAGAAGGGATCCCACTTTGATGTAGACAAATTTCAGGGGAGAAGGAAAAAATGAATGAGAAACTACAAGGAAAGAAGTCAGAACTGCTTCTCCTGGGGAACAATGAAGGATGAAGAATGATGCTGGGGGGGATTCCTGAGGGGGTCCTGGAAGGTATGAAGGACAGAGGCTGCTCCCTAGAGACCCCTGGAAGCACAGATGTCTCAGCTGTAAGAGAAACCCTTTGAGACTCCTTAATCCAACCTGAGAGTCCTAAATCAAATCCTCATTTCCTACCTCATTTGCCCTTTGGCCATGGGATTGGAGCAGGCACAGGTTTGATGTCTGTGTTAGAAGTGAATTCATTCAAGGTGCACAGGGGAGGCTGACACCTCATTAGGCCCCACTTCCTCCCCTACCAGGCTTCAGGCAGCTCTCCTCAGCTCTCCTCAGCTCTCCTCAAAGCCCTACCAGACTCACCTCTGCCTCCTTGAAGACCTCAGGTCTAAGGCAGAATCAGAAGAAATGAGTTGGTGTGGGGAGGGGAGATAAGTCAATTTCCTTGTTGTCCCTTCCATAGGGATAAGGACAAGGACATGAAGTCCCAGGTCAAGACATTCTCTCTGCTAATATGAGTTAGCATCTTATGCTCCGAGAATTGCTTAGAACCCTAAGAGGTAAAGTTACTTACCCAGGGTCATACAACCAGTATGTATCAGTGATAGGACTTGAAATTATGTCTTCCTGGCTCTGAGGCCAGCTTCCTATCCACCATGCCATACTGTCCCTTCTAGAAAATGTTTTATTTATGTCTCTGAATCCCCAGTGTCTAAAACAATGCTTGGCACATAGTAGGTGCTTAATAAATGCTTTTTCATTGCTGCACATTCTCACAGCCACATGTCTGCTCATTCTGTTTACTCGATTGGGGTGCTGTCTTCCCTTCTCTGCTAATCCCCATGCTCCCCATCCTTCAGGGGTTATCTCAAATTCTAGGATGGCCATGAAACTATTCTCATGCACTCTAGGCCACAGCAACCTCTCCCTATGTAGAGAGAGCTGCCCTTCCTCGATTATAAAGAGCCTTTCTTAGTTTCTAGCTGTTTCCACATTTGCAGCATGACATAATGGATTGATAATAATAATAATGAGAACAATAATAGTAATAATATTTCCAAAACTCCTTAAGGTTTGCAAAGCACCTTATGTATGCCATATCATTTAGTCATCATAATAACGCTATTACCCTCATTTTACAGATGAGGAAACTGAGGCTGAGAGAGGTTAATTGACCTTCCCAGGGCCAAATAGCTGGGAAGCAGCTGAGGCAAGATTTGAACTAAGGTCTTCCTGACTCCTCATGACAGCTAGGTGGCACAGTGGGTGGAGAACGGGGCTTGGAATCAGACAGACTCATCTTCCTGAATTCAAATCCAGCCTCAGACACTTACTAGCTGTGTGACCTTGGGCAAGTCACTTAACCCTGTTGGCCTCAGTTTCCTCATCTGTAAAATGAGCTGGAGAAGGAAATGGCAAACTACTGCAGTATCTTTGCCAAGAAAACCCCAAATGGAGTCAGGAAGAGTCAGACACAACTGAAAAGGACTGAACAACCGAGATAATGAGGACAATAAATCAATTAATAAATAGTTATCAATCATTTGAAATGTGACAAATACTGGGCTAAGCAATAGAGAGACAAAGGGGAAATGAAGCCAGTCTTTGCCCTCGAGGTACTTAGAAATACCCCTTAGTGAGTTCCCTTTTCTCTTTCTTGACAACCTCTGATCCCCATATTAAATCTCTAAAACCAGGTGCTCCTCCCTTCACTTCCAGCCCATAATCAGGGCTGGGCCCTGGCTGCTTGTTTCAGAGAAAAGATCCATCATGTATTATAGGGCTGCTGGTTCAGTAACACTGGTGACTACCCAGGTCTAAAGCAAGATCCTATGCTGTCATATACAGCTAGCCACCAAGAAGAACCCAGTGATGCTTTTCCATGCCTATCTACAAATCTCCCATCAATGGTCTTCTCCATATAGGGAGACTTTCCTTTGGTTCTTTTTATATCTCAAGTTTACTCATCACAGGATTACAGATTTAGACCAAGAAAGGACTTCAGAGGCCACTGGACCCCACACATTCAATTTACAGAAAAAGGTCCAAGAGATTAAATGATTGCCCCCAAAGAAATATAAGTAGTAAACAGTAAAGATTTGAACCCAGGTCATCTAACTCCAAAGCCAATCTACACTGTCTGTAAAGATCTATCTCTTCACTGTCTCTCCTTCTTCCTACATGATCAAACCATCCCCTTTATTTTGGTTGTGAATGTCATTGATGATATAAGGGGCAATGTGCCCTCACAGAAGGTTTGGGATGCAGAAGACTGAGGCTCTCTATTTGCTATCTATGTAACCTTGGGCAAGTAATCTCTCCTCTCTAGGAGAGAGAACTGGTTTTGGATTCAGGGGACCTGGGTTCAAATTCAGGCTCTGTCAAGTGCTACCTGTATGACAGTGGACAAACTCACTTCAACCTCTCTGGGCCACAGCTGCCTCGATAAAATGGGGGGTGGGGTGGGTGGACTGATTGCCCCAAAAGGTCCCATCTGCTTCTACCTCTAGGACCCTATGAATGGAAATCAATAAGGAGAGAAGGACCCACGAAGATCCCTCATGTAACTGGGCTTGTCTCCATGATGTCTAGGGCACTAGGCAGGCAGAAGCAATTAAGAGAGTCAACAGTTCAAATGAAACTCATCCCTGCAGTCAGGACGGCTGGGACCTGCAGCAAGCTGTTGTGGAGGTGTCAGGTGGAAAAGCAAATTAATCCCTGGATTAAGTGCTGAAAACTAGAAGGAGAGGCCATCGCAATGTGTTCCTCATCTATCTTGAAGGAAGGACTAGATGGGAAAGGTTTAATCAAGTACAATCAGTGCCACCTCTTGTTTTTTGCCAAGAGAGAAATCAGGAGCAGGTCAGGGCAAGCAAATATCACAGAGGACAAGTCAGGATCCGCAGCGGGGCACCCCCCGCCCCGGTTGGAGGTACACCAAGAGCATGCTCCCATGACCAGGGACCAGACTGGGGGAGGGGGACGCTCCGACCCAATATCATTACAGCAAAAGAGGCGATGTGGGTTGGGGTGGGGATGACAACCATCCTGAGCCCTCATATTCTGGGAACCGTCACCTTGCCCGAGACCTGGATTGTCTGTCCAACTCAGAACTGGCAGGGGCTCTGAATGATCAGGCCTGCCTGCCTGAACACCAGACAGCTTGGCGCAGAGGCTCAGGGCTTCTCACTTTGGAGCAAGGAAAGGGAGGCAATGGGAAATAATGGGGTGAGTGCAGAAGCTTGGAACAGGAGCCTAAGATTGAGGCGGGGCCCCCTTCTTTTTACAAGCTATGTGAGCTACTATATGCCAGGCACTGTGCTAAGTGCTGGGGATACAATAAGAGGTAAAAGACAGTCCTTGCCCTGAAGGGTTTTACAGTCTTTTGGAGGAGACAACAAGCAAACAAATAAATGAAAATAAGCCATATACAGGAAAAATAGGAAATCATTAAAAGAGGGAACACACTGGAAGTGAGAGTGACTCGGGAAGAAGAAGCCACTCTTTTGTGGGGCGGGGAGGGGGAAGGAGAAGGGAAGACAAAGACTTAGAAGGCTACAAGGGCCCTGAATGTGTACAAACAGGGGAAGGGGGACAAATCCCAAATGCCCTTGGAAAACCCATCTTGGTTAGGTGGTAGAGTGGTTAGGGTATAAAGCCTGAAGTCAGGAAGACTTCTCCTGAGTTCAAATCCAGCCTCAAACACTTCCTAGCTGTGTGACCCTGGGCAAGTCACTTTACCCTGTTTGCCTCAGTTTCCTCATCTCTGGAGAAGGAAATGGCAAACTCCTCCAGTATCTTTGCCAAGAAAACCCCAAATGGGGTCACAAAGAGTCAGACTCGACTGAAAAATTACTGAACAACAATCTTTGAAGGGTAAATAGGAGGTCATGAGAGACATGATGATGTAGGTGTTCTAGATGTTCCTATATTGCAGACTCTAAGGCATAGAAAATGGGGGAAATTATTGCTTTTTGGGGATGAATAGACAGCCTTATCCTCCCCCCTCCCAGGATTTGGGGTATTAGGGGGTAGAGAGAGATGTGGGTCCCAGGCAAGGCCATAGGTGATGCTGAAGTAACTGTCATTGAAGGGCCTGTCTGCTGGTATCCCTAGGGAGAATGAAACTAGGCCAGGGAGCCTAGACTCAGTTGGGATGGTAGCGAGACCTCTGGAACGGAATCTAGTCTTTCCTCTGCCACCAATGCTTGTCCAGTTTACCTCTTCCAATTCCATCCAACAAGCATGTATTAAGCACCTACTATGTGCAAGGCACTGCGCTAGGTGCCAGGGGTACAAAAACAGAACGGAGAGAAAAACCCAGCCCCTGCCCCCAAGAAACTTGTATTCCAATGGGGAGGGGGCTATAACATGCAAACAGAGAAACAAATATAAGACAAATGAAGAATGATGAAAACATAAGCAACTAGGGAGGTCAGTACAGATATAACTTCTACGACCTTGAGCAAGTCACTCTCTGGTCTCAGTTTCCCTAACTGTAAAATGTGGCAATTGAACTAGATCACCTCAAAGGTCCCTTCTAGCTCTTGATCTATGGGACTATGATCAGGAGAGGTGAGAGATGGAGGCTCTTAAGCCTTGATGGGACCAGAGTAAAGGTCCCATTCAGGTTTGCCAAATTCTGACTCAAAGTGAATCTGGTCTTTGGGGCTTGGCTTTTTGGGGCTGTCAGAAATTCAGGTCAACACCTGGACTGCAGAGAGCAGGGACCAGGCAGCCAGGACAGGCTGCAGTGCAGGGGTGTGAGATGCTGCAAGTCCATGCAGTGGCAGGAGAAGGCTGGGAGGGGAGACCTGAGCTCACACCTAATTACCTTAGATGAGAGCCCACAAGGCAGACCAGGTAGGGGATTTGCCTTCTGAGACCTGGGTGCCTCTTGACTTTTCCCCTGCTTGGAAAGCAAGTACCTTCAATGACCAGAAGGACTGAGAATGTTACAAAACAGAGACTAGAAGCATTTCAGGAATAGTGGAGGGGTCTTTAAAAGCTCCAGTGTCTGCCCACCAAAGACAGAATCTCAAAGATGGAAGGGATCTCAGAGGGCATCTCTGACACAATACCCTTGGCCAGGGGCATCTAGCTTCTCCCAGAGGGTCTCCCCTAGTGGGGAGCCCACTTCCTCCCAAGGCAGCCCATTCAGTTTTGGTCAGCTCTAATTATCAAGAAGCATTTCCTTAACTCCAGACAAATCTGTTTGTGTGAGTGCACGTGTGAGTGTGAGTGTGTGAGCAGGCATGTATGAGCGCATGCATGTGCGTGTGTGAGCATGTATTTGTGTTTGTGTGAGCTCGTATTTGCGTGTGTGCATGTGTGTGTATGAGTGTGCATGTGAGCATGCAGTTGTGTGTGAGTGGGTTTGTATGTGTGTGAGAGCATGTATTTGTGTATGAATGTGCATAAGTGTGTGTGTGTGTGTGTGTGTGTGCTCATTTGATTCTGCAATTTCCATGGCTCCTAGTTTGCCTCTGGGGTCAAACAGAACAAATTACATTGTTCTTCCTGTCCTTCTGATACTTAAAGAAAGGCGTCTACCCCCTTCTCACCCAGGCCTTCTCTTCTCCAGGAGAAACATTCCGAATCCCTTCACCTGACCCTCTCAGGACGTGCTCTCCAATCCTCTCATCACTTTCTGGACGTTCCTTCGATTTGTTCTGGTCTGTCAATGTCATTTCAAAAACACGGGACCAGACGTGGTCTGAGCTGGGATGGGGACGACGGGCCCACCGCTTCTTATTGCTGACTCACTGTGGCCATGACTACACTGACAGGCAGTGCCCGGCAGCTGGCATGCACACGGCACTTTAAGACTGGCAAAGTGTTCCATTTGATCCTCGTGACAGCCCTGAAAATTAGATGCTACTATTATCTCCATTTTAGAGATGAGGAAACCGAGGCAGGGAAAAGCTAAGTGACTTGCCCAGGGTCACACAGCTAGGAAGCGTTTGAGGTCAAATCGGAACTTGGTTCCTCCTGATTCCAGGCCCAGTGCTCTATGTACTTCATCACCAACACCGGCTTTCCTAGAAGCTACATTAATAATAATAACTCACATTTATAGAGCACCTACTATGTGCCAGGCCCTGTGCTAAGCACTTTCCAATTATTATCTCATTCGCTCCTCACAACAACCCTGGGAGATAGGTGCTATTATTATTATCCTCCCCATTTTAAAGAGGAGGAAGCTGAGGCAGATGCAGGTTAAGTGACTTGCCCAGGGTCCCCCAGCTAGCAAGTGTCTGAGGTCACATTTGAACCCGGGTCTTCCTGACTCCAAGCTCAGTGGTCTATGTCCTGTGTTACCTAGCACTGGCTTTCTTGGCAGCCATAACACCTGTATTTTATTTTGTATATACTTATTTTGTATATGTATACTTGTGTGTAAAAAATATAAACATTTAGAGGGTAGAGCTATTTTTTTGCTTCCCCCCGCCATATCCTAGTGGCTAACATGGTACCTGATAGACAACAGAGCTTGCAGTCCCATAAGACCCCCAGGTCGTTCCCCTCCCTATGAACACTTTCATCTAGTTGTGACTCCCCTGCATTGCATTCAGCTGACTCTTAAGAGCAAATGGTCAGGACCAGAGGAGCGAGAAAGAGGGAGCTACCCGGAGGCAGAGGGTTCCCTTGAGTGTGTCCTGCCTCATCACTTGGGACCTGCAGAGCAGGAGGAGAGCAGCCGTTTTTCAAGTACTGTCTTGGCACCAGCACATGTGTTTTCCCCATATGTTGCCTCCTGAAGCCCTAGGAAGACCAGGTCTGATTTTTCTCCCCTTTTTCTTCCTGAAAACACCAGTAAGTACCTAAGGCTGTGTGTATGCAGCTCACTGCTTATCCCCAGAAAGACCATCGGATTGAGAGTGGGATTAGACTATAGACTAGGGATATTCTAGGCTGACACTGCCCTACCCACACCCCATCGAGGCCTGGAGAGGAGTGATGACTTACCCAAGGCATTGGCAGAGACAGGATTTGAGCCCAGGTCCTCTGATTTGGGAGCCAGGACTCATTTCAGACACTGCCTCTGAGGTCTGTCAGTTCCTCAGAAAAAAATCTAGACTAATGCCCTAACTACTCTCCTAGAAGTAACATGATATTTCCAAGCCCCTGACATTTCCAGTGTCCTGAGGGGTGATTTCCTACTACCAGAAAAAGAAAGAGAAAGAAAAAGCTTTCAAAAGTGAGAACTCCATCTTCTCCATCCAGATCAAACCCCCTTCTCTCCACCTGTCATGGGACTCTGTCCCAGGGGAGGCCAGGTCCCCAGCGGATACAAGATCTAATTAAGAGGAAGTATGTTCAAACCTGAAAGACTGAAGATACAACCTGCCCCTCATCTCCTACCAGAGCAGCAGTGAACCTAAAATGCATAAAGACACAGTAATTTTGGGACATGGCCAAGGTGGGAATTTGTTTTGCATGTTTATAATCAGGGTTTTACTTCTTTTATTTTTAAACTTGAACACCTTGGGTGGTACAATGGAAGAGACAGATTAAAAATGCTCATAAAATATTTTGGCAATTAATTTATTTTTAAAAAAGAGAAATCATATATTGCTTTGCCTTCTCAAAGAATGGAGGAGGGGTGGGAGGAAGGGAGAGAATTTGGAACTCAGAATTTTAAAAAAAATGAATGATAAAAAATTTATGTGTAATTTGGAAATATTTAACAAAATAAGTATTTTTTTTTAAATGAAAGACAGTATGTACTCCTACCATATTGCCCCTCTGGGAATCTCTGGGAATACAGACTCCTCTGATGAACCCAAATCAGGCTAGAGTCCCCAAGCTCAGTCTCCAGACACTGGACTGTGTGGATGAGAATGTTTTCTTACAGAAGGGAGTCAGTATTCCCCTTAACTTGGCCATCCTTTGGCCTGCTGGAGTAGTCTTGAAGCCAGGAGTCACTTTCCCTTTTATCTACCAAGTGAAAATGTTGGACCAAAAGATTGCTGAAGTCCCTTCCTGGCCTAATAATGTGTGAAAAGAACAGTGCATTTGGAGTCAGGGGGACCTTTGTTCAGATCCAGATTTGACCACTGCTACTTATATAATTTTCCTGGGCCTCAGTTTCTCCATCTGTAAAATTAACGGGTCAGATCAGATGGCAGTTATGGCTCTGTGACCTATAAAGTATGACTTCTAGAAGATCAAGAGAACCCTCCCCAGAGGGTGGGGCCAACCAAGATAGCTAAGGAAAGAAGGGATGTAAGAGGACCAATGGGTTCAGAAAGAGATGCCACACTTTTCTGCTTGGGTGGATTGTCTGATTACTCCAGTCTGAAGTGCAGACATCTGGCTGCTCATGGTACCCTGAGTCACAACACGCAGCCCTTTGTCTCTTTGATAAGTGGGCAATCAGGACATCAAACCATTTGGAAGAGGCATAAGGAGCTATTTGGTATTGGGGGATGTGGTGGCTGTCTTAGAAAAGCTGAAGGACTCTCAGGAGAAGACAAAATGGACTTGTTCAAAGAGAAGACCACAAGCTCCAGCCCAGAAGGCAAAACTAGAATGGGCAGAAGTTCAGAGGGGCTGGTTTAGGCTCGATGTAAAGGGGATGGGGAGAAACAAAGATCTTCCCAATATTGTTGTTCAGTCATTTCAGTTGTGTCCGACTCTTGGTGATCCCATTTGGTGTTTTCTTGGCAGAGATGTTGGAATAGTTTGCCATTTCCTTCTCCAGCTCATTTTAGATGAGAAAACTGAGGCAAACAAAGTGAAGTGATTTGCCCAGGGTCATACCGCTAGTAAGTGTCTGAGGCAGGATTTGAACTCTGGTCTTCCTGACTCTAGGCCTGGCACTCCATTCACTGTACCACCCAGTTGCATTTCCTAATAATGAGAGTTACCCAAAAAAGTGTAATAGGCTGCCTTGGAAGGCGATAGAATGCCCTTTCATTGGCAGTTTTCCTGAAAAGGCCGGATGACTGGTTGGCAGAGATATTGGAGATGAAATTTCCATTCAGTTGCATATTAGGCTGCATAGTTTCTGAGGTTCCTTCTACTTCAGAGAGTCTGTGGCTATAAATAGATAAGTACTATAGATTTAAAGCAAATGTGGGCTTGGAGTCTAAGACCACTGCTCCAACCTATCTGACTCAATCTATTGCATGTCTCCCAACTGTTATCTTGAAACTTTCTAACCTCTGCTTGCCTCCCATGGCCAGGCTCCTGGCCCCCTGAGTGACTTTACAAGTTTGCTCTCCCCTATAATATGAATAGTTAATGTTGAGCCATGCCACTCAATTCAATTTAATTCAAAGTATTTACTAAGAGTTGACCAAGAGATTGTAGCAGTGGTTGTGGATACAAAACCAAAACTGAAAAAAGGAGGTTACACTCTCCTGGGGGGATAAAAAGTTCACTCAGATAATGTGAAGGTAAGGGGAAGAAAGGGAATGTATACTTATTAAGTATCTGCTACGTGTCAGTCACTGTGCTAAGTGTTTTGCCAATATTATATCATTTGATCTGTATAATAACTCTAGGAGGTAGATGTGGGCCTCAGTTTCCCCATTTGTAAAATGAAGGCATTGGATGTGATGGCCTCTGCGGTCCCTTCCAGTTCTAAGGCTATCATAGGATACTATGATCTTTGATAAGTCATCATCTCCCTGGGCCTCAGTTTCCTTGTCTGTAAACAGAGGCAGTTTGACTGATGGCTTCCAGCTCTCGAGCTATGCTTCTATTATCCTATGAAAGACGACCCTCCCTGAATGAATTTGGACAAATGACATCTCTCTGGGTCTGTTTCCTCATCTTTCAGATGGTCTCTGAGGTCTCTTTCAGTCTAGACCTCAGCTCCTACCTCTCTTCTCACATTGCCAGTCTTCTACAGGCATCTTCCTACTCATTAGCATCCTCTGCCTCTCCTCTCCCCCCAACCTGAGCAGAAAAATTCCCCTAGCACCTCTGTGCCCATGGGAGGGTGGGAAAGGGGATTTAGTCCATCAGTATTCAGTCCAGACCATGGCTTGAGCTGCCACTGAGCTGTTAGTCTATTCGATAAATAATGTGCCTAAAAAAGCCAAAGACTGCTTCTCCTGATTGCAAATTGGACTGTCTCCCTGCAGCATGTATGTGTGGCCTGACTCTCCCCCCCCCCCCCGCCTCCCCTGCCTCTCCTGTTCCTCCTGCCTTCTTCCTACCATGGGTGCAGGGCTGCTGCTTTGGAAAAACTCTCACTAAAGCAACAAGGACATTTTGCTAAAAAGCTAGGGGAAGGAGTCCCCAGTGGGATGGGGGTGTAGGGTAAAAGTAGCCATTTACATTTTTTTCAACAGCAGGGTTTGAGAAGGGGAAAAGGGATGAAGCAGGTAGGTGTTTGGGGCTGGAATGCCCATGAGACACCACCACTGTGGGGAGAAGGAAAGGAAGGCGGGGCATGGTACCCTAAGTAGATCATGGATTTAGAATTAGGAGGGGGCTTCACAGTGGGGGAGGGGCAGAACAGACCCTCTCCCCCTTCATAAGAAAAATGAAAAAGGGAAGGGAAATGACCTGCCCCAGGTCACACAGCTGTTGAGTATTACAGTCAGCTCCTCTAATGCCTATAGCACCCTTCCCATAATGCCACAACTAGAGGTGGAGGCATGGCATAGACAGATCATGCTGGGAATACTGAAGACAAATTTCATCCTTCTCAATTTACTGCCTTTGGACAGATCTGGCCATGATCCCCTACCCTGCTGTCTTCCCATGGAAAAGAAAGGGAATAAGCATTTATTTAGTCCTACTATGTGCCAGGCACTGTGCTAAGTAAGTGCTTTACAAATATCATCTCATTTGATCCTTCCAACAACCCTGGGAGGTAGGTGCTATTATAATCCCCATTTTACAGTTGAGAAAACTGTGGTAGAGGTTAAATGTCTTACTCAGGGGCACAAAGCTAGTAAGTGCCTGAGGTTGGATTTGAACTCAGGTCTTCCTGACTCCAGGTTCAGTACTCTATCCGCTGTGCCACCTAAGCTTCCTAGGGGCAGCAGAGAGGCTAGGTTATTTCCAAGGGGCAAAGAGCAGTCCCAGGCAAATTCTGAGCCTCATTCTAGAGATGATAGGGCAGAAGGGCAGAGGAGAGCATCCTAAGTAATTCCAAAGACGGCATCGGGCTTCCCCTGCCCTTGATTCCTTTTGACAATCATTGATTAAGGGCTGGAAGGGGTTTTAGAGATCATCTCATCCCATCCCCTCATTTTCTAGCTGAGAACCCAAGGCCCACAGAGATTATACGACCGGGCCCCACATCACCCAAGTAGGAAATGGCAGAGCCAGGTTCTCTCCCACCATGCTATGTTGTATCATCATCTGGTCATCAAGGGGACAATGGGCTGAGGGGTGGCAAGAGGCTGACTAAAGGATCATGGGGCTAGAGCTAGAAGATACTTTAGGTACTACTTCATCTAACTTCATCCTTTTACATAGGAGGAAACTGAGGCCCACAGGGCAGTGACTTTCATAGAAGTAGTCAAAAGTCAACCCTAGATGCTTAGGCTTCCAACACGGTATTCTTCCCACTTCCCCATGCTGGCTCTCGTGTGATATCTTTGGAAAGGGAGCCCAGGGAGGTGGAGCAGGGCTGGGAGGGAGAACTCATAGACCGGGGCAAGTCAGTGCAAGTTGTCTAGTTCAAATATCACTGAGCTGAAAAAATCCTATGTGTCAGTTCTACTGAGGAGAGGAGAAGAGGAAAGGAAAGGAGAGGAGGGAAGAGGGGAGGGGAGGGGAGGAGAAGACAGAAGACTAGGGAAACAGGAGAGGAGGGGAGGAGAGGGGAAGGGAGAGGAGAGAAGAGGGAAGGAAAGGAGAGGAGAGGAGGGGAGTAGGAGTAAGGGAGGAGAGGAGAGTCAGAGTATGAGAAGCATTTGAGATAGAGAGGAGACAGGGGAGAAATGGAGAGTAGATTCCTTTTGCTTTTCTCTCTCCCACAATCCTCTTCTAGTCCATCTGTCTGAGCAATGGCCTGCAATATGGAGGCTTTTTGGTGTCCCTGGTCCCCCTCCCCACTGGGCGGCTGCTCTATCAGCTCAGAGAGGTGCCTGGCCAGCTCAGTTCACATCACTGCACTGAGCATGGGAAGGAGGGGCAGTTGCTCGCCTGGCTCTAGGGGATCTATCTCCTTTCCTCCCCAGCCCCTTCCAAGGCCACAGAGAAAGGGTAGGTGTGTGGTGGGGAGGGAGCAGGAGCCCCTGCAGGGTTTATTCCATTGCCCAACTTGTAAATAAAATCCTGCAAGGTCTCCAGCAGGGGCGGCCTGCCAGGCAGCTACCTAGCTCCCCGGAGGATGGGTTTGGGCATTTCCTGCAAAGAATGTAATAAACAACGCAATAAATAATTCTCTTCTGGTAAAGCTGAAAGACTGAAGGGCCCAGGATAGAGATAACAGGAGATGCAGAGCCACATGGGAGACAGCAAATTTTGTTACAGTGAGTGGAGCTGGAGAACCAGAAAGTTTGGTGTTTTATAGGAGTTTAACGGTCTTTGCTGGATAGAGGCCTGCACTTGTATTTCTTCCTTTACTGTAGGCTGAGGCTGTCTCTGGTTCGGAGGAAATAAAGCTGTGCTAAGTTCAAGTAACTATAGACTCAACCTGGGCCCATGGAGGTGATTGAGGTGAAGAGCCACCACCACATATGACGTGGCCCTGGAGGAACAAGGACATGGAAGGGAACAAAACTGGGGCTTGTGAAACTCCATCAGATCCCCACTTTCAAGAACCCCAATTCTCCCCTCTCAGTGGCCCACTGACCTCAGCTTTCACTCTCAACACAGATGCTCCCTAAGCTCATACTATGCTCTTACCCTTCCCTCTTCTCTGACAATCCTTCTCATCCCATAGTAGGGAAGAATGAGTGAGAAGACCTGGGTTGAAGGGCTGGCTTTGCCAGTGATTAGCCCTGCAACTTTGGGCATGGAATCTTAGGTCGCTGGGACCCAGTTTCCCAAGAGCATTGAACTGGATGATCTCGGGCCAGCAGGTGATTTAGTGAAGAGAGCACTAGCCTTGCAGTTAGGAAGACCTGAGTTCATTCCTGCCTCAGACACTTACTAGCAGGTGTCCTCATCTGTTGAAGAGGGATAATAATAACAGCCCTCTCCCAGTGTGAGGAGGCTCTAATGAGTTATCAGAGCTAAAGCGTTTGGCAAACCTTAAAGCCCAATGTAAATGCTACCATTATTGTTGCTGTTATTATTATTCTCTCCTCACTCTAAGTCTTCAATTCTTTTCCAGAATCACATCCAAAATTCATCTCCTCCCAGGGAGGGCTTCCATGATTAACTCTCCAGACTCCATCTTAACTTTAGTCCATCAGATTAGGACTCTGTTCCTCTGTCCATTCTATCGGCTGTAACAAGCTCAATCAGTTCCTGGGCCCTACTCCTCTGCTGTTTTGGAAGAAGGCTGGGTTGAGAATCACATGAGATCATCTACAGAGAGTCTTACAAACCACAGAGAGCTCCGTAACGTAAGCTGTTACCACCTCCATCATCATGAGTATTCTTCAGCCACCTTCGGTATCTGTGTTTTGTTGATTTTTTTAAAATCTCATATAACATTCACAACAGTCCTGGGAAGTAGGTGCTATTATTTTTCCTGTTTTACAGATGAGGAAACCGAGGCATACAGAGGTTAAATGACTTGCCCAGGTTCATCCAGCTAGGATTTAAACTTGTTTCCCCACCCCTGGCTCTAGGCTCAGCACTCCATCCACCGTATCGATGAGATGCCTTTGAGGAAATTTAGGCCTGGTGACTTGCTCAAAGTCTTATAAGGGTAAGTAACCAGGATTCTGTTGAACACACATTCTCCAACTCCCATTCCAGCACCCTCTCCTCTAAACTCTGACACCTCTCTTGATTTCTTTCCTTTGAGGAGCTGACGAACCCAACTAGAAAGGCATTTCCATGGGATGCTAATAACTTTTCTGGATGGCCTCAGGTCCAAGACACCATATTTTATCCCAGAGACTGTCTGAGTCAGGAATCAGCTTGGGTCTGCTGGCTGAAGGGAATGTCTGAGGTTGTAGACAGGCCACAGATCCAGAAATAGCCTTGAATTCTGGATCACTGGACTTTTTTCAAGCCTGTCCCCATCCCTGCCCCCAGACATCACTACCCACTTGGAATGGCTACTCTGAAGTATACAGGTACATCTGGAGACCAAAGTTGGGATCAGATCACTCCAAAAGTGAGGCCAGGTTGGCTCTTAGGACTCAGGATCTGAGTACAGAGTCTTCAGGGATAGAGATGTCCTTGTAAAGGAAAAGGTAAGGCAGGGGGCCAGGAATCAATTCATTCATTCATTCATTCATTTCATTCATTCATCAAACACATATTAAATGCTTATTTTGTACAAGGCTCACTCCTTGGAGACAAGAGAGATGAGACCCAGCATTTATTTTTTATTAAGGCAATTGGGGTTAAGTGACTTGCCCAGGGTCACACAGCTAGTAAATTTCAAGTGTTTGGTCTGAAGCCAGATTTGAACTCAGGTCCTCCTGATTTTAGGGTCAGTGCTCTATCCACTTCACCACCTAGCTGCCTCTAGAGACCCAACATTTTAACAAGCTTAAGTTGGATGAATATAAAACTCTGAGGATGGGAAAAGTCTTCCATTTCTCAGAGGGCATGAGAAGGAGCCTTGATGCCTCTAGTGAGGGAGACAGAGGCCTGTGGTAGAAGGAGGATAGTCTCTGTAGTCAGAGAACCTGGATTCAAATCCCACTTCTGAAGCTCACTCCCTTCCTGGGTCTCAGTTTCCTCATCTGTCAAATGAAGAGTTTATACTAGACGATCTCTGCTGTCCTTCCAGGACTAAATCGACAATCCTATGACCTTTTGGCCTAGATTGGGCCTCAATTTCTTTTTCTGTAAAAGGATATGTTTGGCTTTTCATGTCACTTCCAGCTTTAAGACTATGACCCATGATCTTATGAGGTCAAGTATGCAAACAGCTAGAAGATAAGGGAAAGGGAGAGATAAGAGCTAGAGGGCCCTTCAAAGACCCCCAGGACCTAGCACAGTTCCAGGCATGGAGAAGATGCATAATAAATATTGATTGATTGATTGACTGATCTCCTGGGGGAGGTGGATATCCGAATTTGGCCTTAACACAGGGGAAGGAAGAGGTGCAAGGACTATTCCAAACTTTCTAACCTCCCCAAAAGTGGGGTGAAGACTGAGCTGTTGAGAATGGGGGAAAGGCCTTAGTTTCCCAGCAAGAGCGAGAATCAGAGAACAGGACTCCCCAGCAAAGGTTCTGAGTCTCCGGTAACTCACTGATTGGCACATTTTTCCCAGGCCTAAAGATTTCCTAACTGTCACTGCAAGGTGAGAAGAATTGTGAGCTTGAGAACACTCAGCGTATTAAAGTCAGGCTGAAATATGGCCACAATACAGAGAAATATTTTATATTTATTCTCTTTTAGAAATTGTTATAAAGGGAATATAATGAGAATGTTGCAAACGAGCTGAATGTTTTCTTCTAACCTGACAATAAAAATATGTCAAAGGGAAGCTGGGAACCCTAATAGGAAATAACTGATGGGCCTCTGATGTGGAGGGATGGAGCTGCGGTGATGTTTGGCAGATTTAATCATCCCCCAGGAGAAAACGGAGAATCCCATGATCCCTATGAAGCTATAGGAGCCTCCTCACCTGTAGGAGGCTACAGAGATGGACAGAGTCAGGTGAGGACAGCTAAGGCATTGAGGGTCTCATGTGGATCGAATCCAATCCAACAAGCATTTATTAAGTGCCTACTACGTGCAAGGGAGCATAGCATAGTGCCTAGAGAGCCAAAGAGTCTTGGGTTCTAGTCCAGTCCCTGATACCTACTGGCTACATTACTCAGAGCAACTATACTTAGTACAGCAATTTTGGGGGTGGAGTAGGTAAACGTCCTCATCAAAAATCCCTGGGAACAACAAAATCATATATCTTCCTACCATCCCCCCAATTAAATGCAGTATGGAAATGTTGGGGTTACAAAGGCCAAACAAAACAAAAAATAGTCCTTGTCCTTTAAACAGCTTACATTCTATTGGAATGTCAGAGGGGGAAGCTGAGGAGTAGCTCCATCCAGGGGAGGCCCTTCCCGCCACCTTCCCTGCCTGTGACCTTCACTCTGGCACTCAGCACACTCAAGTCTTCCTCCCCCATCCTGCCATGTCTTCCTCATCCCATTAGCACCACAGGCTTGCCTTTCTCTGCCTCCCTTATCCATAGGAGGTTCCAAGTCTATAGTTATGTAGAGTTATAGAGTGACATAGTTGAAAGGGATTAAAGACATTATCTTGTTCAATGCCCTCATTTATCACAAGAGAAAATAGATAGTGGAAGTGACCTACCTAAGGCCCTTATTCTCCTTGGTGCTGCCAAACTGTTTTTCTTGCTGCCACAGTCCTCCTTCCTCCATGTCTTTGCACTGGCTGCCCCCATGACTGGAATGCCCTCTCTCCTCCCCTCTGCCTCTTAGGATCCCTAGATTTCTTCCCAAGTTCAGAGGACATGCTATTTTCTACATGAGATTTTTCCTGATTCCTCTGCTCCCCCCCCACCGTCCAGTGCCACTCCTTCCCTTCTATTTGTATTTTATATATGTATATGCATATATGTTGTCTCCCTCCCCCCCATTAGAATGTAAGCCCCTTGAGGTCAGGAACTGATTCATTGTTCTCTCTGTATAGCACAATGCTTGGCACTAGAAGACCTGATAAGTTCTTATCAATTGACCAGTTGATTGACTCATGGCAGAACTGAGACTAGAACCCAGGTCTTCTGATTCTCAGCCCAGGGCTCTTTCCTTTCCATTATGGCTTCTGGAATTCCTCAGCTCTCCTACTGTCTCCACTAGCCTTTGAGTTCTTTGAGTATAGGGCCTCTTTTCCCCTTCTTTGTATCTCCAGCTCATAGCACAGTGCCTGGCACACAGTAAGTGTTTAATAAATTCTTATTGACTGACTTACAAAGCACAACCAGCCCCTTTTACTTCCCCAGACCCACAAAATGATCAGAAGAGGAGCAGAGGTGGGGGAGGAAGGAAGGAAAGAGAAAAAAAAAAGGAATTGTAGGAAGAAGAGGAGAAGGGAAGGAAAAAATGGACTCTTGGCTCCTGAACAACCAAGAGTTGACTGCATTTCCTCACTGATCCTCTCCCTGAGTAATGGTGTGATGCTGACTAATTGGTCTCCCCGTCCCTCCACAATTCAATCCATTTAGGACTTTGAGCTGTCAGAGAGGAGGTTTCTGAGAGCTGAGGGGAAAGCTTCAGTGTTGTGGAAGTCTCTCTGAGCAGAGGCATGCTTCGGGGCAGGAGGGGGGCCAATTTAGGGGAAGGCTTTCTCAAATTGACATTCAATTTCCCATCACTAAAAATATTTCAGAAGTCAAGCCACTCAGGATTATAACAGAGACCTGAGATGCCAAAAATTAAATACAAACACACTTGAAGTTGGAAAGGATTTGACCTTCAAACCTCCTTTCAGTGAATCCCCTGAATAAAATACTATTTATACAGCTTAAAGCAAATTATTGTGTATACCACTACTAAATCTTCTCATTCCAATTTAAAACCCTCAGACCTTCCCTATAGCTCATACACAATGTCAGGGGCAACAGTAAGTAAGCGTTTAAAGAATGTCTTTCTGAACAAGCTGTTGTAGAAATACCAAGTTTATACGGCTCACAATCAACTTATAAATATTACATCCATGTCCCCCCAACCCAAACAGCCCAGCATTAATCTCTTAAGATTAGTGGGACTGAATCTGCTGAAGGTCACTATGGGCAGACAGAATTGAGCCAGTCTGACATTCACAGGGCACTCAATAAGCAGCCAAAAGGTCGGCATTTTCTTCGTATTAATTTTTTATCAAAGATGGGCAAAGCTCATTTTCAGAACAGATAATAAATAGCTCTGGCCAGCTAAGACACCTCACCAGCCCTGGCCTTCTTGAGTGTGCCTCCTCTCTCTCTCTCTCTCTCTCTCTCTCTCTCTCTCTCTCTCTCTCTCTCTCTCTCTCTCTCTCTCTCTCTCTCTCCTATTCTTTCTTCTCTTCTCTCTTCTCCTGTCCTGCCCTATCCTACTCTTTCAATATTGGACTTGGAATCAAGATTTGTACTTCTCCCAAACCAACCCCTCTCCTATGGTCCCCTATATCTGTTTAAGGAATTATTGTTCCAATTTCCCAGCTCTGTAACTTCAGCATTCTCTTCAGCTCCACACTCTCATCTCATAGAGCCTATCTGTTGCCAAATATTGCTGTTCCTATCTGTGCCCAATCTCACACCAGACTCATTTTCTCTGCTCAAATAGCCACCTCCCTGGTTCAGACCCTCATCATACCTATAGACTATTACAATGGCCTCCTAACTGCTTTCTGCTTCAAGTCCCTTCCCACTTTATGTCCACACAGCTTCTAAAGTGATTTTCCCTAAGTTCAGATAAAGCCATGTCACACTCAATAAACTCATATGGCTCCCTACTACCTCTAGGATTAGGCATAAATTCCTTCCTCTGCCTTTTAAAGCTCTTCACAATTTTGCCCCAACCTATCTTTCCAGCTTTGTCATACATGAATCCTCTTCTGACAACCTATGGTCCTCTCACATGGCGTCACCTTCCATCTTCATGTCTTTGCAATGGCCATTCTCCCTTTATACTTGGAACACACTACTTCCTCACATGCACCTCATAGGATCTTTCTCTTCTTTCAAGAAGCAGCTTAAACATCTCTTTGCATGTGAAATCTTTGCAAATCCACCGCCCTCTACATACGCGTATGAGCGTGCATGCGTGGGCATATACACACACACACACACGCACACTGCTAGTGGCTTCTCTCCCAATGACCTTATAATTACCTACCTGGTCTATGCTTTTATATCTGTATATGGGTACATGATGTGTACCTTGATAGGATATTAGCTCCAAGAGAACGGGAACTGTTTCATTCTTTGTACTTGTATCCCTAGCTCCTAGAACAATGCTTAGCACATAGTAAGTGCTTCTTAAATACTTATCAACTGGTTCATATCCTGCCTTTCACAGTTGCTAGTTTTGTGATCATGGGCAAGACTCTATTTTTATAAGCCCAGTCTCTTCATGCATAGCATTGGGAATAATATTATCTATGCTATATACTTCACAGGGATGTTGTGAAGGCTAAATGGGTTTTTATGACATTGTTTTCTCCTGGCCCTCTTCCTACCTCTCCATCCGCCTCTTCTTCATTTCCTTTACTGAATCATTATTTATGTGGGTGTACCTCAAGGCTCTGTCCTGGCCTCTTTTCTGTCTCTCCATGTTCTTTCCTTTTTACTTTTTGGTGAGGCAATCAGGGTTAAGTGACTTGCCCAGGGTCACACAGCTAGTAAGTGTCAAGTGCCTGAGGCCAAATTTGAACTCAGGCCTCCTGACTCCAAGGCCAGAGCTCTATCCACTGTGCCACCTAGCTGCTCTGTCTCCATACCCTCTTGATGGAACCTCACCAGTACTCATAGGTTCAATTCTTGTCTCTATGTAGATATTCCCAGATCTACACATCCAGCCCCAGTCTTTCTTCTGTACATCAGTCTCACATCATCAATTGCATATTGGATATTCCAACTGGATGACCCACACACATATCAAACTCAACATATCTAATAGAGAACTCACTATCTTTATGTACTCTCCTCCCCCAAATTTTCCTTTCTTCCCAATTTCTGTGGGGGGTGCCATCTTTCTTCTAGGTATCCAGATTCACAACCTCTGAATCATCCTTGACTCTTCACTGTCTCTCATATACAGTCAGTTGCCAAGTTTTGTGGATTCTACTTCCACAACTTTCATGTCCTTCCCCTTCTCTCCACCCACACGGTTACTTCATCAAACCTCAGTGGGACTACCACAGAAGCCTATTAATCAGACTTCTCATTTCAAGTCCCTTCCCAGTCTAATTCATCCTCCATATAGCTTTCCAATGGATATTCCTAAAGTACAGGTCTGACCAGGTTACTATCCTGCTCAAAAGCTCCAATGGTTCCTGTTTGCCCATTGGATAAGTACAAATGTCTCAGGTCGGTATTTAAAGTCCTTCACAATCTAGTTACAATCATCTGACTGGATTTGTTACACGTTATGATATTCATAAGCTACACTGTCAATCCAGACTGGTTTATTTGCCATTTTCTATAAATAAAATCCCATCTCCTATTCAGGTTGATGAACCCCTAACCCTAAAGTGCCCACTCGTCTCAACTTCTCCATGTTGAATAATAGATACCTTCAAGACTCAATTCAAGGCCTCCTATTGGAAGCCATTCTTAATTGCCCTCACCCCCATCATAGTTTCTAGATTCATCCACCTGGTAAACTATTTTCTCTCTGCTTTGGATATGTTTAGATATATATTTAATTTACTCTTCTTTGTATATGTCATTTCCTCCCAATAGACTATAAGGTCCTTGAGGGTAGGGACAATTTCATTTTTTGTTTTTATAGCCTACACACAGAATAATGCCTGATATTTAGAAAGTGCTTTATAAATGTTTGTTGAATGAATGACAGCACTCTTTTTGCACATATGCTCATTAAGTACCTACTATGTGTTAGGCAATGTGCTCTGTGCAGAAGACACAAAGACAAATCCTTACCTTCAATGAGTTTCCATTCCGTTGGGAAAGCAGGGAAGATCTTAAAATACTAATTTTCTTCCTTTTCTCCTCTCTGCTTCTGTCTCTGTCTATCTCTGTCTCTCACTCAGTATAAGCCTCCAAGTTTGGACAATTTCACTGTAGAGGACCCTAATACTGCCGAGTAAGGGAAATGCAATGGGAAATGCCCCTGCTGGACCAAAAGGCTTATTGGGAGTCCTGATCAATTACAGAAAATGCAGGCCAGGACTAGAGACTAAATGTAATCTTGACTGGGATCCCCAGAGGCTGACTGCACAGGTCTTTTCCACCCCCGATTCCTGTGATTCTACAATTTGGCTTATTTATAAATTACATTGAAGTTAATACACTCAAACTTAGCACAAAACTGGTTAAATTCAGAATGCTCGGCTCACCAAATCCCCCATTTCCACTATACAAATGTGCTGAGTGAGGGAGTTTTCTCTCCTCTGGCGTGTAGGGGTTTTTCCCCTCTTTCTTTGCCTTTTAAGGAGTTGTCACTGGCACCCAATTATAAGAGCTGCTGAGCCTGGCTGATTAATTATGGATTACCCAAACCTTGAAGCCTTCAGGAAAGTTAATCTTTTAAACTCTTCCCATGCAGATCAGACCTTATTCAGCCTTGTCCGGACCCTGGGCACTTTATAAATTTAGAGGGAGAAAATCCAACATATAGTATCAATTGAATCAATATCCTTATTTAGCAGCTAATGGGCAACTCTTCTGAAAGCCTCAGGTCTGCATTTCTGGATGTATCACTCTATTTGGGCTCACTGCAGCATGGAGCTGGGAATCAATGTTGCACAAAGATTGCCTGTCCACCTCAAGATTCACCTGGACCTTCTGATTTCTGGTCTTAAAACTTAAGGGACCTGGTTTCAGGTTCTGGGCCATTCTGACTCTGGGAGAAACTTGGAGGAGGCCAGTGGGCATATACACACTAGGTATCCTTCTACCTCTCGGAAGCCTCCAAGGTCATCAAGGTTCAGGTATTAAGGCAGACAGAGAGGGATTTCAGGAAAAGGTGGGATTGACAGCAATCCTCTTTCTTTGGAAACTGTCTTCTTTCACACCTGCCATTACATCATGGACTGCCCTGACTTAAATGGTAATAAGTTAGTGAGATCATAGGACCTTTTTTGGGGGAATCAGTGATACAACATGTACACACACAAAAAAAATCTAAAACACTTAGTAAATTTGGTTGTTGTATGTGTGTGTGTGTGTGTGAGAAAGAGAGAAATGGAGAGAGAGATGAAGATGGGGAGAGAGAAAAAGATGGAAAGAGAGATAGTAAGAAAGAAAGAGATAGGGCAGCTAGGTGGTATAATGGACAGAGTGCCAGGCCTCAAGTCATGAAAACACCTTCCTGAGTTCAAATCTGGCCTCAGACAATTACTATCTGTATGACCCTGGACTAATCACTTAACCTTGTTTGCCTCAAGTTTCCTCATCTGTAAAATGAGCAGGAGAAGAAAATGCTAAACCATTCCAGTATCTTTGTCAAGAAAACTCCAAATGGGGTCAAAAAGAGTCAGACATGACTGAAATGACTGAACTACAGCAAAAAAGAAAGAGACAGAGACAAAAAGAGACATAAATAGGCCTGGCTTTGGAAACAAGAGGACTTCAGTTTAAGTCCTGTCTCTGACATATACTGTCTGTGTAATTCTGGGCAAGATATTTAACATTTAACACCCTACACAACTTTCTTGAAATCATGGGTCTATGACAAAAAGGTTAGGGGAGTAAAGTGGAGGAGAGAGCAACAATGGCTGACTTAAGGGTCAATTCTGGATATGTAGTTAAAGGCCTGGAGTTAGAAATATGGCTCTAACTTTGAGCCAATTAGCTCTTTGTCTCAACTTCCTCTTCTCTGAAATAAAGAGATTGGACCAGATGACTTCTAAGGTCCCTTTCAACTTAAAATCTATAATTGTCTGATTGGAGAAGATATATACTGGCCATTTGTAAACTCATATATTGTTCACTTCCATTGTGGTAAAGTGCAGTTTATTAGGATTTTAGGGACAGAGGGGGCTTTTCACTCAAGAATTTATTTTACTGTCTAGTCCAAATGTTTGATTGAGATTGACCATATACTGAGCCTTACTTAAGCAAGCAGCAACAGTCAATTAGAAAGCAAAATTTTTCTTAATCCCTGAAAACACTTCAGGTTTCTGGGAGGGGGTCTGGGAGGCCTGGGGACAGGTTGCTGGCTTTGGCCAGGTCCACAGAGTAGAAGACAAACAGGATGTTAATGTTCAGAAAAAGTATCATTACAAATGACTCTTGAGGAAGCCACTCAAGCCTGTCCCCTCTCACCCACAATTTATCAATTGCATCCAATTTGTTGCTCACTGTATTTCAAGTCAGCAAGAGTTTGCTGAGCCTGCTTTCATAACAGTAGACAAATCAATCCTACTCCTGCTGTCATCCAACTGAACCAAGTCCCACCCTTGCTAAACTCCCTCCCCTAGAAACGTATAGGCAAAAGAACACTTATTTTCTGTTCCATTCTCACAGGTTTCCTCTGGGTTCTGGAAGAGGGCTCTTGGTGGAGCTGAAAAGAGGCCAGAGTGAGGATGGACTTTCCATTCTCCTGCTTAACCTCACCCTCTTTCATTTCATGTCAACAAACATTTCTTAAATACCACCAAGAGCAAGAAACTGTCCAGGTGCTGAAGACACAAGCTCAAAAACTAAATAGTTCCCATCTTTGAGATGCTTACATTCAACTAGAAGGATACAATATGCACAGAAGTGTGCAGATAAAAAAAAATGTACATGAGATAATTTCAAGAGGTAGAAAGCACTAGCAACTAGGGAGAATTAAAAAGTATTTTGATTTAAGAGAGAAGCTGAATGATTCTCTGAAGGAAGCTGGGGATACTGAGATGGGGAGGACAAGAGAGAACACTCCAGACAGTCTATACAAAGGCACTGAGCCAAGATATGAAATAGTATGTATGGGGAACAAGTAGAGAGCCAGTTTGAGTAGCACAAAGAGCAGTGTGAAATAACACCAGAAAGGCAGGTGGAAGCCAGTTTGTAGAAGGATTTAAAAGCCAGGCTGACGATTTTGTATATCATCCTAGAAACAACAAGGAACCACTGACAGGGGCCTGACATGATTAGATCTGTGTTTTAGGAATGTCAACATGGCAGCCAAGGTCCCAGGGGAAACTCTTTCTGAAAGGTACTATTTTGAAATTGAGCAGCTGTTGCCATGTTCCTTCATAATCTCATGGAAAACAACCTTCCTGTGGTGAGTAGAATCACACCTTTTTGGGTGTGGGAGTCTGCTGGGATTCCAGAACCAAAGCATTTCTCATTATATTGATGAGGAGGTGGATAAAGGAGAAAGAGGTGGAAGAGAAAAAGGAGGAGGAGGAAGAAAAGATGGACTCATATTTTAAAGCACTTTCCCTTATTTCATTAACAATAAGGAAGAGAAAAGAGAAGAAAACTATGAGGAGTAAGATAGAAGAGGAAGAAAAAGAGAAGAAGGAAGAAAGATGTTTCCTATCACATTTTCTATCATTTTCACTTATTTCATTAACAGTAAGAATAATTATTGCTAACACTCCCTTATACTTCCATGGAACTTTTAGGTTTTCAAAGCATTTTCACTTACCTTATCATAGTTTGTCCACATAATAGCCTGGCAAGGTAGATAGACTGAGGACTACCCCCAATTTATAGATAAGGAAATTGGAGGCTTAAGGGATTAAATCCATTTTCTCTGGACTAAAATCTCCTTAGTGGTAGAGTAAGTACCAGAACCTGGGTCTCTTGACTCTTTCTTCTGTTCCTTCCACTGCACCAGATGGCCCCCAGGAGGCTACAGTCTATGCCAGTGAAAATCAGCACAAGCTTGTTGACACCAGGACTATAGCAGGAAAACAAAAGAGCTATGGTCTAGGGTCATGTGGCCTGGTGAGAACTGATTTTGTTTTCTCAGAAGGAGGGATGTGTCAGAGCATGAGAGACCATACAACCAAAAACCTATCTAGGAATCTGTTCTAAATGACTTAATAATGTATCAGTTGTCCAAACCTTTTTCTATCCCACATTCCCTAAAAGGGTTAAAATTGCTTTCATTGCTCCCAGGGGCCTGTGAGAACTGCTGGTAGATCTCCCCCACCCCACCTCAGCATTTGCTTGGATATTACAACATCTTCATTAGCCTCCCTGGCAGTAATCTGCCACTGATTGAGATTAATAGAGAAAATATTTTCAAAACACTTTAACACACATTTTCATTAATCTATGTTCAGAAAATTAATCTTGTGGGGCGACCTGCAAAAGGTGTTAATTGCAGCTTCAGATGCAAATCTATCAAAAGTTTGAAGAGGGACACTCACAACTGCCAAACAACCTCTGGAGTTTCTGAGAAAGCTTTGCTCAGGAAAAGTCAGTGTGCTCCTGAGGGTTGGGAAACTCTGCTTGCATTGGGGAGTGTTCTTCCGTCAGGCTCAACAGAGACACTTACTCCCTACGATTTTGGCTTGAGAGTGTTCTACACTAGCTGTATGGGGTTGCACCTGTGTATGGAAATGGGTTTGTTGATGGGCTTTTCCTTAAACCTTTCCAGGGATGTGGAGGAGAGTCAATCAAGCAGGCAAAAAGTAAGGGAATGAAAAATTTCAAAATCATGGACAGCAGTAGAAAAGTAGGAGTCAAAGGGATACATTCAGGACCATGGACAGCACAGTGCATGCAGATTCAGCTAGTTCAAATTGAAGAGGAAACTTGACAGAGTCACTTCTGTACTATGTTTCCAGGAATATACAAAAGCAGCTGCTGTGGCAAGAACAGAACACGCCCATGCTGGAGTCCCAGGGATGGCAGGACTGTTGGCCTTCGGTGTAATATGAAGCCAGCTGGGGTTAGCAGAAGTGAGAAATTGTTCCCATCCCTTACTGCCAATCCAAAGTCTTCCTGTAGTCACAGGCATCCTGGAGTCTGAAAGAATCTGGTAGTTCATTCTGCTAAAAATATCCTTCCTGTGGACAGATTCCCTCAACAAGTGATTTTTAAATTACAGACATGATGAAAACAGGTTGCATGAGGACTTCAGAATGCCTCCAATCCTAGTGACTTTGGCATAGCTGTGTGGCACTTGACACTGGAGTGTCCCTACCACCATACTCTCTCTTCCCTTAGCTTCTATGACACTGCATTAACCAAGTTCTCCTCCTACCTCTCTGAATTGTCCTTCTCTATCTTCTGCCAACCCCTTTTCCTCTTCTCATATGCAACATATCTCTCCATATATCTCCCTAAGGTTGGAGCTTGATCTTACTTTCCAGTTCTTTCTATAATCAATCCTATGAGCATTTCAGTCACTGTCATTACTTTAGTGAATAGTGAATAGAACATTGGACTTGGAGTGTACAAAGCATCTTCTATAAATGATTTCATGGGTCTCAGAACAATTCTTTGAAGCAGGTTCTATTATTGCTCCCACTTTACAGATGAAGAAAATGAGGCTAAGAGGTTAAGTGAATTCCAGCACCCATCAGCTAGTAATTGCCAGAGGCACGATTTGAGGTCATATCTCTATTCCACAAGCCATACATGCTCCCTCTCCTCTCATCCCAAACCAAGACAAGAGCAGCAGCATTATTAAAAGATTGAGGATATCCATCTGAAGTTTTCTTGATCCCCATGGTGTTCAGATTTCAGGAACTGGCTTATGTGGGGAGCCACGCAGACTTTTGGCTATGGTTTCCAAAAAGCTTGGGACTGTGTCCAAGTCTATACTTGAAGCACTGGGATACCTTTTCCCCATGGCTCTGCATAGGTTTGCTCCTGCTTCATGGAAAGTCTGTTGGTGATTGATTTGTAAATCTGTGCTTTTGGCCACTTCATCAACACCTTGGAGACTTGGATATTAAACAGATCTGGGCATAGAGACATGCCAAAATTTGGACTAAGAGGGTTATATGCATAAATATCAGGGACTATGTGTGGAGCAGAGACATATGGACTCTTAGTAAACACTGCCATCAACAATACATTCTAGAACCCATTGTCAAATTCCTGAGAGAGGGAATAGGATTAGAGGAAGTAGGCAGACTGGGTTCATGGGAGCTAATCTTCAAGCAAAAGTCGAGTGAAGAAGATGACACAGTCGGATCTTAGAAGGAATTTAAGGTTCCCAGATGCTCTTCTTTCTCCTGGGGAACTTTGTCTTCAACCTCACTTTGTTCTAAGCCTGTGTTTCTAACCTTTGGTGCTTCCTTATGCCCCTTATTCTGACCTCCAGATTTATGGGATCTTAGAGATCATCTAATTCAACTCTCCCATTTCACAGATTAGGAACCTGAGGTCCAGAGAGGTTAAAAGATTGCCCAAGGCCCCACAGATAGTAAGTGGCAGAGCTAATATATGAATTTAGTCCCCTGACTCCAAACCCAACACTCTTTGCCCTGTGTCATGCTGCCTTTCTTCTGATTTTGTTCTCTTACTGCCTCTTCTCTTTCAGTCCAGATCTTGACCTCTGTGTCTCTGGCTCCAGCCTGGTAACCAGCCCCTAACTCATGCCTCTTTTCACTGCTTAATGGCTTAGAATTCCATCTTTTTGACCTGGGCTAGGTTTTGACACTGATTAATGTCACTAAATCTGTTCAGAAGGAAGAGTCTGAGTCCCTTATCATGGTATCCTTACCCTTTGGATGTGAAATGTGTCCTTGATTTCTGACTTTCCAAATTGCAGTAGAAAACTAGCAAAAGAATTATCTCCTTTCCCCTCCCCCTCCTAAGTCTTTATCCTCACACAATTCTTTTCAGACAGGAATATCAACAGGCTTTAGCTTGGAAATCTGCGGTATTTCTTTTTAGGCTCCACTGTGGAAGAGGCGGCAGGGTGAAAAGCTGCCAAAATGCTAGTGACTGTCCCAGAATGGAGACAACATATGACTCCATCAGTGGTTTGTTATTTTTTTTTAATCCAAAATATTGAGCTTGGGAGAAAGCCTTGACCCATTCTTTCACAGACCCTCGGGCTCATTTTTTTAAAATCATACTCAAAAGGTATTTTTCCTTGACATTCTATCAAGTAGAGTTCTCTATTAATGAGCAGTTCCCCACCTCAGAAGTATAATGATAACTGGTGCTTATAATGATGACCCAGAGGCAGGAAAAGGGCTTGATATGTCTTCTGAGTCATCAGAGAAGGATTCAATTATGCACAGTACAGTTTTAGTACTAAGTTCATCTTACTGTATTCTAATTTTTTGAGAAGGGTTCATCCCTGAGTGGTGTACCTGTTAACTTTCGAGTAAGATTGGCCATCTTAACCCATGCTCTGGAGTGACTCAGATAATAGAGTAGTATATATTTTGGCTTGCAAGTAGACCTGGAAGTTGAATGAGGATTGAACTGAGAGTTCTCAGTTATTCTTACACCGGAATCCATTTGACTCCAAAGCACAGCTCAGTCAGTGGCCACCTCCTACAAGAGATTTTTCCTGATGCTCCACTTGTGTGCTCTCTCTCTTGAAATTACTTTGCTTCGTTCTGTGTGTATTTCCTGATTTAATGTATACAAATACCTCCTTCAACTCCCTCAATCTGTAGGGTTCTTGGCTACATCCAGTGGACCAATTGTGTTCTGAATCAGCACTGAAGGGTTTTTGTGCTTTGAAATTACTCAGCAAACCCTGGGTGGTCCTTCCCCCTCCCCACACACTCCTATGATGGTGATGGGTGTGGCTTGTACCATAACAGTTTACAAGCAGAGACAGCGCTCCTCCCCCCACCCTCTTTCTTTTATTGTCCTGAAGGTGTGGCTTGGAGCTTCCTCCCTCTGGAACTTATTGTGGGAGGGAGCAGGGGTGGCAGAACCAGGGACAGCTCCCCAGCAGCTGCAAGGACAAGTAATTATCCTGGCGATCCTGAGCTAGAATCTCAAGGCCTGGCTGCCTCTTCTGGTCAGGCAAAGAAACACAAAGCAAATAGTAATTTTGAGATGGGCATTTCTAGCTCTGGAAGTCACCTTTTGAGTTCAACCCTTCAGTTGGTGCTAGCTACATTATATAATCCAACCCCCTTCCCCACCCCAGCCCAACCCTCCAGCAACTACCACAATATTTCTTGGAGGACGGGACAAAATCATTAACAAAGTATAAGCTCTGCTTGCCCAAAAATATGGACTTCAAGAAAGTTGTTCAGACAGGGAAGAGTTGAGGTGAAGGTGAAATGCTTATTCAAGAGTCCCACTAAGTGCTTTATGTTTTAAAGTCTTAAATATCACCCTCTCAGGAAAGAATAATACTAGTTCTGAGTTATTGCTTCATGTTTAAGTCTTTGTCAGCACACACTTGTGAGTCTTATGTGCTTTAAGTATTACTTTTGTATGGAGGAAATAAATAGTTGTTCTATAACTGGTCTATATTGTACATTGAGAAACTTTAAATTCCTCTTTGGGGAGATCATACATATAATTGACCATCAACTAATTTTAAGCAATTGTCCCAGGACTCCAAGATGGGCAAATTACATTTTTATCTTCACTAACCTCTAACTGAAATTTTCATTTGTAAAAAATATCCTAGGAAGGGGACCATGGGTTTCACCACACTGACCATTGGTCTATGTTATTAAAAAAAAGGTTAAGAATTTTTGCTATAGAGGGAAAAAAGAATGCCCTAGCTGCCTTGGGCACTGTAATTTTATGCTTCTTTCTATTTATACTATTTTTTCCCAATACAGTATAAGTTCTTGGAGGGTAGGGGCTGCTTGAATTTTGCCTTTGCATGCCCTGCACTTATTACAGTGACTCAAAGTAAGCACACAATAAACATGTGTGAATTGTTGTTACTGTTAAATTTCATGTATTTATTAATTTTTCTGAACTGCCTTTTTTCTCACTCCTCTAAAAAATTTCTCTGTTATAAATGATAGCTCCCCGAGTAAGAGAGGGAGGAAGGATATATTTGGAAATGAAGGTGATGTAAAAACAGTTAGTAAGCATTTGTTAAGTATCTATTATGTGTTGGGCCCTATGCTTACTTCTGGGGATACAAAGATAGATGGATAGGTAGATAGATAGACAGACAGATAGATAGATAGATAGATAGATAGATAGATAGATAGATAGATAGATAGATAGATAGATAGATTAGATGGATGAATAGATGGATGGATAGATGGATGGATGGATGGATGGATGGATAGGCAGATAGATTACATGGATGGATGGATGGATGCATGGATGGATGGATGGATGGATAGATTACATGGATGGATGGATGGATGGATAGACAGACAGACAGATAGATAGATAGATTAGATTGATGGATGGATGGATAGATAGACACAGACAGACATATAGACAGATTAGATGGACAGATAGATTAGATGGATGGATGGATGGATGGATATAGATTAGATGGATGGATAAATAGATGGATGGATGGATGGATGGATGGATGGATGGATGGATGGACAGATAAATTATTAAGTATTTACTATGGGCCAGGCACTGTGTTAAGCACTGGGGATACAAATTTAAGTAAACAAGACAGTTCCTATCCTCAAGGTGTTTACATTCACATGGAGGAAGGGGAGCTGGAAATCAGAGGAGGGAGGAAAGGAGAGAATACCTAAACAGGAGCAACATTCAGGTGGGAAGGTGGAAAAGTCTGCAGAATAAGGAAGAAAGCTAGAAGTGGCCACGTCCTGAACACCTCATGAGATGGTGGTCTGAGTCAGGGATTCACCTATCAAAAGAGGGGGCCATAGGGTGGAGGCATCTCCAGGGAAAGACATCTGCCCTCAAAACATTTATATTCTATTGGGGAGAGACAACATGTATGCACAAGCACATAGAAAATATACACAAAGTAAATACCAATTAATATGGGGGGGCACTTGTAGTAAGGAAGACTAGAAAAGGTCTCATGTAGGAGGGGGCACTTGAGCTTTGGAACAAACTAAGATTCTAAGAGAAAGGCAGCAATAAAAACCATAAAGTTATTCAATAGCTTGTTGAATTGCATAGAAAGTTCTGCCATGAAACTTCCCCATTCTCTAGCTGTTGTTGCTCGTTTTCTCTCCCACAAATTCTCATGACTCATATTTATTTGTGCAGATGATACCCCACCCCCACCTGCCCTCACTGCCCTGAAGCCCCAGTATACGAGTTCCACGAAGGCAGAGGGAGTTCTGCTCTAGTCTTTGTATCTCCAGAGCAGTGTCTGGCACAGAGAAGGTGCTTAATGAGTGCTGGTTGAATAGAATTGAATTGAAGTGACTGGAAATTACCCTGCCAGGCTGGCAGGGTCTGTCGAGGCATAATGAAAAGTGAGGGCTTGTCGGCTAGAGTGAGGTATTAAAAAAAACGCTTTCTTCCAAATGCCTGAAATGACTGTCACCAGGTCACCATCTCTACTCCCTCTTGAATGCTTATTGATTGCTTAGACAGCAAAGAATTTGAAAGATCTGTTCTTAACCAGGGCTGTCCCCTTATCCTGATGAAAAGAGGAAGATAAACTTCTTGGAAAACCAATCTTATGGCGTGAGTATATATCACCGATTCTCAATAAAACAAACACACACACACACACACACACACACACACACACACACACACACACACAGAGAGCTGAATAAAGAATCAAGCTTTTTTCCAAGGCACCCAAAGAAAATTCCTGTTTGAAGACAACATGTGACGAAGTAGCAAATGCCTCTCGGCAGGGCGCTTTGTTACAGTTTCGACACTGCCCCATATTTTACCCAGAATCTATGTTTCTATGACATTAAGGAGCCTGCAACCTTCAGGATGCCCTTATTTATAATGCTGAGATTCTGTCCATGGAAACAGAGCTCTGTGTCATACACACAAGGACGCACAGGTCACAAGTTCTATCACTTGAACTGAAATAAAAACATTTGACGAATCTGAACACTCCCCCCTCGTGATAAAGATTAACCTCTAACATGTCTTTCTTTGAAGAATAGGATTTTGAAGGGAAGGGGCATTTTCACTGTAGGTTACCATGTCTTTTGAAGCATGTATAAATAAGGGACTGTTCATATCTAAAAGAATTTTAAACACTTTAGTAATGGGTGCCTGTTCTGCTCAGATGGCCCCAGTGATGCCTTGTGACTAGATCCACGCACAAATCCTAACTTTGTCACTTACTAGTTGTGTGATCTCAAGTAAGCCATTTAACCTGTTGGGGTCTCAATTTCCACATATGTGAAATCAGGGGGTTGGATTAGATGGCTTCTGAGGTCCCTTCTAGCTCTAACATTTGCTGTTCTAAAGGGCTTTCCCAACTCTCAACTGATGGTCCCAAGGGTAAATCAAATTAGGCTTATGTCAATGGATCAGCTGTATCTATGGTCTTCCAAAATGACAGTAGGAAGGTACTCATTGTACAATGTAGATCAGGTATTGTTCTTGGGTCATTTCAGTTGTGTTCAACTCTCCATGACCCTATTTGAGGTTTTCCTGGCAAAGATACTGGAGTGGTTTGCCATTTCCTTCTTCAGCTCATTTTACAGATGAGGAAACTGAGGCAAACAGGGTTAAGTGACTTGCTCAGGGTCACACAGATACTAAGTGTCTGAGGCCAGATTTGAATTCAGGAAGATCAGTCTTTCTGGTTCCAGGTCTAACACTCCATCCACTGTATCATCTAGCTTCCTAGAAATCAGGTACAGGACAACTATTTATTTCTTTCATTAGAAAGAAATCACAAAAGACTCACAAGTGTAACTTGGAGCTAATATTATATTTTCCTGAGAGGTTGATACCTAAAGTATTAAAATATGAAACTCTTAGGGTGGGTGGCAGTACCCTTATCTCTCTCTGCTTAAGAAAATTCTGGATTGTCAGAGTGAGGTAGACTCTTTGGGACCTGTTGCTAAATTTCTACTCTAATTCTATACTCTACTTGGGAGTATCAAAGGAAAAGTTCTCATTTCAAATGGCAGCCTTGCTTCGGTTTGTCTATTCTGCTTCAGTGAAGAAGCTTACTCAATAATGCTCACCTGAAAATCAATTGTAGTATACACTAAGACTTGCCCTATAGAAGAAGGAAAAGCAAGGGATAAAAATGCTCCAGCCAAGTGCTCTACTCTACCCTTTTTAGGACACACAAAGAGACCTAGTCACTGTCCCTTTCAAAGGTCCTTGCCCTTTCCCAGCTGATCACTACCAATTATAAAGTCAGAGGTGTAGTTCTTCTTAGTAATCTTTTTGTCTTCGTATAAGCAGCCTGGGTCTGTGTTCAGCCTTCCTTCAGATCAACAGGGAAAGCTCCCTGCACCTCAGTATCTGGAGGATTGATTGGATATGCCAGAAAAACCACCTGCATGGGATCATGACCCAAATCAAACTCTTTAGGGAGAAATACCAGGAGGAGTACAGTGGTCATGGTTTTGTCATCTTTTGGAGGAAAACTTTTTTCTTTAAAAAAAGTGGTTTGTAA
Organism: Phascolarctos cinereus; assembly: GCF_003287225.1. Classification (NCBI taxonomy): domain Eukaryota; kingdom Metazoa; phylum Chordata; class Mammalia; order Diprotodontia; family Phascolarctidae; genus Phascolarctos; species Phascolarctos cinereus. The sequence continues at coordinate 394,523,197 of NW_027556098.1, forward strand.
ATGTCTGATGTCCTAAACCATAGGCTAATAAATAATAATAATATTTTATATTTAAATATCACTTTAAGATTTGCAAATTAAAATTGTGTTCACATATAATTGGGGGAAAATAAAATATTATTTTAAAATGTTTTTCTAAGCATCTTATGTACATTATCCCATCTGAGACTCCAAACAACCCTTTGAGGTAGGTGTGATTTTTATCCCTACTTTACAGATGAGGAAACTGAAGCCTACAGAGGTTAAGTGACTTGCCCCAGGTCAGGTAAGTGTCTGAGGCAGGACTTCAACTTAGGTTTTCCTGCATCCAAATTGAACTTTCTGTTCATGATAGCATTTTAACCCACAAGAACCTAAGTTGGTAAGCTTCATTAATGGAATTATTTAGGATCTACGTAGAGAAACTCTCATCTTACCTGCTTAGGGGCCAGTTAAAACAAGGGGAGGTGGGAGAAAGGACAAATAGGAGTTGACAAATAAGGGGGGGGGAATGATGAATGTTTATTTTTTCTCTTCCCATCCCCCTGACTTTATTCTCTCCTTTTTCTTCAGGGAGAACAATAAGAAAACCACCCAGAGGACATTTTTGGGAGTGGTTTTCACTAGCTCTAAATCACAGGTTCTTAGAACTAGCAGGGATATCAGGGGCATTCTACCGTGCACCAGATCTGAAAGGCATCTCCTTAAAAACACTGATGACTATTTTTTTAACATTCAGGTTATCTCGCCATTAAACTGTTAGCTCCTTGAAAGTAGGAACTGTCTTTTACTTTCCATTTACACAGCTCTTACTATAGTGCTTCATACACACTAAGTAAGCACTGAGTAAATGCTGATTGACTGATTGACAGTATTCACATAACCTCTGCTTAAAGGCTTCTAGTGAGGTGGTCCATTCCACTTTGGGATAGGTTTTCCTTCTATCAAGTCTAAATCTGCCTTTCTGAAACTTTAAAACATCTTGCCAAGTTCTATCCTTCGGTGACAAGCAGGATGAATTAAATCCCTCCTCCATATGACAACCCTTTAATTATCCAAAGACAGCCACCATTCCCTCCCCCTCCCCAGAGTCTTCTCTTCTTCAAGATGAACATCCCAGTGCCTTCAAACTGACCCTCAAATGTCATAATCCCCGGCTCCTTCACCATACTGGTTGTCCTCTGAAAACTCACTGGTTTCTCAATGTCCTTCCAGTGGGACTTATCATCTCCCTAATCCTAGATACCTTACTTCTATGAATGTCACCTAAGATTTCATTTGCTTTTGTGGTTGCAATGTCACATTGTGGGTTTATATTAAGCTTAAATTTCTAGATGGCATGAAGCTGGGAGAGATTCCTAACATATTGTATGGGACAGTCAAGATCCAAAAAGATTTTTGTTAGCATGGTGGTCTGAACGTAATAAGATGGAATTTAATGCAGAAAAGTATAGTTTTCCACTTGGATTAAAAAAATCAACTTCACAAGTAGAAAGTAGGTAAGCTGTGGTTAGACAGATGTTCATGTGAAAAAGAGCTGGGGATCTAGTGGACTGCAAGGTCAATATGAGCTAAAAGTGTTATATAGCAGCCAAAAATGTTAATGGCATTCTAGAATGAACTTAAAAAGGCATAATTTTCTGAACAAGGAAGGCTGTTCCACCATCCTTCCAGTTATTCAGATTCACAACCTTATAGTCATCCTTGAGTCAGGAAAACTGCTTTGGGGAGGAGAGATGGAGGGAAAGGGGACACATTTATAGCTCTATCAACTGTCTTCATCTCAATTAAGGGTTCAGGAAGCCCCTGGGCTCGTTCAGATCTGGCTTCAGATACTTACTAGCTATGTGATCCTAGGCAAATCATTTTACCCTGTTTGCCTCAGTCTCCTCATTTGTTTTTTCCCACTCAGTAATATTTTATTTTTTTCCAATTATGTGTAAAGTTTCCTCATTTGTAAAATGATCTGGAGAAGGAAATGGCAGACCACTTCATTATCTTTGCCAAGAAAATGCCAAATGGGGTCATGAAGAGTCAGATACAAATGACTGATCAACAGGTCATCCTTCACATTTCACTCATACTCACTCATGGGGTGGTACACCAGAAAAGATAGTGTAAGGTCTGCTATGTCATCAAACTGTTCTCATCTGGGCCTGGGGGCTTCCTGAATCTTTAATCCAGGAAATGAGGACACTTGATGGTATTAGTCATCTTTGACATCTCATTCTCATTCATTCCTGTGGTGAGACCCCAGGAAGGTTAAAAATGGCACCGGCTATGCCACCAATCTCTTCCTATCTAGGCCCAGGGGCTTCCTGAACCCTTAATTGAGATGAAGACAGTTGATAGAGCTATAAATGTGTCCCCTTTCCTTCCATCTCTCCTCCCCAAAGCAGCCTAGTTTGAATAGCTCCTTATTTCCTATGGCTCCTACAAACCTCATTTATTAAGAGTCCTCCCTCGGTCTATAAGTGTGTGAGATCTGATGAGACTGTAGCCTGAGGGAGATTGCTAAAGGCCAATGCTGAAAGCAAGATACAAGTCCCTGGGCTGCAGGGGAGGCCAAGACACCTTTTCATACATTAATATGAAAATGGGCTTTTTCTGTAGGTGAAATAATCTAAAACAGACAGGCAAGAGAGTCAACTACCCCTCACCTTTGCCTCTTTCCCCATTCTTCCCTTTGTGTCTCTCTCCCTCTTTCTGAAATTTACTATAATCAAAGTCAGCACTCTGAGCTCTTGGCCTGAGGCTCACTCCAAGGACCAAATTTCCTCTCTTCTTTTTTGAAACAAATTAGCCCTCATTGTGCACTCTATTTCTAGGAGGCCAAGATGACTGTTTTTAAACTTCCTTATAACTGGATGAGGAATACAACTTTTCAAACACTGTCCTAGATGAACTAAAACACATGAATAGGAATCAAAAGAACTGGATTCCCATTTCTGCTCCACTGTTATACAGCCTTGAGACCTTGGGCAAGTCACTTAACCTCTATAAACTTCAGCCTGTCTTTATCTGTAAAAATGAAGGGTCTGAGATATATAATCCTTAAGAAATTTTCTAGCCCTGAAATTCCATGAAAGGCAATGTGGCATTTAGGGTAGCTAAAGGTTGGATCTGGAGTCAGAAAGACCTTCAAGTCCCATTGCAAATACTATATTTGTGGCCTTGGGCAAGTTCTTTAACCTTCCTTGGCCTCAGTTTCCTTGTCTGTAAAATGAGGGAGGTAGACAGGATGACCTCTGAGGTCCCTTCCAGCTCTAAAGCTATGATTCTAGTATTCTATGAAAGAATATACTATCTATGTGACTTTGGATAAGTTACTTAACTTCACTGGGTCTCAGTTTCTTCAATTATAAAATGAGGGGGTTATACTCAATGGTTTCTAAGGTCCCTTTAAGCTTTAGATATATTATTTTATGATAGGTCTGAATCCTACCTCAACACATTACTAGCTGTTAGACTGTAAGCAAGTAACTTTGCCTCAGTGTCATTATCTTCAAAATGGGATAGTAAAATCTGTAGCACTCATAGTGTTGTAAGGATAAAATAGAATCACAGAGCTAGAACTAGAAGGCCCCCAGAAGTCATCTAGAATAATGGTTTAAATAGTCAGTCAGACCTTGGACAGCTCCCTCCCCTTCTGGGCTTTGGTGTCCTCTGCTAGAAAATTCCTGGGGTTGGATTAAGTCCTTTGGGTTGTCACATTCTGTAAGACTCTGAAACCTCAGTGTAGGAGTGAGAAAGTTGAGCCTGAAGCCTCTCTCTGCTAGCTGAGATAACAGACCAACCCTCAGGCAGGGGGAGGCAAGGGAGTTAATGCAATATAACTACAGTGAGCTCTGCCAGCCTTCATTACCATCTGGGTCCATTTTGCAGGGTTTAGGCCTTGGGAGGATTCTGATGAGTCATTAACAGGGAGAAAAACGTGAGCTGAGCACTTCTGAGGGGGGCAGGGAAGGGAGAACAGACAACAAACCTTTGGGCCTAGGGGGAGGAAGGAGAGAAGGGGTAGAAGTAGAAGAGTGAGGAGGTTTTTCTGCCTGGTAGCAGTTGCTAGGGTGTGGTTTAGAGCTGTGACCCACCTCCACTTCCTGTGCTCTTTGCATTAGGAGGATCCGGCCAGGTACCTGGCCCCTCTCTCTGGTATCTCTGGTGCCATCTGTGACTGCCTCAGATGAGTCCCAGGCATGTGGAGTGATGTCAGGGCTCTGTGTGTTGGGAGGTAGGGGATGAATGGTGGAGAGCCTAGCCAGAAAATGGAGTGGGGATATCCTCTCAAACAACATCATTAACTTGGGACACAGCCTTCCTTATCCACCATTCTGGAAGGAGGGAATGAGAATGAGAGAAAGGAAAGGGGAGGAAGAGGAGGGAAAGGAAGATCATAAAATCATAGACCTAAAGCTAGAAGAGGCCCCACAGGCCATCTAATCCAACTCCTTCATTTTACAGATGAGGAAACTGAGGCCCAGGGAGGTAAAGGGATTTGCCAAAGACCACTGGGGTACATAACAGCAGAAGCAGTTAGCATTTGAACCCATGTCCTCTGACTTTGGAACCAGTGTGCTCTCTACTGTCATACAGAGGGGCGGAATTAGATCAACACCCACACTCCTGAAAACCCCTGTGGAATGTTTACCTATCTCTTCAATCCCAATTCAAAAACAATTGTTTGCAGGAAGCCTGTTTACAGGCCCCAATTGATGAGAATGATCAGACCTCACAAAGTACTTGTTTTATGACTCTCTAATGCATTTATAGAATATTACATATTTTAGCTATTGGTGTCTTATTCTCCCCCCCCCCCATTAGAGTGGGGAGAAAGTTTAGTGTATTTTCACATAAACACTGTGTCTAGAAAGTGTTTTGCAATAGATGATTAATTTTAATTAATACATTTAATTAAATAGATTAATAAATGCTTGTTTTACGATAGTGAACTCAGCAAGAGAAATACCATAATGCCACTCTTCTTTAGCCTTCTTCTTTCTCCCCCTCACTTCCACAACTCTCTAATTCTATTTCGTTGTTGTTCAGTCATTTCAGCTGTGTCCAACTCTCCATGAGCCCATTCGGGGTTTTCTTGGCAAAGTTACTGGAGTGGTTTGCCATTTCCTTCTCCAGCTCATTTTGCAAATAAGGAAACTGAGGCAAATGGGGTAAGGTGACTTGCCCAGGGTCACACAGCTAATAAGTGTCTGAGGCTGAATCTGAACTTCCCAACTCCAGGCCTGGTTCTATCCACTGTGCCACTTAGCTACTCCTCACACAATTGAGGCAGGATTTGAATGCAAGTCTTCCTGATTCCAATCCAAACATCCTACCCTCTGTACCACCTAGCTGTCTCCCCTGAATTGAATATAAACTCTCCCCGGCCTTACCTTATTCATTATTTCAGAAACCAATAGTCTCCTCTTGCTATTGCCTCAAATACCCCAGTCAGCCAGCCCTTTGTGTTAATTAAGATTCAGCATCTTAAAAATCTAGACTATTATAAATGCCCAAATTAACTACAAAGGACATATGAAGAAAGACTCTGTCTGTAACCAGAGAAATAACTAATAAATAGAAGTATATATAGGATGATTTTACACAGACACATACACACATATTTGTGTCTAATGGTAGCCATCTTGGGGGGGAGAAAAAAAAGAAGGAAGAAAAAAGAAATTTACATGATAACTTTATTATATATTTAAGAGAAATAGCAAATTGCACATAATAGATTTGCAGTTTCATGTGCAATCATCTTTTTTATTATACTATGTTATAGAAATGCCTGTTTTATTCCATAAATTAAAAATAAATAAATAAAAACGAGTTTGCAGACTGACTGGGAATGTCACTAAAATCCATTTCATGAGAGTTTACTCAGCCAATTGGTCTTAAGTTAATTAAATGGTGTTTAGTAACCATGTAATAACTATCTTAGTAAGTATAAACTCTCTGTTTAGTTGGGCTAAGGACATTTGATTTTGAATGGTACCCAAAGTGCTAGAGATGACTGCTTTGGGACTGACAGATGAACCTGATGAGGGTTTCTTATTTAGCAAGTTCAGAAACTCACTGGATCTCTGAAGCATGTGGGTATATAGGTGGACAGGTGGGTGGAACTTTACTACAGTTGGTTTATGTACATAAAATAGAGGCAACTTAGTGCTTTGAACAGAGGGACGAATATGGAGTCAGAAGACCTGGATTCGAATCCCAACTGCCTGTATTACCTATGTCACTGGACAAGGCATTTAACTTCACTAGGCTTCAGTTTCCTCCTCTGTGAAATGGGAGGATTGGACTAGATGATAAGACAGAGGGTCCCAATGGGATGAGCTGGATTTGGAGTCAGAAGAACCAGAAGGTTTCAGTCTAAGTTCTGCCTCTTACTAACTGTGTAACCTTAGTAAGTCACACCCTCTCTTGGCCTCCAATTCCTTACCTTTAAAATGAATGGGTTGGACCATTCTAGAACTAACTTCTGGGTGAAGTCCTTCCTGGTGTCTCCAGTTGTTAGTGCCTTCCTTCCCAAGCTACCTTGTGTTTAAGTGCTTTGTGTATATCTGTAATGAATCACCATCAGCTTAACATTTATGCTGGATATGTTTCTCGACGTGCTTGTCTCCCATCCCAGACGTGAAAGCTCATTGCGAGTAACAGTTGTTTCATTCTCTGTACATGTTTTATTAGCACCTAATACAGTGTCTGGCACACAGTCAGCATCTAAGAAATACCTGTCGATTGATTGATTGGTATTCTGAATTCGGAAGGCTCCTGTAGCTCTAAATCTATGATCCAATAGTTTCACCTCAGATATTTACTAGCTGTGTGAGCCTGGGAAAATCACTTAACTTCTCTGGCCTTCATCTCAGGGAAATAAACTTTTTTTTTTCCCTGTGAGACAAGACACACCAAGATTTTGTGATCTTGCCTCTGATGCTAACAGCTATCTGAACCTGATGGCATATTGGATAGAGTGTTGAACATGAGCTCAGGAAGACCCAAGTTCAAATTCTGAGATGAACACTTGCAGGCTGTGTGACAATCTTTGTCAATTTTATAGGATCAATCAACATTTATTAAGCACCTACTATGTACCAGGCACTTTACTAAGCATTGGGGATATAAAAAGAGGCACAAGACATTCTCTGCCCTCAAGAAGCTTACAATCTAATGGATCATATGTCTAGATCTGGAAGGGACCCTCAAAGGCCAATTATGTGATTTGTTCAAGGTTATACAGATACTAAGTATCAGATTCCTTATCTGTAAAATGGGAATAATGGCACCTACCTCACAGAGTCGTGAGCATCAATTATGATCAACAAACAAGATTATCTATCTATTATCTATCTATGCTTTTATATATATTATTGATATGTATCTGTTATTTATATTATATGTATTTATATATATATACATATTTATCATATTATATAATATTATAATATTAAATATAGTAATATATAATATATTTATATATACATAATGCACATATTTATATACATATATGCACATATTTGCATGCATGTATGTGCAAATATATAAATAAATATATTATATGTATAAATATATAAAATCTATATAAAACAAGATTACATATACATGTATAATCTTGTTTGAGGCACAGAGAGGTTAAATCATAGCTAACATTTACATAAAACTTAAGGTTTGCAAAGCAATTTATATGTTATACATACATATTTACATATACATATGTGTATATGTACACACATGTGTGTGTGTGTGTGTGTGTTGCTTTGCAAACCTAAATGCTATATAAATGTTAGCTATGATTTAACCTCTCTGTGACTCAGGCAACTCCCTAGAAATTTTCTACTGTCAAGGAGATTGCAATTTGCCTTGGTGAAGGGAGTCCCCACACTAGGAGCTTCCCACCCACATACCCAGGCTGCCAAAATCACAGATCCTTTGGGTATTCGAGTAAGCATTTAAAATCCAGAAATAAGGCTGGGAAAAATTCCAGCAAGTTAAAAAAGCCCAAATAATTGCATTCTATCCTAGCTCTAAAGAAGAGGTGGGATTGCTAAACTGCTAGGGGAGCAAAACTCCCCTGAGGCAATGGAGAGCTGAGTAGGCCTGAATTGGGGTGTGCATGGATGAGTAGAGACTATGAGTGGGGGGTTGTGAAAAGCTCTATTGGCTGTTCTGAAGACAATCAAAAAAGGCAAATATTGGTAAGCCATGTGTCACTAGAGGCTCAATGACATTTTTAAAAGTAGGCTTTGAGGTAGTGTCCTTCAAAAGAGAAAAAAAATCATTCCCCCCAGAAATGCCTGGAAAACTTTCCAGATAGTCTTCTCTGGTGGCAAATGGGATAGGGGAGCTATTTTCAGCCACGTTTCCCTCTCCTCCACCCTCTGTACCATTCTATTCTCCCTACTGGGTCTCAGCAACACTCACTACTAATTAGCTAATTTGTGAATAATTGTCTAAAACTGCCTCTTTCCATCATCATCATTGCCACAGGAAGGTCCTTTGTCTCAGAGACACTGAAAGCATTTTGTAAATATTATCTGACCTTGCCATATTCCCAGAAGTCTGGTGGAGGAAAGCATGGTGGGACATTAGATGTAGCATTGGAGTAAGGAAGACCTGAGTTCAAATTCTGCCTGACATTTACCAGCTACGTGACTTAGTCTTCTCAGCTCCATAGGATCTAGAGATTCTTTCTCCCTTTCCCCACTCCCCTCCCCCAAACAGATGAGAAGCTGAGGCTTGGCCTAGCCCTGATCAGTAACATATTCATCTGTGAGTGCTAGCAGGAGAGTACAAGTATTTTTCTCAAGATGTAGCTTGCATTACCAGAATCATTCATTCACTCATTAGTGAATAAGCATTTATTAAGTATCTCTACTGATCTATGAATTGTGCTAGATGCTAGGGATATGGGGCTACATAGGTGAGACCTTCTCTGCCCTTGAAAGGTTTATAATCTACTGGAGAAGACAATATGCATATTTGTTTTGTATAAGCAAATGTAAATATGTCCAAAATAGTGGGGAAAGTTAATTAGCCCCTGGACTCAAGGAATTTGTATTCTATGGGAATTACAGAATTATAGTAACAATTCCAAGTCACGTGACCAACAAGAGGGCAGATTTGTTCCTTTTTTCCATACCCCTTGAACTCTCTACTACTCTGAAAAATGCAAAGGATGTGAACCTTACTGCTGAATATAACAGATAAGGGAGAGAGAACCCTAATAATGTAGAATCCTCATGAATTAGCCCTGGAGTACTCTAAACCTTAAGTGTTTAGCCTACTTTCTCCACCAGCCTTTGCTCTTTAGGCAGGTGGATGATATGAAAAGTTTGTGCCTAGGGCTCATCCTGGGATTGGCCACTGCTGTAGAGACTCTGTCTATACCCTCTCATCTTCCCCTTCCCCCAGAGCAGATGGCCTAATCTGATTCTGCCCAACAAAATTAGAATGAAGGGAAGGGGGATGAAATGTACTACATTCTTATAAGGCCAATCTCTAGTTTAGGGAACCCCCCACCAAGGCTGCATAAATCTAACCACCCTTCCTACCCTTTCTCCTCTCTTAAAGTGGGAGATGCTGATTTCACCTTGCCATGAAAAGGAAAGAAGAACCAGTGGAGGAACTGGACCAAAATGCAGTTGAAGGAAAGGGGCTGAAAGTGAGCTGGGACCAGTACTCCTAAAAGGTTACTCAGGGCAGGGACACAGAATGGCAACTGTTCTATCTTCCAATGAGCAATAGCTGAGGCCGCTTTGTAGCCCAGTCTCAGGGGTACACACACCAGAAATAGGGAGGAAATATAAAGTGAATGACAGGAAAACATGAAAAGGCCAGAATGGACAAGATTTCAAGAGAAAAAAACCCACCAAAATGAACAAGTAAATCAACAAAATGGATCCTAAAATCAGAAGGATAAATATTAGATCCTCAAAGAGATTACAAAGCTCTTTTGACAAATACTACAAGAAAAATAAGAGTGAATCAATGCCTAATGAAATATAGAATCCTGTGGATTCCCAAGACAGTATGGAATAACAATAAGAAACTGTAGAGTGGTACAAAAGAGAAATGAAATACACAAAGAAGAAATTAGAGATGAATATGTTAGAACTTGGAGCTTTCAAGGAATTTCAACAATTTAATTAGCAAATTAGAAAAAATTGATTCCATAATGGATTGTTTCTATGAAGAAGTGAAAGAGAATATCAGGTTTAGAACACAAAAATACTGAAGAAGAAAAAGAAGAAAATCTAGGAGAAAAGAAGCAAATGATAGCAATATTAAAAGAAGACATGAACTCTATACAAGCCAAAGCAATGATCTTCAAGCCATGATGTACAAAGAAAATTTATGGATTATAAATCTTCCAGAAGAATAAGACAGATCTAATAACCTGAACATCATAATACAGGATAGTCTAGAAAACTATCTAGAACCTTTGAAGAAAGAAAAAAAGAGGGAGAGAGAGAATAGATCGGTAGATAGATGACAGATATACAAATACATATATACATACATAGACAGATCTATAGATAGATGATGGGTTGAGAGATAGAGCAGGGCTTACTATGTGCCAGACAAAGAATTGATGGAGAAAATGCACAGATCACCTACAAAAGAATTATAGGCACCGAATGTCAGAGACGGGAGGAGTGTATGTATCATGTAGTCCAAACCTCTTTGTTTTATAGACTGAGGCCAGACAGGACAAGTGACTTGCCTGAACTCTTGCATATAATAAATAACAGAACCAGGACGAGAACCCAGGTTTCTCTACTCTAAGTACAGTATTTTTGCTAATACTACATGTAGCTAATGTCACCAATTAGGCTCTTGTTCATGGGATTTCCCTGTTTCCCTTGTTGGTTTAACAGTCCTGCATATCCAGGTCTCAGAGGAGGAAACTAACTGAGATTTATTTACAGTACTGAGAATTATTTACTGTGCCTCATGGCATCTCAGAATATCTAGTCTATAATTTTAGATGCAATATGTTCCCTCCCTCATTTGATATATCTCCTGCCCCCCCAATCTAATGAAGGAAATAACTATGCAGATAACTATGCAAAACCAAGATATGTACAGGTAAATTGAAGGTCATCTCAGAGGGAAAGCACTAAAAAGGACTGGAAAAGGCTTCTTGAAGAAGGTAGGATTTGAGTAGAAACAAAAACACCAATGGGAGACTAGCTCTCAGCACTCACCTACCAACAGCATCTTTAAAAAATTGTCTCTTTTAGTTTTATTAATGTGTCTTATTTAGGTTATTAACATATTTTTTATATCACATGTATTACCAATTACTTCCACTTTGTGAGAGGTCTCTTGAAACAAAGTAAACAGTCAAAGTAAAACTAATAACTAAGTAAAGCTAATTTGTTAATTAAGTAAAACTAATCAGTAAAACTAATAATACCTCACCTGAAGGTGGATGCAACTCTTCACATCCAAGCACAAATCCCTCCCATCTATGTATTATTAAAATAAACACTACTTTCTTTCCCTCCCACCCCACTACCACATTAAAAAAAACAACCAAAAACAAATTTCTTAGAGAATTAAACAGACCAAATTCTCCCAATCACTGCACACAAGTAATTTGTTTTCGCTTGATTATATATTTGTCACAAGAAATGTGTTTACTTACATCATATGTACATAAGTGTTACATATGGTGTATACATGTTTATATGTGTAGATGTATCATTCCATGCCCTAAATCCATCACCTCCACTGAGTAGAATTCCTAGCTTCCTTGGAAGTTCAGTTCAAAAGCCACCTCCTCTTAATAATACCTCCCCTTCCCTCCCCCAAAGGCTAGTTTCCGACCCCCAGTGTCCATCTCCAGAAATTACTTTGCATTCATTTTGTATTTAATTTTCCATGTACATTTTGTTTCCTGCAACAGAATGTAAGCTCCTTGAGGGCAGGAATTATATTTCACCTTTGCCTTTGTGTCTTCAGTGCTCAATAAAGGAAGGTACTCAATAAATGAAGGAGTGAATGCTGCATCTGTTGTTAGACACAGGGTAATACTTTAGAGGTGGAAGGGATTTCAGAGGCCATCTAGTCTAACTCCTTTAGTTTGAAGAAACTGAGACCAGGAGAATGTAAATGAATTACCCAAGGCCACACAAGCAGCAAGGGACAGCTATGGAATTTCAACCTAGGCCCCCCATTCCTAAATGCCAAATTCTTCCCCTGTGTACTCTGCTGCCCCAGGGTCTTTGGTTAGTTTTGTTTCACTGTTTTCTTTATTACAAAGGAAGGCTCACTAGGAGGATGACCCAGATCCAGACATGATTGAGATGTAAAAACAGAAGGAGTCAATAAAACTTTAAAAAATAACAAATGAACTGAGGACTCAGTCTCCTTTGCAGTCTCTCCAGATCCTCAGCCTCCTCACTGGGCAGTGACTTGACCTTCACTCACACCCATATCCAAAGCTGGGGCTTGCTAGCAAATGCAGAGATGGGAAGAGGCAGAGCACCAGAGGTGATGGGGAACAGAGACACAGAAGGTTCTCTGGTCCCTGCAAGTGAATGAGCAGGGAGGCGGGTACCTGTGAGAACCAGATATCCCTCACAGACAAGCTCCAAATAGCAAGTTCTTATCTCTTGCACACAGAGAGGACCAGGCACAATAGGGAGGAAGTGTGATGCTGTCCCTGCGTTAATGATATTTTCACTTCAACTCAACTGTAAAATTAACTGAGAACTTATAGTTATACTAAAAAGACCTTTATTTTATGCTGATCATTAACTAAGGAGGCTTTGCACTGGTTATATCAGGGAGAACCTAAATTGCAAATATCAATTTCCTTGTTTGGTGTAGACAGACTTTCTTTGCAAAAGTATTCTAAATTGTTTTCCAGCTGCCAAAGCAGGGAAGGTACTATCCTACCTTCAAGAAGGGATTGGAAGTGGAAGTGTCTTCTGGGTGTCCCAGGCAGATTTCTCTGTATTAGGTTCCACTGTTCTCCCACCCTAGACCCCCTGGGGCAGGAACTGGAGATCAGAACAGACTGTGGGGGTGCCCCCAAGGGAATTTTGGTAGAAAACTAAGGTTCAAAGGCTAGCAGAGGTATTGAAATTATAATTGGAAGAGACTGTATTAAGATCAAAGGGAAAGAATACTCCTGTGAGAATACCATATGACAGTTTATGAAGCATTTTCTTCACAATAACCCTATGAGATAGGTAGGATATGTATTATTTTCCTCATTTTTACAGACGAGGAAACTGAGACCCAGAGAGAAGAAGTAATGTGCCCAAGGTTATATGGTTAGTAAGAGAAATGGTCGCAACTAGAAGGCTCGGCTCCGTTCCCGTTTCATTGTGCTGTGGTTACATCACAAGAATGAAGAGCTTCTGGCTACTGCACATATATGACGCTGTTCCTCACCTTTGGGGCTTTTGTACCGACTATAGCTCATGCCTGGGATATACTCCCTGATCCCCTTCTTCTCTTAGAATCCCCAGTCTCCTTCAAGGCTCAGCTCAAATACACCTTCTACATAAGGCTTTTCCAGAGGGGCGCTGGAGCCAGCTCTTACCAGCCAATAGTCAAATTTTCAATATGGGCATTTACATCTTGGAAATCAGCAAACTCTGCAAATCAAGGTTTGTTTTATTGTTCTGTTGATTGTGTAAACTTAAGAAAGTGATGGAGAAAATGTTAACAATGAAGATTAAGCTTCAAAGTGTGTCATGATTATGTCTTTTCTTTTCAGAGAGCCGGTTGTTAAACATTTGCCTTTCATGATACCCCTAAATGTTAGTGCCTTCTCCTCTTCTCCCATTTATTTTAGATATAACTATAAACTTAGATTTATTTAATCTAAAACTATTTACATATACCTATAAACGTAAATATCTGACTAGACTTTAAGTTCCTTGAGGGCAGGGACTGTTTTACTAATGCCTTTGTATCCTCAGCACTTGGCACACTGTTATCTGATCGATAGAAAGCAAACATCTGGCGAGTAACTGATGTATTCGCTAGTGTCCCTAGTATCATCTGGCCAGGTTTCTACAGACACAGCCAAATGAACTCAGGCAATCACCCAGACGTACTTATCTTATGCAATGGCTGTTGTGTACTTGATGGAATCAAGTCCAAGGTCACACAGTGTGTCTGTGAAAGAGCCAGGACTTGAACCAGCTCTCCTGAGGCCCAGTTCACTACCCATTCTATTATACCCACTCTTTTAAGGTTTTAAATGTGTGAAAAGCTAGCTCTTTTCATCTGATGATCCTAATTTTCCTCTAAGTCTCAGTTCTGGTCCCACATCCTCCTGATAGCCTTCCCAGATGCACACATTTCCTCTCTCCCTTGGTAAGGGGCTCTTCTTCCTCAAATGACCTGGAGCCAAGAGTGGGGAACCTGCGGCCTCAAGGCCACCCGTGGCCTTCTAGGTCCTTGGGTGTGGCCTTCTGACTGCGTTTAAGTCTTACAGAACAAATCCTTTAATTAAGCTCAGAGGGCCACACTTGAGGACCTAGAGGGCCACATGTGGCCTGGGGGCCGCAGGTTCCCCACCCCTGAGTCCTTGGATTCGCTTACTGGTTTGCATGCTGGACCTCTTCTTCTCTTGTATCATATCAGCTCCTACGTGAAACCTTTCTTAGCCCCACCAGCTGCTAGTCCCCTCATCTCTCCACCCTTCCCCCATTAACTTCTATTTATTGGGATATATTCTGTATATATCTATGCAGGCACATATCATCTCCCCCTTTAGAATGCAAACTCCTCAACTCAGGACAGAAACTATCACTTCCTTTTTAAATCCTCAAGGCCCAGTACAATGGCTGGTACATAGTAAGTTACCATCTTCCACAGGAAGCCTTTCCCAGGTCTTCCAGCTGCTAATAATGTCTTCTCCTTCATCTAGAGATCACCTCGACTTAGAGACAGCTAGGATAGAGTACCAGACTTGGCGTCAGGAAGACCCGAGTTCAAATTCTACCTCAGATGCTTACTAGCTTTGGGATCCAAGAAAACCATTTAACCACTGTCTGCCTCAGTTTCCTCATCTGTAAAATGGGAATAGGGCAGGTAGGTGGTATAGAGGACAGAGCGCTGGGCCTGGAGTCAGGAAAACCTGAGTACAAATCTGGCCTCAGATACTTACTGGCTGTGTGACCCTGGGAAAGCAAGTCACTTCACCCCATTTACCTCAGTTTTCCTTAACTGTAAAATAAGCTGGAGAAGGAAATGGCAAACTACTCTAGTATCTTTGCCAAGAAAACCCAAAATGGGGTCATGGAGAGTCAGACAGGACTGAAATGATTCAACAACACTATCTTGTGCAGAGTACAGTGAGGATACCGGCCCGATGAGAGAGGAGGAGCACACAGACATGCAGCAGGAAAGAAAGCTGGGAAAGGAAAGAAGAGAAGATCAGACATGGGAGCCTTCAAAGTCAGGCAGAAGAGTTTGACCTTGATGCAGCAGAAAATAGGAAACCATGGGAGGCTTCTGAGGAGAAGAGTAGTGCAATGTAAATAAACAGTATCTTAAGATCAATTTGGCAGCATAGATTATAGTAGGTGGAAGAGTAGCAGCAAGAAGGCTAGCTAGGAGGATATTCTAGTAACAAACATATAAGATGAGGTCACACCTAGGGGGAGGAAAATTCAACTAGGCCAATAATTCAGAGTGGGGGAAATGGCTTTCTTCTCATTTCTTCAATCAACAAATATTTACTAATTGTTCTACTACAGACGTGTCAAACTTGCAGCCATGGCAGAACCAGATGAAAATGTAATTGAGAAATGTTTTATAAAATAAATAAAAATATAATACAACATAGATAATGTTAATTTGTGGTTTTCTCAACCAATATGAGGCCTGAAGGGATCCATTTCTGCTTGTCTGTTTCTATCTATCCATTTCTAATATGAGTTTGACACCACTAGTCTATGTTGAAGACACTATGCTAGGTTCTGGAGATACAAAGACAAAAAGAAGACAGTCCCTGCCCTCAAGGAGCTTACATTCCACTGGGGAGATATAATACATACACAGATGTGCACTAATACCTTTGAAGATTAGGAGATTTAGGATGTAATGCTTGAATCTAGCCTTGGATGAAAGCTGGGGATTTCAAGAGTTAGAAATGAGGAGGTATCACATTCAAGCACAGGGAGTAGCTTATGCAAAACCACGGAGGTGGAAGATGGGATACCTTAACAAGGAGATCATCAAGTAAGTCATTCTGGCCAGAATTTCGAGTGTCTGTGGGGAAGCAATGTGGAATAAGGCTGGAAAAAGAGGCTGCAGGTGAAATTAGGGTTGCATTTGGTCCAAATTATCAAGGATAATGGCACCAAAAAATGTAGCTCGGAATCACTAATGACTGGGATTTCCTTGGTGTCTTGCCACAGTCTCTCAGGAGGAATCTAGTAGCCCCTGCTTGGGAACAGGAAGAAAGAGGCAGGACCCTCCCAATCTGTTCTTGAGAATGAATCCACAAACCAGAAGAAAGGAAGCACCTCTGAATTATCTCATCCTATCCGTTGCTGTCAAATGCCAGGGACGCCTGGCAAGCAGGGCCAAGAGTTAATAAAGAGTCGGGTTTATAGGATGCAGGGTTATAAACGGTGTTTTATTCAGCCAAACAGCTTTTGAAAAGCTGCCCAGAGGACCCTCCTGAATGGACTGGGACAATATTGAGTCGTGACTCATAGAAAGGAACTCTGAAAGCAAAGCAGACCTAGCCAGAGCTTCCTGGGTGAACAGCACCACTCCACTGAGTCAAGCCATGGAGTGGACTTAGCCTTCCTTTCAAGGGGACAAAAGCCCCAAGAACAGCATGCTAGTGGCTCTGTTCTTTGACTATTGTCTGGCTAGTTGGCTCAGACTTTAGACTACAGAGTTAACAAGGCCAGAGTCAAAGGTTAGATAACTTCATGGCCCAATGAATTTGTTGATGTTTTAAAGAATTTTTTTACTTTGTTCTAAGACCACAGATTTCATTTCTAAATCCAGCCTGTCATCTTTTAATGCATGTCAAGGGCAGGGACTCAGGGGAGGGGAGAGAGACAGAAAGGGAGAGAGAGAGAGAGAGAGAGAGAGAGAGAGAGAGAGAGAGAGAAGAGAGAAGAGAGAGAGAAGAGAGGAGAGAGAGAGAAGGGAGGAGGAGAGGAGAGGAGAGGAGAGAGAGGAGAGGAGAGGAGAGGAGAGGAGAGGAGAGGAGAGGAGAGGAGAGGAGAGGAGAGGAGAGGAGAGGAGAGGAGAGGAGAGGAGAAGAGGAGAGGAGAGGGAATGAGAATGAATGGATAGCTCAGCATAACTTAATCCCCCAACTGAAAGCAATCCACCAACTGGCACTTCATAAACCCCTCCTATGTTCCAGGCACTGTGCTAGGCAGAGGGGACACAAAGTCAATACTAAAAATAGTTCCCTGCTCTCCCCTAAAGGAAAAAAAAAACATATTCACATCTAATATATACACACTAGATACAAGGTAATTTCAGCTGGGATGCTAGTAAGTAGCCAAGGAAAAGCTTCATTGTAGATGGATATACTAAAGCATTATTTTGAAGAGAACTAGAGATTCCATGAGGTGGTGGTAAGTAGGGAGGACATTCCAAGCATAGGCAACAGCCTGTGTAAAGGTATGGTGGGAGGAAATTAAATGTCATGTATGAAAAACAGAAAGGTCAGCAAAAAGGCTGGATGGTAGAGGGTCAAGGGATATCAAGCAATAGCAAAATCTTCTCAGCATAGGACAAAGCGCATGCCATGTTAGCATGGATCTAACCCTTTTCTTTTGGTCTTGGTTTTCCCCCAGGTCAAAAATGACAGTTCTGGTAACCTACCTCTGATTGCCCCATATCTCTCACATTATTTCTTCTTGTTTCTTGATCATTTTCCTCCCCTCCTCAAAGCATCTTTGTTAATTGAACTTTGTAAGGAGAGTCTTTAAGGACATACTTCAAACTGGGAAAGTTGAATAAAGGTCCTGGAGGGTATGAGGGAGACTGCAACAGATTGTTATTTCCTGGAATTTTGGTGCAGGAAAAGGACCTCAGAGACCACTGAGTCCAGCCATTGACTGACGAAGAATCCTCTTTCCAACATATCCAATAAATGGTTAGCCAGTCTTGTCTTGAAGACCACCATTTGCCCCCATCCTTTGATATCTACTGTTATTTTTTTAATGTCTTATAGCCAGGCACACATTTCATGCTTTGTAGAATCTCTGTATGTTGGATACATAGTGGACTAGCCATCTAGTCCGACCCAGACCTGACCAAGAATCTCATCTAATAATAATAATCACCAGCACTTATCCATAAATCACTTAAAGTTTTGTCAAGTATTTTACAATCATGTTACCCTCACAACAACCCTGGGAGGTAGGTGTTATCATTACCCCATTTTCAGATGGGGAAACTGAAGCCAGAAAAGGTTAAGTTACTTTCCCAGGGTCACATATCTAGTAAGTATCTGAGGATGGATTTGAACTCAAGTCTTCCTGATTCCCAATCCAGCACTGTATCCACTGTTCCATCAGCTGCTTCTAAAATATAGCCAACAAATGCTCAGCCTGCTTCTATTTGAAGACTTCTGGTGGGAGGAGACCACCACCTCCCAATTCTACTTTGGGACAGTTTTCATTGTTATGAAGCTTTTTTCCCCCTGGGCTTCCATATTAAATTTGCTTTTCTGTAATTTCCCCCCTTTGTAGATCATATGTTCCCTCTGTGTCTTCTCTTATTCAGATTAAATATACCTGGTTCCTTCAAACAATCTACATATGGCACATGCAATGGATAGAAGGCTGTGTTTAGAGCCAGGTAGACAAGTTTGCATCTTGTCTTTGACCCTTTCTCTAGACAAGTTATTCAATTTCTCCCAGCCTCAGTTTTCTCATCTGTAAAATGAGAGGGGGGTAGATTCAATAGCCTTTAAGGTCCCTTCTAGCTCTAAATCTATGATGTGATGGCCATGGTCTTATAGGTTAGTATTGGGAATCAGGGGTCAGGGTCATCTTCCCAACTCCTGACTCACAGAGTCACCTCAAGGAAGTAATTCAACCTTCCAGGACAAGAGTTTCTCTCTCTGAAGTTTTGGCAACCAAATGAACTACTTTCCTGCCTCCTCAGGGGGCTCATTGATTGGTGATATAGTGGGGAAAGCTTGGGATTCTGAGCCAGATATCTTGACTTGGAATCCTGATCTCTTCCTGACTACCTGTGTGACATCAGGAAAGTCTCACTGTTTCTGGGCCTCTGAATCTTATTGTGTAAAATAGGGCTAGGTCTTGAAACAGATGAGAAGTAAGGTCTCTTCTAGCTGTAAATCTCATGATTCTAGGAGAGACTCCTGTACAGATATTGGAAAAGGGAGTGAGACAAGTTCTAGGTTGGGGGGATCAGGTGTGCAAATTGGCAGGCGTGGGTGTGTCTGAGGGGACAGTGTGTGGGCCAGTCTGGCTGAGCACAGGGGGAATGTAGGCGGAGCTGATAATAAGACTGGCAAAGTGTTTTGCAGCTGAGCTGAATATAAGTAATTGCTTACTGACTCATCCACTCACCCCCACATGCTCACTCATGAAGACTAGGATAGTAACACCTGGAATTTGTTTTTGTGGGTTTTTTTTTAAGCCTATTCCTCTCAGCAGCTCCAAGGCCTCTGCTGTCATTGTATCACTCCTCCTCAGGACTCCTGGGGAGGAAGGGAAGTAATTCGTCTAGTCACCAAACCTTCAGAGAGGGAAACTTGTCCTGAAAGGTTGAATTACTTCCTAGAGGTAACTCTGTGAGTCAGGAGTGGGGAAGGTGACCCAGACCCCTGATTCCTAACCCTAAACAGGCAGGTGCACCTCCTTGGCTCTTCTGTATATAAAACAGCCAAATACTTAACATATTGAAAATTGTTGGGGCCCTGGATGCTACTAGCAACAGTGCTAGGAGGAAGGATGGCTATTGAGGCCTTCCTGTGTCTTCCCTTCCTAGCTCCTCCTTCAAGGCATCTACACTGTACATGATCCTGTGGCCCTTCACCATCCCAGCTGTCTGCCTCTGGGTGCGCTAGAGTTCATCAGTGTCCAGGAATCCTGTCACTGAGAAAATAACCAACAAGAGCTCCTTAAGGGATTCCCTCCTCTAAGCTCACTGAGATGACCATTTTCAGGGAAATGAGAATGCTGTTTCTGTTACCAAATTCAATTCTATAACAAAAGCTCCCTATGTACAGGCACTTATCCTGACTAGGATATACAAAGGAAAAACCAAAATCATTCCTGTCCTCAGGGAGTTTATTTGACAAGCTTTTATTAAGTACGTGAGCTATACCAGGCACTGTACTAGGCATTAGAAATGAAAAAAAAAAGTGAGACATGTCCCTGTCCTCAAAGAGCTTACATTCTACTAAGTGATATAATATGTAAACAGATAAGCAAATATAGTATATGAAAAGCTATACTAAGTAATTTCAAGGAGAAACTAATTCTTCTGTGTGTCATTCTAGAGATCTGCAATATCATGGGAGCCTGAACAAGAATCCCTCTACAGTGATGACAAGTGACCATCCAGTTTCTGCCTGGAGACCCCCAGAGAGGGGAGCCTACCACCTCTGGAAGTAGCCCATGCTACTACGAGTAGGCTACCATCCTTAGGAACCCCTCCCCCACCAGCTATCAAGCTTAAATATGCCTCTTTGCCTCTGATTCTGCACTCCGGAAAAACTTTAGCAATGGAAGGGATCTTCAAGGCCATCTAACCCAACTTCCAGAAGAGATAATTGAAAAATGAGGGGGTTGTACTAAATGAACAATTTGGATCCTTCTAGTTCTTGATCTATGATCAAATGAGGCCAGAAACATGACAATACTTACCTAAGATCATGCAGCTAGGATGTAGGAAGTTACAAAGCTAATATTTAAACCTGGATCCTTCCTCTCCAACTCCAATGCTCTTTCCACTTCATAGTCTGCACCATTCCTTAAATCCCAACTAAAATTCCATCTTTAAAGGAAGTCTTTCTCAATCCCTCTTAATTCTAGTGCATTTCCTCTCTTCTTTACTTCCTATTTATCCTATATAGAGCTTGTCTGTATATATTTGTTTGCATGTTATCTCCTCCATTAGGTTATAAGCTCCTTAATAGCAGGGACTGTCTTTTGGCTCTTTTTGTATTC
Source organism: Phascolarctos cinereus (assembly GCF_003287225.1). Taxonomy (NCBI): domain Eukaryota; kingdom Metazoa; phylum Chordata; class Mammalia; order Diprotodontia; family Phascolarctidae; genus Phascolarctos; species Phascolarctos cinereus. The sequence goes on from NW_027556098.1 coordinate 394,544,337, forward strand.
CCAGGGTTTAGCCAAGTACCTGGCACACAGTAGGTGCTTAGTAAATGTTTGCTGACCAACTGATCAAATTTAAAGACAAATGATGGACCCAAGACATGCCTCCACAATCCAAACCAGAGTCACACCCTAGAAGCTATCAGAATAGCCCAAGGACACCAGCCGCTACCAGGTCTGTCCATGGTACTAGAAGGCCAAAGGGAAGAGGAAGAGATTTTTTAAATTACTTTTCCTGCTCATGGAGAAGATTGTTTATGACATGTACTATCTCAAGAAACAGAAGGTGATATAGCTTGTAGATTGGACAGACCCTAACCTATCTCTCTCCCTAAGCAAGCAAGTTCCCTAGGATGTAGCAGGGACAATGGAGACAAATGGTGGGGGTAGAAGGAGAAGCCATTCTCAATCTACTCACAGGAGTAAAGGAGGAAGGGAAGTACTTCCTGTCCAGGGTTCATCCTCCTCAGAACCCTCCAGTACCTACCCAGCATGCCCTTCCCCAACACAAAGTCATCATACGCAGAAGGGGCACGTGAGAAGTTATTAAATCACAGGGCTCTAGTCAGGCAGCAGATATGTCTATGAAAGTTATTATACAGATAATAAAAGAGTGGATGGTAATAAATACTTCAGGGGCACGAAATTAATTCACCACACTGTGCAAACAAAGCTCACAGCTGCTGTTCAAGTCCCACCCACTGCTACACCTGACCCTTCCCTTGACCCTTTCTCCTGGGCACTGATGAAGAGCTCATCTCCTCCACCTGAAGCACTGAGAGATTTACCTCAGGTAAGGGAAAATCAATCTCTCTCTCTCTCTCTCTCTCTCTCCTCTCCCTCCCTCCCTCCTCCCTCCTCCCTCCCTCCCTCCCTCCCTCCCTCCCTCCCTCTCCCTCTCCCTCTCCCTCTCCCTCTCCCTCTCCCTCTCCCTCTCCCTCTCCCTCTCCCTCTCTCTCCCTCTCTCTCCCTCTCTCTCCCTCTCTCTCTCCCCTCCTCTCCCTCCCCTTCTCTCTTTTTCCCTCTTCCCTCACTCTCTTCTTCCCTCTTTCTTTCTCCTTCTCTCCCATTTCCCCCCTCTCCCCCACCCCAATATTCCTCCTCTCTTTCTCCTCTCTTTTCTACTCTCTCCCCCTCTCTCTACCATCTCTCTCCTCTCTGTGTCTCTCTGTCTTTCTCTCTCCCAATCACTTCTTCCTCCCCTTTCCCTCTCTTTCTCTTTCTTTTTCTTCTCTTTAACTCCTCTTGTTTTTGCTTTCTCTTTGCCTTCCTCTCTGTTTCACTCTTTTGGTCTCTCTCTGTTTGCCTTTGTTTCTCTCCTTGTCCTCTCCCTCTCTGGTTCACTTTGTCTTTCTCTTTGTGCCTGTCTCTGCCTGTCTTTCACCCTGCTTTTCTCTCTGCCTTTGTCTCTCTTCTCATTGCCTTCTCTCTTATAGCCCTCTTTCCTTCCCTTCCCATTCTTATCCCTTTCCCTCTCTTCCTCTGCCATCATTTCTTTCCTGCCTTAGAGCCTCAGTAAGAAGGGGGCACCAGCCCAAGTTTAAGACAAGCCAGCATCCCCCTCCCTCAGAGGTAAAATACGGCCCTAAAATTGCCATCAACTTTAGACCAGAGGTAAGCTCCAACTGTATGTCTCCCCTCTCCTCCCCTCCCCTTCTCTGCCTTTCCCCTTCTCTCGCAGCAGCCGCGATAACCAAGATGAATTACCCACATGCAATCTGCCCATGCAGATCTCAGCTGGAGCCTGAGCAACTCTCATTGTTGCCAACGTCTGTTTCTAAGGGACCAGTCAAGGGTAAATCACTCGAGCAAGAGGGGCGCATTCTTTATCAGTACTCACTGCTGATCTCCAGCACCCCCCTTCCTTACACTAGAAATGGAGAGGACCTTTCCATTCAATTCAATCCAACTCTAATCAGAATATAGATAAAGAGCTTGAAGGGGACCTTGGTGGTCAGCTGGTCCAACGCGTTCATTTGGCAGATGAGGAAACTGAAGCCCAGAAAGATAAAATAATTTGCTCAGTCTCAGAAGTAGTAAGTATCAGACATGGGATTTGAACCCAGTGCCTCGAACTCCAAAGCCACTCCTGAAATAGTTTTTGGTGCTCTCTCTTTGTATATATTTTGTATTTGAGAGGCAATGTTGCCTAGTGCATACAGCACTATGCTGCAGTCAAAAGGAGTTAGGTTCAGTCTCTGTTCTAACATCCTGGCTGTGTGCCCCTCAGTGTTCCCATCCCATCAAGGCCAAACATTGCAGAAAATAGGCTGATCTGCAGATCCAGCAGGAGATACCCTTCATTGATGAAATCACAGGTCTAATTTCACATGTGTATGTATAGGATATTATATATTATATTTTATACATAAATACATACGTGTATATTTCATAGGCAACTCTCTAAGACTATAAGTAGCAAAAAAAGATGTCAACTTGCATTAGAAGAGACATCTTCCTCATCTGAGAGTTCCTCACATTAATGAAAGCATGGATCCAGTCCCCATTTTATATATAGTATTAACTTATCTGTGCATATGTTTGTTCCCCTAAATAGGAGGTAAGCTCCTTGAGGACAAAAACAGTTTCATTTTTTTACTTTGTATCTTCAATGCTTCACATATAGTTAGTGCTTTTAAAAACGTATGTTGGATTCAATTAAATTGGACTGATTTGGCAGGCAAAATTCCTGGAAGAGATGGCACCTGGTCGGAGCTTTTGGAGGAAGCTAAAGATTTCAAGAGGTGGGAGAAAGGGGCACAGCCAATGAAAAGGCAAAGAAGTAGGCTATGGAATGCCAATTGTGGGGAACCATGAATTATTTCATTGCTACTACCTCTTAGCACATCCAGGACTGGAGGAAGAGAGGGGAGAAAGGAAGGTACATTGTATCTGTGAGCAGCATTAAGCAGCTTTTCCCTTTCTCTCCAGTTCTGAAGAGGAACATTGCCAAGGGCGGTGGAAACTTAGGCGTTCTCACCTTGCAAACAGCTTGGATCCTCAGTATTCAGAGCAAGTCATCTAAACCTAGGGGTGTCTTGGTAAATGTTTAACAACTGGCTCTTAAAAAATAATCTCCTCTTAGAACCTAACATGCAATAACAAGGTTAGCTAGGCCAGTCCTTGGACAATGGGTACTTCATCACTGGGCCTGTGCTGAAGCACCAGGGTGCTGTTAAATATTTAATAACCGGGGTGTGGGAGGGGATATGCACAACACACTTCTAAGTTTAATCTGCATTATTCACTTTTTCTCCATCCCTTTCTTAAGTCTAAACAATTAACAAACAATAAATCAAGCCCTGATTTACAGCTCCTGCCAATTTCTCCAGTGTACATCACCACGTTGAATATTAACAATCAGTTCTCACAAGCATGTAGGGGGTGGTTCCAGCACAGGCCTGCCTAAATCTAACCTTGTGATCTTCTAAAAGGCATAGCACTTCTGCCTTAGCCTAGTGTGGCCCCCAAAGACCTGGGAGCTGGGATCGAGTGGACGCATTCCTGAGAGAATCACAAGAAAGCATCAGGAGGGAAAAATAGAACTCCAGGATGGAAAGAGCAGAACTTTGCACTACAGAAGAAGACTGGAGATGGTTCACCCAGATGATAATAACAACTAACATTTATATAGCACCTACTATGTGCCAGGTACGTGCTAAGTGCTTTACAATTTTTATATCATTTGATCCTCACAACAACCCTGGGAAGGGGGTGCTGTTATTAGCTTCATTTTACAGCTGAAGAAACTGAGGCAGAGATTAAGTGACTTAGCCAGGATCATACAGCTAGTAAGTATCTAAGGCTACGTTGGAACTCATATGTTCCTGACTCCAGGCCCTCCCCTCACTCTATGCTCTATGGCGCCCCCTAGCCGTCCCTATGATAAGAGTAGACTAAGGGAAGACAGGCTTTCAGTTACATCTGTGAAAAGCTGCCACGGACCAGAGAAGAAGCAGATGTTCTCTGTGGTTCCAGAGCGCAGAGTCGGGACACAGGAAATTAGAAGAAGGTGCATTTTGGCTTTGCAGACACAAGAGCTGTCCAGCGGTGGAGTCACAGAACAACAGGCTTGTGAAGTGGAGAGTCCATCCCACTGGACTTAGATTTAGAACAGGATGAGATTTCAGAGACTCTTTCATTCAAACCCCTTCATTTTACATATGAAGAAACAGGACCAGTAATGTTAAGTGACTGGGGATTACAGGCTCATCTAGGGCTCAAAGGACCTCAGACAGTATTCAATCCAACCCTTTCTTATGGATGAGAAAACCCAGGAACAGCAAGGTGGTGAGTTGCCCAAGGCCACATAGGGACTATGTGTCAGAGATGGGATTTGAACTCGGGTCCTCTGACTTCTCTATGACAACATCATACCCCATCACAAGGTCATACAGGCAGTTAACTGAGTCAAGCTTCCACCTGTGATTCTCTGGATTTAAATCCACTCTTCTTTTTATAACATCAAGCTGCCTCTAACTTAAAGAGATGGATGGATGGTGTTAAAAAAAAAAGATTCCTAGATTGAGGATGGGCAGTGGGAGTGTTGGATAAGATGACCTCTATGCAACCTTCCAGTTCTTGGGGTCTTTGATCCTATGAAATTCCTCCCACACATATACACCCCAGGAGATCCCCCAGTTTCAGGGTCAGACCTCCCAGCTCAAGGGGACAGGTTGAGAAGCCAGGAGAAAGGTCTCTTTATGATTCCAAGTCATGACTTGCGAGGTGCTGGTCGCCAAGGAAGCTATATCATCATCAATTCAATCCCAGGATGCTCTGGCACCTGGGCTGTGAGAATGAAAGAAACAAGCTGTTGCCCAGTCCTCCCTCTCTGGTTCCTGGATTAGTACATGAGAAGCTAAGGATGAGGCCATTAATCTGCAGAATTCCCCAGCCTTCCTCCTCCCCACTCATACCCCAACATACTTAACTTAGGGGGATTAGGAATAAGTCAAGACTGTCCCCCTTCTCTACATCTAAACATCCCCCAACCTACTACCTCCCCCAACCCTGGCAATCCCCCCCACCCAAGAAAGGACAATTTCTCTCTCAGTGGAGAAAGAAGGTATGTGTGTGCAAAAAAAGGGGAGGGGGAGTTAAACACTGTCCTTTCCAGCTGATTTGTAAGACTAGTTAGGAATTAGTGAGAAGTGCAAGATGGATACATATTTCTGTTCTACCCGGGCCAGGCGCATCCGTTAATTGTCAAATGACTGCTCAGGCATATTTAATGAGAGATTCTTTTTTCTTTCCCCTTTCACCAAGGACACTGCAACCCTCTGCCTCCCCCCAGCAGAGTAACAGATGAAGGAGGCCTGGCTGGCTCCTGAGCAACCCACATTGATGGGGAACCATGGAACAGCAGTACATTTCCTCAGAGTTATAGAACATGTAGTGTGAGAAGGGGTCTCTAGGCCACCATCTGCTCTCCACTCCCCTCAGAGTATTCCTGCTCCGACATCCCCAACAAGGAGTCCTCCAGCTGCTATTCAAAGACTTCCAAAGGGGGGCTGCTAGGTGGCACAGTGGATAGAGCACCGGCCCTGGATTCAGGAGGACCTGAGTTCAAATCCGGCATCAGACACATAACACTTACTAGCTGTGTGACTCTGGGCAAGTCACTTAACCTCACTGCCTAACCAAAAAAAAAAAAAGACTTCCAATGGTCAGGAGCCCACCCCCACCCAAGGTAGCCCATTCTACTTCGGGGTAGTTCTAATTGATACAAGTTGTTTCCGACATCAAGCCTAAATCTCTGTACAACTTCTACCCATTTCTCCTACTTTCGCCCTTTGGGGCCAAGTAGTAAAAAGCTAAGCCTCCCTTAGATCTCTGGCAGAGTCAAAGGACCCGGGTCCAAATCCATATCTAGAGCAACGGGTTTCCTTCCCTAAGATAGCATCTCAACTACTTGAAGACAGCTATCACGCCCCTGCTGAATCTACATCTCAACTCCATGCCCCTGCTGAATCTTTTCTAGGATACCAGTCATTACAAGTCATGGATTCTCCACCATTTTAATTATCCTCCTCTGGACATTCTCCATTATATCCTTCTTAAAAGGAAGTCAAGTAACTTCCCCTCTCCAGCCTCAGTTTCTTCATCTGTAAAATTAAGGGGTTGGATTAGATAATAAGGCAGGTCCCTTTCAACTTGACAATCCTATAACTCTCTCTCTTCTGAAGGGGAGGGAAAGCAAGGGAGCTGGATATAAAAAGGTCTGCATGAATTCTCAATGCCATCCCAAGTAAATGGGAAAAGAAAATAGCTCTTTTTTAAAAAATAGGGACCTTCCCTGTATTACCTTCAAAGAATTGAGGTGGGGGAGAGGGGGAGAAGGAAAGCAATAAAGGGGAAGATCAATTGTGTTGGAAACAACATGCCAGCAAGACAGATAAACCTGGAAATTCCTTCTGACTGGATTCTGTCAGGATACCCCAAGATTAAGCAGACGCCTTCTCAGTCTTAACCTCTTACCCATCTGTGTCCAATCTCTCACTATCATTTTTATGCTGTGCCCATTTTAAAATCTATTTTGCAATTTCCTTCCCATGTGCATTAGCTGAACGATGCTGTATGGGATTTGAAGATGAGAAAAGAAATAGACAAAGCTTCCGAAAGCATTTTCAAAGAGTGGAGGTGGGGAGGTTCAGGGGGCTGGGAACTGGTTGGGGGGTGGCAATCAGGAGCCCATGGCTGGAGGGGACTTTGCCACTGCTGGAGTGTTTGTTTGAATGATGACCCTGGCCAGAGAGGTCCAGTATGGCCTGGAATTACTAGCATTTAAATAGCAATTTAGGGTTTGCCAAGAGTTTACATATGTTTTCTCATTAGAAGCAGCTGGTGGCACAGTGGATAGAAGGCTGGGCCTGAAGTCAGGAAGACTTGACACTGAGCAAGTGTGTGACCCTGGGCAAGTCACTTAATCTCTGTTTGCCTCCATTTCCTCAATTGAAAAATAGGGAGAATAATAGCACTATTATACACACCAGAGAATCCAAACTTCACAGAACAAATCCCCTTAATAAAAGGATTTGTTCTGTAGAACTTGGACTCAGTCAAAAGACCTCACCCAAAGACACAGAGGGCCACGAGTGGCCTGGGGGCCAGAGATTCCCCACCCTGATACAGACTATTATTCAAATGGAATCCAGTGGGATAATAGCACGTAGTTGGCACTATGTAATGTTTATTCCTCTTTCTCCATTTCATTTGAACTTCACAACAACCCAGGGAGGTAGGTGCTATTATTATCCCCATTTTACAGATGAAGAAACTGAGGCAGACAGAGGTTAAGTGACTAGCTGAAGGTCACACATCCAGTAAGTGTCTGCAGCAGCATTAAAACCTCTTAACCTCAAGTCTAAAGATCTATCTCTTCCACAACTTGGCTTCCTGGCCTACAGACTGGGAAAGGGGTTTGACTGAGGAGAGAGGCCTCCTCAATTATGCTTCTAAGACTTCTTCATATCTATCTGTATCTGTCCACTCCCATACTTACTACCCAAGACGAGATCCTCATTACCTCTTGCCTGGAGTATTGTAATAATCTCCTAACTGGGCTCCTTACGTCAAGTCTCTCCCCTTTCCAGTCTTCTTCTGTACAGCTGCCAAGCTGATATTTCTAAGCACTGATCTGACCACTCCTTCCCATCCTCAGAGACTCCAGCTGCTTCCTGTAACGCCTTGGATAAAACACCAACTCTTGCATTTGCCATTTAAAGCTCTTCAAATCTGGCTCCAGGCTACCTTTTCAGCTTACAAGACATCACTCTGCCTCAAATACCCTCTAAACTACACCCAACCTGGCTTCTTTGCTATTCTGAATATGTGATCCTCATCTCCCATCTCTGGACCTTTGCATAGCCCATCCCACATTCTTGCTATACACTCTTTCCTCAGCTCTGCCTCCTAAAGTCACCTTCCTGCCAGGATCACCTTGTACACGAGCCCTATCTGGATTACTCCAGCTAATAGGGCCCTTCCTCCAACCCCACAAATTACTTTGTATTTACTTTGGGTGAACGTTATATTGTGAAGGGTAGATTTAAGTTTGATGTGAGGAAAAAGGTCCTAACGATCAGAAGGGTTTGAAAATGGAATGAATAGGTATTTCTGGAGGTACTTTTTCCACCCACTAGAGACCTTTAAGCAGAGACCCATAGCACTTATCAGAGATTAATGAAGAGTGAATTCTTGTTCTGGCCCTGAGATTCTGTAGCCTAACTCAGTCATTTTACAAAGGAGGAAAGTGAGGCCCGTGAAGGGAGAATGATTCGGCAAAGGTAATTGGGCTGTGATGGGATAGAAACAGGTTTTCTCATTCTACATCCAGGGCACTTTGCTGCCTCCTCCTACCTAGTCCACTCATGTGTCAAGAGGGCAAGAACTCAAGAGTTTGGGTGCTACTCAAAGCACCAAGCTAAGGGAAGCAGAAGCATGGATTTGGTTTCCCCACATAGGCCAGTGATCTTCGTTCTCCTCTACGGCCAGGGCCTGTCCTGGTATCCATATAAAGATATCTCACAGACAAACATACCACACAGGAAAGAGAACAGGCATGATTCACGGCACATTCATTCCTGCCGTAGAAAGAGCAACTCACAGGTTTCGTAAAGTTTGGAGCTAAAAGAGATGTCACTTAGCCCACCTCTATCATTATATCAATAAGAAAATAGGCCTCAGGAAGGGAAATGATTAGGGCAAGATCACACTCTGGTATTCAGACTCCAAATTCAGTGCCCTATGGGCAGGCCCATCCTTAGCTATATGAAGCCCAGAGAATTCAGAGCCTAGGGCAAGTCTGCATAATTAGGTGGTGAATACAAGTCTTTGCAAGATGATCATTTCTGTTAAGCTGGATTTTCCCAAGATATTAACCTCTTAGTCCCTATCAATACTCTCTGAGACCAATTTGTCCAGTGAAATGTAGGAGGAATCTGACTAGCACGTATTAAGCACTTCAGCACCATCTCTTCCAAGGTTAGATAAGGGAGGTTTACTACAAGAATTCTGCTCCCTGGTGCTGATACAAAAACTAGAAAGCAACATAGCCCCTACCCTTAAGGAGGGGGAGAGAAAATGTGAAGGGGAAGTAGAAAGTGGGTGGGGGAGGGCCAGCAAAGGGACAACATAGCTGATGAGAAGTTCAGGGAGTGAGATGATCTAGGGGTGATGGGCGCAGGCCTGGAGTCCCTGAGGGTCCTAGACAAGACCCAAAAGTGTGGAGGCATCTGCAGGTGGGGAAGGTTGTTGGGGAAGAGGTTACCCTCTGTCTACTCTATGTATGTGTTGTCTCTCCCTTCAGAATGTAAGGTCCTTGAGGCAGGGCTTGTTTTTGTCTTTCTTTGTACCCCTGCTACTTATCTTTCCTTCAGACTCTCCTCCCTTCTAAAATTCCCTATTACTGCCTAGGGCACTGCTATCCTCCCAGTACCCTAGGCTTGCAACCAAGGCATCACACTCACTAGTTTTTAACACCTCCCCTCCCCATATCTAATCTGTTTCCAAGACCTGTCCATTTTACCTTTGAAATATCACTCAAATACACTCCCTTCTCTCCTCTGATACTGCCACCACCCTGATACAGGCCTCATCACTTCCCTCCTGGACAGTTTCAATACAGGCATACCTCATTTTATGGTGCTTTGCTTTATTACACTTCACAGATACTGTGGTGGGTTTTTTTTTTGGTTTGTTTTTTTACAGATTGAAGGTTTGGGGCAACCCTGCATCCAGCAAGTTTATCGCTGCCACTTTTCCAACAGAATGTGCCCACGTCATGTCTCTGTGTCACATTTTGGTAATTCTCATAATACTTCAAATTTTTTTCATTATTATTATATCTGTGATGGTGAGCTGTGATCGATTATCTTTGATGTTATTATTATAACTGTACTGGGGTACCACAAACCTCACCCATATAAGATGGAAAACTTAATAAATGTTGTGTGTTCTGACTGCTTCACTGACCTGCCTTCTCCTTTCTCTCTCCCTCTCCAAGAGCCTCCCTATTCCCTGAGACACAACAATATTAAAATTAAAACAGTTAATAACCCTATAATGGCCTCTAAGTGTTCAAGTAAAAGGAAGAGTCAATCAATGCCACAAACTTCACTGTTGTCTTATTTTAATACAATACCACAACCACCTCAGCCCGTGAGCAACCACCTCGCTGATCAGTCAGTAGCCATCAACGTGGAGGCAAGACCCTCCACCAGCAAAAACATTACAATTTGCTGAAGGCTCAGAGGATGGCTAGCATTTTTTAGCAATAAAGTATTTTTAACTAAGGTATGTAGATTATTTTTTGGATATAATACTATTGTACACTTAATACACTACAGGATAGTGTAAATGTAACTTTTATATGCACTGGGAAACCAAAAAAAATCCAGCTGACTCACTTTATTGTGACATTTGCTCTATCATGGGGGTCTGGAACCAAACCTGCAATCTCTCCAAGGTATGTCATGGTCTGGTGGAGCCTGCCTCAAGTCTCTCCCCACACCAGTCTATCCATTCAGTTGCCAAAGTGACTTTTCTAAAACAGGCTCCAACCACGTCATCCCTATACTCAATATAGTGGCTCCATATCACATCCGCAACTAAACACAAAATCATCTGCTTGGTGTTCAAAGCCCTGCTCCCCTTCAACTTTCCAGGCTTCTTACACCTTACATCCCACCATGCACTCTTTGATGGCCTCCTGGCTGTTCCATGAACAGGACACTTCATCTTTTGGCTCCGGGCATTTTCTCTGGCAATCCCCCATGCTAGAATGACCTCCCTTCTCATTTCTACCTCCTGGCTTCCCTGATTCCTTTCAAGTCCCAATTAAAATTTTGCCTTCTATAGGGAGCCTTTCCCAAGCTCTCTTAATTGTAGTGCCTTCTTTCTGTTATTTCTAGTTTATTTTGTCTATGTCACAGCTGTTTACATGTTGTCTCCTTCATTAGACTGTGAGCTCCTTGAGGGCAGGGACTATCTTTTGTTTTTCTTTGTAGCCCCAACACTGAACACAATGACATAATAAATGCTTTTTGGCTGATTCATTTGTAAGCAGTTAATAAATGCTTGCTGATTCATTATATCCCTATTCCCAGCATAATCTGAAGCAACACAAACAATCCCCGTTATCAATGTGGTTTCCTGGGGAGGAGGGGAGATATGACACCTAAAAAGAAAGTTGAGAAGATGAAGATCAGGAAAGGCCTCATGCAGGAGGTGGCCTATGAGCTTCATCTTGAAAGAATAGGATTCTAAGAGGCAAAGGAGAGGATGGCGGGCATTCCTGGCATTAGAGACACCCTGTGTAAAGGCAATGAGGTAGGCTATGGCCTAGTTCAGAGCACAGCAAGAATGCCAGCTAGGCTAGAATGAGTGTGTAAATGGGGGCCATGAACAAAGGCTAGAGCCAGGTTATGGATGGCATCAGTAATGAAGGACAACCTCAGATGGAAGGTCAGCTTCTTAAGATACTTAGCTCAAGTCAGTAAGTGTGAGCACCTACAAAGTCCAGGCGCTGCTTTATTACTTCATGTATGCCCTTGGTCATGCCACTTCTGGGCCTCAGTTTACTCATGAGCAAAATGAGAGGGTTGGGACAGGTGAAATCCTATTTGTAAAGGACTTAGCACATAGTAGGTGCCATGTAAATGCTTGCTATTAGCCGTTCTTAGATGATCTCTAACAGCTGTTCCAGTTTTAAATCCATTATTCTGCTCCCACCAATTGTTCCTCTGTAATGTCATGACTTTAGGGCCAAGTTGACCTTACCATTCCGATTTTCTTTCAGAACATCAATTGTTTATTTCCCGTTGGAACTTTGAGTAATATTTAATGTTCCGCTGACATAGCTATTCCTGATTCTCCTTTAGTTCCCTTGTCTCAATTAATCACTACTCTCCCTCACCCATCAAAATTACTTTTATCTATAGAGAGGCACAGTGGACTAGTCTTTGCTAGAGAAATGGCCTCAGAAGCAGAAAGAGCTGGGTTCAAGTCTAATCTTTGACACACAGTGGCTGTGAGACCCTGAGCAAGTTACTTAACCTCTTAGTGTTCTGGGTAACAGTCTCAGACTAGAAGCTACAGAGGGACGGGTAGATCTTCATTGGCAGAATGAATTTCCTCATCTAGGAGTTCCCCATAGCCATGAGATCACAGGTTCTTCTCTATCCCTATATCTTGCATTTACTTATCTGTGTCCATGTTGTAGCCTGCTGTAGAATGTAAGCTCCCTGAGAGGAAGAACTGTCATCTTTGCCTTCATATCCCCAGGGCCTAGCACAGTACATGGTACACAGTAGTGCTTAATCTATGCTCACTGAGTTGAATGGAATTCAGAGCTACTGATGCCTTGCTTGGGGAGTGAGGCATTGGCTTTCCGAGCTTTTCCCCAGGATGTCTCTTTCATTTCACTTAAAGTCTCGCCATGTGAGCAGGAAATGTAAACGCTCAGACCATCCCCACAGAGATGCTATTCAAACAAGGAGGCTGGAGTAAATACGTTCATGTCAAACAGCAAGAAGGCTCAAAGCAAGTGTCTATGCAGCTTTATTTGTCCAATAACTATTGTTTGCTGATGTTCTGCTAAGATTAAGCATCCTATTAATAGCAAACAAACAAGGAAGGGAAAGAAGAAAGGATCTGGGGAGAAGACAGAGCAGGACTCAGAGTGACAGCTGCCCGTCCTCCCCAAGGCATGATGTGGGCCTGGATGGTAGCCTACAACAGCCTGCAGAGATACCACCCACTGTCCTGGCCCTGTTAAAAAAGAAAAAGGCAAAAAAGACAAAATCCCAAGCCAGCAGCCTGAAAGAAAGGAAGTGTGGTGCAGTGTGGGTAATATCCTAGCCTGGGAGTCAGAAAACCCTTGGTTGAATCCCTGCTCTTATTTGGTATTGGTGTGATTCAGGGCAACTGACAACCTCTCTAGGAATGTTTCCTCATCTATAAAATGAGGGCATTAGACTAGACGGTTTTTACAATTCCTTCTAAGTCCTACATATGATGATTCTGGTCAAGTGTGGGGCATTGGACATGGCCTGATCCAGCCCATGGATAGAACAAAGTCAAGCAGTGGTACAACGGCTGTAGGGTAGTAGGAGAGGAAGGGATTCTCTAGGTCTGGAAGATTAGACATGTTGGACTAAGACACTTCAAAAAAGTGATGCAAAGTCCTTCCATGAAACAAAAGCTGCCAGGAAAGAGGATGTGTCAAAGACAAGTATGAAGCCCAGGACAAGGGAGGGGATACTGCTGCTGTCTCCCATCCTGGGCCAATAATACCTGGAGTACAATATTTAGTTCAGGGCACTACATTTTAGCGAGGATTAACTGGAAATGTCCAAAGGAGGGCATCTAGAATCACGGAGAGTCCCAAAATCATGCCATATGAGAATCATTTGAAGGCATCAGAAATACTTACTGTGGAAAAGAAAAGACTTGGGAGGCGGGGAGAGTCAGTATGGGTCATGACAGCTCGCGTTAAGTAGTTGAAAGGACTGTCATATAGAAAGGCAACTAGGTGCTGAGCCTGGACTCAGGAAGACCTGAGTTCAAATCTGCCTCAGACACTTACTAGGTATGTGACCCAAGGCAGGTCATTTCACCCTGTTTGCTTCAGTTTCCTCATCTATAAAATGACTTAGAGAAGGAAGCAGCAAACCACTAGCTGTGTGACCTTGGGCAAGTCACTTCACCCTGCTTGCCTCAGTTTCCTCATCTATAAAATGAGCTAGAGAAGGACGTGGCAAACCACTGCAGTATCTTTGCTAAGAAAATCCCAAATGAGGTCACAAAGAGTCAGATATGACTGAAAATGACTGAACAGAAATAACGACATATAGAAGAATGATTATTGTCATGTAGAAGAGTAATTAGCCTTCTTCTGCTTGTTTCTAGTAGTTTACAGAGAAACAGATCGAGTTAGGGGAAAACTTCCTAACAATCTGAGCTGGCCAAAGGCGGTATGAGCTGCCTCCGAAAAGAAGTGAGTTCCCCATCACTAGAGGGCTTCCAGCAAAGAGTGGCTGACCATTGATTAGGTTTGTTGCAGAGCGGGCAGCTGTTTAGCTTTGGCCTCTGGGATCTCTTCTAATTCTGAGAAATCTGTGAGCCTTCATTCTCACCTCAATCCTTCTTCCCTACCTCCTGCCCTCCTCTCCTGACCTTATGCTTTTGTCTTGAAATACAATCCCATTCAATTCAATAAGAATTTAGCTATGTCAGGCACTGATAATAAATATAATAATAAATAATGAGGTAATAGGTATCATAGGATCACAGAATTTGAGAGTTGGAAGGGATTTTGCTGTTCTCTTATTCCAACCTATACATGAAAGGAATCACCATTGCAATATACCCAATGAGTAATCATCTGGACCTTGCTGGAAGATATCCCAGGATGGAGGACTCACTACTTCTCAAGGCAGCCTATTTTACTTTTAGACAACTCTAGGTATTAGAAAATTTCCCCCCTGCCATCAGGCTTAAATTTGCCTCTCTACAACTTTCACACACTGTTCCAGGTTCTGCCTTTTGGGGTCAACGGAACAAGTCTATTCTATTCCCTTACAATACTTGAAGCTAGCTATCATGTCCCTTCTGAGTCTTTTCTCATTCAGGCTAGGTGTCTCCAGTTCCTTCAACCAACCTTTACCTCAAGGACCTTTACCATCCTGGTTGTCTTGCTCTGGACTCTCTCCAGCTTATTACTGGCCTCTTGAGACTATGGTGCCCAAATCTGAACCTGAGACCCCAGATGTGGCTTTCTCCAATAAAAGGAGGAAAGAGAAGACACACATCTTTTTGTATAGAGTGTCTATGTCCTCCTTGTTCCTAGAAATGAAGCCTCTGCTATTGACGACCAGGATCATATTAGCAGTTCTGGCCTACGTATCATACGGCTGACTCATCTTGAGCTCATAATCTGCTAAACCAATGGTATGTGAACGTTAAAGCTCTGTACAAATGTGATCTATGATGATTTTGATGGTGGTGATGATGAAGATGATGATGATGATAGAGATTAGTTCAGGAAACTCTCTAAAGCTGTAAGTGGTAGAAAAGATGCATATAGGCATTGTTAGAGGAAGTTATTCACCTGGCAGGAGCCCCATGAACTGATGAAATCAAACAAGTCACACAACATTTACGTATAAATATACATTAAATACAATATATTAAATACATATAATAAGTACATTACATATGTGTGGGTGTGTGTACATATACACACACCCACACATACACACACACACACATATACATACATACATACAGATATACACACATTATATATAAAAGAGCTGAATTTCCAAAGCACTTTCCCCCCAAAGACCCCACCAGGGAGGCAACACAAGGATTCTTTTCTTATTTTATAGATGAGAAGATATTAATTATGTGCTCTGGATCACACTGATTCTCTGTTCAAACTTAGGGCTCCAATTCAATTCTGCAAGGCTTTATTAAGCACCCACTATGGACCAAGCACTGGGTTAAGTAGGGATTCAAAGACAACAAGGAAATAGCCCTCCCCTCAAGGAGCTTCCATTCTATTGAGCAAGCATAGAGAATTAGGAATGAGATGGCAGTCCTATGTAAGGAGAATAGGATTCTGGGTTTGAAGTCAAGAAGTCCTGGGTTCAAGTTCTACCTCAGATATTTATTTGCTGTGTGAGCCTGGACAAGTCAAGGAATCTCTGAACTTCAGTCTTCTCCTCTGTAAAATGGGGATAAGGTACTTCACAGGGCTGTTGTAAGGCTCAAATGATATTTGAGGTGAGAATGCACAAGAGAGTCCTTCCATTCTAGCCTGCCATGGAAACAGCCCCTTCCCCTTCTGGCCAACTGCTGGCCTCCATAACATCACCCACAAATGGACTTTTGGTTTACACTTGCATCAGGATTCGGTGAAAACATTCCTCTTACAAAACAGGAATCGGAGCATTTAGAGATGGAGCAGAACTTGGAGATCATGGAGACCAACCTCCCAAACCTTTTCTACAAATAAGAAAGCTGAGGCTCATTCGATGGCATGCCCAAGGTCCCCCAGGCAGCAAGTGGCAGCATTTGCACCTAGGTCCTGTGACTCTCAATGGCCAAATTACCTCCCACGCTAATCCTAAAAGTCACATGATGATGAGGAAACTGAGGCAAACTGGGTGAAGTGACTTACCCAGGGTCACACAGCTAGTGTCTGAGGCCACATTTGAACTCAGGAAGATGAGAGTTCCTGACTCCAGGCTTGCCTCTCTGTGCACTATGGCACCACCTAGCTGCCCATGCCTAGTGCCGGGCAATTACTTCTCTCACATTCTCAGTTTCCTCTTCCAGAAACTAAAGGGATCATAGTTAATACTTTAACAAAAATGCTTCTTGGGGCAGCTAGGTGGCGTGGTGGATAGAGCTCCTGCCTTGGAGTCAGGGAGACCTGAGTTCATATGTGACCCCAGACACTTGACACTTACTAGCTGTGTGACCCTGGGCAAATCACACAACCACAATTGCCTCACATAAAAATAAAAAGAATGTAAAAAAATCAAAATAATAAAAAAATGCTTCTTGACTGACTGACTTCTATATGAGTCTTCTCCTGATTCTTCCATCTGCTGTACCCCACCCCCAGCACCCCACCCCCATCACCTTGTCTCTATTTTTCATATAACTACAAAGCTACATGTTGCCTCCATAAATAGAATGTAAGTTCTTTGAGGGTAAGAACTGTTCCTCATTGTTTTGCTGTTGTATTCTCAGCACCTAGCAGTGCCTGGTACATAGACGGCATTTAATAAATGTTTGTTGATTGTTTGATCTTACGGACCTAACCTTACTGCCTTCTACCTATATACCTGAATTTTAAAAAAATGCTTCTTCTTTCCCTTCTCTGGAAGAAGGAGCAGCATTGGCCTGGACCCTGGGATTGTCTGCTCAGTGGTCTATTATCTCAGGTACGTGTCCTGCCTGCCCTGGGGAGGCCAAACTACCTCAAAACAATAATAACAGCAGCATCCGTTTATATGATGCTTTAAGGTCTGCAAAGCACCTTACATCTACCATTATTATTTGTTCTCATAGAGGAGGGGAGGGAGATGATGCCTTCTGACCAGTGGGTTGGAGGAAGAGCCAGCCCAGGGGATCCACCCAAACCACAGAGCCACTAAGCTCTTTCCTTCTTGAACAAAAGCTCTGCACACAGGTTTTACAACACATGATTTCAGCCACCTAGAATTCACTATCATCTCCATTATAATTAAATTAGCCAAAAATTAAGAGCGACAAAGATGTGGGTATTGATTTATGGGAAAGAGAGGGCCTTGCAACATTTCTCATTTGCCAATTTCTTCTTTTAACTTGAGATGAAATCAGGGAGTAGGCCTGGTTCTTAGGGGATGCGCTTGTCCCCCCGTCAAAATTTAAAAACAAAACAAAACTGCTGCACAGAAGGCCTGTCAGGCCCTGAGCATTTGCCTTTATAAATCATAGTCCACAAGTGTGGTTGGGATGCTGGGCCCTTCCCATTAGGTGGATGTGATGAATAGGGCCAAATTGATATTAATTAGAGGCTAAGCCCAGTTTCCTGGCCCATGGCGGAGTTGCTGAAAACATTTCTCTCCTTCTCGAGGGACTTTGCTTCCACCCAGATCAGCCCAGAAATGATTGAGGAAAGCACAAAGCCCCTGTGTAAGCAAATACAGCAAACTCCTGGTATATTAGGAAGCTGCCACGGCTTCAAAAAGCACCATGAGAAGCAATTAGGACAAATTCCTTTGGAGGTAGCAGGACCAGAAGGCCTGATGAAATGGCTACCCTCCCAGCAAGCTGTTCCTACCTTTCCCCTAGATTAATTTCTGACAGTCCCTTTTCCTGGCCCTCTACTGCAAGAAAAAAAAATCTCTCAGGCTTTCTCTCTGTCCTGGTATTGACAAAAACTGCAACTGGAGATCAGGGTCTGTTCTGTGTGCCACCATTTCAGCAGGACATGGATATGCTGGACAATGTCCAGAGAAGGGCCACCAAGATGCAGAAGGGCCTGGGATCATGCCACTGGGGAATGGTTGGATGCTTAGACCAGAAGAAAGGAGACTTGATGGGGACATGAGATGTGTCCTCAAGTTTTTGAAGGGCTGTCCTTGGGAGGAGGAATTAGACTGATTTTGCTTGTCCCCAGAGGGCAGAATTAGAAGCAATGGATGGACTGAAAGATCATAGATACTGAGCAAAAAGGGATCGTAGAGGTTTATTCAGTTGTGTCCAACTCTTCGTGACCTCATTTGGGGTTTTCTTGGCAAAGATACTGGAGTGGTTTGTCATTTCCTTCTCCAGCTCATTTTGTAGATGAGGAAACTGAGGCAAACTGGGTAAAGTGACTTGCCCAGGGTCACGTAGCTAGTAAATGTCTGAGGCCAGATTTGAACTTATGAAGATGAGTCTTCCTGACTCCAGGCCCAGCGCTCTATGCACTATGGTGCCCCCTAGCTGCCCAGCTGCCTTAGAGGCTAAGTCCAATCCCCTCATTTTAAGAATAATGATAATAATAATAATATAGAGTTTTAAGAGTAGCAAAAAATTTCACATATTTCTTTTGCTATTCCCAACAACTCTGAGAAATATGTCTTATTATCACCCCAACTATAGAGATGAGGAAACTGAGGTGGCAGACACAAGTGACTTGACCAGAGTCCTCCAGCTAATAAGTGTCTGAGGCAGCATTGGAATGGGGGGGCTCCTGACTCTCGTTCTGGGGCCCTCTCCTCTATCCATGCTGCTGCTCATAATTGATTCAGAGTGGGAAGGAACCTTAGAGATCATCCCTTTTCATTTTACTTCTGAGAAATTTGGGTCCCAGAGCAGCACAATGATTCATCCCAGGTCACCCAGGGAGTAAGTGTCAGAGGCAGGATTTGAACCCAAGCACTCTGACTCCAGATTCAGTATTCTTCTCACCATACCACACTGAGGCAAATTTAGACTTGCTATCAGGAACATTTTCCAAGTAGAGCTTCCAAAAAGTGGAATAGGCTACATCTGGAAGTAGCGAGTTCCCATCACTGGGACTCTTCAGGCAAAGGCCGGATGACTATTTTTCAGGTGTGCTGCAGGGGGGTTCTTGTCCAGGTATGTGCATGTGGCCCCTAGCAGGTCAATTCACTGCTCTGTGCCTCAGTTTCCTCATCTGTAAAATGAGATGATTGGACTCTGACCTCTGAAGTCCCTTCTATCTCAGTCTGTGCTCCTTTGATCCCAGCTGGTCCCTAAGTCCTAAATCCGAGGCCAGAGAAGCAAAGTAACTTGCCCAAGGTCATACCTATCTATCCAGTCAAACCTCATTTTCAAGAAGAGGAAACTGAGGCGAGGGAGATAGAAAAGACTTCACCAAGGTCACACATACAGAAAATGTCAAGGTCTGGATTTTATCCATATTCCTCCAAGTCCAGAGTCACTGGGTTTTGTACTATCCCATGCTGCCTTCCAACCACTTTCTTTTTACAGATAATTAAACTGAGGCAGAGGGAGGGTAAAGTGATTTGACAAAACTAGGAAGTGGAAGAACTGGGTCTTGAATCTATTTTTTTCAACTCCAGATGTAGTACTCCTCCCCCTATACTGCCCACAGAGCTGAAATTTTCCCCAAGGGTAAAATCAACTGTTCTGTGCTAGATGTGAAATGGTGATAGTCTCTCCTGTACACAGTTACTATAAAGGGCCAGATTGGAGTGGACCAGAGAGTCAGGTGTGTTCCTCCCAATAACAATGTCCAGGGGTGGGGAACCTGTGATCTCGAGGCCTGATAGAAGCCATGAGGAATACTTTTCTGGGTAGGATCCCACACCCTCAGGTTCCTATTGGAAGATTTGTTTCCTATGTTTTTTTCATTCTACCTGTGGATTTTTAGAACTGCTTTTCTGTCCATGGTCCAATAGTTCTACAGGGCTGATGTGATCACCAAATCTTGATGCAGAAAAGAGCCTCAAAGGCCACTGAGTCCATCTGAACAAGAAACCTCATCTCTCCTTTACCCGCTCGATGGCATTCAGATTCTGCTGGAAGCTTCCACGTACAAGAGATAGAGATTGGGGTTGTCCAAATAGGTTTCTCCTATCTCAATTCAATCAAATAAACATTTTAAAAAGTATCTCCCATGTGCCAGGCATTGTACTAGGCATTGGGCATGACCCAGCAAAAATGAAACAGCCCATGCCCTCAAGGAACTTATATTCTATCAAGGGAAAAAGTCTTAAAGTGCTGGATCACCATCTGAAGGCCAGTCTTAAGAAGCTTAGAGAAGCTTATCACCCAAAGGCTGGCTACCAACCTCTGGAGATAAATCAGTTTACAAAAATATCTACCACAGGGAGGAAAGCTTGCTGTATCTACTGCTAAAACGCATAACCTTTCAATGAACCCTCAAATCCATTATTGAATAAGTAGGTTGGATAGGATTTGAATTCTTTCAGCTCAATGGCCCCTGGATACATCCCACCAAAGAATGGAGGACCCAGGGACATGCTGGCCTGCTAGGTGGCATAGTGGATGGACCACTAGATGTGGAGTCAGGAAGATCTCAGTTCAAATCCAGCCTCAGACACTTACTAGCTGTGTGGCCCTGAGCAAGTCACTTAACCTCTGTTGACCTCAGTTTCCTCATCTATAAAATGGGGAAAATAATAGCACCTACCTCCCAGGGCTATTTTGAGGATAAAATGAGGTATTTCTAACGTACTTAGCCTAGTGCCTGGCATATAGTAAATGCTATATGAATGTTAGCTGTTATTATTATTTTACAACCTAGGTCAAATTCAGAGGGGCTAAGAGCTTTGTCAACATTCATTTATTAAGCACCTACAATGTGTCTGGCACTGGGGACTCAAAGATAAAAGTGAGAGAGAAAGTCCTTGCTCTCAAGGAGATTACATTATACCCAGGGATAGAATATCTAATGGGAAAGTTTTAATAAACACCCAAGATAGAGGCTGACATAGTATCCCTCCTGGGGGATGTTCCTCATTCATTTAGAGACACTGAGACATTCAGAGAACATTCATATTATGAACTTTCTCCCCACACCCCCAAAATAAAATTAAAAAAGACCATTCTCTCAGGAAATGCTTTAGAAAAATCTAGATTTGCATATAAATAATAGACATGTCAAAACATACGATGCTTGGATTTGGGTTTCATCCTAAGAGCTGAACACGCAATTTGTAATAATTTCTTCAAATTCCAGGGCAGCTCTGCCGGATTCCATCCCCTGTGCTAGCATTGTGCAATTAATTAAATTACTATTATATTTACTGAAGTTATGACTGCTGATTAAAAATTGCCCTTTTCAGCAATGCATATTTTCAGCATCCTATTTCACAGTCTAGCCGATGCCGTGCCAGACTCTGCTACGATAGTAAAAAGATCCATGGGTGTGTTGAGAAATTCCCTCTCTCCCTCCCCGACCCCTGTACACACATGTGTGTACACAAACACACACACACACACACACACATACAAAAATTAAAGGGGAAAGGTTAAGAATGAATATGCGGGAAAGCAACGAAGAGGAAAAGGAAGAACAGAGATCCCTGGGACAGTGTAGATGTTATAGGATTCAGCTCAATGAGCATTTATTAAGCACCTAATAAGGCAACTAGATGGTAGAGTGGAGAGAGTGCTAGGCCTGGGACTCTCCTTCATGAGTTCAAATCCAGTCCCAGACACTTACTAGCTGTGTGACCCTGGGCAAGTCACTTAACCTTGTTTGCCTCAGTTTCCTCATCTATAAAATGACCTGGAGAAGAAAATGGCAAACCACTCTGGTATCTGTGACAAGAAAACCCCACAGTGGGGTCATAAAGAGTTGGACACAACTTAAAAATGAACAAGAAATGATAACAAATAACTAGCATTCATCTGTCTCTTTAAGATTTGCAAAAAGCTTTACAAAAATTAATTCATTTGATCTTCACATCAACCTTGTGAAGTAGGTTCTATTATTATCTCAATTTTACACGTGAGGACATTGAGGCAGACAGAAGTGAAATGACTTTCCCAAGGTCACACAGCCAGTAAGTGTGTGAATCTGGATTTGAACTCGAGTCTTCCTGACTCCAGGTCTAGCCCTCTGCATTCAGGATATTGTGCTGAGTGCTATGCACTTAGCAAAGACAAAAAGGAGATAGTTCCTGCCCTCAAAGCATGTGCACAGATAAATACACACAAAGTGAGAAGGAGATATGGTAGAATGACTTTGCAATTTGTATTCAAGGGATTTCAGTTTGAATCCAGCTCCTGTGTGACCTTGAACAAGTCCCTTAACCTCCTTGCGACTTCACGACCTCATCTATAAAAAGATCAGGTTAGACTGGAAGATCTGCGTGCCTTCAGGCAAGACCCTCCTTCTGCCTCAGTTCCCTCATCTGTACAATAAGGGTTTGTGCTGGATGGCCTCTGAGGCCTCCCTTCTGACTTTACATCTATGGTCCTATGATTATAGTCAAACACACTTCCATAGGGAGAGAGAACCATGGGGGCAGGGAGAGGCCTGGGGAGAGCTTGGGAAAAGCCTCATTGGGAGGTGGCCCCTAAGCTGCATTATGATCAGAAAGGTCAAAGGTAAAGTTAGTTCAGTCTATCATCGTTCCACCTGGCTTCCTTGGCCCTTTTTGGATAAGGTATAGTCCAGGGGTGGGGAATCTGCAGCCTCTAGGCCATGTGAGACCTTCTAGGTCCTTGGGTGCAGTCTTTTCACTGAGTCCAAGTTTTACAGAACAAATCCTTTTATTAAGGGGGTTTGTTCTGTGAAGTTTGGATTCAGTCAAAGGGCCTCACTTGAGGACCTGGAAGGCCACATGTGGCCTTGAAGCTGCAGGTTCCTCACCCTTGGCATAGTCACTGGCCTTATTCTTCCAGGGAAATGGCAGGGGTGGGATTCTGAATTTCTCAATGGCAGGAGTCAGATGCTGTCTAGGACACCTGTAGGAGCACCCCAAGAGTAAGTGGTTCAGTAAAGCACCCCATGACACAGATTCCCAAGAATGCAGACCAGCCAGCTTCCACCAACAACCGGCAATATGATAAGAAAACATTTGTTTTGACCCCCTGAATTTAAATTACATCACCAAAGAAGAAACTTCCTGAAGGAAACTAATCTCAGTAGATAATGATCCTTCACAATGGATTTCAAATTGTCACAAAAATATAACTTGAATGCTAAAGGTGAATTTCAATTAAGGATTCCATCACGCATTTTGCTCCAGATCACAATAAAAAAAAACTTACTTCACCGCCAACGGCAAGTCTCCAGTGACTTGCCTTTGAAAACCAACTATTTTTGAAAGCCAAGTTAGAAAAACACATGTGCTCTAGGGTATAAAGAGAGAGGCACTGTGTATAAAATGTAATGCTGAGAGGTAGATCTTAGTATATTGACATTATAAAAATGGGGTAGCAATGGGAAATAATATTTTTACAAAGGTTGCAAACATAAACGCAGGAGCTAAAGGCAATTTTATAGGTGCCATCACCTACTGTGGCATTTTGGGATGGTAGCTTTACTGGGATGCTAAAAAGGACCCTGTAATGAGCACTGTGCCAACTCTACCCTGAGGCAGGACAGAGAGAAGGGCTATGAGGTTTTGGAATGCTGTCTCCAAGAGTAACTCACTAGGGCAAAGACTCTTGGGGGACAGGAGCTCAGGAGCAGATAGAAAGGGGTTCTTTGGTTGTTTTTCTTTTGTTTCTAGGCAATTGGGGTTAAGTGACTTGCCCAGGGTCACACAGCTACTAAGGGTCAAGTGTTTGGTCTGAAGCCAGATTTGAACTCAGGTCCTCCTGACTTCAGGGCCAGTGCTCTATCCACTGTGCCACCTAGCTGCCCCCCGAAGGGGATTCTTTGGAAGCATTGGATTTTAAACTTCCTCTCTAAACTCCCTTCTCCTTAGGGCCAGGCAGTTTATCATCTGAATGAATGAAAAAGCATTTATTAAGCATTTATCATATGCCAAACACAGTGCTCAACTCTGGGATCCAAATTCAAAAGCAAAAGTAGTTCCTAGCCTCAAGAAGCTTACTTTCTAATATGGCAACAGACACAGTACAGTAATGTTATCTATTATCACTTCTATGTGTCTGTCTTCCTCTATTAGAACATAAGCTCCCTGAGGGCAGGGACTATCTTGTTTCTGTATTCCTAGAGCTTACCTCAGTTGTTCCCACAGTTATTATTTGATAATGCTCCTTCCTTCCTTCCTTCCTTCTTCCTTCCTTTCCTTTTCTTCTTTTCTTCCTTCCTTTTTCTTCCTTCTTTCCTTTTTGCCATCCTTCTTCCCTTCCTTCTTTATTTCTCCCTTCCTTCCTTCCTTTTCTTCTCTTTCTTTTTCTTTCTTTCTCTTTCTTTTTCTTCCTTCTCTCTCCCTCTCTCTCTTCTTCCTTCCTTCCTTCCTTCCTTCCTTCCTTCCTTCCTTCCTTCCTTCCTTCCTTCCTTCCTTCCTTCCTTCCTTCCTTCCTTCCTTCCTTCCTTCCTTCCTTCCTTCCTTCCTTCCCTCCCTTGGCCTGGCTAGATTCTGAGCTCCTCCCCTAGCATTCAGTACAAGGCTAGGCACATGAACAGATGTTAGTCTTCTTCTGTGACTGAATGGAGGCACTAGTAAAGATGGATGGACTCAATATCATTACCAGCAAGGAGGGGCTCCCCCCAATCCACATTCTTGCTGCATATTTGGAGGGCCTGCTGTTCTGCATGTTTTGGGGAGGGGGGGACAATTTAGGATCCTCAAGCCATTCACTTCCACAAACATCTAATTAGTACTTAGCATAGCAATAGTGCACTTTTATGTAGTGCCTTTAGGTTTCGGAAGCATTATGTGTGTTTGTATGTATGTATATATACATGTATACTTATATACATATATACATACACACACAAATATTCTCCTGTTAGTATGTGCAATATTCTGCTGATAAACCCTCCTCCCCCAAAAAAAGAAGATTCCTATGCCCAGGGAACTTGTACTGGGGAGGAGGGAGCATAAGCAGATAAATAAGCACAATGTAATTTCAGGAAAAGAATATTTTAGGAAGAATGAGTCTAAGTTCAGAGGGGCAGGTTTAAGCTCTATGTAAGACAAACCTTTCTAACAATTTGAGCTGGCCAGAAGGGTAATGAGCTGCCTCTGGAGGGGGCTGGATACCTCTCTCAGTGATACTGGAGAAGGGAACCCCAGTTTTCTTCAGACCTCAGCTCAAACACATCAAACATGATGCTTTTCAGGACTCATCCCAGCTGTTCATGCCTTCTCCCTCTGTCAAAGGACCTTGTGTGCTTATTTTGCACATACCAGGTAATACATATATGCATAAATATATTTACATATGTAGTTGTGTATGTATATATACATATATATGTAGAAAGAAAAATAGAATGATTCTTGCCCTCAAGAAGCTTATATTTTTGGGGGGCAGCAGTATAGAACACAAGCAAGTAAGTAGTACAAAATAATTTTAAGAATGAGAGAATATGCCTAAAAAAACAATGAGAGAGTATTTAAGGAGCAATGAGTAGAAATTGTATATACAAGTGTGTATGTATGTAAGTATAAGGTATATGTATGTCTATAGATAGATGAACAGAGACAGACAGATAAATAGATGATATACCAGTGGATAGATAGGTACAGAGAGATGGACAGATAGGTAGACAGATAGATAGATAAATAGATAGATAAAGAGATGTGAGAGAGATAGGATAGATGGTGATAGTGATGGATGGATGGATGGATGGATGGATGGATGGATGGATGGAAGGACAGATAGATAGACAGACAGATAGATGGTGGTGCAGACTGACAGATGGATAGACAGACAGAGAGAGAGATTAGAAAGGTAGGTAGAGAGATGAGAGATAGATTAGAAATAGATGAGAGATAAAGAGATGAAAGAGATATAATAGAGATGGATAGACAGATTAACCAATAGACAGACACAGACAGATAGATGGATAGACAGATAGATGGATAGACAGATAGACAGACAGAGAGATGAGGTAGCTGGTCTCAGAGGCAGGAAGGCCTAGGTTCTGAGCCACATTCCTTGGGTGACCCTTAACCTTTCCACATCCCAGGTCATTCATTAAGACAGCATTGGAGAGAAGATACCCACCTGCCTTATTAGAGGAAATTCCTTACTAAGAGCTTCTTATGCAAATGAAATTCCCAGGTCCAATAAAAAACAACCAAACATACAAGCACATGTTGTCTACCCTGTTAGAATGCAAGCTCCATGAGGGCAGGTGCTATTTCTTTGTTGTCTTCCTGTCCCCAGCACCTAGCACAGTGCCCGGCACATGGTAGGCAACTAATTAGAAGTCCGTGATCTTGTCATTTCTTTCAGGCTCCAGGCTGGCCCTGGGAATCTTATGACTTGTTGGCACATTACCAAAGGCTGCCCCTTCTGTTAGAAACCACACACACACACACACACACACCCATGATTGTCCCTCATCTCTCTACCTGGGCACCTGTCTCTCTTCCTTACAGAAAGCAAGGACAGGAGTCTCCTCGGGGCCAAACTTGAGAGTGGCATTGGTGGTGCCGGAGCAGATGGCTGCTTGAAGACTGGCGGCTAAGAGTTTATGTGCCTGGCTGCAGAGAATCTGTTTGCTAAATGTTTGCACCCAGAGCAATCTGCTTGGAGAATACAACAACAACAAAAAAAGGGAAAATCTGCAGTTTTGCTTTTCGTATTTCTGAAGTTTGCGGCACTGTTGTACCATAGTGTCCAGAAATCTGCAAACAAAAAAAGCCTCAAAGGAGTCCTTAGGTGACCTTAAAATATTTATTTGGTGGCTTCCCTATTAACTTTCTGGAGGCAGCTGGATGGCACAATGGATAGAGCACTCAGCCTGGAGTCAGGAAAACTCATCTTCCTGAGTTCAAATCTCGCCTCAGATACTTACTAACTGTATGACCCTGGGCAAGTCACTTAACCCTGTTTGCCTCAGTTTCCTCATCTGTAAAATGACCTGGAAAAGGAAAGGGCAAACCACTGCAGTATCTTGACCAAAAAAAAACCCAAATGGGGTCACAAAGAGTCAGACACACACAACCGAAACAACCGAACAACTCCATTAACTTTCTAAATGCTGAGGAATCCTTGATTCAGCAACTTAGATAATACTAAAGGTAGCTGGAATAATGAGGTGGCCCATTCCTCAATGAGCCCCACATGATTTTCCATCTTCCCCCCAAAACGTTAGATAAGAATCACAGAGTTTTTTGAGTTGGAAGGGACCACACGGACCACCTAGTCCGACATCCAACCTCAGTGTGAAAGCCCTCCCATGAGGTTGAAGCCACCATCTTCTGACACAACCCATTCCACTCTGGGATGGCTCTAGTTGTAGGAAATTTCTCCTGGCATCAAGCTCAAACTAGCCTCTTTGCAGCTTCTACCTGCTGGCCCTGATTCTTCCCTCTGGGGCCAAACAGGACAAGGCTAATCCCTGTCCATCATGAAGACAGCTATTATGATCCCTCTGAATCTTCTGTCTTACAAGACAAACAATTGCGGCTTCTTCACCCAATCCTCATAAGGCAAGATGGATTTATCATCCTAATTGCCCTTCTCTACTCACTGTCAGACTTATCAATGACCTTCCCAAATTATGATGCTTCCAACAGACCTGAGTACTTCAGATGGGATCTGACCAGGGCAATGGATAGCAGGGCTATCACCTCCTTATTCCTTACGCTTCTACTCACATCATCTAAGCTTACATTATCTTCTTCAGTTTCCTATACTATACTTTTAAGCTTTCAGAGCTGATCACCATATTATTCTTTTGAGTTGATACTCTGCTTTCTAGGAGTTGGGGACACCACTCTCCCCTACCTATCTGACCACTCCTTCTCTGTCTCCTTTGTTGGATACTTCTGCAGATCACACTCTCTAATGATAGGTGTCCTACAGGGTTCTGTTCTGGGCCTTCTGCTCTTCTTGTATACTATTTCTCTTGGCGATTTCATCAGTTCATAAGGATTTAATTATTCTCTCTATGCTGATGATTCTCAACTCTACCTTTCCTGCCCCGAACTCTCTGCTGACCTCCAATCTCACATCTCCAACTGCCTTTGTGATACCTCAAATTGCATTTCCAGCAAACATCTTAAACTCAATATGTCATTATCTTTTCCTTTAAATTTTCCCAACTTCCCAGTTACTGTTGAGGGCATCGCCATCCTCCTAGTCCCTCAGGCTCATGACCTTGGATTCCTCACTATCTCTACTCCTCTCCCAAATATCCAATTTGTTGCCAGGGTCTGTTGATTTCACCTTTGCAAGATCTCTCAAATAAGTTCCCTTGTCTTCTTTGACACTGCCATCACTCTGACGTAGGTCCTCATCATCTCATGTCTGGACTGTGACAATAGCCTGCTGGTGGCTTTGCCTGCCTCAGGTCTCTCCCGACTCCAATCCATCCTCCATTCAGTCACTAAAGTGATTTTTCTGAACTATAGGTCTGACCATGTCACACTTATCTCTTCTCCACCTTGACTAAATATCACCTCTAGGAACAAATACCAAATCCTCTGTTTCGTATCCAAAGGCCTTCATAACCTAGTCACCTCCTCTCTATTCAGCCTTCTTATACTTTACTACCTGACATGGACTCTTCAATTCAGTGACACTGGCCTCCTTGCTATTCCACAAACAAGGAACTCACTCCATCTCTCATATCCAGGCATTTTTTTTTGTTGTCTTCCATGCTTGGAATGCTCTCCCTTCCTCATCTCTGCCTCTTTGGTTTCCTTTAAGTCCCAGCTAACATGCCACCTTCTACAGGAAGCCTTTCCCAACCCCTCTTAATTTTAGTGCCTTTCTTCTCTCATTTATTTCCTATTTATCCTGAATCAGCTATTTGTATATATTTATTTGTTGTCTCTCTCATTAGATTGTGAGCTCTTTGAGGGCAGGGGCTGTCTTTTGCCTTTCTTTGTATTCCGGTGTTTGATACAGTGCCTGGCACATTTTAGACACTTAACAAATGTTGACTGATTGAGCTTGTGGGTCACTAAAATGCCCAGGTCCTTTTTAGGATAACTTGTGCATAATCATTCCTCCATCACCTTATTCTTGTAAAAGTGATTTTCTGAATGCCAGTGTAAGACTTTACATTTATCCCTATTCACTTTCATCTTTTTAAATCTAGTCCACTGTTCTAGCTTGTCAAAATACTTCTGGATGCTGACTTTATCATCAAATGTACTGTATTAACTATCATCCTAGTTTTGCATCATCTACAAATCTGTGGACCAATAATTGACTTCCTTCTGAGAATAAGCCGGACTCTAAGGAAGGGGCACAGACTTTTCCCTGGCTAGGGCTGACTGAGAGAAGGCAGAGCTTTCCCATAGCAGTTCAAGATGGCATGGGAATGATCCTTTTCTCCTAAACGTCCAGGGAAGGGACTATAAAGAACAATCCCATGACATGCAGGTTCTCTGAAATCTGCTGCTCTAAGCTGACTACTAGGAAGAGGACATTTGAGAGTGTTCATGGTGGGCACGTAGAGCACTTCTGTATTTGCCTGGAAAGTGCCTTTTGCAAGTGGGATAACCCATATGGTCCACGGTCCTTCTAAAGTCCCTGTGTTCCTCTGATATCATCATCACTGCTGACATTATTTATTGAGAAGCTACTGTGTATAAGGGGAAATGCAATGCTAGATACCAGGATTACATGGTTGCAATGAGTGGTCCTTATTCTAATGGAAGTTACCATTTAGGGATTCAGGACATAAATATAAAAAAGTTAATGGATAATAAAAGACAGTATAGTTAAGGGCCAAATAATAATTGCATAGCCATAACACTGATATTCAAAAATTTAAGAATAATGTTTTCATAGATGTCACTATGTCAATTACTGATAATCTCCAAGCCACGTCTCCAGTCTTCAAAATATACAAACCTAGGTTCCTCCTATTGGTTCTAATTCTTACTTACAACATCACTAATGTGAAAATACATTTAATAGGAATGTATATGTATAGCCTATATCAGATTGGGTGCCGTTTTGGGGAGGGTGGTGGGGAGGAAGGGGGAGAAAAATTTTAAACTCAAAAGCATATGGAAGTGATTGTTGACAAATCAAAATAAATTAATAAAACCCCCCCAAAATATACAAACCTAGTGGAAGAAGTTAAAGTCATGTGGAGAATGGGTTGGGGAGCACATCATCCCCGCTGTCCTATCTGTTGCTGGAACTGACTTTAAGCTGCTTTCAGTGAACTCCCAGGGGATAATACTGCCTCCCAATATATTTTTCAAAAATATTTTGTGCATAATTTTTGTGTATAATTGTACAAAAATTATTCACATTTTTATTATTCAGATTGAACTGAATATGAATTACATGTATAATTATATATTATATAAATTATATTAAATTTATTACAAAAGGCATCATTTCATCCACTTGTACAATTATTTGCAGAACATTAAATATGGAAGATTAATAGCAGGACAGAGATTTGTCTTAGTTCCATTTCTATTAAAATTTTAGAATAATAATTTCTATTGAAAATTTTGAGAAAAATAATTTCTATTGAAAAAATTTGAGAATAATAATAAATGACAAAACTAAAACACTTGGGCAGATTGAAAGCACTTTATTTACATTGTCTTATGTGGGAACATAAGCAATACAGGGAAAAACAGAATAGCAGAGTCCTAAAAAGAACACTGGTTTTATATGGGAGCCACTGGGTAGACCCTCCCCAGCCTCCTTTCCCATGCACTCCCTGGCTTGTCAACCTCCACAGCTCTTTGTGGACCCCCTAAAGGAGGAAACATCTGGTAAAAATGCTGCTGTGCCTTCTGCGCTTAAGGCTCCCAAGTCATTCAGATACTGTGAACTTTGTTCATACCAACTTTTGGGGGGAAAACTGCAACAGGTAGCCTCATGCTGTGATACATATAGGGCTCACCTAACAGAAACCTGGTAAGGTTCCCATGAGAGAATGCCTATAAAGTACTTTGTAAACCTTCAGGTGCTTTGTCATGTGCCATTATTATTACTTGGAGACTTATATTGGTTTGTCATCTTATTGATTTGCATCCTCTCTGAAACAGTGGATAAAGATGGTGACACAGTAGACAGAGAGCTGGTCCTGGAGCCCGAGAGCGCTGGGCTCAAGGTCTGGTATATTCCTCTGACACTCCCTGGCCGTGTGACCTTGGAGAGTCACTGACCCTGTAGGTCCTAAGAGCAGCCCTTTGACTGAATCCAAACTTCACAGGACAAATCTCCTTCTAACAGGATTTGTTCTGGAAAACTTGGGACTCAGTCAAAAGGCTGCACCCAAGGACCTAGAAGGCCACAGGTTCCCCACCCTTGTCTTAGAGCTTGTCTAGACAGATCCCTAGCACTCTAAGTTATCAGAGAAAGTGCCAATCTGCATTGGAAGAGGGAGTTTCTTTATCTGGGAGTTCCCTACACCAATGAAATCATAAGTCTGGTCCTCTCACTGTAGATTTTCCAACAATATGGGTTACAACCCATTTGCTGCTGCTTCTACTACTACTACTACTGCTGCTACTACTACTACCAACACTGTTGTTGTTCATCCTTCATAACTACTACTACTACTACTACCACCTCCAACAATGTTGTTGTTCATCCTCCATACTACTACTACTACTACTACCACCAACAATGTTGTTGTTCATCCTCCATACTACTACTACTACCAACAACACTGTTGTTGTTCATCCTCCATACTCAAAGACAACCAATGATATCACTAAGTCAGGGTCAGGTGCAGTGTGTTCAACTGTGGCTAATTAGGCGGAGATGAGCTCAGAATGCTCTACCACAATTCCAGCCCAAATAGTGCATATGACCATTTAGAGTGGAAATGTCTCCAAAAATGTGTGTCTCACGTTTCTTTTTGAGCTACTGCAATTCTGCTTTGCTCACAGAACACAGCACCTTCTTTGATGTGGACTCGCCATGCTAGATGGTCCTGTGCCACTGTCTCCCAATCTATTCCAAAGTTCTTCAGAGAAACCCTGAGAGTGTCCTTGCCCTGATATGTCCTGATATCCATGTGAGAGCTTGCCTTGCATGAATTCTCCATAAAATAGTCTTTTAGGCAAAAGTATGTTTGGCATTTGAGCTATATGATTGGACACTGAGGCCCATTCTAAAGCTGTACTTCAGCCAAGCATTACCACCCACCATCATTACTACTACTACCACCACCACCACTATGACAACTACCCCACCATCACTACTACCACCATCATCACTACTACTATCACCACCACTACTACTACAACCATCATATCATCACCACCATCACCATTACCACCACCACCACCACTACTCCCAATATCACCATCATCACTACTACTTCTACTGCTGCTGTTACTATCACCACCCCTATTGCTACAACCATCACCACCACCATCACCACTGCTGCCACCACCACTATGACTATTACTACCACTACCACTACTACTACTACTACTACTACTACTACTACTACTATTACTACCACTACCACTACAACTACTGCTACTATCACCACCCCTACTACGACAACCATCATCACCACCACCATCACCATCACTACTACTATGACTACAACCACTACTATTCTTTTCATTCCAGGATTTATAATGAAGTCTTATTTGGCATTTAAGCTCTTTGTTGCAGTGTCCCTTTCTACCTTTTTAGCCTTCTCACACCTTTCTCTCCTCTAGGCACTCTATGAAAAAGCTGCACTGGCCTATTTGTAGCTTCTGGGACATGGTGCTGCATTTCCCATCTCCTTGTCTTTGCCCTGACTGTCCCTCCTCACTTCCTGAGAACGTTGTCTTTCCTCACCTCCATCTCTTGGCTTCCCTGACTTTCCCTGATTTAAAATCCCCACTTACCCCTGAGGACCCTGCCAGACCTCCCAGCTGCTAATGCCTTCTCATTTCAGATTACCTTCCATCTACTCTGTAGACACCTCACATGTGCCTGGTTGGTTATGTGTTGTCTGCCCCATTAGAATAGAATATATGCTCCATGAGAGCATATACTGTACACATACACACACACACACACACACACACACACACACACATATACACTAAGATACATGCCTGGTACACAGTACGTATTTAATAAGTGCTTCTGGACTGTTGACTCACTGGGGATTTTGGAAGAAAAGTCACCAAGGCCTGTGATAACTAGAAAATCTAAGGAGGGAGATTTGGCAGGGAACGAGCCTAGGCCTTAGCCCAAGTACACACTGACCCACTGCCTGATCTCCTTAGTGTGGGGGGATGGGAATAGTCCTAGGGCAGACTGTGAACTAGCCTGCAAGGCACCATGTCTAGATGGAAGACCTCCAATCATGCACAAATGGATTTCTTTTTGAAAGCTAGGATTTGAGGGTGATACTAGTCTTGTCCTTCCTTCATCCTAGAATACAACCCCCAGGACTCAAGACTATCCCTGCTCCCCCCAACTCACTGGCAGTCCTTCCTTCAGTTTACTCCCCTCCCAGTTGGCCTGAAAGAGGCAGCATAGCCCTGATGCCTGTGTTGACAAAGAGGAGTTCAGATGGAATAGGAGGCACAAATCTTTTATACCAGGCCTAATCAAAAGGCCTTTGTAACAGGAAAGCATTGAGCCCTAGACAGGAAAGGAACTCTGAATTTCACCTCTGCCTGGAACCTGGGACTCACCACTTACCAGCCTGCTCTGGGTTTGGGGGTACTGGCCCTCCCACGAGCAGCGGAATCCCTAAAAAGCAGACATGGAGGAAGAACTGGATAAGGCTGCTTGCTCGGCAGCAGCCCAGCCCAGTCACTGAGACAGAAGCTCAGAAATGAGTATCTGTACCGAACACTCCAGTAATCACTCCTGTCCCTGCAGGGGCACTGATCCCTAGAGTTGGCATTTCTCCTGCTCTTCTGAACACGGTTCTATGGTTCTGCCTTGGACCACCACCTCCCCTCCACAGTGAATGGGGAGCTCCCCAGGCCATGGTTTCCATAGTGACAATTACGCTTCTAAACAGAATTGTGCTTCTGCCTGGTGAAGTGGTCAGAGTGGCCCATTAGAAGTCACTGCGGTGTGGCCAATGAGTGGTATTGGGCAAGGCCGAGGGGTCACTGACTCCCTATCTAAACACCTGTCCTCTAATCACTGCCTGGGCAAATTTGCTTCCCCATATTAGGTCAAAATATCTATGTAGCCCACAGAGTAGGGCTCTCCACACTGGCCATCCTGGCTATGCGTGTCTCCTGACACGTGGTGCCTCTCCTGTCAGTGGCAGGGGCATCTCTGGGGAGAATATTCCCTTGGTTACAGGGTGGTTGTGACGGATCCTTTCCCCTGCCCTTCAACTTATTTTTGAGAAAGTCTGTCCATTTTGTGATTTCATCCCTGTGGAGAACCTCCAGAGTGGAAACTCTCTCTACTGAGGAAGACCAGCTTCTCCTTCACATTTTGAGAGAGCTTCCTAGGTCCACAGATCAGGTAAGAGATGTGTGCATGGCCACACAATTAGTATATGTCAGATACAGACCCTGAACCTAGGTCTTTTGGACTCCAAGGTTGATCCTCTATCCTCCATCCATTTAACAGCCTCCTAACTGGCTTTCCTACCTCCTGCCTCTCCCTTCTCCTATCCATCCTCCACACTGCTCCCAAATTGAAATTCCTAAAATGTAGATCTGAAGATGTTACTCCTTTGCTTAGAAAACTTGAAGAACCTTCCCTTTACCTCTGGGATAAAAATCCAGATTCTTTTGATTGGCATTTAAAGCCCTTCATAATCTGGGCCTCACTGACCTTTGCAAACTTCTTATACGTTACTCCCTTGACTCACTTTACCTGTCAGCCAAACTAACCTTCTAGTTTTTCCCTATTTATTTGGGACACTCTGCCTCTTACCTGTATAGTGCCTTCACACAAGCTATCCCTTAGGCCAAGAAAATTCTTCTTCCTAATGTTCTCGCTGGCTCCCTTTTCTCTCTCTTCTCATCTGAAGATCTCTAGTGAGGGGACTCTCTAGGACAGCCTATTCCATTTTCTGGATGGTTCTAATTTTTGGGGGGGTTTTGTTTGGTTTTTGTTTGGGTTTTTTGGTGAGGCAATTGGGGTTAAGTGACTTGCCCAGGGTCATACAGCTAGTAAGTCTCAAGTGTCTGAAGCCAGATTTGAACTCAGGTCCTCCTGACTCCAAGGTTGGAGCTTTACCCACTGCGCCATCCAGCTGCCCCAGGATGGTTCTAGTTGTTAAGAAGTTGTTGGGTTTTGTTGCTGTTGTTTTTATAGTGAGCTAAAATCTTCCCTTCCATAACATTCTACTAGTTTTGCCCTCTGGGGCCAAGCTGAACAAGTATAATCCCTGACCCAGATGTGGTTGCTATCACGTCTGACTCTTTGTACCCCCTTTTGGAGTTTTCTTGTCAAAGATAATAGAGTGGTTTGTTATTTCCTTCTCTAGCTCATTTTACATATGACGAAACTGAGGCAAACAGGTTAAGTGGCTTGCCTACAGTCACACAGCTAATAAGTGTCTGAAGTAAAATCTGAACTCACGTCTTCCTGACTCCAGGCCTGGCTCTCTATTCACTGTGCCATCTAGGTGTCCTACATCCACATGACAGTCCTTTAAATACAATGAATATAGCTATACTCTCATCCATCCAAATCTTATATTCTCTCAGCTAAATACAGAGTCCTCAGCCCTAACTCTAATAAGTTTTCTCCTCTCCAGGTTAAATATATTCTGTCTCTGCAAACTTATTCTCACATGGCATCATTTCAAGGCCCTCCACCATCTTTGTCATCTTCCCTGGGACACTGTCCAGGTTATCAAAGCTCTATGGAAATTATGATACCCTACAGTGAAAATGATACACTAGATATGGTCCGTGTAGGGCAGCACAGAGTATAGTATCATCTCTCCCATTTTGGACACTATGCCTTTCAACACATCCTAGGAGAGCATGAGCTTCTAAACTTGCCATCATAATGCTGACTCACCATTGTTTGTTATCCTTCCACTAGAGGGCACTAGGAGCCTTTGTGACTCTTAGGATTGGCACCACTTCAAGATGAGGGAGAAGTATTAGGGCAGTAGCCATCCAAAGCCACCATCTTTTTATTTCTTGCCTAGCTCTTTCCTATCATTTCCACTACCATCATGGCCTAGTGGGGAGAGTCCTGGACCTGAAATCTGATGACTTGAATTTGAATCCTGAAAAAATAGAGCAGTGTCCACCTAACAGAGTTGTTGTAAGTCCTAGTCATAGTCAATAAACATTTAAGTGCCTACTATGTGCCTGGCACTGTGCTAAGAGCAGAGGGTAAAAAGAAAAGGGGGAAAAACCAATTCCCACCCTCAAGGAGCTCACAGCCTAATGGAGAAGACAATATACAAATAACTAGATACAAACAAGATATATAGAGAGAATAAATTAGAGCTAATCCAGAGAGGGGAGGCATCAGAATTAAGGGGGATTGGGAAAGGGATCTTACAGAAGGTTATTAGCTGGGACTTGAGGAGATGAGGAGGGAGAGAGCTCCAGGAATGGGGGATGGCTACTGAAAATGCTCAGGGTGTCAGGACATGAAGGGGTTTTTTTTTTGCAAGAAATAGCTAGGATAAAGAGGATCACAGAGGATGTAGGGTGGGGGAGAAGTAAAGTATAAGAAGGTTGAATAGATGAGGAAAAGTGCTTTGCAAACAGAATAACAGAATCTTGGTATTAGAAGGAACCGCAATGGTTTTTATGTCAGCAGGGATCTTCATTCTTGTTTTTGTATCTCCAGTGGCTCGCACGGTATCTGACACATGGTTAGTTGTTTTCAGTTCTGTCCAACTCTCTGTGACACCATTTGGAATTTTCTTGGCCAAGATACTGGAGTGGTTTGCCATTTCTTTCTCCAGCCTGTTTTGCAGATGAGGAAACTGAGGCAAACAAGATTAAATGACTTGTCCAGGGGTCACACAACTGAATTTGGACTCATGTAGATGAGTCTTCCTGATTCCAAGCCCAGCGCTCTATCCACCTAGCTGCTCCCACCTGGCGCATTAAGCAGTTAATAAATACTTTTTGATTAATTGATAATCCAATCCAATCTATATTCCATAAAAGTATCCTCACTACATCATATCCTATAGATGGCTACCTAGTCTCGGCTTGAAATACCTTTGATGAAAGGAAAGCCATAACCTCCAGAAGCAGAGCATTGCATTTGGGGAGAGCACCAATGGTTGGGAGGTTTTTACCTGGCATCAAACCTAAATTGGACCCTTTGCAACATCTAGTCATTACCAGTAGATTACATAGTGTCTACAATTCCTCACAGTTCTGCCCTCTGGGGCCAAGAAAAACAAGTCGAATACTTTTTCCAGACAGAATCCTTCAAATTATTCAAGACAGCTATCATATTCCCAACCTAAGTCTTCTCTCCTCCAGGCTGAACATCTTTCAACCAATCCTCACATGATATGCAACCAAGACCCTTTATCATCCTCATTGTCCTGCTCTGAGTAATCTCTTGTTTATTCACAGCCTTCCCAGTGCATGGTCTTTACATAAGGGCTATGTCAACGTGAGCTATTATTGTTGTTATTGCTATCCTAATAGAGAGGCAGCTAGGTGGTACAGCGGATAGGGTGCTGGGTAAGGAGTCAGGAAGACTTGAGTTCAAATCCAGCCTCAGGTACTTTCAAGTTGTATGACCCTAGGTGAGTCACTTCACCCTGTTTCCCTCAGTTTCCTCATCTGTAAAATA
Source organism: Phascolarctos cinereus (assembly GCF_003287225.1). Classification (NCBI taxonomy): domain Eukaryota; kingdom Metazoa; phylum Chordata; class Mammalia; order Diprotodontia; family Phascolarctidae; genus Phascolarctos; species Phascolarctos cinereus. The sequence continues at coordinate 394,582,137 of NW_027556098.1, forward strand.
AGCTGGAGAAGGAAATGGCAACACTCCAGTATCTTTGCCAAGAAAACCCCAAATGGAATGGGTTTTCTCAGAGAGAGTCAGGCATGATTCAAGTGGCTGAACAATAACAAAACAGAGGCACACCACTGCTGCTGCTATCTCCCAACACTTAGCCTTCCACACTGTTGGGCCTTTCCTAAGGTTAATCTGGACCCAGCTTCACCAGGGCTGTGCTCCATCCCTGGAGCAATGATTGATTCTGTTTCAAGGAATGCCAAGAGATTTCCCAGACCTCTGGCTCTTTTGCCCAAATCCAAGCCAAAACATGGTGTGAATTACTTCTTTGCTCAGAAAGGGCAGCTATACAGAATTTTTAAAATTGTCCATATGACTCCCTCCACCGTTCTCTATTCTCTCTCTTTCTTCATCTTTCTCCCCTCTCTTTTCTTTCTCTTCTTCTCCCTCCTCTATGTCTTTCTCCCTCACTCTCTCTCCCCTCCTGTTCAATGTCTCTTCTTCCTTCTCCTCTCTCCTTCCTTTCCCTTCTTCATCTTTCTAGCTCTTTGTGTATCTCTCTCTCTCTCTCTCTCTCTCTCTCTCTCTCTCTCTCTCTCTCTCTCTCTCTCTCTCTCTCTCTCTCTCTCTCTCTCTCTCTCTCTCCCCACTCACTCCTTCAGCTCTTTAGCAGATTATATTCCTGTATCATTTATCCTAAGATGATACCACTTCTTTCCATGCTTAACATGGAATTCTTCCCCTCACCCTGGTTGGCTTTCCTCTCCTTTCTCCCTCTCAGCAGTCCATATTCTCTAAGAGCCAGGCTACACACACACACACACACACACACACACACCACACACACACACACACACACACACACACACACACACACCCTCCATAGCTCTTGTCCATCCCGAGGTGCCAGACCGAATGCAGAATTTATTAGAACCTGGTCTCAGGGTAGCTGAAGGAGGGCTTTAGACAGGCCTGTTCTTGAAGTCTTTGCCAAGATGGGAGGTTTTCTATCACCGAACAAACTGCAGCTGCTTTCTTAGCAATTTTTAAATTACATTTGTTAACTCCAGCGCTCACACGGTAAACTGCAGCCTGTACCAGATGACAAGGAGCAAAGAGCTGTTATTGGACTTTTTCTTTTTCTTTCTTTCTTTTTTCCCCTTCCTTTCATCACCAATGCCCTCCCTGTTGGGGCCTGACTTAGACAGGCTAAGGACAGCCATTCTTCCCTATTCATCCCGTCAGTGTGGGAGTTCTTTATTACCCAAGGAAATTGAGGATGTCCAATAGTGAGGGAGGAATAAATCATTGTTCCCAGCTAAATGGAGTAGTGCAGATCTGTTAAAAAATGCTGCCTTTTATCAACAGTCCAAATAATGAAGATTCCATGCACTGAGAACAAAGAAATGGACCGCTACACTATTGATGGGGTATTTGTACAACTCCATGAGTTATGTTTCAAAACTAGTCTCTATTAAAGATGTAGAACCCCTTTTCAAAAGCAAAAAGACTAATATTGTTCTCTGAATAATTTATAAGTTTTCCCAAAAGGCAAGAAAGCAAAGATGTCTAGAAGCAGAGAGGACTTGTTTTGTCTTTCTTTCTTTTTTTTTTTTGGTGAGGCAATTGGGGTTAAGTGACTTGCCCAAGGTCACACAGCTAGTAAGTGTCAAGTGTCTGAGGCCAGATTTGAACTCAGATCCTCCTGACTCCAAGGCCAGAGCTCTATCCACTGTACCACCTAGCTGCCACCTTACTCTGTCTTTCATTGAACTTTGGTTGCATTCTCTGGGCTTCCATTTTGTGTTGCTTGGAAAGGTCTAACCATGCCCAGGAAGACAGGCCAGGCAGAGAAGGGTTAACAGTAGCAAGGATTAGAAAAGTTGGAGATGGCCACCATGACACCTTTATTGGAGCTGTGGATTAATCCAAACATTCTAGAAAATAATTTAGAATGATTCAAAATAGGTGACAAAAAGATCCACATCCTTTGACTTTGATCCCACCACCAGACATATATCCCAAGAAGGTCAAAGAGAATACAGCCCCAATACACAGGAAAAGATTCACAGAGGTATGATTGTGTGTGTGTGTGTGTGTGTGTGTGTGTGTGTGTGTGTGTGTGTGTTAACAAAAAAACTGGAAACAAATTAGATGCCTATTGACTGGAAAATTGCTAAACAAACTGCAATATGTGAATGTATTAGAATATATAATAAGCCACAAGAAAAAAACAAATATGATACATCCAGAGAAACATGGGAAGATTTGCACAGATTCAGAAGGAAGTAAGCAGAAACAAGCAGAACAATAGCCCCAGTGATGACAAAATACACATGGAAAGAATCATAACAAAACCAAAGAATGGATGCCTGCATTAGCGTACATAACATTGTCCAGGAGAATGTAAGCTTCTTGAGGGCAGGGACCTTTCCTTTCCCTTTTATTTACTTATTTTTTTTGTCTTTGTATCCCTAGGACCTAGTTTAGTATCTGACATATAGAGCGGGCACTTGATAAATCTTTGATGAATTAAATTGAATTCTCATCTTAAATATCACACAACAAAGACAGAAGTCATAGAGTGAGGATTCAAGCCCAGTCCTTTTTCACACAAAGGCAGCCTTCCTACTATTCCACCATGATGCATTTAATCTGAGGCCAAAGCTACCAATAAGACTGACTGCCCAAGGCACTGACTAGGGTCTCATTTCTTCTTCCTCTTCCGCCTTCTGATTGGGGCCAAGGGGCCCCCAAGTGGGCAGCTGGAAGGGCAGGAGGCCATCAGTGCCAGGATCCCACTGGTGCACAGACTCCAGTTCCTTGGGCTGCTGTCATACCCCCTTCAGAGGCACTCACAATCTCAGAAATGCCTGGCTTCCACCCGAAGAAACACCATTTTCCGTGATTGGTTTATTAACATTGTGGGGAGCCTGGCTGGTTGATACACTGTTTTTCCAGAGGGTTAAGACAGAGCTATTTCTTGACTTGTGAAACATTGTCACTAGACTCCACCAATCTCCTAGAATAGAGAACACTCCAGATGATATAGATGGAGACAGTCCAGTGCCTGGGAAGAAATCGCCAGCGGAGGTCTCATAAAAAGAAGTGACCTCTAAGGAAGATGTTTAAAGAAAGTAGAGGCCACAATGAAGGTTAATTGTAGTACCCCACATACAGTGGACACTTAATTGGGGCTTCTGACCAAGGATCTGGGAGATCAGAAGGGTTTCAGTGGAGATAAACAATATGACCTTATAGTGGGAACTTTGGGAAAGAGTGAAAGATGTAGGGTTAAGAACTTCACTCAGAGTAGTTCAGAAACACAGGCACAAGCATGAAATTAAGTGCAGAGGCAAAGGTTCTAGAACTGGAAGGAACCTTAGGGATGATTTAATCCAACCCTTTCTTCTCACAAATGTGGAAACTGAGGCCTAGAGAGGGGAAATGAAGAGGGGAAAGTCACACAGGTAATTGACACAACCAGGATTTCAACCCAAATGCCATGATCTTTTCTCAATACTATATGGTTGTCTTTCTATCTGAGAAGAAAAGGGAACATGATTTGTTGAAAAGAATGGAGGGAGGGGGGCAGCAAGGTGGTGCAATGGATAGAGCACTAGCTCTGGAGTCAGGAGGACCTGAGTAAGGACACTTACTAGCTGCGTCACGCTGGGCAAGTCACTGATTGTGAAAGAAAAAGAAAGAAAAGAAAGAGAGAGAGAGAGAGGGAGGGAGGGAGGGAGGGAGGAAGGAGGAAGGAAGGAAGGAAGAAGGAAGGAAGGAAGGAAGGAAGGAAGGAAGGAAGGAAGGAAGGAAGGAAGGAAGGAAGGAAGGAAGGAAGGAAGGAAGGAAGAAAGGAAGGAAGGAAGGAAGGAAGGAGGGAAGGAAGGAAGAAAGGAAGGAAGGAAAGAATTCAAGATTTGGAGTCAAAAAGACCTGGGTTCAAATCCTGATTCTATTGCTTACTATCCATGTGAATAAATCCCTTCGCCTGTCTTGGCCTCAGTTTACTGAGCCATAAAATATGAGTTTCAGACTGGATAATGTCTAACTAAGGTCCCTTCCAGCTCTACCCATATATAATTCTGGATTGAAGAATTTTTCTTTCTTGCTAATTTTTGTTATTTTTCATAGACGCCGTTTTATTTACCAAGAGAGGCAGGGCCTGTTGCTACTGAATTGCCTCTAGCCCACTGTAGACACAGGTATCTCTGGGAAGATAGGACGAGGACAGAGGCAAAGCAGTAAAAGACAGAAGAATAGGAAGAGAGAATGCAAAAACTTCCCCATCCTACCCCGCCCCCTCCAGACACATACACACACACACACACACACACACACACACACACACACACCACTTTTCTTTCCACCTTAGAAATATGTTAATCCTTGAACAATAACACATGTCAATAAATAGTCATCTGCGGAACATGAAATGTTAAAAGCTTTCCCAGTAATGTCTCTTCACTTGAATTCGACCTGTATCATAATGGATTCTTTTATACCATTTCTGTAGATGCACGTTTCTTACATATATTTTAAAACCCTTGGGTTCAAATGTACCTTATTGCATTTTAAAGCCTCTGGATTGTAGCAGAGAAATGTTCTGCACTATAAAACAGAGAGCAGAGTTGAGGTTTGATGGGCTTCCTTCTATTTCCTACCCCACAAAATGCTTTCTAAATGCCATTAAAATTTAGCATACACCATAATAACCAGGCCGCATTTGTTCCATGTTTAAGTCAATTGACTTCAGGGTTTTATCTCTTCATATACATCAAATCAAATAAAGTTGTTTCTGCATCCAGAGATGAGGAACGGGGAAGCCCCCCATCCCCTTGTCCAGACCAATCAGCCACTGTCATGAAACGGTTTTTGTTTTTTGGGTTTTTTTTTTAAGAAGCCATGAAAACGGGCTTGGGAGAGATGGTTCTATGTAGTAGAGAGAGCAGGCCATGAAGACCTGGGTTCCAGTCTAGCTCTGGCCTCAACTAACTGTACGAATGAATTAGAGAATCCTTGATCCGAGAGGGACCTTAGAAGAGAGGATGTCAGAGCTGGGAGAGCCCTGAGAACACAGAATGTCAGAGCTGGGAGGGCCCTGAGAACACAGAATATCAGGGCTAGAGGGACCCTTAGAACATGGAATGTCAGAGCTGGGAGGGGACTTAGAACACAGAATGTCAGAGTTAGAGGGGCCTTAGAACATGGAATATCAGAGCTGGGAGGGGCCTTAGAACACAGAATGTCAGAGCTGGGAGGGCCCTGAGAATAGAGACTAGCAGAGCTGGGAGGGCCCTTAGAGCACAGAATGTCAGAGCTGAGAGGGCCCTGAGAACACAGAATATCAGAGCTGGGAGGGCCCTGAGAATAGAGACTAGCAGAGCTGGGAGGGCCCTTAGAACACAGAATGTCAGAGCTGGGAGGGGACTTAGAACATAGGATGTTAGATTGAAAAAAACTGCTGGGAAAACTGGAAAAAAGTATGGCAGAAACTAGGCATAGACCCAAATCTCACACCATATACCAAAATAAAGTCAAAATGGGTTCATGACTTAGATACAAAAGCTGATACCATAAGTAAACTGGGAGAACAAGGAATAGTTTACCTATCAGATCTATGGAGAACAGAAGAATTCATGACCAAACAGGAGATAGAGAACATTATGAAAAGCAAAATGGATAATTTTGATTACATTAAATTGAAAAGTTTTTGCACAAACAAAGCCAATGCAACTAAGATTAGAAGGAAGGTAGAAAATTGGGAAAGAATTTTTACAACCAGTCTCTCTGATAAGGGCCTCATTTCTAAAATATATAGAGAATTAAGACAAATTTATAAGAACACAAGCCATTCCCCAAATGATAAATGGTCAAAGGATATGAACAGACAGTTCTCAGATGAAGAAATTAAAGCCATCTATAGTCATATGAAAAAATGCTCTAAATCGTTATTGATTAGAGAAATGCAAATCAAAACAACTCTGAGGTACCACATCACACCTATCAGATTGGCCAACATGACAAAACAGGAAAATGATAAATGTTGGAGAAGATGTGGGAAAATTGGAACACTAATACATTGTTGGTGGAGTTGTGAAATGATCCAACCATTTTGGAGAACAATTTGGAACTATGCCCAAAGGGCTACAAAAATGTGCATACCCTTTGATCCAGCAATAGCACTTCTAGGGCTATATCCCAAAGAGATCAAACAAATGGGAAAAGGACCCACATGTACAAAAATATTCATAGCAGCTCTTTTTGTGGTGGCAAAGAATTGGAAATTGAGAGGATGCCCATCAATTGGGGAATGGCTGAGCAAGTTGTGGTATATGAATGTAATGGAATACTATTGTGCTATAAGAAATGATGAACAGGCTGACTTCAGAAAAACCTGGAAAGACTTATATGGTCTGATGCTGAGTGAAGTGAGCAGAACCAAGAGGACTTTGTACACAATAACAGCCACATTATGCAATGACTAATATTGTTAAACTGAACCCTTCTCAGCATTACAAGGATCTAAGACATCTCCAGAGGCCTTGGGATGGAAAATGCTGTCCACATCCAAAGAAAGAACTATGGAAGTCGAATCACTATCACTTATTTTTACCTTCTGTTGAGTTTTGTTTCATCTTTCTGATGGTTCCTCCTATTGGTTTTAATTTTTACTTACAACTTCACTATGTGAAAATATGTTTAATAGGAATGTAAATGTAAAGCCTATATCAGACAGTGAGCTGTCTTGGGGAGGGTGGGGGAGAAAAATTTTCAACTCAAAAGCATATAGAAATGATTGTTGATAAATCAAAATAAATTAATAAAATTTTTAAAAAAAGAACACAGGATGTTAGAGCTGGGAGGGGCCTTAGAACACAAAATGTCAGAGCTGGGAGGGCCCTGAGAACACAGAATGTCAGAGCTGGAGGGACTGTTAGAACATGGAATGTCAGAGCTGGGAGGGGACTTAGAACACAGAATGTCAGAGCTAGAGGGACCTTGGAACAGAGAATGTCAGAGCTGGAGGGACCCTTAGAACACAGGATGTCAGAGCTGGAGGGAACCTTAGAACACAGGATGTCAGAGCTGAGAGGGCCCTTAGAACAAAGAACGGCTGAGTTGAGAGGGACCTTAAAACTTTGGTATGACAGAAATGGGAAGAGGGATCTTAGAGATCTCTTGACCTGGGGTTCTTAACCTGGATTCCATGGACCAAGAGATCCACATATAGATTTTAGGAGGTCTATGAACTCAGATAGGTGAAAATTTGAATCTTTCTCTTACTAATTGAAATTTATCATTTTCCTCAACTATGAATCCAGGCAACAAATTATGGCGGTTTTAGGCCTCAGCACAACATTAAGAGAGACCAGCAGCCCTCGGAAAGCCAAAGAACTCCTCTCTAATCTAAAACACAAATCCCTCCATTTGGCCTCTGGCGTCTTCCATGCTCTGGCTCCAGCCTGTCTTTCTGGACTGATAACACATTGCTCTCCCCCAACACAGACACTCAGGCTGACCTGTGCTTGTCCCCTCTACATGAAGTCACGTTTCCTACCTCCAAGTTTTTGCACAGACTATCCACTATCTGTGGAAAGGGGATTTTCCTCATCTCTGCTTCTGAGAATCCCTAATTTCCTTAATTATGACCTACTACATGAGGCTTACCCGGCTGGTGTCCTCTCCCTTCAAATTACTTTGTACTTATTATTACATTTTTATTTACAAGCTGCTTCCCATCAGCAGAATGTAAGCCCCTTATGGGCAGGAAGTGTCTTTGTTTACCCTGTGCCAAGGACAATGCCCTTTACATTGGATGGATTATCAAATGCTTGCTGGATTGAAATCAATCAGGACAAATAGGATGATAATATCATCAGAGAAATGACTATGTGTGAGTTTGGGAAGGAGTCTTCCTGTTGGAAAGCTCTTACTGGTGGATCTCAATTTCCCCATCTATAAAATTATGGGGTCAGACTCCTCTGATTATCTCCAATTTATCCTATCTATATTTTGTTTGCACATAGCTGTATGCGTGTTGTCTCTCCCACTAGACTGGAGGCTCCTTGAGAGCAGGGACTGTTTTTTGCCTTTCTTTGCAATTCCCAGGGCTCAGCAGAGTGCCTGGCACATAGTAGGTGCTTAATAAATGCTCGCTGAATGGGGTGCCTGACTAGATGACCCCTGAGGTCTCCTCCAGCTTTTAATCTGGATCTTATCTCTGTTATTCAACCTCCTTCCTCAGTGTCCTCATCTGTAAAGTGAAGAGGCTGGATCATGCGGCCTCAAAAATCTCTACCAGTTCTAGGTTCAATGATCTTACGATCCTCTTTGTACGACCTCAGACAAGGCAGGTCTCCTCTTTGTCGATCCATGGATGCTCTGCTTTCAAACCCAGAATTCTCTGGTTGGGTTTCCAGGCATTGGTGTCACCTGGAATCTCACAAACTCTGCACACTGAACTATGGTTTCCCAACAGCTGAGTATAAACACTCTAATGGGATATGACAGAGGGAGAGCACAAACACACATAATAAATCAGATCGAATGGCTATTATGATGTAAAGTTAGAGGCCTGGATGGAGGAGGGAGGAGGGGGATGGTGGGCAGGGTCTCCTTTATGTCAAGGGAGCTTACAGCCCAGATCTTTCCTTTTACCTGGGGCTCTGTTCTTTACAGCAAATTGGACCCTTCTCTCTGAAAAGAAATAATTACTCTCCCAGGAGAAGGGAGCTGGCCATGAATGCTGATATGACACACAATGTCACCTTGCCAGCCAAAGGAGGACTTTGTGGCTCTTCAGCCTGGGCCCTGTCCAACTTCCCGTTTCTGCTTCATAATAGAGGTCACCTCTCTATAGAATGTGTTCATGATCTCCAAAATGACAAGTCAGAAAGCACCTGTCAGCAGGATTTTTTTTTAAAGAGGAAAGTCTTCAGGGAGGGAGGTGGGAAGAAGGAAAGATGATAGAAAACAAGGCGGTGTCCAAAGCAAAAGGGGTATGGGGTAGCTGGGGTTAGAATCTGGGGCTAAGGTCAAGTTTGGCTTCCTTGGAAACAAGTGCCAATGCCCAGCCTCAATGAGAAGTGAACTTCTCAAGTCAGTGACCCAGATGAAAAGATTCTATCACAGATATGGATTCTTTCCCCGTTCCATTTCAGGGGAGGGGAGGCTGCAGATCAAGTTCACTGATCCGGCAGGGAAGCCAGCGGGATGCCGTAGCCTAACTTCGTGGCTAAAAATTGCCATTCGTATTCTGGGTATGGCTCGTGCTCCAAGGGCTTTTATTTTTAAATCGATAACTTCAGATGCTGTCTTGTCTGGGAAAATAAAAATATCCACAGTGACACAATTTGTGAAACCTATAGGAAAACTGGGGTTCTTTGTTTTCTTTCATTCTTTCCCCCCCCCCTTTCTTTGCTTCAAAGGGGAATATTCTGATTGGCTCCTGGGTAAGATGGGCCAGCTTGACTCACCTGCTGCAAGATGTCTGCTACCACCAAGAAAACGCTGGAGTTTGAAATTGTAAATAATCCCATCTGCTAACAACCCAGAATATAATTCTGTTCATGTGCTGCTCACCAGACTGCAGTCTGCCTGAGGGGACACAGTCTTGGGTTTCCTGCTTCTTCCCCTGAAGTATATCAGTGACATCGGGGGTGCCATAAATGGCAGGCTTACTCAAGCTGATGTGGTCTCCAGGATAAGAAGGGGAAAAGGGCTTGACTCTTTCCTTAAGCCTGTCTTTACCCTGCGAGAGGCCCTCTCCATGTGTCTGGTGACCTCCATGGATTCACAAAACTTCAGAACTGGGAGGGACCTTAAAACATTGGGATGACAGAAATGGGAGGAGGAATCTTAAGAGATCTCTTGACCTGGGGGTTCTTAACCTGGATTCCACAGACCAAGAGACTTTAGGACACAGAACTGTCAGAGCTAGAAAGATCACAAGAACATAAAATGTCAGAGCTTAGAGGGACCTTAGTAAGTAAAATGTTGGAGCTGAAATAGGCCTTAGAACATAGAATGTAAGACCCTGCACAGGCCTTAAGAACATAGAATGTCAGAACTGAAAGGGACTGTAGAATACGGAATCTCAGAGCTGAACAGGTCCTTAGAACATAAAATGTCAGAGCTAGAAGGGACTTTAGAACATAAAATGTTAGAGCTGCAAGGGGCCTTAGAACACGGAATGTCAGGGCTAGTGGATATCTCAAATGCCTTGTCTTGGTTGGACTAGGTGATTATTGTGGTCTCTTGCATTTCTAAATCTTATAGGTTTCTGAGTCTCTACTAATTTTGACTTCCAGACTTTCTCTGAATCATCACTTACCCTATGGACCAACCCAAAGGCATAGGTCTGTGCCAGCAGCAAGGAGTAAAGCTTCTTTCTGTAAAAGTCACTGAGAAAATTTCTTGGGACAGGCACAAGATAGGGCTGCCTCCCACCCAGGAAAGAAGGATAGGCCCACGAAGAGATCCCTTGAGCGCTGTCCTTCTCTCGAAGGCCACAAAAGCACCCCTTAGATAGAGGACAGAGACTTAGCCCCAAGGGGGAAAAAGAAGAATCCTTGAAATTTATATTTTCAGAAACCTGGAGAGGACTGATTTTTTTTTTAATATGAACAGGAGGTTTTAATCAGAACAGAGAATAGGTATTTCTTTCAAGTAATAGCCTTGTAATAGCACTGACTAAAGTAATGAGATTTCAGTATTCAACAATAAAATGTGATCTATTCAAGGATTCGAGGAAATAAAAACTCTAGAGATAATTTTGAGGTGATTCTCAGATGCCTATGATGGTGTGACAAGTTCAGTCCATTAAGCCATGGCATGAGGAGGAGAGGGCCTAGAGCCTATACTGAGGCAGAAATTCAGAGGGCTGATGCTCTTAAAGGGGTCTAGTAGAAACCAAACACTTATGTTTACTGAGAATATCTTTCTTCCAATCCTGCCTGGGAACAACAGTAAGAGTAACAATAAATAACTCAATTCCTAAAAGGCTTTAAGATTTTCAAAGTGCATTCATTCACTCATTCATTCAATAAGCATTTATTAAGTTCTTACCTTGTGATAGCCACTATGCTAAGCCCCAAGAAGGCAAAGATGAAGTCAAAATCAGTGCCTTCCCTCAAGAAGCACATATTCCATTAGGAGAAAATACCATGTACAAATACAAGTAAACAAAAATATATACTAAATAAATTCAAATTAGATTCTGAGTCTGGAGTGGGGTGAATTCAGAGCAAGTAGTCCTAACTACTACTGGGGGGATCAAGAAGGTATTCTTGGAAGAGAAGGTACTTGAGATGAGCCTTGTAGGGAGGCAGGAACTTCAATCAATCATTTAATCAAAAGAGAAGCATTTATAAGTACCTACTATGTGCCAGGCAAAGTTGATGATGACAGAGGGAAAAAGAAGAGGGGGTGGGAAGGAAAGACAGGCAGGGAGGGAAAGAAGTGGGGGGGGAGACAGAGACAGAGAGGTGAGGGAGAGGAGGGAGGGGGAGGGAGAGAGAGAGAGAAAGGGAGAGAGATTACACATAGATATAGAGATCTATTTGTAGAACTCTGTATCAAGATATAGATAACTATTTTGATATAGATATCTATGTTGATATAGATTTCTCTATCTCTATTTATTTATATAACCTAGGACCTAGGTCCCCCCAAGACTCTAAATTCACACCAACTGGGTCTGGTGCTACATAGAGTCCCAAGGCTAGATGGGACTTTAGAGGTCATCTAATGCAATCTCCTCAATTTAGAGAGGAGGAAAATGAGCCCCAGATTTATTATGCATGTTGGGGGCAGCGAAGCAAGGACACCCTGGAATAATGCAGCATCAGATGAAGTCGGCAGGTGAGACACCTCAGGCCTGCAAACAGAAGATTTGCACCTGCCTATCTGACTTTGGTTTTTCAGGCATTCCATCCACCCGGGCCTCCAGCTATGGCCACCTGGCTCACTGTCAGCTCCTCCCTATATCACTCAGCAGGCCAAAAATAGACCTGTTAATAACAGTGGTTAAAACCCCCTGAGGGCCCCAAAGATAAGGCAACTGCCTGGGCTGACAGCTCATGCCTCACCCATCCCTCTGAAATATTACTCACTAGTTGGGAGTGAAACCACCTGGTTTGCCAACCGCAGCATCCTAAAAGCTCGAAATCAACTCAAGAGAAAAGATCAAGTGAAGCTCTGTTGACAGATGGTGTTCTACAAAAGGTCAGCCCCCAGCTCATTCTTCTATTCATTATTTATTAACAATCTCAGAGACATTAGCATTACATCAAATGTCCAGCATCGTGAAGGTGATAAAGTAATATTTTATAGCTCAGGGCCTCTTACAGGTGTTAACAAAAAGCTTACAAAGTGATTTTAACATGTTATATATTAATTTATTAAGAATTTGCTACAGCTGAACATTAAAAATGATATTAATCACCAAGTGAAATTGATTCAAGAAAAACAGCCCGGCCCGTCTTTGTAAGTAACCCGATGAGTAACTACCCTGTTTGCATTGATTTAGAGCTTGGGCCAGACAAGGTCAGTTTACACTACCCACATCTCACTCGCTTTTGAACCTGGCAATAATGTCTGCGTCAAAACCTCCCTTCAATCCTTCCTTTACAGAAACCCTTTCCAGAGTGGGCATCAGGAGTAAGGAGTCTCACCTTCCCCAAAATTTCTTGACCTTGAAAATGCCCTTTTCTATAATCTCTACATTGAACCTGCCAAAAATAAAGACAAAGAAAACCTAGCAACTAAAAGGAATCAGCCAGCCAATGTTGGATCCACACCTCTCTGTACATACACATACAGAGGCAAGGCAAGTGAAGGCAATGAACATTCATGAAGCACTTACTATGTGCCAGGCACTGTGCTAAGCATGGGACACACATATTAATACATATCTCAAGTCCGGTGCTTGGTCCATAGTCACACTTAATAAATGTTCTTCATTCATCCATTCATATGTGTATACATAAATATATACATATATACACACACACACACACACACACACACATACATATATACACACATTGAAGGCAAGAGTGACAATGATGGAAACCATAAATTCATTTGTAAAATTTTACATGGGAGGAAAGTGGGAGAGTCTGAGTGGTACTGCCTCATAAAACAATGAGAAATGGAGAGAAAAACAAGATGGTAGAAATCTTGGCAAGAGACTTACTAAGCCAAATTATTACTACTAGTAGTAGTAATAGTTATAGTAATATAATAGATAATATTTACATGGAACTTTAAAGTTTACAAAGAATTTTAGAAACATCTCATTTCATCCTTTCACCCACCCTGGGAGTTACAATGTGTGTGTGTACATATACTTAAATAATATTTTAATAAATTTCAATTTATTTAATTTTAATAATTTAATTTGTATTTATTTAATAATTTAATTTTAATAAATATATCATTTGTATTATTTATATATATTGTTTATATTATTATCTCCATTTTACAGTTGAAGAAACTGAGACAGAGAGAGGTTAAGTTCTTATCCAGGGTCATGCAACTAGTCATTGTCTAAGGCAAGATTTGAACTTTAGTCTTCCTGATTCTAGGTCCAGCACTCAATCCACTGCGTCCACCTACCTGCTAATACAGAAATAAGAGATTATGTCAAAAATGTCTGGGCATTTACAGATGAAACTGAAAGAACAACCGGCAGATGAAAAATGGGAAAAAAAAAAAGATCTGTAGAGATTTCTATAACAAGGCTTTTCTCCATCAGGGACAGTAGAACTACCGTCTCTGGACTCATTATTCCCAAAGTGCTACATGTGGAAATAGGACAGGCTCTAAAGTAAGCCAAGGTGGGTTAAGCAATGGCACCAGGTCAAGCACCCACAGAGGAAAGCCATGATGAAGGAAGCCCAATTTTAAGGACATTGAGAGATCAATTATCAAGATAATCTGAAAGAAGGGAGAATTCAAAAGGACTGGGGGGGGGGTGGAACACAGACATTATTAAGCACACACGTATACACCCCAAAAGGTGACCAAGAAAATATTAATTAATAATAATAATAGTTAACAATTATATAGCTCTTGTCATGTGCCAGGCACTGTGCTAAGTACTCTATGATTCTTATTCCATTTGATCCTCATAACAACCCTGGCAGATAGATGCTATTATTATCCCCATTTTACATATGAGGAAACTGAGGCAAACAGAGTTGCCTAGGGTTATGCAACTAATAAATGTCTGAGCCAGATTTGAATTTGGGTCTTCTTGACTCCAGGGCTATCAGTTTATTCAACGTGCCATCTAGCTGCCTCTCCATCTGACCCACATACCTACTTCACCACATCTACAAAATTTTTATGACAATGACCTACACACACACACACAACACACACACACACACACACACACCTGTTCAGGGCAGCCTTGATAAAGGAAAGAGATGGAAATAGGCAAGATTTTACAAATGATGTTTTTCAGCAGCCCATACATAGCCACACACTTGACTGAAAGGTGGAGAACATCTAATATCTCACTGTGCTGATTATTTGTTGAGTATTAATAAACATTTAATTCCACAGGATAAAATGTCTCCCATTCATATGTCAAAATCATACAAGAGTCCTTAAAAGACATAACAACAGACATAACTTCGTCCCATGATCCTCTAGTTATGAGCTTCAATCAAGGACTAAGACAGGGAGATATGTGCCTGCCACCATCATGGCAGATGCCCAGGAGAGAGGCCAAGTTAAAGAGGTAGGTAGATGATAAGGCCTCATTCATGGATGATAGTATTATGACCACATCAAACCCCTGGCCAATATAGAACCTCCCAAATGAGGCCCACAACCACTCAAAAGGGTTCAGCCTTCCTATCCACAAAGAAACAATTCAGTGGATTAAGAATGCCAATTGTCAATGTGACAAACCATAGAGCTGGTCCATCAATACTTATCCCTTTGACAGATACTATGGAATGAACTGGGCCAAAAATTGACTAAGAGGAAAAGAAGAATAAGCTGGATTGTCTTTGGGAAATTATTCAGTGTCCTTAAAGACCCCCAAACTTCTTCCTGAAATAAGGGCCATAATATTC
Organism: Phascolarctos cinereus; assembly: GCF_003287225.1. Classification (NCBI taxonomy): domain Eukaryota; kingdom Metazoa; phylum Chordata; class Mammalia; order Diprotodontia; family Phascolarctidae; genus Phascolarctos; species Phascolarctos cinereus. The sequence goes on from NW_027556098.1 coordinate 394,597,229, forward strand.
AACCAGAGATGGTATATGGTCATACATACTATTGTCTCTGAATACATTGGAAGTTATGAGTCACCCAAAAGCAATGAAGAAGGAGCATGGTGGGCATGAATAAGATGTACCATACCATCAGTTAAGAGATGAATGGAAGAATCCAGTCCTAAGGATGTCACCAGAGACAATGAAAATGGGCCGTGTAAGAAGAGTAAAAGATAACTGAAGAATAGCCTAGCACATTGGGTGGACTCTCTCTGATGGATTTATAGGAGGACATGGCCAACTAGTCACATGGGATGAAGAGGCATGGATGAGCTTCCATCTGCATGGTGGAGGGGGTAGCATGGTGGGAGTAGGGTAAGATATTGGTGTTCTATGTTAAAGCTTTTTTCAAAAAAAGTGAAATTGGCCCATTAGTCACAAATGAACCAATCAGTCCTGCCCAAGTTAAGGGGAATACTTAGGATTAATTTCCACATAATAATAGTAATATTGATTCACTCCTTAAATGGGTCTGTGATCTCATCAATGTGTCTACTTTCTTGAACAGCACAGTCAGTACCCCAGCCATGCAATATCCCTACTGTGCCTTGTGTTGCTCTCCTCCTGCAAATCTCCCAGAAAAGGTCCACCCCACATGGGGGAGGCCTTTCTCCAGATCTTTTAATATGAGGTGGGGACTAATGCAGCATGTAGTCAATAGGGATCCCCCCCACCACAAAAAGGCAGGCCAGATTCTGTATATATCTTTGATGTTATCTTTATGCTTAGCTTCCCCATTAGAATGAGAGCCCCTTGAAGGTAGGGACTGCAAAGCTTTTTTTTTTGGGGGGGGGAGTCCCTGTTGATCAGCACACTCCTTGGCACATAGTAAGCACTTAAATGTTTGTTGACTGACTGAGTGACTGATAAGACAGTATCTGAGGGATCAGGTATGGACAGACTACAGTCCCTACCTTCAAGGGGCTCACATTCTAATGGGGAAGATAGCATGAAGATAACATTGAAGATATAGATGGAATCTAGCCTCAGATTCTTGCTAGAGTATATCGGATCTGATCAAACTGATCTTGGCCAAGTCACTTAACCTATTTCTGACTCCAGAATGTAAAGACTCCTGCTGCATTTATAATGAAATACAAAAATTCAGGCTAAGATAGGACAAAAATCCAGGACTAGATACCCCTTGCGTATAGGGAGTCCTACCTATATCTTACTTTGTTCTGGGGAGGACAGGCTGCTCACATGGTTGGGGACATGGCACCTGGCCCATTATGGCTCCTTCTAATGAGGGCACAGTAACGAGGATTATAGAAGTCCAAGGTGGAAGGAATAAGGGCACGAGAATGTTCAAAGTGAAGGGTGTATCCTACGCTTGCTGACTTCCAAAGGCCCTACTGTGACTGCTCGTTATGGAGGCTGATCAAAGATTCCAAAGCACAACAGTTCCATCACTAATGACCATGAAGCATGGACCAGGTGAGACCCTCTGGCCAAAGCGAGGAGGCAGAGACCAAGGAGCCTAAACCAACTTTCCCAAAATAATCCTTCTCAAAAATAACTGTTCTGGAGCTATAGACACTCTCACCCTACCCTTCCCAAGGAGCCAAAAAAAAAATAAAAATAAAATAATTTTTTTTAAATGCCCTAACACCCACATTCCCATTTTTCAGGGGCACAGTACCATTAACCATGGCTGGTGCTCCAGCCGTCTGGGAACCTTAGCAAACCACGGACAGATTTATGTGCTGAAGAAAACGACCCTATTAAGTCTGGCCATAAACTTCCTCCAACCAACTCCTGGTGTGCCCAGACTGCCAAGTGACTTTAGATACATCTAGCAGAAAGATGCTGCTGCCCTGTGCAGAACTATACAGGGCCTCCATCCTTTTCATCCACTAGTTATCCCCCTCCTAGCAAGCCTCCCCGTCCCCAAGACAGGATCCTATAACCCAACTGGCCTTCTTGGGAGCAGCAGAAAGATCCCGGGGGAGCCTTGCAGTCCCTCCCAAATGAGTGTGCTACCTAAGGACAGGGGACATTCAAGGTTTCCACTTGCACACTTACGTTTGAGTTCGTTTCTATTTTAACCAAAGCCAGTTGGTGCAGCCTGCTCCAGGGACCCTCCCTCCTCCTGTTACACAGCATCTCTCCTGTCTCTCCTGCCCTTCCTAACACGGAGCTGATGGGATGCAACATATACTGTTGTCTGCAGCATTCGAGCTCTAGGGACTATTTGGACTCATGTCCCCTGAATGCTTTTTTTTTCTTTTACCCTTTGGAAATGTAATACTCCACCTACGCAGGTAGGTCAGTGGCACCTCAAAGCCACCAAACTGCCTCTTGTGAAGCCCCTCACCCTGGCAGCGGTTCTCTGTCTGGGCAGGTGGGAGTGAGCCACCCAACAGAAGGGGCAGCTAGCCAGCCAATTGCCTGCCTCCTTCCTGGATTAGTCCAGCCTCCAGGTTCAGCCCTTCTGGATTCTCCTGTCAGCACACCCTCCCTCTCGACCTTCCTTTGTCTTACTTTGCATGTATTTGTGCGCATGTTTCACCCCCCTGAAGAGGGTATGCTTTTGGAAGACAGGGTTTATTTTATTTTCCCCTTGGCATCCTCTGCATAAAGGAGCTCAGGTCTCTGCACACAGTAGTCACTCAATGAATACTTGTTGAATACTGTTTGTACCCATGATTTGAATGACGGAACTCCACCTTTGCCTGTCCGTTCTCCCAGACCATTTCTTTTTAAAAAGGTCTATTCTAATCTCTTTTTAAGCATCACTTTCAGTTCTGAATATGTTCTTCTCCACTCCCCATCGAGTCATCCCTGACACTGAAGAAGAAGAGAAGGGACAGGGAAAGAAATGAACATTTATTAAGCACCTATTATATACCAGATACTGTGCTAAGCACTTGAATATATCTCATATGGTCTTCACAGCAACCCTGACAGGTAGGTGCTATTATTATGACAGTTTTCCAGTGGAAGGTAGGTGCTATTTAGGGTAATGAAGTTAAGACAGGTTAAGTGACTTGCTCAGGATCACACAACTAGTAAGTATCTGATGCTGGATTGGAATTCGGGTCTTGAAGATGAAGAAGGAAGAGGAGGAAGGAGAAGAAGGAGAGGGAGGAAGGATCAGAGGAAGAAGGAAGAGGAAGGAGAAGGAGGAGGAGGGAGGAGAATGGAGGAAGAAGAGGGAGGAGGAGGGAAGAAGAAGAGGAGAAAAGTTTCCATTGTTTTCCTGAGCTATTTTCTAAATAAACATACACTGGGTGTATGACTTGTCTCCTCAACTGTACCACAACCCCTCTGAGGGCAGGGACAGTCCCTTATATTTCTTGCATTCTCCTGTACTGCCTAGTACAGGCTCAGTAAAAATACTCTTTGATTCATTACTGAAAAGAGTAGAGAGCCCATCCCCCAAGTACTTCCATCCCAAAATGCCTAAGTGGGGAAAATAAACAGCTTGGGGTTGAGAGAGGGGGAGGGCAGAGAGGAGAGGCTCCATGAACACTTTCATTGGGGTCACAAGGGTCTGGCTAGTAAACTGTCTCTGCTGACATCACACAAACAAGGGAGCACCAAAGGGTGTACCTACTAACAGCTGTCATTTGCCTAGCACTTGTAAGTCCATTGTTTGTATGGCCTGTCTCTCCTACCCGGGGGGCTCTCCTTCCTCAAGTGCCACCTCCCACAGGGGGTGTTTCCTGATCCCCTAATTGTTAGTATTCTTCCCCCACAAATCGCTTTATATTTCTGTTGGCCATAATTCATATTTATTTGTCCACGTATATATTGGTTCCTCCAAATAAAATACAAGATCCTTGAGGGCAGAAACTGTTTCATGCCTAGCATCAAGAACAGTGTCTGGCCTGCAATAGCTGCTCAGTCAATGGTTGCTGAATGGAGCAAGAGGGTTGAGGTTCATACGGACATCTCTGACAATCTGCCTCCTGTGTGACCAGGGTATCAAATCACCTAACATCTCTGAACCTTAGTTCCTTCATCGACGAGATGAAAGTGTTGGATTAGATGACCCCTAAGATTACTTCCAGCTCTAGAGCCAGTATCCTAATTGAATTGGATTGATCCTCACAACAGCTACTTCCATTGTACAGATAAAGAAACTGAGGCCCAGAAAAACTAAGTGGCTTGACCCTGATCCTGCAGGAAGGATGCGGTACAGCCAGGATTCAAACCTAGGTCTCTCCTGATGCTGCAGTGCCCTTTTTTTCTGCACAACATTGCAATGAGTGAGGCGTGAGAGGAGGGGAAAGAGGCAAATTTCTATCTCCCTCCTCCATGGTCGAATCAGACCCAAGAAAGTACTTAATCCAACAATCTGAACAGATGTGATAACCTGGCAGAACAGCTGAACCCTGTGATAACCTGGCACTGAGGGATTAGTTCAACTCCCAAGAGACAGATGCCCTTGGTCAGTGGGGCGATGATTTGGCCAAATCCAGAATCTCTCAGAGTGAACTTTTATCACGCACACAGCTAAGCTGCCCCTCAGTGACTCCTGGCTGAGCTGGATCTGGCTTCTCCTTCTGTTTCCTGGCTGTTTATGCCAGTTAGAGACTTGCTCCCTTGATGTAAAGCCGGTGGAGGTAATGCTGGGGTAATCCATTTGTCCACAGACTCCCTGTTCTATTCTAAGGAGCTTGGTTAATGAGACCCAGTAGGGCTCCTGGGTCTGGAAAGGGCAGCCACTCATCCTGCCAGGGGCTCCTACAAAGCCAAACCAGGGTGGCTCGTTGACTTACAGGAAAGACAACACAAATAACTTTTTCCTTGAAGGAGGAAGAAAAAGAAAAAAAGGGGGAAAAAATCCAACAACCATATCGTCCAAATGCGACATATTTTGCAAGCTTGAGAAAGCAGCTGGGTCTAAAAAGGTAACTTTTAGGTACTCAGTAATTGGGATTAAAGAGAGGCAGGAGAAAAACAGAGAGATATTGAGATGTTAAGGGACACGTGGGTCACAAGTTGGAGGAATAGGAACTCTACATTATAAACGGTCCCACACTTGCCTCCTTTAAATGGTAGCTACCTAAGCATGACTCCATCAATAAAAAATACAAACAGTGTAAAAAGTAGTCAAGCAGAGATAAGTTTATTACTAATTATGAGCAGCTTGACATGCTCCAACTCCTCGTAAAATAAATGAAGTCCATTTTTAATATCTGCTTCCGCGACTTCCAGATAATAGGCGAATTTACTTCAAGGTCACATCTCATTTATCAAGTCGAGGTTTTTAACTACATGTTCAGAAAACCAACCGAAGATCCCACTTCCTCTGGAACTGGACTACAAATGCATTAGAACTTTTTTTCTTTGTTCTGTTTTTGTTTTTCCTCTCTTGATAATCCCCCTTTCCCCCACCCCCACCCCAACCTTCCCAATTTGGCACTTTACTGGAGAACAGGAGAAGCTCAATGGAATCTGAAAGGCCGGTTGGGTTGGGCTGGGGAGGGCATCCTTCCCTATCTGTTTAGATCTCCAAAGACTTAGGACTGTGACCTTTGTTTTTAATATCAGCTAATTGGCCTTTCTTTAGGTGTTTTGCTGCTTAAGAAAGGTCGCCTTGCAGAGTCTGAAGCTGTGCTGGGAGAGGAAAATGTGTCAGCAGAAGTCTGATAACACAAAAACAACTTACTAGCCAAATCCTAGGAATCTCAGTGCTATTATATATCCAGTGGTTTTCAAAGACCCAGGGGCCTTTCAGGGCTGAAGAAAGCCTTCTCTATCAATCCCTGGGAATTTCATGGAGATCCCAACCTAGAGCCAATCCTGAGGCCCCAGATTGTACTTTACCTTCATGTTCCATCCAGGATATCTTGCCATCATCTATTTCCCCAGGCATTCCTCCTCACCTCCAACCCTAGCCTCTGCTTTCCACTCCCTGCCCTGGGCCCAATAATCAAACAACAGTCCCACTGCATCGGGAAATGGAGTGCCAATCACCTGACCTATAGATCCATTAATCATTCACAGATCAAAACTCCAATCCCCAATTATGGCTCGTGTAGATGGGATGCCTTCCTCTGTAAGAATTTAAGATATCTGGAGATAAGGACTATCACATCCCTATGTGTATCCTCTCTTCCTATTGGAATGTAAGCTCCTTGAAGGGAAGAGATATCTTGCTTACTTGTATTTGTATGCCCAGCACTTAGCACAATGCCTGGCACAAAGCAAATGCTTAATAAAAATTTTCATTGACTTACTCATTCAAGGAAGGAAAGAAAGGAGGAAGAAAAGGAAGGAGGAAGACAAAGGAAAGAAGAAAGAAAAAAGGAAGGGAGGTAGGAAGAAAGAAAGGAAGGAAAGAAGGAAGAACAAAGGAAGGAAGGAAGATCATGGAATGCTAGAACTGGAAGGGACTTTAAAGTTCTTGTAGTCCAACCCTCTTATTTAGCAGAGAGGGAAACTGAGTCTTGTAAGAAGAGGAGAAACAGTTTGCTGAACACAACATAGCTGTACTCCCTTGAGAGCACAGGAGATAGCTTAGCTAATCACATACCATGCATCTGAATTTTGCCTTATGCGTTTATTTGAGAATATAGAATCCATCTTTAAAGAGTTTCTGCCTGTGGAATCTCTGAAAACCTTCCTCCTGTCAGTTTTTGGATGGACCCCAGGTTCCTAGAAAGCCTCGGGCTTATCATTAGGAAACTTAAACCTTCAATTCTTATTTCTGTGAAGGGTGTAGAGGAAATAGAAGAGAAGAGAAGAAATGAAGGCAGAAAAGAGAAGAAGAGAGGGAAAGGCAGATGTACATAGATAAGTCTATTGAGTAGGTGTGTATCATATATAAGCAGTGAGACATTGGATAGAACATTGGGACCAGGAGCAGGAAGGCTAGGCAGCTGGCTTCATGAGCAAAGAGTTACTTCACAGGTGGTCCAAATCTCACCTCTGATACTTACTGGCTGTGTAACCCAGGCAAGTCACTTGAACTCTCAGAGACTCGGGACCAGGACTTATTTATTAAGTTACAGATAGGCTGCGATCTGCATTGGTAGAGAGCATTCCCATTCCAGAAATTCTCCATCCTGACAAACATACAGATGCTTTGTGTATACCTGCATTATGTACAAGCATATGTATATATAGCAAAGACCATTCACAAAAGGGAACACATCTACAAACTAGACCATGGAACTTGTCCAGGTGCCAAGAAATGACTTAAAAAAAACCACCTCTATTAAGTTCAGAAACAGTACATTTGAAAAGTGAATTAAAATAACAATGAAATTGATTTCAAATAACACTTTCAGGGAGTTCTTTAATGAGTTTTTTTTAATTGATAGTTAACTCATAGGGTCACAGAAACATAGATTCAGAGTTGAAAGGGACATTAATCCAACTCCCTCATTTAACATATGAGGAAAGGCCAGAGAAATGGGCCCAGAGAAATGAAGGACCTCTCAGAAGGTCACCTAGATAAGAAGTAGTAGAACCAGGAATTCAGCTATCATATTCCATCTTGGTAAAAGTTTTAAGGGAATGTCCATGTCTTCTCCACTGCCGACCCCGATGCTCCACCCCAAAGGGCCTTCAGGCCTTGCCATCCACCCTGCAGATGCGCCCTCCTCTCTATGTTGTCAGTTCCTCTTAAAACATAAACTCCCTGGGAACAAGCAATGTCTCACTTTTAAATCTGTATTCCCAGAGCTGAGCACAGTGCTTGGGACACAGTAGAAACTTAATAAAGGCTTTCATTCATTTAGCCCTGAATTATATTATGCCCTCTGTGAACAGGTCCAGGTGGCCAGTTTTAAGGTGGACCAGTTCCTGCCCAAGGACCGTAGCATCTTTATAGACACGCAACATCCCAAATATAAAAAGACACTAGCCATCTTCCACACTTTGGCTGAAGCTCTGCTATTTTATATACTTCAGGAACAGGGTAGTCACCCATATGGAAAGAATATAGGACTATTCCTTAAGAGTTACTAGAAGCACTTGGCAGTAATACAGCCCTGGACCTGGAGTCAGGAAGACCTGAGTTCAAATGTAGCCCACAGACACTTACTAGCTGTGTGATTCTGAACAAGTCACTTAACCTCTGCCTGCCTCAGTTTCCCCTTCCATAAAATGGGAATAAAGTAACACCTATTTGCAAATCTGAAAGCACTAAATAAATGCTAGCTGTCATTCTTTTTTGTTTTAAAGAATCATATTTTTTCACAGATTAGTCACCACCTTCAATGAAGCCTTTCCCAATCGCCTCAGATGCTAGTACCTTTCCTATTCAAATTACCTTGCATTTCTTTGGTTTAAATTCTGTATGGCTGATTTATGTAAACACTTCTCTTTCTCCTACTGTCCCATGGAATATAAGCTCCTGGAGGTCTGTGATTGCTTCACTTTTGTGTTTCTATCCCCAGCACTGAGCCTGGTGCCTGGCACACAGCTGCTGCTTAATAAATGCTTACAGATTAGTTGATTGAAGTGACTGCTTGCCCATGAATCTAGCCACTGGATGTTCCATTTGGACTCCCTACCTTCCAGAGTTGTTGTGAAATAAAATTTGTAAAAGAAGGAGGAAATAAGCATTTATATAGTGCCTTCTGTGTGCCAGGCACTGTGCCAAGTACTTTTTTTTTAAAAAATATTATCTCCTTTGAGCCCTATGAGGTAGGTGCTATTATTATCCCCCATTTTACAGTTGAGGAAACTGAGGCAAGCAGAGGTTATGTGACTTGCCCAGGGTCACACCGCTAGTAAATGCCTGAGGCTAGATTTGAACTTGGGTCTTCCTGATTCCTAACCCAGCACTCTATCCACTGAGACAACAGCCGCCTCTTTGTAAGCACTTCACAAACCTGGAAACACTAAATGATTATTATTATTATTTACTTGTTGCATATATTATTATTTTATATATAATTATATATTATATCATAAATTATTATATAATTATTATTATTATTACTCAGAGGACACTGGAGTACCTCAGCTCCCCGAAAGTTCTAAGATAAGAGAGACTTTTTGCTTTGGCATTTCCAAGAGCAGACCCACATATTCCCTCCTGAAACAGGGAAAAGATCTAGGTGGATGAGAGCCATAATAATGTGGGGCACCTGGGCTTTGGGGGCTCACAGCATTTGTATTCTCCTTGGCAGGTAGAAACAACTGAACTTAACAAGAAGAATTAGCTTAAGGCAGAAGCTACAGATGGTGGGCCTCTTCCCTGTCTTTGCTTCGCTTACTTCTCTTCTTGTGGGGGGATGCTGGCGTCCCAGGGTCTCAACTCACAAGACCAGTATCCCAATGCAGGAGCCTCTATTCCCGTCCCTGGGTAGGAAAAAAGCATTTATATAGGGCCACCTCGCTGGCCCTATAGAGTGCATAGAGCGCCAGCGGTAGAATCAGGAAGACTCATCTTTCTGAGTTCAAACCCGGCCTCAGACACTGCTGAGCTGTGTGACCCTGGTCAAGTCACATAATATTGTTTGGCTCAGTTTCCCCTTCTGTAAAATGAGCTGGAGAAGGGAATGGCAAACTGCTCCAGTATCTTTGCCAAGAAAACCCCAAATGGAGTCAGGAAGAGTCAAACATGATTGAAAACAATTGAACAGGTGTCAGGCACTTTAAAGTAAGGTAATCTTATCTCATTGATTCTATGGTCTCTCTGTGACGGTCTGGGGTTCTAAGATTTGAAGTCTGACTTTGCATGCTCCCCTTCTAAGACAGGGGTGAGATATTTCCCCAGAAATCTTGCAAGCGAGGATCCAATAATCAATGATTCCTAAGATGCTTCCAAAAATTATCTGCAGCACTTGAAACCAGAAGGTGATTTCAAGTGAATGGATTTAGTCTAAACAGAAATCTATATTAAATCCTCCATTTAGAATAGCATTATTTAAGGGCAGTTCAGACATGTAATTTTACCAATGTAGGGAACTCTTGGTGTGAAAACCCCCTCCACCAACACAGATCAATTCCTCATTTGTAACTTAGAGAAAATCTTATCCGGGTAACTATGATGATGCTACGATGCCAAAGGTTGGCAGTCCTGATCACAGAATAAGAAAGTCATTCATGCAAAAGGGAAGGGAAACAGACTGCCAGGAAACGGAGGTACCGGGGACTATACTGGATGAACTTCACAGATGAAAGAGCTAGGTACTGAAGTGACTTGGGTACTTTGGGTGGTATGGGGAGGGGGAGGGCAGTGTTTTATGAACCAAGAGGTCTTGGGAACAGTGATGAATGAAGTCAGAGTGAAAGATCTCCTCCCCCTCTTCCCTTCCAGGAACCCTGCAACAAAGGGACGGTGTAAGCAGGACCCAGTGGGGGCTCCGGCACATTCCCGGATCTCATCAGGCCAGCGGCAGGCCTGCCTACCCTCTGTCAGTCCAGGAAAGAGGCCTGAACTCCTGAAGCTGAAGAAACATGACTTTCAAAAGGCAGGTCTCACTCCAAGATCATCTACCATGGTCGTGTGTGCCAGGATCAAGCACAGTCAGCATGCATGAAAGTCACATAGCAGAAAGGCAAAATGATTCAGCAGACGCTCAAGTGTAGCATGCGCCAATGCTAAAGGGGTCACTTCCCCTCCCCACCACCCCCTTCAAACTTAATTTAATACAAGGGCACATCCCACTAGGGTCGGTCTCTTGGGCTCACAGAAGGCATTCTAATTATCACAGGCCCATTGATGAGGAGCAGGGTGAGGAAGGAAGACCTCCTAGCACCTACCTCAATACTAGCATTGGTTGTGTTTTGCTGAGACAGGGGTCATTGGAAACTCTGGGTGAAGTTCTGGGCCTCAAAGGTCTCAGAAAGGAAGGAGCTTCAAAACACACCTTCAGTTATATCCAGCACTTCATCCTGCATAAACTTTCTGGAGATAGGTGAAGGAGTACAGGAAAAAGAAGACCCCTCTAAAAGTTTTTCCGATTTTCAGACCAGATAAAAACAAAGAACAAGCTTTCCCTAGCAAGGGACAAAGCCATGGGTCATCACTGCTCTAGAGCTGGGGCAGCTAAGTAGATAGAGTTCTAAGCTGGAATCAGGAAGATATGAGTTCAAATACAGCCTAAGACACTTACTAACTGTATGACCTTGGGCAAGTCACTTCACCCTACCAGCCTCAGCTTCCTCATCTGTAAAATGAGCTGGAGAAGAAAATGGCAAATCACTCTAGTATCTCTGTCAAGAAAAACCCAAATGGAGTCACAAGGAGTTAGACACGACATCAGAACCAGAAGGGATCTCAGGAAGGAATCATCTAGTTCAAGACCTTTATTTCAGAGACAAGGAAATTGAGCCTCAGAGATGGAAAGTGATCTGCCCAAAGTTATACAGCTAGTAAGTATCCAGGAGGGGGTGGGGGTTTGATCTCCTTGCTCCAGAACCAGTGCACATTCATTGGATGACACTGCCTCCTGTGACATGGATCTCTGCATTCCCCTCCACCCAAGCTGCCCCACAGACTACACTCTTTCTAATAGACTTTGTGTAAATTGCTAATGGCCCTGTGGACTCTTTGCTTGAATCATTTCCTATAACAATGCCCTACACACACATCAGGAAATGTGAGCCCCCATCGTTGTTCCAGAAGCCTGTTTAGACTTACTCAAGAGTTCAAAAGGGCTTCTGTACTTTGGCTTCTACCTGTCTTCAGAGTCATGGCATTGGAAAAGACCCAAGAGGCTATCTGGCCCAAGCTGACCAGGAATGCCTTTTGCAAAATCTCCGACAAGTGGTCATCCAGATTCCACCCAAAGTGATATGAGGAGGAACTCAGCACCTTGAAGGCAGTCCATTCCCCTCTTGGATAGCTTCAACTGTAATGAGGTTTTCCTTTTCTTTATATTGAACCTAAATTCTTCTCTTTTCAACTCCCAGGCAGAAAGAATCTAATCCCTCTTTCTTGTCACAGCCCTTGGAGACAGTCATCATACCCACTCTGTCTTTTCTTCCTCAAGGCAAGCATTCCTAGTTCTTTCAATCAATCTTCTCTTGGTCTTCCTAACTCTCTCATTCACTCTTCCCTACCAGACTCTTCTCAACTCCATCACCCCCAATATGCCTTAAGTTAACCCATGGTTGTAACATTATGCATTTCTTATCCTTCCCCAGTTTCTAATACCTGGGGTGGGGGAAGAATCCACAGGCTTTGCAAACTGCATCAGCTCTCCTCTAGCTAGATAAGTATATGAGTATATGTAAGATAGATAGATAGAGGAGGTGATAGACAGACAGACATAGATGGATAGATGGATAGATAGATTAGTATAGATGAATATATGGAAAAGTCATCCTTTGGTGCAAATACGAAATGGCTTACTGTAACTTTCTTTATCTCTGAATCCTGCCCAGCCTTCAGGACCAGTCCCAAATCCCACCTCCTCTGGGATGCCTTCCCTGACCATCCCACCATGAAGTAGTCTTTCCCTCCTCTACTCCTACATCACTTATCATTTGGGCCACTGAACTGGCACATACCATGTACTTTCCCTATCAATGTCTTGGGTCTATAGTGTTTGTGAGCGAGAGTAGTATAAAATAAGGCTGGAAAGGAAGGAGGGAACAAGGCTATCAAGAGCCTTAAATATCATCAGGGTAAGAAGGTTATGTTTTATCCTACAGGCAATATGGAGCCACTCATCTTTCTGAGCAGGGGAGTGACATGGTCAGACCTGCACTTTAAGGAGATTATTTTGGCAGTCACATGTAGGATGGATTGTAAAAAGAAAAGACTAGAAACAAAGAGATTCATGAAGAGACTATTACAATAATCCACATGTGAGGAAAATTAGAAAAGATAAGGAAAGTACATTGATTCTGGAGTCAGAGGACTTGGGTTCAAATCCTGCCTCTGATAATAACTGTTGTGACCTTGGGCAAGTCATTAATTCCTTAAGCCTTAATTTCCTCATCTGGAAAATTAAAGGTTCGGACTATACACCCCCTTAGGTCACTTCTAGCTCTTTATCTATGATGTAATGAGACCTGATTTAGAGTGGTGGTTGTATTTAATGAGGCATAATTTCCAGGAATAAGGAAATAGTACTCCCACAGCACCCTGCCCTGGTTGGACCATATCAGAGGTACTGTGCTCAGGCCTGAACACCACATATTAGGGAGGACATTAAAAAAGCTGTAGCATCCAGAAGAAGGCAAGGATTTCACTCAAGATGAAGGACCTTGAGTTCCAGCCATATGGGAATCAGCTGAAGGAACTGGGGGTGCTTAGCCTAGGAAGAGAAGACTAGGGGAGAGGGTAGAGAGGAGAGTATGATAGTTGTCTTCAAACAGTTGAAAGGCTGTCCTCTGGAAAAGGAGATCGAGTTTATTCTGCTTGGTCCCAAAGCACAAAAGACGGCAGCATGGCACAGTGAAAAGAGAATTAGATTAGAGTTAGAGGCCCTGGGCACAAATTCTGTTCTGTCACACAATACCTGTGCCACCTTGGGCAAGTTACTTCAAATCTCTGAGCTTCAGCTTCCTTAGCCATAAAAGGAAGGGAGTTGGATTGGATAATTATAAAGTCCCTTCTACCTCCAAATATATAATCATTTATTCAAATTTGGAGCAGGGGTCAAAGTTCTACCTCCATGGGTCCATCTCCTTGCAAGTCTTTAAAGCAAAGGCCAGGGGATTATTTGCTTCTTGTTAGCCAAGTTGTAGAGGGATTCTTATTAATGTATGGGTTAGGATAAATGGCCTCTTTGGTTTCTCTCTACTTTGCTGAGATTCTGTGACTCTATATGAGTGAAAATAAAGAGATAAATGGGAGAGTCAAAAAGGCTTAGCAATGGATTCGATAGGGGACAAAGAATCTGGTAGAAAAGTCCTGTGTAAAAATCAACAAAGGAAAGAGAGAGAGAGAGAGAGAGAGAGAGAAGGAGGGAGGGAAGGAAGGAAGGAAGGAAGGAAGGAAGGAAGGAAGGAAGGAAGGAAGGAAGGAAGGAAGGAAGGAAGGAAGGAAGGAAGGGAAGGAAGAAAGGAAGGAAGGAAGGAAGGAAGGAAGGAAGGAAGGAAGGAAGGAAGGAAGGAAGGAAGGAAGGAAGGAAGGAAGGAAGGAAGGAAGGAAGGAAGGAAGGAAACAGTTCATGGGGCTTGGGAGAGAACCACAACAATCATCCAAGATAATATTCAATGAACATTTAAAGGTCCTCTTAGCAGATACCAAGACAAAGACATTGTCTAAATACAGTCTAGACATGTGCTGGGGCATAGGATCAGAATCTCCCCTGAAACTCTCAGGAATTCTGCTCAATTACCCTTTCTAAGAGATGTCACCTCACACCTGCAGACAGACAATACTCCTAGCTGACAAAAAGTGAAGTCCTCCTTCCTTAAAAGGTACTGACCAGTATGGATTTGCTGCAACCAAAGAAGGGGGAAAAACAATAAAAATTGAAGTGACCACCCTAAACTTCTATCTGTGTGTGTGTGTGTGTGTCTCTCTCTCTCTTTCTGTCTCTGGTTTTTGTTGTTGTTGTTGTTTCTTCCTCTCTGTGTCTTTGGCTTTCTCTGTCCCTGACTCTCTCCTCTTCTCTCTGAGTAAGAGTCTGTCTGTCTGTCTGTCTCTCTTTCTCTTCTCTCTAAATGGTGAGCTAATCCATAGGAGCCAGACCACTTACTTCATCAGCCTTGACTTTTGTCTTGGCTGTCCCTGGACCTGACATTTTCATGATGGTTTCAATTTTCTGCTACTCGCTTTTCTGTTTTATAGCTGGTAGTATTAAACTGGAGCATATCACTTTGTTCTCTTTTGTACAAAACCTCCTCTCTCTCTCTCTGATTCTCTCTCTCTCTCTCTCTCTCTCTCTCTTCTCTCTCTCTCTCTCTCTTCTCTCTCTCTCTCTCTCTTTCTCTCTCTCTCTTTTTCCTTTTTTCCTTGGCCTGAGTCTGATGATTTGGCAGTAATAACACTCTGTTTGTACTTGCCATAAATGTCAAGCCCAAATAATATACTACAATCACATTTTATCCTGCAACAAAGGGATTTATTCACAGCTCTAAATGCCATGTTAAAAGGCTTCCCAAATGACAATGCTCCTTGGGGTCCCTCTGACAGATTCCTGGATTCCTTGGGGAATGGGCAGGTGGGAAGAAGGGGAGGATCCTTCAGCCAGAAAATGTAATATACGTTGCCAGTTCTCAATATCCAAGTTCATGCTGGCCAGCCTTCATGCTGGGAAGGTTAAGGGAGGTACAAACTCAGTGAAGCAGAATTCCCAAGTCCTCCTCATTGATATCTAATGAAGGGCAGAGTGCAGAAAAAGATTAAACTCCTGCACAAGGGAAGATGTGTGGCCAACAGAATGCATTCTCTACTAGTTAAATAGTAGATAGGGCTATGTTAAAGAGAATGGAATGGTATTAAATGCCCACTATGTACAAAGCACAGAAGAAAACAAAGAAAAAAGCCAGGAAGTCCTAGATCTCAAAAAGTTTGCATTCTAATCAGGAGAACCCATATACATAGGAGGCAGTGGAAAGGAAGATAGAAAGGCCTAGTAGCCCTCAACCTGCCATGTTTGAGGAGAACAGAACTGGACAGCATCCTCTCTGTCAGAGTCATCCCAAAGCCATAATGAAGATTCCTTATACTTGGGATAAATACCTACTGAGCCCAGGACAAATGACATCAGGAAACCAAGAATGCTTCTACTTGTGTATGGAGAGGGAGAGGAGAGGGAATAGAATGTATAGGGGAGGAGCCTGACATAGACTCATCTGGCAGCTTCTTATTTTAACTAATTATTCTTGCTAAGCAGGTGCTAGGCTCTAGTGAAGTGCTTTTTAGCACACACTCTAAAATTGGTATCTGGGAGCAAAGTTCCAGTAGCCTCACCCTAGTTCCAGCTCTGAATGGGCCTACCAATGCATTGCCCATTTTGGCCGAGTCAGAACCACAGAGGAATTTCTGCTAAAAGTTCCTTCATGACTATGTCCAGTTCCAGAATGTCCAGTCCCAACCCAAGATTAGAAGCTCTGAAAGCAAAATCTAAGCCATTCTTCAGCAGCCAGACTCTATGACTGTGGAGAATTTAATGTAGCCATTTGAAGTCTTTCCTTGAGAAAACATTCACAGTGGCAGGTACCCTTATCTTCACTGAATCTCAGGATTTGCATCACACAACTCCATAGGATTCCTGGGCTCTGAGACCTGAGTACGGAACCACATCTCCGTACAACATGGCAGTTTTAGAGATTCCAAACTATGGCTTTCACTTCAAAGGAATGGCAAGGCTGCTGCAGGGCCAATTACAGTCTCATCAACACCACTGCCAGGAGGAAGCCATGATGTTTGAGAAGGAGCAGATGTGCTCCTTAGGAGGCAGGATTTGACTCTTTCAAAGATCACCAGCCACCTACCTTGTCATACCAAGGGCAACTGCAAAAGACTCATCTCCTCAACTCAACAGTGCAGAGAAGAACCCACATGTATCACCTGTCTTCTTCCAATGTTAAATGTGGTCTTATCATAGTAGACATGTTTGCTCACATAAATAGACAACTCTCCTTCCCTTTATAAGTACTAGACCCAGACACAGGGCATATTCGAATTTTCCCAAGGGAAGAGCTGGGTTGGGATACAAGCCAGAGAGTGTGGGATGCTCTCAAGATTGAACTCAAATTGTGCAAACCTAAAGTTAGTTTTCAATGTCTTGAGTAACTCCTCCTCCTCCTCCTCCTCCTCATCATCATCATCACCACCACCACCACCATCACCCAGCACCATCATCACTAATTACATTACATTTGAATAGGGGCTCAGATACAAATATTCCGACTCCAAATCTCATTCTCTTTCCATTGTAGCAACTGTCTCTCCTCCTGGGTGTATGTATGTTTACATTATAATAATTATGCAGCAAAGACTTGCAAATAATCTACGTGTCTTAAAATGGGAAATGGATGAACAACTTGTGGGATAGTGATATTATAGAAATTACTGTGCTTTCAGGAACAATAAAATGAAGCATTCAGAGAAGCTTAAAAACCTATATGAACTGATGCAAAGTAAGTAGAACAACACGATTTGTAATTTATACTATAATAATTCTTTAACAAAGATTTGGAAACATATATGTACTTAATGAATGGGGAATAAATAAACAAATTGTGGGATAGGGATGTCATGGAAATGACTATGCCTTCAGGAAGAATCAAATTAAGAATTCAGAGAAACTTGAGAAAACTTATACTAACAGATGCAGAGCAAAGCAGAACTAGGAGAATAGCATGTATACTGAATGAAACCATGCAAATGGAGACAATATTAAGGGCACCAAAACTCAGGTAAAAGACAATGAAGCAATGTTGGCATGCCATTCATTAAAAGTGCACACCTATCATTTTTGCTAACAAATATTAAGCTACAAAAGTGGGGAAAATGACATGTATTTGAGCGTGATTGCAGATTTAGAGCCTAAAGGGACTTTAGAAGTCATCTAGTACAACTCTTTCAATTTACAGATAAGAAAACCAAGACCCAAAGAGGTGAATTAACTTGTGTTAGGTCACGCAGGTAGTGACAGAGCCAGGATTTGATCCTAGCTCCTGTGAGCCAAGGTTCTTTCTTCTGTCCTACCATGCATATAGTCGATACTCAATAATATTTACTGGATCAAATTTGTTGAATTTGAAGATGGGACCACACCTTCTATTTACCTTGATCCCTCAACTGCTAATACCTTCCCCTCCCAACTATTTTGCATCTAACTATTTCATATTTTATACTGATTTTCTTTCTATTTGGTATCTAATTATATATGTGGTTATTGTCTCTCCCTTTGTCGTTCAGTTGTTTCAGTCATGTCCAACTTTTTGTGACCTTATTTGGAGTTTTCTTGACAGAGATACTAGAGTGGTTTTCCATCTCCTTCTTCAGCTCCATTTACAGATGAGGAAACTGATGCAAACAGGATTAAGTGACTTGCCCAGGGTCACACAGTTAATAAGTGTCTGAGGTTGGATTTGAACTCAGGAAGATAAGTCTTTCTGACTCTAGAACTCAAACTTCTTGAGGGTAAGAACTATTTAATTCTTTGTGCATTGTATCCCCAGTGCATAGTATAGAGTCTGGCTATAGTAGGTGCTTAATAAATGCTTCTTGATTAATTGGTCAGTTACATCCCCTGACAGTGCATAGCACACAGTAGGAGCCCAAGTTAACAGTCTCACTGAAACTAAGTATTCCTAGACCTTCAGCCTGTCAGCCCAAAAAAGTGCCTGGGGACCATCTCATCCCATTCAAGAATGCCTTTTGTGGCCACTGTAGAGAGACAACAGATTCTAACTATTTATTGTATTCCTGTACCAAGCAGCATGAAATGTGTCTTCAAATACTTCCCCCCTCCACTGCACACTGGGGGGGGGGTCACCTCCTAGAGAGGTTTATGGCTAAGCTGAGTTATTTCTATACTGCTGAAAGAGAGAAGGTAACGTAGGCACCCTAGAAGTATCAGTACTCTGGGACAAAGTCTGGGTCACACTATCCTGGTGACAGCTCTGAGAAATCAAGGCACATGCATGGTAAAAACAGGACTGTTGTGCAGTGAGGGAATATCTACAAATATGACAGCTGAGCTAACCACCATGTACATCCCCACACCAACCTAGATGCTGACTGAGCTGGGAGATGACGGAGGAGACAGATAAGCTAATGGCCTTCCCTCTCAGATACCCCAGAAGGGAACCCTGAGGTCAGAAGTATGTATTAGAGCCCAGCTAAAGCCAATCATTAAAAGCTCCAGGACATTCTACTGATGCTCTGGGATTCTACTTGGAGTCCGCTTTTTGGAGTTTCCATTTTGCTGACTTTAGAGAAAAGAATGGCATATAAATAAATGTAAAGTACATTGGTGATGATGTTAAATGATGCTTCGTCTAATTATCACTATTCCATGGTATCATTAACATGCACATGAAGAGAATGGTAATGGCTTTTAAGTTTATACCACTGCCAGGATTTGCTGTCTAAAGCCACAGTATGGGGACACAATATTCCCAGGAACAGAAATGCCAGAAAATAAATGATGTGATGACACAAGAGGCTAGAATGAGGAATGACTCACCTTTGCTGCTTTACAAATGGCACAGAGATGCTGAGCAATGCAGGATGGTCAGATGGTCAGACATCAGGGACTCAGCATGATCCGAGAATGAGGTTCTGGGTATAATTTAATTGTTCTGGTTAAGTGAGGGTAAACAAGGAAAACTTTTGTTGTTGTTATTATAATACATGTTGAAAACCTTTCTACAAGATTTAGAGAGGGAAGGGACTTCTAAATGGAAGAGTCATTGGAAGGAAGGGTCATCAAATGATATGATCATAAAATCATAGACTTGGAGTTTGATGGAACCTTATCTGGGCCAACCCTCAGATTTATAGATGAGAATATGGAGGTCTAGAGAGGACAAGTGATTTATCTAAGGTCACATGGACTGGAAGAGGTAGAGCTGAGATTTGAATCCAAGTTCTCTAACTTCAAATTCAGCAGTCTTTCCACTGTCCCACAATTATTCCCTTGGGCATTGAAAGAATGTTAAATTTGGAATGAGAAGACCTGGATTCAAACTCTAACTCCTCTACTTATTTTTGGTATGACCTTGAGTAAGTGGCATCCTTTCTCAGGGCCTTAGTTTCCTTTTCTGTAAAATGAAGGAGTTTGAAGCAATAATCTCCAACTTGAACAATCTGTGATTTTATGACTATCCTTTCCTTACTTCCTACATGTCTTATTTTTCAGAAAACAACAGAAAGGCCATAATAAGGACTAGGAAATGATGTGGTAGTCAAATTCTAAAGTACTTCTTACAATTTTTAGCAGATTATACTTAATTTGTGAGTCATTCTCACTGAGGAATATTACTCATGTAAGTATTGGAGTGGGGTAATTGAACACTTAGAGATTGTCATCTAGAGCTTGTAGCTTTGGGGGATAAGAGGAAAAGGAATGTCTACGACCTTTAACAGACTAGCCCCCTAAGAGAGGTGACCTTTCCCACATGGGAGGTCATCTATCTGACACTTTGATTACTTCTTTCTGCTACCATTTAAATGATATTTCATTTACTCTGGCCAAGTACCGTCTGCCAAATACATTTAGCTTTTGTAGCACTGTGTGTGTGTGTGTGTGTGTGTGTGTGTGTATTGAAAAAACTCTTGGAAAAACAAGTAGAATGTATGTTGCTTTAGAGCAGAGATAGCTTATTCAGCCATCCACCAGGAAACCAGGGCCTAGCAAACAATAAAATAAGCAATTTTTCCAATACAATAAAATAAGAAAAAAATGAGCAATTAATAAACATTAGATCTATCTCTCTGTCTATCTATCCATCTTAAACTAGCCTATCTTTCAATCTCTCTCCATCTGTCTGTATGTCTATCTCTATTCCTATCTATCTATCTATATGTCTGGCTGTCTATCCATCTCCAGGCATCTAGACATGTACCAAGCTGTTCTCCTCTTTCTCTCCACATACAACAGGAACCCTACAGACAGAATACCCAAACACCATGCTCCCTTTCCCTGGAAGATCATAGATCAAAGATTTTAGATGCCAAGGAACTGGTCCCCACAATTCTGTTGGAGAACCATTCCTTCCTGTGGAGGAATTAGGAACAGCCAATGCTTTTTATACATTTCCTCAGATATAAGAACCTAGGGGATAGCTTTTTCCAGCCTCTCTTTATCAGCACTTGGAACTGTCTTAGGCCCTGGCCTCCTGAAATGGTTATGTGAGTTAGGTGGCATAATCTTCAGGACCGGCATTCTCCATATGCTCTCCTTGTCTTATCCCCCTGACCTTGGGTATATTAGGGGCACATCCTGGATTCTTGTGATGCCCCTTAGCTAGCTCAGGTGCATTCCATCCTGCTGCCTACAAAAGGCTTTTTAACAGGCAGGAAGCAAACCAGAGGAGCTATCATTTCTTATCCAGTGTGATGGAGATGTTCCTAAAGAAAAAAAAACCTTTCCCAAAAAGACAAAGAACCAGGGATTGGTATAAAGAATCTGAGAGTAGAGACCTGTGCCCACACGGAGTGGGCTCCCTCATCTCTTACGGTCACTGCATACACATTTAACCTGTAGCCTGAAGAAGGAAAGTACAATGGAATCTTTTAAGAACAGTCTTCAAGTATAAAAGGCTCCTATCCAGAGAATGAGTACTGACAATTTGTCTTCTACCTCAATGGAGAGAAGGAGGGAAGGTAAAAAGGCAGGGAGGAAAGGAAGAAGGAAGGGAGGGAGGGAGAGAGGAAGCTGCAACATATGAAATTGAGGGTAGATATAAGATAGAATGTCCCCTCTACAGGGACAGCAAAATCCTAAGAACACAGTATAATAGGGACAAAAATAACTGTGTAATGTCTCTCCGAGCATCTTTTTAAAAGCCCACTCAGAATCGAGATCCATAAAGCTTTCTCCAGGTTTCTGGTTGGTAATAACCCTCCCCTCTCCTCATACCTCACACAGAACTTTGTTTTGCATCTCTCTGATGCACTTTCATTCAATTCAATGAGCATTTAAGTGCCTCCTGGGTTCTAGATGCTGTGTTAAGAGCTCAGCAGACAGAGACAGAATGAACAGTTCTTGCCCTCAAGGAGCTTAAGTTCTACAGATGATGTAATGTTGTGTAGCCCCGGGATCTGATTTTCTTTTTTTTTTTTAATTCCCCTTCTAGACTGTGAGCCTCATGAGGGGAGGAATCATGTCCTAGCCAAACTTTGCTGCTCCCCCATTACCAAGTAAGGGCTCTGTACTCAGCAGGTACCTAATGAATATCTGGGAATGAAAAAAAGATGAGAAGGACCACAGATTTAGAGCTGGAAAGCATTTTCAAGGCCGTTAAACTGAGCCCCTTTGTGTTACAGATGAGGGAGGACAGGTTCAGCAACTCAGCCAAGACTACATAGGCAATACAGGACAGAGCTAGGATAGGAGCCAAAGTCCAATGACTTCTAATCTAGTGCTTTTCCTACTGCACCATGAAGCCACCCAAGAGGTCAGACTGAAGGAGCAAACAACCAAGTGTGAAGTGGGAGAGTTAAGATTCATCCTGGGAGTTGAAGACACCAACCCCTAACACACACTAGAATATTCCTTGGACTATGTCAGTATGGCCTAGGGCACCATCCTAAGACATATCCTCTAGGACTAGGATTAATAAAGAAGCTAATGATGAGGAGCAAGGATGGAGATTGACCTGCCAACCCCAAAACAAAAGAGGATGGGAAAGCAAAGGGAAGGTAACAGAAGAAGAGAGGAAGAGAAGAGGGAAAGGAAGGAGAAGGGAAGAAGAGGGAAGAGAGGGAAGGGAAGGGGAGAAGCTAAGCATGTGGAAGCAAAGGGAATGAAGGGAAAAGAAAATGAGAAATGAAAAAGGAATATGATAGGCGGAAAGAAAAGGGGAAAGAACAATGGAAAGGGGGAGAACAGGAAAGAGAAAGCAAAAGAAAAAGGTGGAATGGGAAGGGAAAAGGGTGATTGGTTCAGAATTGGACAGACAATGATCTCAGTCAGTTTTATTTGCAGACCTACCTGAAGCCAGGGGGCCTTATATGGGTCCTCAGGCCCCAGGCTCCTAGCCTATGCCATGATGTTTGTAACTGATCTTTTCTGTTAAACCACACCACAGGACCATCTTTTGCCCAGAGAAGCAAGAAAACACAAAACTGGCCCTTGGAACAAGCAACCAGCCTCCTGAAAATCAGCCCCCCAGTGCCTGACATAAAGCCCCTCATAGCTAAGAGCCACTGAGCCTTAGTATTTTATTTCACAATTGTGTACCTACCACTTAACGCTGAAAGATATTACTTATAAAAGATGATTCCTGAAAGGAAAGTTTGGGGTTTTATTATACCTCTGGGCTAGATTGACCGATCTTTGAAGAAATAAGGTTGTACCCTTTTCATTTCATATCCACAGGACAATATTTTAGCCGTATGTGGGGTCAAGAAGAAAGGAGCCTGAGGACCCATACCATGTGATACATTACTTTTGAACCCACACCAGCATGGAGAGCTCAGAGGGCAATTGTTTTGGACCTTAATAGTGGAAAGGAGATTGGGCACCTGATTGATGGTCCCTGGCAAGGTGGGAAAACGCCACTAGAAGGACGAGACAGCAGGGACTGAAAAAGCAACTGGGGCTATGAAGTCTGCTCCCATTTGCCAAGGTCGGGTGCTTTCTGGTTTCTAGGATCTGAAATTGGCCAGTCCCTGGTCCACCTGGGAAAAATCCCAACTCCCTTCCAGAAGATCTTTCAGGCGTATGTGGACAGAATATGCATTTACAGAGAAACTCTGGGAGAAATCCTCCTTGGACAGAGTTTGTTTCAGAGTAGCTCAAGCTGGAGGAGCCTTGTGCATTTACTTACTCCAAACCCCTTATTTTACAGAAGAAGAAACTGAGGCCAAATAAGATTAGGTGACTTGCCCATA
Source organism: Phascolarctos cinereus (assembly GCF_003287225.1). NCBI lineage: Eukaryota > Metazoa > Chordata > Mammalia > Diprotodontia > Phascolarctidae > Phascolarctos > Phascolarctos cinereus. The sequence goes on from NW_027556098.1 coordinate 394,620,645, forward strand.
TAGATAGCAGCATAACCCCACCAGCATGCTTGGATTAAATTTTTTTAAAAAGAGAAGGGAATTCCAGAGGTCACCAAATTCATTAAGGTTCACCCTCTTCTCCTAGCCTCGAGCAGACCAGTCATGGGGTGCTTGGGTGCTTATGTTTGGGTGCTTGTGCTTGGACCCCAATTTCTCTCCCTAGCCTCAGAAACACTAGCCCTGACAGTTTCTCCCCACACCAAGGACACTGTGCCTAGCAATTACTCCTGAGTGGGCCCCAGCAAGACTCTCATCTCTCTCCTTGGTGCAGTAACAAACAGCACCTGAAGCAATTAGTTTGAACTGGCTTTGCACTGGGTCATAGAGACATTCTGACCCACTGAACTATCTATACTACTGCCCTACCTCATTATCTACATCCTGGGCTCCTCATTAACTGTATTCTAGACTTAAGACATATGTATACTCCCTACATCTATCTTGTCAAACAAGACATTGATTGGTGACAGACTGGACAACTCTCAGTTACCCCTGAACTCTAGTTAACTTAGTGACATAGCAGGCCTAAAACCACACCTCCATGTGGCCCCCTCTTGTGGGCTTTTCCCAGTGAACTCTGGGTAAAACGCCTGCATAGTAGGTACAAGAAGTGCATGTTCTTTTAAGAACTGACCACTCCTTAACCACTCTCTAACCCCATTCTGAATCACCTAGTTAGCATGTTTGGCACATATTCTATTGTATTCTATCCTATATAAACTTTAATTGTACCACTCTAAGATTGTAGGATCCTTAAGAATCCTTGCCTGCTGAAAAGCATAATAATAAATTTTTTGCCACCTTGACTTAAAGAATGCTTGAGTCTGTGAATTCATTCCAGACGACCCCATTGTGTACTTCAGTCTTTGAGGGGTCACAACCTCTCATACCGCAGTAACAGAGCGAGCATAGATCCAGGAGATCTGGATTTGAGGTCTCTTTCTTCGACTAGATTTGTGATCTTGAGTAAGTCACTTAACCCTTGGGTGTCTCCTCTTCCATAATATGTCTGGCATGGACCAGAATGAGATCACTGATGTGAAAATGCTTTTTAGAAATATAAGTGATTCATTTGATAGAGAGATGGACTCAGAATTGAGTTCAAATCCCTTCTCTGACACTCCCTAGCTCTGCAAAGGATTAACTTCTCTCAGGCTCAATTTCCTCATCTCCATGAGAATAGAATGAGATAATATGTGTAAAGTGCTTTGCAAACCTTAAAGTGATGCATAAATACTAGTTCATCATCAGTATGACAAGGAGGTTATTGTAAACCTTGATTTTTCTCCTCCAGGCATCTCAGCCTTCCTGGTGAATAAAAATAGGCCCAGCCATGAATGGCCCTACAATGCCTCAGCTGCTGGACTGTTAAGCTTTGTGGCTGGGGCCAGGTGGGATTCTGCGCTGTCTCCACTCCTAGAGGACTGGACAGCCAAGGACATAAAAGGATCCAAGGACACTGGCACCTGCAGTGCCCCAACCCTCCCTTTGTCTATAATCCATCAGAGGGAGGCACAGCTTTGTGAAAAGCCAGCCTTTCTGAATTTTAACTCTGCCCACTCCCCTTGTAGGTTATGGATCCCACATATTGCAAAACTGCATCCACAGAGTGCACCCAGAGAAGAGAGAGAGAGAGAGAAAGGGAGAGAGAGAGACAGTCACAATTTAGAATTCTGCAGAGACAGCTCTGGACTCTGGCCAAATGACTGAACAGAGGCTGTCGAGAGATAATGAATGCAAATGATGTTTATGACAGGGAGAACAATCACACCAGGGCTAGGTATGCTGTGATGGCCCCATCTCTCTGGGAAATGCCAGGCTGGATGGGGCACTAATGCCAGCTGAGGTTCCTTTTGTCCTCATTTGCTGGGGAAATGTCTCTGAGCTGGGTGACAGCTCAATTCATAGGGAGAAATGGATTCTCTTAATGAGAGAGCGTGGGTTCTTCTTCGTTACCAAAAACAATCCCTGCTTGGCTTTGTGTGGTTTGTTACTGAGTTTGAAAGAGGCTGGAAATATTTTCATTTTATTGGACATCAGTGACAGCTGCTCTCCACCTTCTGGATGGTGGCCCATCCGCATTCCCCAGACGCAGTCTGGTTTTGGTATTTCGAAGAAAGCTCAGAGGGATGTTGGCTTTTTCCTCTCTCTGGATCTTGTGGCTATTAGTAGGGATGGGGTGGGGATGCAGACTTTTAGGATCACTACCACCTATCCCTGCCCTTTTCCAGGCTCTTGAGACCCTCTCCAGACCTGTGAAGGGGGGCATTTCCATTCCAATTCCATGGTAGGGATTATGTAATTTAGGGACCTATTGCCTGTTTCTGTGGCTTTTTGGAGAGTGTCTAGAGATGGATGACTAGTATGTGAAAGTCTCTGAATACATATGAGGAGCACTTTAAAGAAGTAGTGATGTTTTGCCTGCTTAGCTGGGGCAAGATGGGGAACAACACATAGGATCATATGTCTAGAGCCAAAAGGGGTCAACTCTTTCACATGAAAAGAAATCATCTATGTGGTGCAGTGGATAGGGCACCAGGCCTGTAATCAGGAAGATGACTTCAAATCCAGCCTCAGAGACTGACTAGCTGTGGGATCTTAAGCAAGTCATTTTACTTCTGTCTGTCCAGAAATAGGGATAATGATAGTGATGGGGTGCTTGGGTGCTTGTGTTTGGGTGCTTGTGCTTGGACCCCAATTTCTCCCTAGCCTCAGAAACACTAGCCCTGACAGTTTCTCCCCACACCAAGGACACTGTGCCTAGCAATTACTTCTGAGTGGGCCCCAGCAAGACCCTTATCTCTCTCCTTGGTGCAGTAACAAACAGCACCTGAAGCAATTAGTTTGAACTGGCTTTGCACTGGGTCATACAGATATTCTGACCCACTGAACTATCTATACTACTACCCTACCTCATTATCTACATCCTGGGCTCCTCATTAACTGTATTCTAGACTTAAGACATATGTATACTCCCTACATCTATCTTGTCAAACAAGACATTGATTGGTGGCAGACTGGACAACTCTCAGTTACCCCTGAACTCTAGTTAACTTAGTGACATAGCAGGCCTAAAACCACACCTCCATGTGGCCCCCTCTTGTGGGCTTTCTCTAGTGAACTCTGGGTAAAACACCTGCACAGTAGGTACAAGTGCATGTTCTTTTAAGAACTGACCACTCCTTAACCACTCCCTAATTCCACTCTGAATCACCTAGTTAGCATATTTGGCACATGTTTTATTGTATTCTATCCTATATAAACTTTAACTGTACCACTCTAAAATTGCAGGATCCTTAAGAATCCTTGCCCGATGAAAAGCATAACAATAAATCTTTGCCAACTTGACTTAAAGAATGCTTGAGTCTGTGAATTCATTCCAGATGACCCCGTTGTGTACTTCAGTCTTTGAGGGGTCGCTACCCTTCATACTGCAACAATAGCACCTCTCTCTCAGGTTGTTGTGAGGATAACATAAGATACCATTTGTAAAGAACTTTACAAACTCTGATACCCTATATAAATGCTAACTATTACAATTTAGGAAACCAGGGGCCAGGGGCCTATGTGACTTGCCTGAGATCCTACAAGTAGTAAGTGTCAGAGGTAGATTTGAATCCAGAGCCAGAGCCAGAGCTCTTTCCAACATGACATTTTACCTGAATTAAGGGTTATCATACTAAAGGTGGTTTCAGCTTCTTTTGCTTGGCCCCAGAGAGTAGAACCAGGATGAATGGTTGGAAGTAGTAAAAGCCAAAATTAGACATTAGGTCAAGGGGAAAAAACCCAACAAGTTTCTAACAATGAGAGCTGTCCCAAAGTGGAATGAGCTGCCTTGGGAGGTTATGGGTTCCCCCTCAACAGAGGCTAAATCTCTACATGTCATGGATGCTGTAATAAGTTGGATTAGTTGGCCACTGAGGTCCGTTCTTACACTAGAATTCTGTGATTCCGTGGTCTGCATGGTCGCCTGGTGGCCTGCAGATTAAGTGGCCATGCTTAACTACTCTTTATATTCAAACCCCTCTGAGTCACTAGGCCTCAAATGGCAGCTCATTAGCTGCTCATGGAAGAAGAAATTTATCCAAGCAAGGGAGGTTTCCTTAATTCCTCTCCTTATATTGGAAATAAATATGTTGTCTCCCTCTATTGGAATGTGAGCTCCTTGAGAGAAGAAATCGCTTTTCAATTTTCATCCTCATAGTATAGCCCAGGTGTGTGGCCCTCTAGGTCCTCAACTGTGGCCTTTTGATGGAATCCAAACTTCACAGAACAAATTCCTTTTCTTAAAGGGATTTGTCCTGTGAATTTAGATTCCGTCAAAGGGCCACACTTGAGGATCTAGAGGGCCACATGTGGCCTTGAGGCCATAGGTTCCCCACCCCTGATTTAGCCCATGAGCCCATAATGCTTTTTCATTCACTCATCCATCCATCCATCCATCCATCCATCCATCCATCCATCCATCCATCCTTCCATTCAAAATACTGACATATGCCCTCTATGTAGAGGGAACAATCTTTCCTACACATGATGATGGTCCTACCTCATCCTGCTTCTTAGCAGAATGTTAAAAGTTCAAAGCAATGTGTTCAACCCCTTTGATGGATTTTCTACAGAGGATCTGGGAGAGGGAATGGATCAGAATGACTCTGAATGAGAAAGTATGTAAGAGTTGGGATCTATACCACTGGGGAGAGTATCCTTAAAATTTCTCTTCCTCAGGGAGCCTTCCCAGATTAAAAAAAAAAATGCAGTACAAAATGCTAGAGTAGAAGGAGAGAAAGACTGAGTCAGGAGACCCAGATTCTAGTCCTGGCTCTTTCATTTACTGGCTATATAACTTTGGACAAGTCATTAAACTCTTGGTGTGTCCCATCACTCATTCAAATAAGGCAAAGGACAACCTCTGCTCTCCTTACAGGGCTGTAATGAGATGCCAAATGGGAAAATGCTTCAAAAAAGATAATACTTCACTAAAATATGAGAGGAGGGGGTTAGGTTATAAGCCCCATCAATATCTAGTCATTCTCTTGGCTCAACATCCCTCTTTTTGTACCATTGGACACTGCTCATATTATGTTAATTCAATTTAATTCCATCCAACAAACACTTGTTAAACTCTACAAGGTGTACATTACTATAGGCATTGAGAGAGGAGTGGTTATGAAGACCAAAATGAAATAGCCCTGTCTTCAAAGAGCTTACATTCATTCCAATTCACTTCATTGCACTTAATGCTTCAAGGATCTTTTTAAAGTTCCATACCTACTATATATGAGAAACTGCTAGGTGCAAGGGATAGATACAAGAACAAAAATGACTAGAGTCAATCGACTTCAAGGATCTTCTATTTCATTCCATCAAAATTGATTGGAAATTGTTTCACACAACTACCTTGTACAAGGATAACTCAGATGCTAGGGCAAACACAGAATCTCTAACCAACCCCTTCCCCTACACACACACACACACACACACATCACACACACTTCTGATTCAGAGGTGGAAACATCTTTCCTTCTCAACTTCTACACTTCACCTTCCCTTCCCCCAAATTAAGTCTCCCCACAAAAAGCCAGGCTAGCACAAAGCCATTGTTTGGCTGAGTGCACCTCAGTAGAAGGCAGAAGACAAAAGACAGGGTTTATGTGTCCCGCCACAGGGAGAGAAGCTTAGAATGGCTGGGTCTGATAACAACCCTCCCTGAGTTGTCATTTTCTGCTCCCTAACCTACAGAAATCTGCATTTAAAAAGATAACCTAGAGAGGTGATTTCATCAGGCAATCAATGCTAATCATGTATTTGCTGTTTCATCCACGGCCTCCATCATTCACTCAAAGGCAAAATGGTGTCCAGTGCCTGGCCACCAACCTGCAACCTATCTTCTTCCATGCCCAAATTAACATCCATCATGATCTTCTTAGGGAGACAGCTGGGAACTCAGTGGGACAGCAGGGAGATCTCTGTTTTCTCAACTGTAAAATAGGGACAATAACAATACCTATCTCACAGGGTTACTGTGAGGATCAAATGCGATATTAGTAAAGTGCTTAGCACAGTCCCTGATAGGTAGCAGGCATTATATAAGTACTCAGTCCTTCCTTCCCCTTTCTTCTTTCTTTCTTTGAGGATTTCTTTTACCATGCCAAGCCCATGGATGGACCCCATTCTGATTCCTCACTTACATGCTTAGAATGAATTCCTACTCCATACCCATCAGAAGTTTTGTCTTTCTTCAAGGCTCTGTTTAGGTGTTACCTCCTCCAATTCCTACCCTACCCCCAGCTACAAGGTTGCTCTCCCTTGTCAAATGACTTTGTCTAGACTTCTTTGCCTCCATCACCTCCTACCTCGTGTTCTACTCATCTGTGCATACAATGTATCCCTTCTTTCAGATGTAAGCTCCTTGACAGCAGGAATCTGTGCAGTTCCTACCACAGGGCCTTAAGTACTTAGATAAAAGCATGATCTCATCAAGGCAGACATTCTCTCTAGTGCTGCCAGTCATCACAACCCTAACCCACACTTTAGCATCCCAGAGGGGGAAAATCATATAGTTATTTCAGTAAAATTGGCTTCCTTTGTAAAGCTATGTGTCTTATTTTATGCATTTAAAAACTTTATTAATGGAAAAGGTCTATGGTTTTCATCAGAATGCCAGATGGCTCCAATGAAACAGACAAAGAAAGGTGGAGAACACTGCTACGGAGAGAGGCTACAATATAGAAGGAATAGCCATTGAGATGCCCAAAAGCTTAAAAGAGACAGAATCCAAAAAAGGAGCTGGTAGTAAAATCTACCATCAATATCCAAAGGCGCAATTCTTAGCTCAGTGTCTGGCACACAATACGCACTTAAAAATGTTTGTTGACTGATTAATTGATGAAGATAGGCTACAGGTCCTAACTCAAAGTTGCAAACTTGACCTCATAGGTATTACTGAGACTTGCTTGGATGAATCCCATTACTGGATTGTGGCCCTGGGCATGACTTACTCAAAAGAAACATAATAGGTAAAGGAGCAGCAGGATGTGTATTAAGGAGGTATCCTCATGTGAAGCAACTCAGGAACTAGAGGGCGGGGGCATATTTGATTGAAAATCAATGGAAGGAGAAACAGAAGTGAATTTGTCATTGGTGTCTACTACAGACCACCTGGACAGAAAGAGGGAACCAATTAGGAGCTTGGGAAACAGATCATCAGACTGGCACAAAGGCATTACCAAATACTGACAGAGGATTAATTATCCATACAGCTGTTGGAGTACTCCCTCTGCCATAAAGCAGAGCAGCTAATGACTTCGTGACTTGCTTTAAATAATTCCATCCTTTGAAAGGTGAAAGAAACAACAAGGGGGGAGCCTCTTATAGATCTGATTCTCACCAACTAGAAAGACTTGACTGGAAGTGATGGAAACCTCCTGTGGAAGAGACCACTCCCTCCTAGAGTTTGGCATAAAGGAAAGTATAGTATATTTATAACTTACATCCCATAGTTTAGAAGTTAGGCTGAAATTCTATAGCTGAGGAACTCTCAAAAATGAAATTCTTTAGACACAAAGGAAAATAATGATTGTTGGGGGGGAAATGAGTTCTCTGAAAAGACCAAGATATATGCACCAAGAACTCACCAACAAAATCAGAGTTTTTAAAGATATGTACCTAAGATGGGAGCAAGAGCAGGAAACAGAGAATGAATTCAAAAGGTTGGCATTGTTATGGTAAGAGTAATGTCTGAGATGCCAAAGTTAAAAATTAATCAGGTTAGTGAGGAAAACTAAGAACAACCAAAAGAGGCTGAATTTCTGGTTACTATTGTTCATTTTTAGCTACAGTGTGAGGCAGAGGAGATCACAAAAGGGCTAGGACATTGCTTGTGGGAGAAGGTAATAACTGGTATTGGAGAGATGATAAGGTCTTCCTTCTTAATTTGCTTCTCTTTTCTCTGCTAAGGAAAATGACTTTCGGACATGAAGGAACACAACAAAAATAGATAATAGGGAGTTAATGAAGAAGCTAAGTAAGTTGATCATGACAGAGCACTTAACTGTCCCTTAATGAATTCCAGGCACTTGACCAAAATGAATTACATCCTTGGGTCCTGAAAGAATTGTTTAATGTGACCACTGAGCAAGTCAGTGATATTTGATAGATCATGGGGAAGAGGAGAGTTCTGGAGAAGGGCATATGTCCCCATTTAAAAATAAAAAAAAGGAAAAGGATATACACTACAAACTACAGGTCAGTGATCTTGACTTTTGATTCCTGGGAAAATTCTAGAATCTATTACCAAAGAGATGGTTGATGACTATCTAGAGAAAGAAGGAATGATGGAATGATTTCAAAGAGCCAGCATAGCTTCATCAAGAACAGACCATGCCCAAGTAACCTTTTTCCTTCCTTCCTTCCTTCCTTCCTTCCTTCCTTCCTTCCTTCCTTCCTTCCTTCCTTCCTTCCTTCCTTCCTTCCTTCCTTCCTTCCTTCTTCCTTCCTTCTTTCCTTCCTTCTTTCCTTCCTTCTCTCCCTCCCTCCCTCCTTCCCTCCCTCCTTCCTTCCTTCTTTCCTTCCTTCTCTCCCTCCTTCCCTCCCTCCTTCCTTCCTTCCTTCTTTCCTTCCTTCTCTCCCTCCTTCCTTCCCTCCTTCCTTCCTTCCTTCCTTCGTTCCTTCCTTCCTTCCTTCGTTCCTTCCTTCCTTCCTTCCTTCCTTCCTTCCTTCCTTCCTTCCTTCCTTCCCTCCCTCCTCCCTTCTTTCTTTCCCTAGATTACTTAGCTGGTACATGAGGGGAATGGTATAGACATGGTTTATAATGGTATCTTATCACATATATTATGATATCATCATAGGAAAGATTGAGTGCCCTGGGCCATGTGATAGCCCAATTAGATTGATTTGGTTGAATGCCTAGACTTAAAGAGTAATCATTAATGGTTCAATCTCACCTTGGAGAGAGGTCTCCAGAGAAATGACCCAAGGCTCTGTGTTTGCCCTGTACTATTCAACAATTTTATCAGTGATTTGAATAAAGGCAAAGGGGCATCCTTATCAAATTAGTATATGACACAAAGCTGGTTTAGAAAACCCACTAGATGATGCAGTCAAAATTCAAAAAGATCTTAACAGGCCAGAAAATTGGGCTAAATATAACGTAAATTTTATTGTCTTATATTTGGGTTTAAGAAATCAAGTTGTCAAGTTGGGGAAGGTATAGCAAAAATTTAGCTTGAAAATGATTCAAGAGTTTTAATGGATTGCAAGATCAGTATGAGTCAACCATGTAATATGGTGGCCAATAAAGGTAATATATCCTGAGGCTATGTTAAGAGAGGGAGAGCATATAGAAGGGGATAATCTCAGCATCCCTAGTAGGACCTAGTAGGACTAAATGGAGAATATTACATTTAGTACTGGGCACCATATTTTAAGAAGGACATTGATAAATTACAAAGCATGAAAATGGGCAACCAGGACGGTAAAGGGCATCAAGTCCATGACATACAAGGATCAGTTAAAGGAACTGAGAGCATTTAGCCTAGAGAAGAAGAGGTTTGGCATGAAGGTGGGGCATGACAGCTATCTTCGATTATTTTTGCTACAGAAAAGGGGACATGTTCTTCTTGGCCCCAGACGCCAGAACAAAGCACTATAGGCAGAAGTTGCAAAGAGGTTAACATAGTCTTGTTTCCAGGACAATGTTTCTAATATTTAGAGCTATTTAAAAGTGTCATGGGCTGCCTCCACAGCTAGTGGGCTCCTCTTCACTAGTGGTATTCAGGTAGAACATGGATGGCCACTTGTCAGAGATGGGATAGCAAAGATGTCTTTTGAAGCTATATGTTGACTACATGGCTGCCAAGTTCACTTGTAGCTCTGAAATTCTTTGATCCTAGGAGATCCGTAGCCAAAATCTTGCAGAAGGCTGAGAAATTTACATTGATTCTTGTTTGTGTTAAGTGCCTATCTAGAGAACTACCCTCCCTCCAAATCAACTATACACCCTGGGGGAAACAGATTGAACACATTTGTATCACCTCAGTCTATTTCTGACATGCTCACCATTGCTTTTAATTTTAGCTTTACTGAGTTAAGGATGTTCTTGGCCTCTAAAAATACTATTTTTTTTATTTTTACAATCTCCTTCATTTCCCAAAATATCTATTTCTCTACACCATCTAGAAAGTTATCCCTTATAATGAAGGAGAAAGGAGAAAGAGAATGGGAAAAACCAGTTCAACAACAGTAACCCACACATCAGACTGAGCCTGAAGCTATAGAGATGGTGTTCCATACCCATAGTCCTCTATCTCTATAAAGAAGGAAAAAAAGCATGTTCACAAAACCTCCTGTAAGATCCATACTTGACCTTTTCAATGGCACCTTTCAGAATCCTCCAAGAATGTAAACAGCCTAGCTACCAACCAGATGGATGCCAGGAGTGGGCATCTGGGGATACCATTCTGGTCTTTTTTTCCCCAGTAAAAGAACCACTCAGCATAGGTCTAATGGGATAATAAAACACCAGGTACTCAGCCTAGGCTGTTCTCTGGACAGAAAAGTAGTGTTACTAAAGTTAGTGAGCCAGTGGTTACATTTTAATTAATTTAATAAATAATAATGCCTCCAGTCACCCATCATGCCCCTACATTGCCCTTCCCCACCCAACCTGTGATTAATTATATCTAACAAAATTTTACTTATTATGTAAAATAAGGGGAAAACATGACCCAGGAAAGCAAGAGTTCTCACTTTCAACATTATCTATAAACCCCATCAACTACTAATTGACCAGCAAATTGCCCATCTCATAAATCAACCTCATGCCCCCTTCTCTGTAACACAAGCACCTGTGGGTTATTTGGAAGCCCTCTGCAAATCCACAATGCTGCCCCAATTCCCACCTTCTGTGCCGAAATTCCAGTCATTATTGCCTCTGGTATGAGCCAGAGGATTCCCAGGTGCAGGGAAGCAGGTTCCCACCCAGGGCACTGAGCAACATTGCTTCCCACCTCCTGCTATAGGAAGTTCCAGTGTCTGGCTGGTGCTGATGTTGGTACTAAATAGAGCTGGAGTGTCCTCAGCAGTCCTGAGGGGAGTTACTAGGACAGGCTGGATGAGATGCTTAAGTATTGACAGTAGCGACCACATCAGCTTATATTTTTACTTAGACAACTGGGCCAATAGGAATTTGCAGCCTATTCATTATAAGTCTCTGGAAAAGACAAAGTACTTTTATTATTTTTTTAAAAAGAAAAAAAAAATTATCCTAAGGCACCCATTCTTCATCTCTCAGCTTTTCAGGACAGAGCAAAACTTGGCTGAAGAGTTTCCTATCCAACTCAGTTACATATCAATCCTCCCCCTACTCACTCTTCCCCAAAAGGTAAGAACTCAAAAACACCAGGGCCAAACAAAGCCTGTAGTTCTTGGTCAAGCACCTATCACAAGGATGGCCAGACACAGGAGATGATTTTAGGCAAACATGGCCAGGAATGTTTCTGAGGCTAGGTTGGGATTGTTTTTTTAACGGTTTGTCCTAATAGGTGCTTGCGCCAACTTCAGCAAGAAAATCCATCAGTCCAAATTGTCTGCTGACTGTTAAGTCAGAGCTCCCTCCTAAGTCATGAGATGACACGTTCTAGTTAGGAAGTGAGCTTTCCCCAGCGCTCCAGATGCCAGGTGATAAGAATTACTGGTGCATTCCTTTCAGAGCCGTTGATTTTATGGCTCGGATAGGGCTGGCTGGGAAATTCAGCTGGGCTTCATTAGCATACAGAATGACAGCTTCCAGAAAGGCTGCACCACGGCCTTGGATGTGGTCAACCTTTTTTTTTTTCCCTAATCTTATTTCTGCTGCCAATTTACAGGTCATTTCCAGTCAACATCTGGCAAATGTATTTTTAAACCGCATCTGTAGTTTTTATTAGATCTCTCCTGGGAACGTCAGGAGAGGAAAGAGAGAGGCATCCCCAGGGGCAGATTGAGGAGCTTGGGAAGTCTGCTTGTGCAAAGCCCTAGAAACTGACTCGGCCCATTTTTTTTTTTAAGTATACTGCACAATCCACATCGATGGTTGAGCCCTTCGCACAAAAGAAGCTTAATAGTAGCCACATGCTGGGAGGAACGATCCCCTTGCCTTGAACCTGCGGGCAGGAGAACTAACTAGCAGTGGATTTTGAACATCGAAGCCCAGGCGGGATTTTCCCTTCATGCAAGAGCAGAAACAAAAAAGGGTTACTGAAATCTCCGGGGGAGTTGGAATCCCCTTCCTATTTTTCTGAAATGATGGCAGCCACTTTTGCCAAGTCCATTTGTGACAAGGCTTCTGTGCCCTACTGGGGAAATGCTTTCTTGCTTACTTTTTTTCTTTCTTTCCCTTTTCTTCCTTTCTTTCCCGTGCCCTTTCTCAAAGAATGTTCCTGAGCGGCATATGACCAAATAAAACAGTCTTGGCTCTTTGTGCTGGCCAGGGAAGTTTTAATATTCTTCTCAAAGGTGCCCCCTTGATTTTGCTGAACGGTTTGAACCTAAAATGATATTTAAATTTCATAAAATCTCAGCGATACATATGTAAAACCTGGAATGAAAACAGCCTTTCCTCTACTTTAGACTTTCTAAGCTCAGTATGAAGCAAGGTTTGCATCAGGCACTCCCAACTTCTGATTAACAGAGACAGGGGGCATTCTCTGAACAGATGCAGCTGTACCATTCGGGTGCCCCTCCTCCCCACCCCCATTTCCTGATAAATGTAAGTAATAAAAAAAAATCCTCTATTTCACTGGAATGCCCATTAAAATGTAAACACGGGGAGAGGATTTGAGTAGGCTACAAAAATGCTTTATTCAAAAGACTGCAAGGAGCAAAGCCAGTCTGAGGCTGATTTTAAACTTAGCATCACTTATATAAATAGGGCAGGCTCCGTGTTCTGGAAAAGGTCAACAAAATGTTTATGTCTTTATTGAAATTACTGATATGTACTTGTCAAATGCTGATGAAGACTTGTGAGATAGGGGCCGCTGTCCCCTTCTTCTGGTGTGGCTTGGACTTAACCTATGATTTCCTTAGGATGGGAATCTCCTAGAGTGGAAACTCCCTTTGCCAATGTGGGTCACATAATTTGATAGACTTAGAACTGGAAGAAGCCTCAGAGGCCATCTAGAAGCCAAACCCTCTCATTTTTTCACAGGAGGAAACTGAGGCCAAAAGAAGGGAATCAACTCCCCAAGATCACTTGTAAGAACAGCCAGCATTTGCATAGTGCTGGAAGGTTTGCAAAACACATTACTTATTTGTCTCACTTGATCCTTTCAACAACCCTGGCCAGCAGGAACATTTATTGTCCCCATTTTATAGATGAGGAAACTAAGGCAAACAGAGGTTAAGTGACTTGTTCAGGGTCACAGAGCTAGTAAGTATCAGATCCAGGACTGCATCTCAGGTCTTCCTGACTCCAAGTCCAATGCTCTATTAATTATGGTAACATAGTTACCTGTTTACATGGAAATAACGGTTTTTATAGAGCACTTAAAAATTTGCAAAGCCCTCCACAAATATGATCTTGTGTGATCCTCACAACATCCCTATACAGCAGGTGCTGTTGTTATCCTAACTTTACAGATGTGGAAACTGAGGTACACTTACCCAGGTAGTAAATGGCAAAACTGGGATTTGAACCCTAAGCCTCTAGCTCCAAATCCTGCCAGTCTTCTACTGCACCACACTGTCTCTTACCCTTCCATGGCCCACACATTTAGAGAGTTTCCTGGGGACACTATGAAGTCTTACATGTTATGCCACTCATCTCCTACCAGAGAAGAAACAAACTTAAGATTCCAAAAGAAAGAGACATTTTAAGGCATGGCCAGTGTGGGAATCTGTTTTTGCAGGACTGTTTTTTTTTTCTTTTTTTGTCCTTTTTTCTTTTTTCCCCTTTTTTCCTTTTTTTCCCTTCAGTTGGGAAGAAGGCAGTGGAAGGGACATATAATAAAAGTAAAGTTAAAAAATAACAAGTCTTCCTGAACCTCAAGCCCAGCCATTTACCTACTTCACAATGTTCTGTTTTTCTTTTTCTTTTTTTTTTTGGACATTAGGTAAATTTGAACTACTGCACATTTCACCAAATCCGGTATAAGGCTCCTGATACAACTATGTGTGTTAAAAAAAAATCATGGCAGCAGCTAGGTGACGCAGTGGATAGAGTTCTGGCCTTGGAGTCAGGAGGACCTGAGTTCAAATGCAGCCTCAGATAGTTGACACTTACTAGCCATGTGACCCTGAGCAAGTCATTTAACCCCATGGCCTAGCCCCCCCCCCACAAAAAATCATGGAATATCCCTTGAATAGTGGAAGGAACACTGGCTCTGGTGTCAAAGGACTCGGGTTCAAATCCTGCCTGTAATTCTTACTCTTTGTGTGACCTTGGGCAAGTGACTCCTTGGACCTCAGTTTCCTCATTAGTAAAAAATATTAGAAGACTTCTAGGATCTTTCTCACTCTAAATGCACGATTCTAAATGCTACCCTCAGCCTCACCCCCAAAAAGATTGGTGAGGAAAAGAATTCAGACCAGAAAGATGGCATGTTAAACCTGTCTCCCACCTAGCATGTATGACTTAAATACACATTTTTAAAAAGGCATGTGAGTGCATGCGGGTTGATGTGGTAACAGGACCTAAAAATAAGGAGTTTATGTAATAAAATGCAGACTGAGCTTGTCAAACACCAGCTGGGTGGCAACCCAACTTTGACTTTAATGTCTTCCAAAGTCCCACTGGGAGGCCAGCCAGAGAGCACAGAATGCATCTCCCTCCTGAAGCAAGAAAGTGACTACATCCATACACACATTTTTTCTGTACTTGACCTTGGCTTTTTCCACTGGATGTACCAGACAGAAGTGGTTTCTCCTTCATTATGGTGCCCAAAATATTGGGCTTAGTATTTAATCTTAAATTCTATCTTTGGCCAAGGACTCAGTCAGCAATATAGTATCCAATGAGAGATAATAACATTTCCACTTAATTTAAAATGATGATAATAATAGCTAACAGCCAGAGATTACTTTAAGATGTTGCAAAGTACTATATATGTACCTATACATACATATATACATCTATATGTATATATACATATTTATATGCATTATATATGTGTGTATACTACTTTAAGATGTTGCAAAGTGTTGTATACATATACATTTATGAATATATATACACATGTATGCATTATATATGTACATACATATGTGTATAAATATTGATATATATGATTATATCATTTCATCTGATTCTTGTAACACATCTGTGAGGTAGGTACAATTATTGCCCTCATTTTACAGATGAAAAAACTGAGGCTAAAAGAGGTACCCCGGGCCACAGAGCTAATAAGTGTCTGAACCAGGATTAGAACTCAGGTTTTCCCTAATGCCATTATCAGTACTCTAACCATGAGAACACCTGATGACAAATGTAATGTTGGTCCCAATACTAAATTTCAGGCACAATCTTGCTGAAATCATTGGACCATGGGATCATTTATTTATAACTGGAATGGAGTGTAAATATCATCTGGTTCAATATCCCATTTTACAGATGAAGAAACAGAGGCTCAGAGAGATCACGCGGCTTTCCCCAGATCACATCTATAGTAAGCCACTTAATCAGGATAAAGGATGAGTTAGGGTTTGATGCCATTCTGGATGGAAGGAAGGGTTCAGAAATGAACACACAATGGGTAAGGTATATAAAGGAAAAGCTATGGCTAGTTTTCCTCCATCGCTTGAAAACTGTTTTGTTTCCTACAACTGCCTTATATTTTATTTTATTCTTTAAAATAAGTTTTAATTGCTATCTTTTGTTTCTTACATCATCATAATTAACCCAAGTATCACTCCTCTTCCCCCTCCCAGAGTGCCATCTCATATGATACATAACATTTTTTTAGGCTGAGTAAAAAGAAACCATCACAACTGATAAATACATGGAAAAGATACAAAAATATGAGCAGTAACACCTGCTGACTTCCCACCTCCATGAAAGCTGGTATTATCTTTTCATATCTCTTCGATTGATTCCTGTTTGATTTTTAAAATTTTGTTAAATTTACTTTTGACTTTTTGGCATGTCATCATTCATTCCATTTACATTGTTATAGTTACCGTGTACATTGTTTGCTTAGCTCTGCTTACTTCACTCTGGATCAGTTCATATAGATCTTTCAATGTTTCTCTGTATTAACCACACACATTATTTCTTATACAAAAATATTCCATTATGTTCTTATACCACAATTTGTTTAACCATTCCCCAATGGATAGGTATCTACTTTGTTCCCAGTTCTTAGCTATTACAAAGTGCTCCTATGGATATTTTGGCCCATATGGGGATTTCTTATCAATGGCTTCCTTAGGATATAAGCCCAGTAATGGAATGGTTCAAAGGGTAAGGAAATTTTAATCATTGTATTTGCATAACAACAAATTACTTTCCAAAATGGTTGTGCCATTTCACAGCTCCACCAACTGAATGAATTAGTGTGCCTGTCATTCCTCAACTCTTCCAACACTGTTACCATTTTTTGTCATTTTGCCAATTTTCAGGGTATAACATGAAACATCAGGGCTGTTTTGATTTGCCTTTCTATTATAAGTGATTTGAAGCATTCTTTCATGTGGTCACGAATACACTGAAATTCTTCTCTTTTGAGAATTGTTTGTTCATATACTTTGACCACTTGTATATCAGGGAATAACTATTGTACATATATACACACACACATATGTGTGTACATGTATGCCTATATGTAATTATGTATTATACATATAATACAAACATATTATATATAAAATATATTTTATATATCTTGGATACCAAACCCTTATCAGGGTAGTTTGATACAAAGAATTTTCCCCCATTCAGCCATTTCCCTTCTCATCCTAGAAGTGTTAATGTTGTCTATATAGAAGTTTTTCAGTTTCAAGTAATCAAAGTTATCTATTTCATCTTTTGTAACTGCCTTTATCTCTTGTTTGGTTGAGAATTCATGTCCTACTCAGAGCTGTGAAAGTTATATGATCTGTTTTTCTTCTAATTTTTAAATTATATGATCTCTAATATTAAGGTTGAGTATCTATTTAGAATGTATTGTGACATATGGTGTAAGGTGCTGGTCAAAAACTAATTTCTGCCAGACTGCTTTCCAGTTTTCCCACTAGTTTTTTTTTTAATCAAAATAAGGAGTTTTCCCTAGGCAATTTATATTTTCCAATTTATCAAACACTGGGCTATTGAGCTCTATTGTTTCTGGTTCTTTCTTGTCTGGTCTGTTCCATTCATCTGTCTCTTTATTTTTTAACCAATACCAGATAATTTTGATGACTGATTATATGTAATATAATCTGAAGTCTGACAGTGCTATTCCCCTCTTTGTCCCTACTTTCTTTCATCATTTCTTTTTAATGTTCTAGGACCTTTGTTTTATTGAATGAATATTGTTATTATTTTATCAAGCTCTATAAAGTATCATCTTGGTAATTTGATTGGTACAACAACAAAAGTATAAATTAATTTTGGTAGGATTGTCATTTTTGTTATATTGGCACAGCCCAGACATGAGCACGAAGTACTCCTTTAGCTATTTAAGATGTTCTGTATCTCTTTAAAGAGAACTTTGTAATTGAATCTATAGAAGTCTTTTGTGTGTTTTTGTAGATGATTTATTCATTCCATACTATTTGGATTTCTTTCTATTATTGCTTCTTGTGTTTTGCTAATATTATATAGAAATGTTATCAAGATTTGAGGATATATTTTGTAGCATGCAACTTTGCTAAAGCTATTGTCTTAATTAGTATCTTTGCTGATTCTTTAGGACTTTCCAAATAAATCATTATATCACTGGCAAATAAGAATATCTTTTTTTAACTATCTTTGTGTTCTTAATTTCTTTCTTTATCTAATTGCAGTTTCTAGCATTTCCAAAATTATATTAAATAATAGTGGGGAGAGTGGGCATCCTTTCTTCACACTTGTATTTACCAAAAAGGGTTCTAGTATATCCCCATTGCATGTGATGTTTGCTTTTGGTTTTACACAGATGTTTTTTATAATGTTATAGGGCAGCTAGGATGTGCAGTGGATAGAGTGTCAAGTCTAAAGTCAGGAAGACTCATCTTCCTGAGTTCAAATATAGCCTCAGCCCCTCACTAAGCTGTGTGACTCTGGCCAACTGCTTGGCCCTATTTGCCTCAATTTCCTCATCTGTAAAATGAATTGAAGAAGGAGATGGCAAATCAATATAGTACCTCTGCCAAGAAAACTCAAAATGGGTCACAAAGGCATGGCTGAAACGACTGAACTACTTTTACGATATTAGATAGACCCTCTATGTCTATACTTCATAGGGGTTTTAGCATAAAAGAGTACTGTATTTTACAAAGGCTTTATCTATTAAGATGATCGTGTAGATTTATAATTGTTTTCCTAATGTTAAATTATCCTTATATCCCTAGTATAAATCCCATTTGTTTATGGTAAATCATTTCTTGGATAAATTGCTATAATTTGTTTGACAGGATTTTGCTTAAAATTTTTTGAGTCAGTGTTCATTAATGACATGGGGCTATAGTTTTTCATTCTGTATTTTATCTTTCCATGGTTTAGTTATTAGAACTATATTTGTTTCATAAAAGGATTCTGGTAGGGTCTTTCTCTATTTTTAAGAATAATTTGTGAAATATAAATAGTAACTGTTCTCTAAAAGTTTAATAGGATTCTCCTGTGAATTTATCAGGACCAGGAGTTTTTTTTTTCTTTAGTAGTTCCTTTACAGCTAAATCTATTTCCTTTTCTGACACTGGGTTATTTAAGATCTTTTACTGGTCTTCTGCTAGTTTAGCTATTCTATATTTTTGAAAGCACTCCTGTACTTCTTTTTTATTCTCAGTATTGTTAGCATATAACTGTGCATAATAACATTCTGATTAATTTTTTATTTCTTCTGGTTTTGCTGTGGTTTCACCTTGCTCATTTGCTATTTTATTGATTTTATCTTTTTTGCTTTCTTCTTTGTGATAAGACTTTTAGCTAAAAGTTTATCAAATTTATCGGAATTTTCAAAGAACCAGCTTTCAGTTTTATTTACCAATTCTGTTTTCTTTTCAACTTATCCATTTTCCCTCTAGTTTTTAATATCTCTCTTTTTGTACTTATTTTAGGTTTGTTTATTTATCGACCTTTTATTTTGTAATTAATATTCAGTTTATTCTTCTTCTCTTTTTTTCTTCTATTAACGTATGTTTCTAAGGATACGGTTTCCCTACCACCACCCTGAGAGCTGCTTTACCTCATCCTAGAATTTTTGGCATTTTGTTTCATCATTATCATTTTCTTTTACATGGTAATTACTTGTTTCTATGTTTGTTCTTTGACCATTTGTTACATGTTATTTCATTGTTAAGCTTATATTTGGGTCTGTATCATTTGTTTGTGATCCCTGAACCAATGACTATTTTTATTGCATTACGATCTGTAAAAGATGTATTAACTATTTCTGCCTTTTTATGTTGGTTTGTAATATTTCCGTGTCCTAACACATGATCAAGTTTTGTAAAAGTTCTGTGTGGTGTTGTCTAATTTGGGAGATGTTATAAGTTATTTAATCTTAGTTTCTCCAGGAATTTGTTCAATTCTATATTTTCTCTTTAGTTAATCTTTCTGTTTGACTCACACAAAACTGAGAGAGGGATTTAATTCTACTGTTACTATTGTATCACCGTCTATGTCTTCTTGTATCTCAGATAATGTTTCCTTTATGAATTTAGATGATAAGGCATTTGGAGTGTATAAGTTTATTGCTGATATTAGTGCGTTGTCAATGGTTCCTTTCAGCATAATATAATTTCTTTCTCTATCCCTTTTTATTTTATGTGTTGTCAGCATGATTATAACTCCTGCTTTTTTAGATTCACTTGATGCATAGTAAATTTTTTTCCCATCCCTTCAGTTTTACATTGTATATGTATTTTTAGATGTGTTTCTTGTAAGCAACAGATTGTAAGGTTTTGTTTCTTATCTAATCTGTCACTCTTTTCCATTTTATTGGATCGTTTAATCCATTCACATTTAAAGTTATGAGTCTAGTTTATATTTTCTTCCATTTGACCCTAATATTAGGTTCTTTTCAAATTATGATTTTTCCCTCTCCTGCTATAAAAACAGAACTATATTTCTTCCATTACTTTACCTTAATCTTGCTTAAGGTGACTCAATTTCAACTGGCTCTCTTCCACTCACATCTGATCTCCTCCTCTCATTTGTTACCCCTTTGCTTTTGGGGTTTTGCTTTTTAGTTCTTTTGTATTCCTGCTTTTATCTGATTATATAATTTTCCCCCTCCTTTGTTTCCTCTCAGTCAAGCAGAATCCCCATTCCTCTTCTCCACTTCAACTAGTCCTCTTCATTAGTTTTTAAAAATTCATTTTTGTGTCCCATTCCAAAAAGGATTTCTATCACTCTTTTCATTATCCATCTTCTCTTTCTGTCTACTGTAGACTCTTATTCTCTGATTCATAGCCCTATAATTATCTGGTCTCTCTCTTTTCTTTGTATTCCTAAGACAATCAAAACTTGCAAGGTATCTATTCTAGGCTCTCTCTTCTAGGCAGTATCTGCCTTTGCCTCATTGAGTTTGCCTCAGAGATTCCCTTTTTCCTAGAACAATACTAACAGCTGCACATGTCAGAGAAGACATGTCAGAAGAAGTATGGTAGGGACCCTTCCCTGTTTACCTCTTTCCCTCATTTACCTCAAAATCTCTTCCCTAGTTCCATGCTCTCCCATTTCTCAGGGCCAGTTGCCCTCCCCAGGAGTTCTAATTCCCCTCCTTCCTGATTTAGGAAAAACAGACTTTTCAAAGAACAGATCCCCCAGGCCCACAACTAGCACAAAGTCTCCATCTCCCTTTGCAGACCACCTGTCTTCACTCACAGAAGCATACATAAGTGGAACCCCCTCCCACTACCAAAGCAAGTCCTCTTTCCTTCTGCCCCTTTTCAATCCTTCCTCTCTTTGCCTCACCCACTTCCCTGTAGGCTCTTCTCTTTCTGAGACCATAGCGGTCATCTTCCCCTCATTGCTAGCCCTAGATTTGATCCTGACACATCACACATTTCTCTCTATCTCTCTGCTTCTCTCCACCTTTCATGTATCATCCTGTAGCCCCACCCCATTCTT
Organism: Phascolarctos cinereus; assembly: GCF_003287225.1. NCBI lineage: Eukaryota > Metazoa > Chordata > Mammalia > Diprotodontia > Phascolarctidae > Phascolarctos > Phascolarctos cinereus. The sequence goes on from NW_027556098.1 coordinate 394,641,889, forward strand.
AAAAAAAACCTGATTCATCTCTAGGCAGGAGCTTGCAAGGTTCTTTCCATAATGCCCTAGGCCTGTTCTTTTCACCTTTTCCTCAACAGAACTTCCACCTTCACCCCTGTCTCTTTATGTACTTTCAGAAATAAGTTTCTTACTGGTCTCTTTGCTGTCTCTCTGTTGCTGTTGCTGCCCATGGCTAATGCATTTATTCACCACTGCATTTCTGTTGTTTGAGGTGTTTGAGAGGCAAATAATCTATACAGAGCTGGTGTTCTTTCAAAAACTGTTTCAAATGTCTCTTGTTATTGAACTTCTATCTTTTTTTATTTATGGTTAAGCTTATATTTGCAGAGTAAGTCACCTTAGGCTACATTCTGAGCTCCATGGCTCTTTATAACACATTATTCCATTCCCTCCTACGTTTTCTAGTGGAAGCAGAATAGTCTTGCATTATTTGAATTTCCCTTCCTTTATATTTTAAGGTATTTCTCCTGATCACTTACAGAACTTGCTATTTCTGAATGGAATTATTAAATTTAATCACTTTGTCATGGAGTTTTCAGCCTTAGGTTTTTTTTTTTCTGGAAGTGATCTATGAATTCTTTCAATTGATAATTTCTATGTTCAGAAGCTCTGTAATTGTCTTCTGATCGCTCTCCCTACTTCCAGTCTCTTCTCCAATCCATCTTCCACACAACGGTCAAATAATCTTGCTAAGTCCAAGTCTGACCATGTCATTCTACTGCTCAAAAATCTTCAGCGTCTCCTTATTGCCTCCAGGCTAAAACACAAGCTCCGAGCTTGGCATTTAAAATCCTATGAGATCTGACTCCAGCCTACATTTCCAGGCTCACTGAAGATTCCTCTCCTCCACTCACTTTCCTTTTCAACCAGACTTGCCATTTCCTACATTCAGTATTCCACTGTCTGCTCTGTGCCTTTACATAGGCAGTCACTCATACCTAGAATGCCCTTTTTCCACCTCTCCATTTTGGAATCCCTAGCTCCCTCAAGTCTCAAATCAGGCTTCCCACAGGAAACCTTTCTGGATATCCACAGTTTTCACTCTATCTCAATCTTCTTCAAATGATCATCCATATAGTTATCTGTTTCTATGATGTTCCCCTCAATACCTTGTAAGCTCTTTGAGGGCAGGATCTGTGTTTCATTTTCATCTTCACACCATTAGAACTATGCTGATAACATAACATGCATTTAATAAATACTTGTTTGATTGGATTATATCCTCCAAAGTTTTACAAACAATACTCCACAATAAACTGGCCACACATACTAGACAGAGACTAAGGAACCAGACCATTGGAAATCTATCATAAAATAGGACTTTAGCAGTTCTGTGATTGTACATCATGGTATGATAAGTTCACACTCCACGCACCAGCAGTTGCAACCCACTAATAGGGTTTGTTCTCATTCTCATTCTCTCTCTCTGCATAGATGTTTGTATGTGTGTGCATTAATGCATGTACATTGCACATGTATCTCTGTGCACACACATACATATACATACATATATGTGTGTGTATATATACATACATACATACATATATACATATATATTTACTGCCTGCTTTGTTCAGGCTGCATACAATACCAAGCTCATCACCCTTCTTTTAAATTATGAATTGTTTGGCAAAGCACATAGTGTCACTCATTACCAACATCATCTTGCATTTCTGTACAATAACATGAAATACTACTGCAGTTGCAGGGTGAGGGTGGAGGAAACCTAAGTGAATCATTCTTTAATCAAACTATGCAGTCCTTCCTTCCCCTGCTACCCTGACCCTCCAGACTGCTTACAAGACAACAGCGTGTACAGACAACATAGAGGGCTCCCACTTACAAGGGTACTATTCTTCAGAGCAATTTAGGTGTGGTTTTCATTAAAAATAGAACAAGCTTCTCCAAACAGACCTGTATTTATATAGAATGTTGCAACAACTGTCATTTTCCATTAGTCACAGAAAGCCCATTGGACAGGGCTAAGTATTAAATGTGGCCATTTTTTTTTGTTTACTGACAAAACATAATACAAAGAGCACAGCCTCATGGATGGCATCCTGGCTCAGGGTTTGATTTCATTTTGCTTTTTCATCTTTCCCTACAGTCATTGATAAAATAAACATGTACTCCCAGTCCTTGAAGACAAGTTCTTTATTAGGTCTTCACCATGGGGAGACCAAAGTCACAGGAATGATGTTACCACTGAGGCCTATAGGAGATCTGAAATCTGCTTCCCTTCTAGTGGCTAGACCATGGCTGGGAAGGCTGAACCAGGCTTTCCAAGAGAATAGATAAAAAGCTAGATTTATTACAGAGGCAATCTCTCTCTCTCTTCTCTCTCCCTTCTCTCTGTCTCTCTCTGTCTCTCTCCCTCTTCTCCTCTCTCTTCCTCCTCCTACTCCTTCTTCTTCTTATGTCTCTCTCTCCTCTCTCTCTCTCCTTCTCTCTCTCTCTCTCTCCTTCTCTCTCTCTCTCTCTCTCTCTCTCTCTCTCTCTCTCTCTCTCTCTCTCCCTCCTCCCTCTCTCTCTCCCCTCCCTCTCTCTCTCTCTCTCTCTCTCTCTCTCTCTCTCTCTCTCTCTCTCTCTCTCTCTCTCCCTCCCTCCTCTCTCTCTCTCCCCAACCCTCCCTCTCTCTCTCTCTCTCTCTCTCTCTCTCTCTCTCTCTCTCTCTCTCTCTCTCTCTCTCTCTCTCTCTCTCTCTCTCTTTCTCTCCCACTTTCATTCTGCTAAAAACAAAAGCAGATGAACACTAAAACAACAGCAAACGTTCAAACCAGCCTTGTCTTGCTGCATGATTTTTCCCCTTCCGTGGATGGAAATCCATCAGCTTGGTTAGGGGGTGTGACATTATTGCTGAGGGGACACCTACTTCCCTGTGTAGGTAACAGGGTGGGAGCAAGAATACCTCCTAGGTCACATACCCCAAATATCTTGCCAATGGGAAGGCACAGCTGCCACATTTGGCTCAATAGAGTCAGGAAGTAAAACAGCACCTGGAGTCCCAATGTCCATTAGATTCTGCCACCCACAATGTGCGAGGTTTCTATTGAGGAGCTCAACCAGACTAAAATGTAAGGAACATTTTAGTCAGTAAGACATATTGGCATGTGTGTGTCTGATAAATTGCTCCATAAAAACCAACAACCCTACATGAGGCTATCAACTCCCCCATCGCCTACCCCATCCCATCTCATATTAAGTAAAAAGGCTGGAGAACTCTGTGGTCAGAACCTAAAGTGGAGTTATTGACTCAGCTGGCAGAGAAGCTCCTAAGAAAGGGGAGAGTTCTGGCTGCCATAGGGGAAAGTCTCCACATGAGTGACATTTCAGAAACTGCTGACAGCAGAGCAAACGTGGTATTCTCCAGGCCCCCTCCCCACTTTCCTGCTGAGAACCAGCAGGCCAAACATTATGAGAACATGGGTTTCCAGTTGTACCCTCCACAGGGGCAGAAAGAATGTCCCAGGAGGCTTCTGATAGGGCTCATAATGAAGAGGATGGGATGTTGGCACCCTACTTTATCTGTCTGATTTGGGGGGTAGCCCATTGAATTTCAGTGCCCAGACCCCAAACCCAATCTGAACCTGACCCCCCTGAGTCCAGTAAGTCTTCATGTCATCAGCTCAATGATATTATTCCCTTCAGTACCACACCAGAGAAGCCTGCTTCTTTATGTCTGGGTGTTTAGTTGTTCAAACACTAAAGAGAAATGCAGAATCAACAAAAAATGGACTGACAACGTACAAAGGACGATAGATAAACTTATAGACACTCTGTATTCTCAACTGATGACCATTTGATGTCAAGACAGCTGGAGGAAACCAGACCATCCATCTACTCCTGACTCATTAGGTGGATCTCCTGGGTTGGATGTATGAGAAAACAAAGACAAGAAAGGACAGGCATAAGATGGGTTGTAACTTCCATCACTGGATGGAATTTCCACACTAATGAGATCACAGACACTCTCATAAAATTTTTGGAGTACTGGCAATCTGATGAACATAGCTACTATCCCCAGGGTTTTTCTTGACTGTTATGCTCAGGCTTCACATTAAACAGAAGAGAATAAGAGTAAGAAAGCACCCTGGAAACTAATGCTGTTTCTTTTCTCTTATAGCCTAACAGCCAATTAGCACAAATCAACACGATTAAATAATTGCTTTTATTTTCTAGCACTTATTCGCTTGTCCTAGGTGCGATTAAATATGTCTTCATTTATAATTCAAATGTGCAAGGAGAAAATGAGACTGGAATCAACCTGAGTGTACAGAATGTAAGGCTTGATTAGTTCCGACAAGACACCCCAAGTGCCCCAGACGGAATGTCACAAAGACTGTTCTCCTCTACCCTTGGCTTCAAACACTGGATCAAGAAATGTCTACAGAATCAAGGGGAAGGAGCCTCAGAAAGACTTCCATCCAGTATTCCTGGACAAAAATTGGACCAGAGTGGGAAGACTGAAAGGGCTTCTTGAGTGAATGGGGGATGGCCAAGAAAAGAGGCTATATTCTTCCTTCGAATCACGAAGGGGTTCAAGTGACTGTAATTCACTCAAAAAAATTAAAGCATCACATTTACATTGGGCTATGCAGAACCACAATTATGGTGGGGTGGTTGGGCATTTGTCTCAGGATGCAGGAATTTAGAGGGTGCTCATAGTACTTGGGGAAACTGAGGTTAATGCCTAGAATGCAAAGAATAGCAACTTAAAATTGGAAGCCACTCTGAAGCACAGTTCCTCAACTGGCCCTATCAACCTCCTTTCCATATCCCTCCCCATCCTCCATGGTACCCTAGGCTCCCTCTGCAGCAGCCTCACAGTATGGTCTCTAACCCCAGAAACTGGGAATTGGTGTCAGCATACTGGGCTTAACTCCTCCAAACCCAAGATGAATTTGTCTTAAAAACCTAGCACTTACACTCTTTCAATAATCACTGTTAATTGTGAGGCCTATGAAAATCAATTCTACCTATTTACCTTCTTCTTAGGTCTCATAATTGCAAAACTAAGTATCTAAATTTAAGAAGGAAAAAATGAATTAAGGATTTATTGAGCACCTAATATATGTCAGGCATTGTGCTAAGTGCTTTACAAACATTTGATTCTCACAACAACCCTGGGAAATGGGTGCTATTATTTCTCCCATTTTATAGCTGAGGCAACTTAAAGCAGTGAAGTGACTTGCCCAGGGTCACACAGCTAGGAAATGTCTGAGGCTAGATTTGAACTCAGGTCTTCCTGACTCCAGGCCCAGTGGTGTGCCCATAGCCTAGCTGCCTCTAGTTAAGGGGGAAAAAGCTGAGAATTACAGTCCAATACACACACATACACATGTATGTCTGTATGTACATATACATGCACATATGCACAATATTATTTAATGTAATAAAATTTCTTATTTTTTAGTATTGTAGGATTATTATAGGTAAAGAAGAAACTCTGAACAGATGATGAAACGCTCCTTCCTCCTCCTGGGAGATGGGGACTGTGATTACAGAATGTTGTACACATTGTCAACCACTGTCACTCTGTTGGTTGGCTTTTCTTAACTATTTTTAATTTGTTAGAAGAAAGGGACAAATGCAGGGAGAAAGTGGGATAGGGGAAAAGGGCATCTGGAAATTACGTAAGAACAAAAGGAATCAGTAAAATGTATGTTAAAAAGAAATACAATAGAGAGGTAGCATGGCACAGTGGATAAAGACCCAATCTCAAAAGCAAAAAGACATGAGTTCAATTCCTGCTGCTGATATACCCTGGCTGTGACCCTGAGCAAATCACTTAACCTATCAGCTCTACAATTAGTTCTCTAAGATTCTAAGCTGCTAGGCAGCTGTCAACTGGTGGTAGTAGAGGGAACTTCCTCATTGAAAGTTCCTTAGAGCAGTGAAATCATAGGTCTGCTCGAAGGGGAAAGGAAGGAGGGAAGGGAAGAAGGAAGGAAGGAAAGAAGGAAGGAGGGAAGGAAGGCAGAGAGAGAAAGAGAGAAAGGAAGAAAGAAAGGAGAGAAGGAAGGAAAGAAAGGAAAAGAAAGTTGTCTCACTTTGTAGAAAGTCTAAAACTGAAATGAGACCCCCGAGGTTTGGAACCTAAGTCCCTAGAAAAATCTCCTAAATCATCTAACATTCTTCCATCCCTATCAGGACAAGAACAAAATATATCTAATCATGACATGATACAATAAGAAAAGTGAGCGGGAATGAATGGACAAAGAAAGGGAAGTGAATAAAAAAGCTGTTAGGACATTGCATGGGTTGGATCTCACTATTTTTAAGAAAAGAAGTTGCTTTTTTTTGCAAGTACAGTTTCCTTGGACAGAATGTTTTTATTTTGTATTTTCAACTCCCTGAGATGGTGTTTTCTTGACTACCATTTCCTGATCCTAAGCCAAAAGGCTAGACATGCCCTAGAGACATGACCAGGTTCTTTGCATCTGCGAAGCTCTAGAACTCTAAGAACACTGGTAAAGTTGGGAGGGCAGGGAGTAGAAACAAGATTTTCTTCTACTACTGATAAATGAAGCCCCAACCTCAAAAAACAACCATTGTCCAAGCTGGGATAAGGCAGGAACACCAGTGGGGCAACAAATTGTGCAAGCCAACTGTGGCCTCTACCTTAGGCATGTGTTAGATTAAGAATTTCAGAATTTCTCTTAATATAAAAGGTCTCTCTCTGAAAGGAGGAGGGAAATGATTAATTATGAAAGCAACTGCAATATCCTAATTATTAAAAATATTAAATTTAATTATTTAAAAAACACTTAGTCACAGTTTATGTTCATCTTGGGAAGGAGGCTTACAAAACCCCAACACAATTAAAAATTCCATTAAGTTATTAATTTACAGGACTCAGGATTTGTTTTTCAATATGTTCCTTTAACTCTTTTGATCGGAATGGAAAGTTGGGGCTGATTCACCAGCTTCCTGAACTTTGGAGGAAAAGTTTAGGATAAAATCAGAAGAGGTAGAGCCAGGGGTCACTGTAGAGATCAACTAAGGCAATGGCCCTCTCATTTTACAGATGAGGAAACTGGGGTCCATAGAGGAAAAGGGCCTTGACCAACAGGTAGCAATTGACAGGACAAAGATGTGAATCCAGGTCCTCTGACTTCAAATCCTGTGCTTTTCCCATTACATTAGGTTACATTATGTAGAAACAGTGTTTCCCTATTTTCTATGGTATCAACTTCTAGCCTGAGATATAAAAAGAACCCTTCTTAGCTTGTAAATACATGTGAAATAATGTCTTGGGCCATATCCATCTGGGTCAGAATCTAGTCACTATATTGATACATTGTTTTCAAATGTTCCTGTCCTTCCTCCCCATGTGAACTCTAAGAGCTTGACTGGGAGGCAGCAATAAAGCAGAAAGAACACTGGCTCTGATGTCTAATAATCTGGATTTGAGGTTTACTACTTGGGTGACTTTGGGTGGGACTTTACCTCTCTGGGTCTCAGTTTCCTCGTTGGTAAAATGATAGGTTTGAATTAAGTGGCTTCTAGGGTCCTTACAGCTCTAGATCTGACACAAAGTTTCTTTGTGCCTTCAAACCACACCCTAGAGGCTGGAATACACTACATTGTGGATACATGTTTGTTGATAAATGGGGAAAAGGAAGATAGTGGTTTTGATATGAATACCACTGAAGGTGGCTTGTGGGATAGCATAGTGATCCCTCAAAATGGTGATCTTGAAAGGTTAGGAGTGCGTCCTAGCTTACCCCAATGACCTATGATAGATCTTTCATTCAAGAATCAGTTATCTTTTCTTTTCCCATTTACACGTCAGTCTTGTCTATTCCTCCTAGGAGCAAAAGGTTCCATAAATTGGGAGCTAACATGGTGAAAAAATGCTATATTTGGAGGCAGGAGAGATCGGGGTTCAAACCATTGCTCTGATGCCAGGTATTTACTTGACCTTGACCTCTGTTCTGCTCCAATATAGTGGTGTCATTTTGGTCCTCTTCAAGAATGGAGGACAACAACCAACCAACTTGTCCTTGGGAAAGCAATAGAATTTAATTTTGGAAGGGACCAAAAGAGATCAACTGGTCATAGGATCACAGATTTAGAGGTGAAATAGGCCTCAGGGGTCACTGAGTCCAACCCCCTCATTTTACAGATGAGAAAACTAAGGCCCCGAGAGGGGGAGTTTCTTGCCCAAGGTCACATAGGTAGTGGGTAACTTGCAGAGCAGGCTTTGGGATCCAGGTCCCCTCACCATAAATACAGTGTTCTCACCACTGTGCTTTACTGTCCCAGGTCTTTGACTCCAAGCTCAGGGCTTTTTCCATTATATTATGCTGCCTCTCTCCAACAATCACTCTGAGCCTTAGTTTTCTCATCTAAAAATGGGGAAAATAATAATTGTACGAACTCTTATACAGGATTTTTGTGAGCAAATTGTCATTTAAATCTTGAAGTATTACAGACATAAGAGCTATTGTTATTATTGTTTCTAGTAGCATGTAAGCCCTTTGAGGACAAGAACTGTTTGTTTTCTTTGTATACCTAGCACCTAGAATAAAGCTTGAAGCAAATTAAGTGCTTACCAAAAGCTCATTGAATTATTCAGTAAAAGGTAAGCTCCTGAGGACTGGTATAGCTTCAGCACCTAGGACAGCAACTTCCATAGAAAACATGTTTAACAAGCATTTGCTTATTAAATATTTGTTGGATGGAATTCTTACCTTTTGAATAAAGCAGAGGTTACTTTCATTTGTCTTAAAATGACTTCTTTCATGTTTGGCCCCTAATTCTACTATAACCAAAGACCTGATGAACAAAATATTTTTCATTCTGTCTATATTTATATATATATATATATGTGCCTTCTGTATATTATATTCCCTCCAACTACCCTAATATTGAGAAAAGTCTCATGAGCTACAAATATTATCTTTCTGTATAGGAATGTAAACAGTTCAACTTTAAAAAGTCCCTTATGATTTTTCTTTCCTATTTACCTTTTCATGTTTCTCCTGAGTCTTGTATTTGAAAGTCAAATTTTCTATTCAGCTCTGGTCTTATCATCAAGGATACTTGAAAGTCCTCTATTTCACTGAATATCCATTTTTCCCCTGAAGGATGATATTAAGTTTTGCTGGATATTGGTGATTCTTAGTTGTAATCCCATCTACTCTGACCTTCAGAATATCATATTCCAAGCCCTCCAATCCTTTAATGTAGAAGCTGCTAAATCTTGTGTTCTCCTGACTGTGGCTCCATGATATTTGAATTGTTTCTTTTTTGGCTGCTTGCAGCATTTTCTCCTTGACCTGGGAACGCGGGAATTTGGCTATAACATTCCTAGGAGTCTTCCTTTGGGGATCTCTTTCAGGAGGTGATCAGGGGATTCTTTCAATTTCCATTTTACCCTCTGGTTCTAGAATATCAGGGCAGTTTTCCTTGACAATTTCTTGAAAAGTTATGTCTATGTTCTTTTTTTGATCATGGCTTTCAGGTAGTCCAATAATTTTAAAGTTATCTCTCCTGGATCCATTTCCCGGGTCAGTTGTTTTTCCAATCAGATATTTCACGTCTTTTATTTTTTTTCATTCTTCTAGTTTTGTTTTATAATATCTTGATTTCTCATAAAGTCATTAGCTTCCATTTGCTCCATTCTAATTCTCTTCAGTGAGCTTTTGGACTTCCTTGTCCATTTGGCTGATTCTGCTTTTTAAGGCATTCTTCTCCTCATTGGCATTTTCGATCTCTTTTGCCATTTGGGTTAGCCTATTTTTAAGGTATTATTTTCTTCAGTATTTTGGGGGGTTTCCTTTAGTAAGCTGTTGACTCGTTTTTCATGATTTTCTTGCATCACTCTCATTTCTCTTCCCAATTTTTCCTCTACTTCTCTTACTTGATTTTCAAAATCTTTTTTGAGCTCTTCCATGGCCTGAGACCAATTCATATTTTTCTTGGAGGCTTTGGATGTAGGAGCTTTGACTTTGTTGTCTTCTTCAGGTTGTATGTTTTGATCTTCTTTGTCACCAGAGTAAGATTCTATGGTCTGAGTGTTTTTGCGCTATTTGCTCAATTGTCCCTAGCCAATTAGTTGACTTTTTAACTCTTTGTTAAGGTAGGGCTCTGCTTCCAGTGTGGAGAGTGTACTGTCTCAGCTTTGGGGGTTTTATGAAGCTGTTTTCAGAGATACTTGTAGGGACCTGTAAATTTTCAGTTTTTCCAAGGTGGTATGTTCAAACGAGAGGTGTTTACTCCTTTCCTGGCCTATGCTCTGGTCTATGAGTGATCACAAGCACTCTTTTCTACCTTGGAGCTGTGAAGATGATTTCCTCTTCCCCGCCTCCACAAGCTCTGCCATGCCAGCACTTCTCCTCAACCCCAGGACCACCATCCCAGGACTGCAGCCCAGATCCAAGCATGGGCAAAACAAGAGAATCCTGCCTCAGCACCAGCAAAGAGATCCCTGCAGTCTCCCTTTGATCAGTCACTGGATCCCACCACTGTCTCTGGGCTGAGAGCTCCAGAAGCAGCCGCTACCTCTGCGGCTGCCACCCTGGGGTTTTACGAGGGCCAGGCCTGGACCATACTCCTCCCTCAGGTCCAACAGACCTTTTCCACTGACCTTCTAAGTTGTCTTTGGCATTTGTGGGTTGAGAAGTCTGGAAACCACCACACAGCTGCCTGTGATTCAGTCTCCTGAGGCCTGCTCCAAGTTTGCTCTGGCCCTGTCTTTGCCTATGTGGCCAATGCTGAACTGCACTCCTCTCCCAGCCTGGCATAACAGACTTTTCCTATCAACGATCCAGATTGTCTTGGGCTGGAAATTTGTTACTTTTGTGGGTTCTACTCCTCTAGAATTTGTTTAGAGTCATTTTTACAGGTATTTGGAGGGATTTGAGGGACAGCTCAAACAACTCACTGCTTTTGCTCTGCCACCTTGGCTTCACTCCCAATATTTTTCATTCTAATATATGACTTCTGTGATTTTTTTCAATTTCACTCTGTCCATACAAGCTCTTATGCTTTTCCAGGATGAAGAGTCCTAATTGAGTCTGTCCCCATAGGGAGTCTTATCCATCCCTTTGGTCATTTTATTTTCCTCCCTCCTTCCTTCCCTGGCTTTCCTCCAAATCCATTATCACTTTTCTGATATGCCAGGACTAGAATTCTACTCAGTATTCAAGATGTGGATCCTAGAAGCATATATACAGAGTAGGATAAAGACCCCAGAAGATAATCTAGTCAAGCCCTCTCATTTGATGAAAGAGGAAACTGAGGCCCAGGTCAAAAAATAGTAAACAGAAGTGGGATTTGAACCCAGGTCCTCTGATTCCAAAGCCAGACTATACCAATCTGGATGAAGCAAGACAATATGCATGGGTGGGACACTTCTAAAAGTAGATCTGAAGATTCCATATCCACCACATTCATCTGTTTGCATTTGGGGAGCCTCTACCCTAATGATTCAACATCTCCATTCAAGCTAAACTGCTCTACTGGCAGCTCCCCAGGCACAACATCCCATCTCTAACTTTGGCCTCTACACAGACTGTCCCTGCTCTCCCTCATTTCTGCTTCTTGGACTCTCTAGCTTCCTTCAAGGTTTAGCTCATATGCCAACTCCTAAAGGAGGCCTTTCCTGATCTCTCCATTTGCTAATATCTTCCCACATCCCCAATTATCTTATGCTAAATTGTACAATTGCCTTGTACTTAACCCTGTGTATACAGGGTGTCCCCCCAGGTCTTTGAGCCATTTTAAGCTTTTAAAGTAGGGTTTACTTTTACTTGTCTTCAAATGACTTCTTTCACATTTAATTCTGAACAAATTCATGTTAAGCTATTAAGCCTTAAAACTACACTAAGACTTTGGGGGACATCCTGTACTTTGGCTTTACTGAGAAAGATGGAGGTCAAATGACTTGCTCAAGGGCACAAATCTGGCAAGTGTCTGAAGCTGAATTTGAACTCACATCACAATAATTCTATCACCAAACAGCAAAAATCCACCATTACCATCAATCACTGTCAGTACCCCCATCACCACTCCTGCCACTACTTACTAGCCATCATCATCACCCTAATTAACACTTTGAGGATTCATGATTTTGCTGATCAATGGGGTCTATCTACAAATACAAATTACAACCCCTCTACCCCTCAGTTGATGATCTTTACCCAGATAAAGTTCTTGGATCTCCTACACTGTTAAATGGCTTCTAGCAATGAAATAATATCATCTTTGAAGAATTAAAGTTTAGGGTCACTCCAATGGTAATAGAGAATCAAATGGTGGGCAGTGAGCAGACTAAAACACATGACAGACAGAGAAAAGTGACAGAGGAACTATATAAAGGTAGCATGTTGTGTCTTGGAGTGTTGAACTTGGAGTTGGTAAGATCTGGGTTCACATCCCATCTCTGTCACTTACTGGTTATGTGATCCTGGGCATATCATTTCACCCTTCTGAAACTCAGTTTCCTCTAGAATGCTCTCCGTCCTCATTGCTATCTTTTGCCTGGCCTCTTTCAAGTCTCAGCTAAAATTTCATCTTATCTAGAAAGCCTTTCCTGATCCCCCCCTTAATTCTAGTGCCTTCCATCTGTAGATTATTTCCAGTGTATCCTACTGATAGCTTGTTTGCATGGTGCCTCCCTCATTATAATGTGAGCACCTTGAGGACTAGGACTGGTTTTTTGCCCTTCTTTCTTTGTATCCTCAGAGCTGAGCACAGTACCTGGCATATATTTGGTGTTTAATAAAAGCTTATCAGCTTACTGACTCATTTGTAAAATTAGAGTGTTGGACTAAATTACCTCTGAAATCCCTTTCAGCTCTAACTCTATGATCCTATAACCTGGGACAAGTCATTTAACCTCCAGGGCCTCAGTTTCCTCATAGATAAAATGATGAGGCTAGATTTGATGGCCTCTGAGATCCCTTCTAAACTCGAAATCTATAATCCTAGATTCATCAGAGAGATGACCAAGAAAAAAAAGATCAGCCAGTGATATAACTGAGAGCGAGGGATAATCAATGGACAGCCTGCATTTTGTATTGTTGGAAAAGTTAGAGGAATGCACCCAGTCCTTTTGGGATTCTTCTATGGGTGGACACAGACAAAAGCAGCACAGACTGAAAAATTATGGATGTGTTTTAATCAGTGTAGATGAAGGGAATACCTATCAATGAAGTGGAAAATCCATCACAGTCTGCCTCCGTGCTAAGCAAAGTTCCCTATACACAACAGGCATATAACAATTATTTATGGTTGGTTGTGCTGTGTTATTTACCACAGCTTGTGCCCTGTTGGCAGAGGCTTTGAGAGCCCAGACTCACCTCCATATCTGATGAGGCACCAGGGGAAAACTTCAGTGACAGACCACTTTCATCAACAGACATTTCTGAGTATTCACTATATGGATGAGAAACTATCTAGAAATGTTTCCTTCTCTTCTTCTGGCCTCAGGTTTAGTACCTAGTAAAGGTGAGAGAGTCTAAGGGGATTCTTTGAGTCAAATAACATTACTTTCCATCTTCCTTTCAAACATGACCTATATCCTGGGCTGAAACCAAAAGATGCTTTTTTCTAAATAAAATCATTTTCTCAATTAAATTTTGTACTTTGTTAGATGCTGGAGATATAAAGTCTAACAAATAAAATGGTTTCTGTCCTCAAGAAGCTTACTTTCTTTTCCCTGGAAGAAACAATATATAGAAAGAAAAGTAAAGAGAACATACTACAAAGTACATATAAAGTGAAATTGGGGAGGAGAGAGACATTACACATGAATTGAGCCTTAAATGGAGGTCAGATTCCTAGAGACAGAAGTAAAGTGGGAGTGTATTCCAAGCATAGCCTATACAAAAGTTTGGAGGTGGGAGATTAAATGCCATTTTAAGGAACAGCAAGCAGTCTAGTTCAGACAGAACAGAGTGTTTGAAGGAGAGTAATATAAAATTACTCGTGAAAGCAAAAAAAAAAAAGAAAGAAATCTGTATTGCCTCTGTTTTAAGTGGGCACTGTTTTTCTACATTCCCATCTCATGTAACCTCCCAAATGTGTCACATCCAGTAGTTTTTTTACAGAGAGTTCCACTTTGGCTGCTCTCTCTGAGGAGTATTCATCCAAGGAACTCCCATTTATATAGTCAGGGCCTTTCCAACTTGGATTAATTTAATACCATATGGTAGAAGAAAATCAATAATACTTTGCCTTGGCCACATTAAATTTTCCTATAATCAAGGAGGGTCTCTCTCATACAAATAATTCAGAACTGTTGCAAAAAAAAAAAAAAACCTCAACTGTGCTCATTCTGCCTCCTTACTCTGAATCTGGTAAAAAGCCCAGCACTACCTCATATTCATAAAACAAAAGGCAATATACCATGGAGCTACTCCCACCTCAACCATTGCTCTGTATGGGTTCCCATCTTCAATCCAACAAGCATTTTTTAAAGTATATACTATATAGTGCAGTGGATAGAGTGCCAGGCCTGGAGTCAGGAAGACTCATCTTCCTGAGTTAAAATCTGGCCTGAGACATTTACTAGCTGTGTAACCCTGGGCAAGTCACTTTACCCTGTTTGCCTCAGTTTCCTCAATTGCAAAATAAGATAAAGAAGGAAATGGCAAACCACTTATCTTTGCCAAGAAAACCCCAAATGGGGTCATGGAAAATCAGAAATGACTGAAATGACTCACCATCATCATCATCATCATCAACAACAACAACAACAGCAAGGAGACACAGAAAAGCAGAGGGATCTGATTCGGCCCTCCATGGCTCAAAGTCTTTTTATAAAGTCTACTCCTCTTCCACTCAATAGCCCTTTAGGGGCTTGGAGGTAGCTATCATGCCTCTTCCCTCCAAACTTCTCTTCTTTATGCTGAACAACCCAAGTTCCTCCAACCATTTTTCATAATGGAAAAATCTTAAGGCCCTTTGGGTATCCTGACTGCTGAATGTTCTCAATGCCCTTCCTAAAAAAAAAAAAAAGTACCATCAGCCAAGGACAATATTCCATAAGTGTCTAAGGAGGGCATAGTACAGAGGAGCTCTCCCTGGTCCTGAACACAACACCTCTCCATGAGAGTGAGGATCACATTAGCTTTTTACCTGCCAAAAACTTACAGAAGTTGGGGGGGAAGGCATTCCAAATGAGTCCCTTCTAGCTCAAACATTCTGAACCTAAGATGCTATGAAATGACAATGGGAAGTACAGGGTACAACACAGCAACTGATCTGATTAGACAGAAGATTTGCATGTCAATCAACAAGAAGTGATTAAGCACCTACTATGTGCCAGGCACTGGGCTAGGTGCGTAAGAAGATAGTATAGGATCATAGATTTAGAGCCACTGAGTCAACTACCTCATTTTATAAAAGATGAAAATGAAGTTAGGTTACGAATAAAGTTAGGAAGAGTAGTGACTGCCCCAGGGTAACACAGTAGTAAGTGATAGCAACAGCATTTGAACTCAGGTCTTCCTCAAATCTAAGTGATGTAGTAGATACAGCAATGGGGCTTGGAATCAGGGAGACCTGAATTCAGATCTGGCCTCAGACATGTACGAGTTGTGTGACCCTGAGCAAGTCATTTGACCTCCATTTGCCTCAGTTTCCTCATCTGTAAAATGGAGGTAATAATAGCACTTATCTCCCAGGGTTATTATGAGGATCATGTGAGATAATAATTGTAAAGCACTTAGCACAGTTCCTGACACACACTAAGTACTATATAAATGTTATAAATTATTATCATTAAATCAACTAGCATTTATGAAGCACCTACTATGTGCAAGGCACTATGCTAACTGTTGGGAATACAAGAAAGGCAAAAAATAGTCCCTGCTCTCGTAGAGTTCAGTCTAATAAAGGAGATGACTTAAAACAACTATGTACAAACATGACATAAGCAGAATGAGTCGAATATAAACATATCCATATATAAAATATAAATTGCACTTTATCTACTATACCACCTAGTGACCAAAATGGAAAAGCTCTAGCACTGCAGAAACTTCCATTCTACTAGGCGGAGATATATACAGAGCAAGCATGCATAAAATATAGACAAAGCATAGATATTCATGGGAAATGAGATTGGGACTCAACTGGGTCTTGATTACCAGACTTTTAAAAAAATTTGAACATTATCCTTTAGGGAACAGGGAGTCATGAAAGGTTTCTGAGCAGGAGAGTTGTATACTATAAGCAGTACTGTGGAATTCAGTACTAGTTCTGAATTCAGAAGATTTGGTTCAAAACCTGTCTCTGTTAACTTACTCCCTGGGCAAGCTTGGGAAAGTCACTTTATCTCTCTCAGTCTCAGTTTCTTAATGTGTAAAATAAATGCATTGCACCAGAAAGTGATACTCTCTGAGGTTCATTCCAATTCTACAGCTAGCATTTTATGTTTTAGAAAGATTCTAATTCCTCTTTTGGGAGAGGAGAGGAGAGGAGAGGAGAGGAGAGGAGAGGAGAGGAGAGGAGAGGAGAGGAGAGGAGAGGAGAGGAGAGGAGAGGAGAGGAGAGGAGAGGAGAGGAGAGGAGAGGAGAGGAGAGGAGAGGAGAGGAGAAGGGGGAGAGAGAGGAGAAGGGGGAGAGGAGAGAGAGAGAGAGAGAGAGAGAGAGAGAGAGAGAGAGAGAGAGAGAGAGAGAGAGAGAGAGAGAGAGAGATAGGCAAAGATAGAGACAGAGGAAAAGTGAGATAAAGACAGAGACAGAGACAATGAGACAGAGATGGGGAAAGAAAGAGAAAGACAGAGACAAAGAAAGATTGAGGAAGAGACACAGAGAAGCAGAGGGATCTGATGGGGCCCTCCAAGGCTCAGAGTCTTTTCATAAAGCACTCTCAGGTGACTACTTTTTAATCCCTCACCCCAGGATGTGGGGCAGGGCAGAACTCTCTAATTCTCATGCCCAGACAGCTATGCTGGGCTAACAACAGAGAGGCTGTCTGTGGCTTGTGGTGTCTGAGCTCCCTCTCTCCCACGGCACCAGTTTCTAACATGCATTGGCACATTTAAACTGAAGCTCAGTCGCTGGGCAGCACTGCTAGGCAACAGTTCCTAATCACTTACCCAGAGCAGGGACGATGCTGACCCTCACCATGGGCTCTTCTGCCTGCCGAGGGCCCCTCATTCCCCACTCCAGCCACGAGAGCCATCTTCACCCCTGGCCCTGGCTCTCCTAATCCACTCTCCCTCTGGGCTATTGTCTCAAGGTCACCTTCAGCCAGAGGGACTCTTGTGAAATTCTAGTGTCCTCTTTGGGGACTGAGTCAGAGAGGCCTGGGTCCCTGGGCAACACAAGCTGTCAGGTCTCAAAGACTGTTTCCTGCTCAAATGTATAGCAAGGTCCCTGGAGAGAGCTTCTCAAACCTACTGCTGACATTTGCCTAAAAATGACTCTCTCACAAAAAGGAATCCATGGGAGCTTAGAGGACTATCTCCCTGAGCCTTCAGCTGAAGGGGAGGCCTCAAGGGCATCATCTAGAGGCAGCCAAACCCTTGGGACCCAGAGGCATGGCCATCTCCAGCAGCCCCTTCCCTGTGGGCAATATTCCAGGCAGGGACTTTTGCCCTTATGAGACACTTTGCATCATGGTTTCCTCCTCACCAGTGTAGGTATTATTGATGACAATAGGGAAATTCCAGCATTCCCTTTCCTCCCCCTAGACCAGGTACTTCTTTTTTCCACATCACCTCTCTCTCTCTCTCTCTCTCTCTCTCTCCCTCTCCCTCTCCCTCTCTCTCTCCTCCCCCCTCCTCACACACACTGTCTCTCTCACACACACATACATACATATATACATATATATGGGATACTAGAGAGATTTTGCATTAACAATATGAAAATACATGCAAACCTTGAAGAAATATGTAAATAGGGTCATGAGTATTAATGTGCAGCAGTGTAGAATTAAAGCTAGAGGACCTGGATTCAAATCTTAGCTCAGTTTCTTACTACCTGACTAACCCTGGACAAGTGACTTCCCTTTCCCTTCTATAAAATAAGGGAGGTTGAATCTAAAGGCCCTTCCACCTCTAGACTCTATAATCAGTGTTCAGATGATATCAGAGACAGCATGGCACAATGAGTAGAGTTCTTGGAGATAGCTGGTTCAAATTCCACCTCTGACATTGAGGAGCTGTGTGACCATGGGCACATCAGGACCTGTCTGAGCCTTCAACAACTTTCTAGGATTTATCTCTTAAGCATTAGAGGGATGGTGATGTGTGTTGGTGAAAGGACTTTCCGCTTCAATGAAACTATGCATCCCTGATGGACTGATTCATCCTACAGGGATCCACCTCCTTACCCACCAAGACCTAACACCAAGAGGTGGTATTTTTAACACTCAAGCCTCTCCCTGCTAGAGTTAAGCCAAAGGACACATGTTATGGTCCACAATGGAACTGACAAAGGAAGTTTAACTCCTGGTTTCTGTTCACTGAAATCTGTTTTCCCATTGATCCATCCCTCTCCCCACCTTACCATGATGCTAACAGTTCCCAGGGGAGCCCTGGCCTAAGACAAGGAAAGGTTCCCACCTTACAGGTGGGCAGATCCTTCTTTGGACTAAAAGAAGTGACTGACAAGCTGACTCTTCTCCTACTTCCTCCCCTCCCGCTCCCCTTCACCCAGCAGGGTATAAAAAAATGACTCTAAACATAGAGTCCAGAGCAAAACCTCAGCTTATTTTTTCAGTGTATTTCTTTCCCTTCTCTATAGTTTTACACAAAACACGCAACAGATTCGGTTCCTTTGCAAAGGCAAACATCATGGCAAACCTTGGCAGCACCAGCCAGAGGGGAGACACTGAAAGTAGAGTCAGAGAAACTGGTTTGAAATCCTGGTGCTGCTACTGTTTCATTACATGATGATTGGCCAAGTTATTTGTACAAGGTACTGTGTGCTAAGTGATGGGGAAACAAAAAGAAGACAATCCTTGCCCTCAGGTAGCTTACATTTTACTGGGGACAAAAGGGGAGCTGGCAATAAAACATGTATAAAAGTATAAAGTACATGCAAAAAGATATGAAGTAATTTCAAGAGAAAGGAAGGGAAAGAGAATAAGCATTTGTTAAACACTTGTGATGTGTCAAGCACTGTACTAAGCATTTTACAAATATTGTCTCATTTCATCCTCACAACATTCCAGTGAGGCAGTCTTGGTTATTAAGAAATTGGGACAGAGGATAAGTGACTTGTCCCAAGGTCACACAAGTAGAAAGTGTCTGAAGCCAAATTTGAACTCAGGTCTTTGGGACTCCAGGCCCAGCACTCTCTCCACTTAGCTACCGAGCTGCAAGAAGAAGAAAGTGCTAACTACGTGGGAATGGAAGGCATGGGACAGAAGGCAGCACCTGTGCTTTACCAAGGACTTTCAGAGATGGGAGATGATGGCATGGTACGCGCTAACTATGGCATGGTTGTAAGGACGCAGTGTATCTAAGCAAAAGCTTAGAGGTGGGAGAAGGAATTCTTTGTATGGGAAATAACTAATCAGGCCCACTTAACTGAAGGACAACGGGGAGAACAACACAAAGTAAGCCTGGAAAGGTAGGTGGGTTCCAGGTTGGTGGAGGGTTTTAAATGCCTGAGGATTTTTAAAATATCTTGAAGCTTTCAATGGTATGACCGTGAGAACAAATCCCAGCACCATAGAGAAAACAGCCATGGATAATCCACCAGCAAAATGGCCCCACAGGGTGAATGTGCAGTTCTGAGAAAGAACCTGGGCCCCAGGACTAGGAACTAATGAAATCCCCCAACACCTCCTTATTTATAGCTTGCGCATGCTGAATTACAAATCTTATAACTGCAGATATTATCGTTGCATATTTCATTACTACCAACATTGCATATTTATAATTTAGCAGTGTGTAAAATTTATAAAGGCACAACTAGGGGTTGGTTAATGACATCGACTGAAGCTCCATGCATTGAGTGTGTTATTCATGTTATATGGATATAGTCTAGTCTGGGAAGCCAGTGGCAGGTGAGGAAAGTGGGTGGGAATAGCCTTTGTGTTTCAAGCTGGCAGATTGGGGATGGAATCATCACAACCACTGGCACCATCTCTGTTGTGCCCCAAGGCTTAAAAAGCACTTTCCTCCCATTGATTATTCTAGGTGCGGGAATGATTAACCCCATTTTGAAGATGAGAAAACTGAGGCTCAGAAAGACAATCTGACTTATACAGGATTATTTGGCTGGCACAATATGGGGCAGAACTGAGCTCTAAACCCAGGTCTTCTGATTCCAAGGCTGGCATTCATTCCATTATATCATTTTTTTTTCTCCTCCATGGAACCACTTCTGGTGCCAGAAAAAGAAACTCACCTGTTCTGAATATAAGAGGGTAGTTGACTCAGTGATGGCAACCAGCACCAGTCATGGAAAAAAAAAAACACTTAGAAGAGTGGACCAGGGTGGAACATTGGCTGAAAAGTACTGAGATCACCTTCAAACCATCTATTTGCAAGCCCAGTCCTCACTGGCATTGAAAGCCAAACCCATTCTGGACGAGAATAATTAAGGCAGCAGGTCCCAAGAGAAAACAGGCAACGCTCCTGCTGTATTGACAAACGCATATTTTATCTGAGGAAGAAAATGCCCTGACTTGCCAAAAGTGAGTCCTAAAATATTTGCCTCTCAAGGACTGGAGGACTAATTGAGTTTTAATTCATCAGTGGCTAGAGATAAGCACAAGCCAGTCCTGGAAGTTTACCCTGAAACTACCACCCGGGTCTCACAACTCATCAATCCCATGGGTTTGGTGACAATAAGCTGGGCCCCCACAGCCTCTGAAAGATTACCAATGCATTATGGAGCTCAAAATGATTTGTCTTCATGAGACAAATCTGCCTTGAGAGGTGGAATGTTGAATGTGTAGGATGAAGATGAAAAGGTCAGGGCAGCCATTTGCCCCAGAGAAAAATGGAAATGCCAAGAAGGGAAGGTCTTTCTGCCATGCATCTCACCTTCCTTAAAGAACCCTCTCCTTCCCAGAATCTAAAAGAGAGCCCCCTGGGGATCAAGGTTCAAGTCATCATGTTTAGTAACATGGAATAATTCAAAAAGCATGAGATTTGGAAGAGCCAGTCTTGAATCCTGGTTCTGTTCTTCACTGTAACCCATGTAGATTTCAATGAGCCACAGAACATTCTGGACCTCCCTCTGCTTGCCTAGAAATGGGAGTGTGGTGGGAGCACAAGATGGACTACATCATCTCTTAAGTTTCCAGCTCTCAATCCTATGATCTTAATTTGTTTTAATATGGCCAATGTAGTACTCTATTTTGCTTCACTATGTATATTTGTTTCAAGGATTTTGTTTTTCTTTTTCCCCCTTTCCATTAACAGGAGGAAAATAGATTTTCTGTTAATTAAAATAATGTAATTTAAATCCTTTGACCTCTGATCCATACGATGCTTATATTCAACAAGGAAATATTAAATGTCCACAAGTACAAGGTACAGTGCTGAGTACTAGGCATATAAAGATATATAGCTATAAATATAGATAGAAAGATATGAATCCTTTCTTTCCTGTCCTCACCATGCTTACATTCTACAGAGGGGGACACATATCTTACACACAAGTAAATACAAGGTAATACAGAGCAATTTCAAGAGGGAGAAAGTGCTAACAACTGGGGGGACCAGTAAAAGTCCTGGGGTGGAGGTAATACTGCGTCAAATCTTGGAAGAAGTAAGATTTTCTCCAAGACAGAGGTACGGAGGACATGTACTCCAGGCCTAGAGGACCATTTTCATATGCAGCTTCATGATATAGGGATAGGGTGCCATAGTTAGAGTCAAAACAGTCCAAATTGGGCCTCAAATACTTACATGACTGTATTACTTTGGGTGAGTCATTTAAACTCAGTCTTCAACTGTAAAACAGAGGCAATCTAACAGCACTTACTTGCAAGGGATGTGATGAGGATACAATGAGGTAACATTCGTAAAGTGGTTAGTACATTCCCTGGTACATGGTAGCACTTAAGACATATTTGTTACCTCTTCTCTTTCTACTTAATTTCTATCAGCCTCAGTTTCCTCATCTGCAAAGTAGGGTTAATGTAGTGTTATTACAGTGTTGTTGTGAGGATCAGATAACACACGTAAAGCACTCTGCAAACCTTCTAGCATCATGTAAACCTTGCTTATTATTCTTATTCATTCAGAAACGCAAGTGGGGAGATGGAATGTCACACACAGGGAACAATTAGCAGGCCATTTTTCACTCAATTGGAGAGTGTGTGGAGGGAAGCAATCTGAAATGAGAAGAGGTAGGTAGGAACTAGATTGCTGAAGGCTTTAAATTCTAGGCTGAGCAGTTTGCATTTAATCTCAGAGGCAACAGGGAGCCACAAGAGATTTCTGAGGAGAGTGACATAGTCAGAATGGTATTTTAGAAATATTAGTTTGGCAGCTGTGTGGCAGATAGCGTGGAGAGGGGAGAGACTGGCAATGGGAAGAGCACTTAGGAAGCCATTCCAAGTCTGTTTGGTAAGCGGTGACAAAGACCTGAAGTAGGGGCGAGAGGCTATGTGAACAGAGAGAAGGGGATGGATGTGAGAGATGTTGGGAGGATACAAAGGTATGAGATAAGCAAATTCAAGGACATTTCAAGAGGGAGAGAACAGTACAACTGGGAGAGCTCAGGACAGGCTTTATGTAAGAAGAGGTACCAGACAGGGCACTGTCGATTAGTCAAACAATCAGCATTTATTAAGCACCTACTGTGTTCCAGGCACTGTGCTAGGTGCTGGGGATACAAAAATAAACACGAAACAGTCCACACTCTTCTTATACAGCCAGACAGTTCTATCTGGCAATAATGTCATTAAGATATTATGACCCAACCCTATTATAATATTATAATACCACAAAACCCCCGTCACAGTTCGGTTGATTGAGTAAATCATCTAGGTGACTACTGATGAGCCAAGCCAACCATCACCTTAGAGTAACAGTGGTTGCCTGACAAGCTTCGCCTTCAGCATTTGAGGTGCTTAAAGAAGTTGACACTAGGGTTAGGGGAAATTGTTGGACTTACAAAGTAAGACAAAATACCCAGACTCAGAATTCTGCATTGCATTCTTTGGCTAGGGAAGCCCTGCCCATGAAGAGGTCTGTCCCTACTGTGCCCCAAAAGCTGGACACAAATTCAGGGGACAGAGGAACATAAGCCAGCCTAGGCTGCTGGTGTGAAAAATGGGTCCTTATCACCTTTCCACACCACCAAAGTCTAGGGATCAAATCAACACAGCCATCTATTGCCACTTAATCCAACAATTAAAACAGAAGCATCTTTCTAAACCATCACCCTGAACACGTCCAAATGCACTACATATCAAAAAGGAATAATTAAAACCTACACTTCTCACAATACCACCGAGTAAGGCAATCACGAGGCCCTCATAATGAGCAATTTATGTAATTAAAAAAGTCAGACACGTAATATGCAAAGAACTCTTTAAATGAGTTACTGTCGGATGGCTGGGTGCACTTTGGTCCTTATCTCTGGCCTATGCTTCCTGTGACTCCAAAGTGGCTTCCTCCTCGTATTTCAGGGCTGGTGGAAGATAGCTAAGGAAGATTTTCTGCATAAGCTCAGGCTGAGACCCACATTTAGAAAGCACATTTAATCCTGACCAGTATAAAGGATGTTGGGTAATTGCTGCTCGAATCCAATGTGAGCACTGTATCTCATCTATGATACGCAATTTGGTGGCTATATTCTAGTAAGAGAACTTTATGACTTGCTGTCATGATAAATAAAAGTTTATGGCATAATGGAATTAATATTTACTTTGACTGCAACGTAGACTATTCAAATAAAGTTGCCGGGACTCACTTAAGCCAGGGGAGTTTTCAAATGGTATGTGACATGATAGGGAAATTCAAATTCCCCTCTGCCCACTAGACCTGGGACCATTAACAAATCTCCAGATATCAAAGCTCAGCTCAGTCATCACCTCCTCTGGGAAGTCTTTCCTGATTGCTGAAGTTGAGAACGCTCTCCACATGCCCCCACCTCCAAATAATCTTGTACTTACTTATCTTTATGCCTGTTGTAAAGCCCCCTTCCAGTAGAATATAAGCTTGTTAATGGCAGAGGCTGGTTCTTGTTTTCTTAATCTTAGTAATGCCAAATCTAACAGTTGCTGAGACGCTGCAGGGGGTGGATAAATGCAGGAGAATGAATGAATGAATATTTTTGATTCTCACCAAAATGTCCCTTTTTCAGTTTCTTTTTTTCATACAATAATTAAAGTTACATTAATAGGAATGTATGACCCATTAGATATGGGGGGCCAACTTGGGAAATACTTCTTGTCCCATGGAATGGGAGGTTGGAGGGAAGAAGGCAGGAAGGATCTGTAGCAGAGAAAGCAAGAAAGAGGTTCAAAACAATCTTGGATACTGGAAATAATAATAGCAATGATTTGCATGTATATAGTGCTTTCAGATTTACAGATCACTTTGCTCAGAATAAACCTAGAAGGTAGGTTTGAAAGCCTATTTTTATTTGTTAAATAATAAAACAGTAGGTCACAGAAGGAAGTGATGTGCATTAATATAGAGACTCAAGACCAAGTCCCCTTGGTCCAAAACTCTTTCCTTTGCCCTTAAGTGGGAGAAGGGATTGGTCTGTAGTTGGGGTGGGGGTGGGGGATTTTGTTATCTGAGTGTTCTCTTGATGTCTTCACTCACAGCAAGGTCCCTACCCCCACACCAATCTGTGACATTTGCATGGGTTTTTTCATAACATCACAACCCTCAATTATGGAGTGTTTACCTAACTCCAAAATCAATTTTCAACAAACAATTTTCCAACTTTTCTGAAAATGAAGTATTCAAAAGGTTTTGGTAGGGGATGTGCCTATTTTTAGGCAATGTAGAAATCTTCCTAACTAGGACTTAAACTAGGATTGAAACCAATTTGGGACACGGTTAAAGGTCAGTTACAATTTTAATCAAACCAAGTCACATTTTAGGAAGAATGCAGACAAGTTGGAGCTTATCCAGAGAAAACTGAAAAAGGGATGGGGGGAGAGGGGAGTACTGGAATAAGAAATATTTATTAAGCACCTACTGTATTCCAGCCACTGTGCTATGTGCTGGTGATATAAAGATGAACATGAAACAGCCCCCACTCTTCAACTGTATGAAGGGCCATCAGGTGGAATGGGGATTGAATTTCTTCTGCTC
The DNA here is from genome assembly GCF_003287225.1 of Phascolarctos cinereus. Lineage (NCBI taxonomy): Eukaryota > Metazoa > Chordata > Mammalia > Diprotodontia > Phascolarctidae > Phascolarctos > Phascolarctos cinereus. Next base: position 394,667,109 of record NW_027556098.1, read on the forward strand.
AGTTCCAGAGCCAAATAACGAATCAATAAACATTTATTAAGTACATACTATGTGCCAAGCACTAGGGATACAAAAAGAGGCAAAAGATAGTCCCTGCCCTCAAGGAGGTCACAATCTAATGAGAGAGACAACAAGCACACAAAAATACGTACAAACAAGATATATACAGGATAAATCAGAAATAATTAACAGAGAAAAGGGGCTAGAATTAAAAGAGGTTGGGAAACACTTCCTGTAGCAGATGGGATTTTAGTTGAGACTTAAAGGAAGCCAGTAGCCAAGAGGCAAAGAGGAAGAGGAAGCACAATCCACGCATGGAGGACAGCCAAAGAAAAAGCCTGAAGGCGAGAGATAGAGTGAATGGCTTGTTTGTAGAACAGCCAGGAGGCCAGTATCACCAGATCAAATGAGTCAAGGAGCAGGGTGTAAGAAGACTGGAAAGGTAAGAGTGGGCTAGGTTAAGAAGGGCTTTGAATAACAAACAGAGGATTATATGTTTGATCTTGGAGGTGACAGGGAGCCTACTGCAATGTATTGAGTAGGGGCCTGACATGGTTGGATCCAGGCTTTTGGAGAGTCACTTTAGAGAACAATGGATTTGGAGTCAGAGAAACAGAATCTGCATCCTCACTTTGCAACTGGCTACCTGTGTCACCCTGAGCAAGTCACTTAATTTCTCTGAACTTCAGTTTCCTCAACAGTAAAATTAAGGGGTTAGAATATGTTGATCTGTAAAGTCCTTCTGAGCTCTAAATCTATGATTCTGTGAAAGAGATTTACGCTCAAGATTGGGGAGGGAGAAATCTTTTTAACAACAACAGCTGTCTTGAGGTGGAAAGGGCTGCCCTGGGACTCCTGAGGTGAAGCTATGTGGTGGACCAGAGAGTCTTTTCCGATTCTGACACTAGGTCTTTGAAATGCCCAGAATTAGCATGAGGGCTCCGGCAAACCAGGAGTTAACTTCTGACTTAGGGTTTGGCTCACACATCTCAGGGTTCAGTTTCAAGACATCTTCAGAAGGCCATGGCCCAAGTATGTTGGATCCTGAAAGGGGCAAACACTGCAAGAGCTGAGGCTATCACTGGTGCAAGCTTCTCTGTGGTTCTCTGACAGCAATACCAGAAGAACTAGGGAAAGACTTTAGGGACCAGAAGTGAGGATAAGGAAGAGGAGGGCAAGAAGGAGGATAACAATAATCATAGTTCTTCACGAGTCTCAAAGTGTTTTACATCTACAAAACAATCTATAAGATAGGTACTGTTATCCTCATTTTGAAGATGAGGAAACTGAGGCTGAGAGGCTAAGTAATTTGCCCAAAGTCACACAGCTATTAAATGTGTGACACAAGATTTGAACCCAGGTCAGTGTTCCATTCCCCATGCCACATTCCCACTTACAGACTCACTCATCAGTTTTTTAACCCAAGCAGGCCAAAGGCCTGAAGAGTGTTGAGGAGGCATTGACCTCAATAAGCATGTGTTAGTCTGAAACAGTGCTGAGTGACACTGAAGCACATCTCATAAGGTAGGCAGTGAGGTGTAATGAAAAGGGTCCTGCACTATAGGAAGTGAGGATTTCAGAGACCCGGTTTTCAGGCCCTCCTCTGCTATTGACTGGGGTGCCCTTGCCCACTCTGGACTTTGGCTTCCTCATCTACAAACCAAAGTTTGGGCTTGATGATCTCAAATATCCTTAAGCTTCAGTTTTCTAAGATTACAGCCAAGGGGCACATCTCTGGAGAGAGGGGGAGCTGATCGGCTAGGGTTCCCTTATTATGGGCTTCCATCTACCCTGGGACTCAGGGCACCGAGAGAGAGTTCACTGAGTTAGTGGGGTCTGAAACAAGGCTATTGTCCAGGGGTCACTTTAAAATTCAGTGTGCAGAGAAAGCTAATTAGTATGAGATGTGTCCCTTATAACATGCCTTTCTTTTGAGAAATTCAAAAGCTTTTTTATAATGATTGTTAGGAATCCCTCCTCCTTCACTTCCCCCTCTTAGAATCCCTAGCACACTTGAAAGCACAGCTCAGATCTTTGTAGCTATCTATGGTCATAAATATAAGAAATGAAGAGCTCAATGATCTTAGGGGAAAAAAACTGGCACAAAACAATGAAGAGCAAAATGAGCAGAACCAAAAGAACACTGTACACAGTAACCACAATATTGCTTAAAGAACAATTTTGAGGAATAAGTCATTTTGACTATTGTAAATACCCAAATTAACTATAAAGGATCTATGAAGGAAGACGCTATCTGCATCCAGATAAAGAACTGATAAACATAAGTATGTATAGAATAATTATATATATATATATATATATATATATACATACCTATTTATATCTAATGGCAACCACCTCTAGGGCAGGGAAGGGGAGGGAAAAAGGAAATTTACGTGATAACTTTACTATATATTTAAAAGGAATAGCAAGTTGTACATAATAGATTTGCAGTTTCATGTGCAATCACTTTTTTATTACAGTATGTTATGGAAATGCTTGTTTTAGTCCATAACTTAAAAATAAAATAAATTTTAAAAGAAAGCACAGCTCGGATGCCACCTCTTATATTAGTCCTTTCCTGATCCTACCCCCCCTCCCCACCGCCACGTTGTAAGTGTTCTCTCTCTCTATCGAAAGGATTTTGTATCACTCTGTGTGTACTATTTTCAAAGCGATCTTTGTTTTCTTTTGTTGTACTATTTACACAGGCAGCAGTGTCGTTTGGGATTTGAATTTGAGTAGGAAGACCTAGGTTCAAATTCTGGCTCTACTTGCTACCTGTGTGACCTTTGACAAGTCACTTCTCTCTTCTACCTGCATAAATGAGGGGGTTGGACCAGATGGCCTCTAAGTTCTCTTCCAACAATACAGGATCCTACGATCCTATGTAATTTCCTCCCACAAGAGTATGAGCTCCTTCAGAGCAGGGAAGACTTCATCTTTATCTTTATAGATCCAGTGATTAGCACAGTTAGTGCATAGCACATTCATAATCAAATGCTCAGATAATTTTAACTACAAGGCAATAATGGTATCATTTCCATTTCAAAGATGGAGATTGCCATTGGACCTGCCAACGTACCCTAAAGAACCCCTGGACCTTGCCATCTATCCAGTGTTTCTTCTCTTAAGAACACTAGGCTTTACAGTTGAGCCCTCCTACCCATATCGACTCCCCTGCTTAGAGTCATCAACAAATATTAATTAAGCACCTACTTTGAGCCAGGCACTGTGGTAAGTTTTAGAATGTGAGCTCATTGAGAGCAGACCGCCTTGTTTTTCTATTCTTGTCCCTAGCACTTAACACAGAGCTTGGCACATTGTAAGTAATGAATAAATGCTTTTTTCACTCTTTAATTTATACAGAAACTGAGCATAGACAAGAGTGGTTGACAAGACCACAGCAGCAGAGCTCACGGTTCATCTACTATGCTGTCTTCCTGTTCCACCTTTTGGTCAGATCCATCACCCAGATGGGAGATCAGGCAAAGTTCCCAGGAGGTCCACTGATTGGCTGGGAGGGAAGAACAGGGCAATGGAATGCTCGATGCTCTGGGACTAACGATTCCTAATTTCTCTGTACTCATTTTGATAACCACTTTGCTGCAGCTTTGGGGATTGGAACACACCTCCCTCTCCCTGGCACATAAGAATTATCTCATTCCACTGAAGCTGTCCCATGGCAGACTGCTGAAGCCTAGTGGTCAGGCAGATGGTCAAATCCCCCAAGTAACAGCAATGGGGCTCTAAAATCTTGCAATCTTTAGTAGCACAGGGCCATTTTAGGGAAAATTCTGCCATTTCTGTTGTAATATGTGACAGGAACTCTGCATCTGTGGACTGGGGAAATGTAAATTGCACGAACAGAGTCCTAGGAGAGACCACTACATCTGTGAAGGTCACAGAGAGTTAAGTGCTTCATTCCAAGACACCGTGAGAGAAATGACAATCACTGTCACATGGCGGATGGAAGAAATTCCAGGAGAGCTGGGGGCAGGGCCCAGGGCAGGACCACATCACTGCACTTTTCAAAGGCCAAGACAGTGGCTCTTCCATTCCATCCTGTATCCACAAACTCAGAAAATAGCAGTTGTTCCTCTAAAGCTTTGCCAGTCAGCATCAACCCAGAATCCATGTGCTGATTCTGAATATTTGAGGTCCGCCTGGGACAAGAAAATGGAGCCCCAGGGAGCTCAGTTCATAGAAACATAGAATCTCAGAGTAGGAAGGGACTTCCAGATCTAATCATACCCAAACAAGAAACCTCTTCTATCAAATGAGATAATATTTCTAAAGCACTTAGCATAGTGCCTAGCACACAGTAGGTGCTTCCCCCCTCCCTTTATGGCAAGTCATCCAGCCTTTGCTTGAAGACTTCCAATGAGGGTAAAGCCATCACCATCATCGTCACTATCAGTCCATTCTAAATTTGGACAATTCTAATTGCTAGAAAGATTGCACTTAAAATTAGACTAAATTTGCTCTTTCTCAACTTTTCACGCTTGGAACACTCTCCCACTTCAACTTTACCTACTGATTTCCCTGACTTCCTTTAAGTCCCAGCTAAAATCTCATCTCTCATGAGAAATCTCTTCCAACCCCTCTTAATTCTATCACTTTCCCTTTGTTAATTATTTCCTATTTATCCCTTCTATAGCTCGTTTGCATATATTTGTTTGCATGTTGTCTCTCCCATTAGATTGTGAGCTTCTTGACAGCAGGGATTGTCTTTTACCTCTTTTAGAACCCCCAGTGCCTAGCACATAATAATTGCAGAATAAACATTTATTGATTGATGTAACTTTCACCCAATGCTCTGAGTTGAGCCTGCTATGGGCTAAGAAGGATAAACAGAATCTCTCTTCCTTATGACATCTTTTCAAGTACTTGGAGACCACTATCACACCCTTCTTCTGTCCCCCTCCTTCACCCACATCTTCTCTTCTCCAAGCTAAACATTCCCAGTCCCTACAATGATCCTACATGTCACGATCTTGAGCCCCATCACCATCCTGGTGGCCTTTCTCCAGATCCTCTCCAACCACATTATCGAGGGACCCCCAAAGTGTGGCATCCAGAGCTTCTCACCATACTCTAGATGTGTCTGCCCAGGGCAAGAGAACAGCAAGACCTTCCTAGTCCTGGACTCCTTTAATGGATACTGAGATAACATTGGCTGTCACGACGTTTCATGCCACGTGCTGCTGACTGGTATTGAACTGGTGGTCCACTAAAGCTTCTAGATCTTTCTCAAACTACTTCCTAGTCACACTCCCCCCTTCCATCAATTCCCAGAGACGGAAGCATTTCTTTGAAGGAACCTTTTATTTTCCATTCAGGAAGTGCCAAAATCTAGCTCAAACAACCTCTCTAGGAAGCCCTGAGACATGAGTCTGCTGGTAAATGTTTAACAAAAGGTTCTCCAAAAACACTTCACTCACTTTGAAGTTTAATCTGCATGAACATTTTCTCCATTGCTTTCCTAAGTCTAGACAATCAACAAGTAATGAGCTAAGCCCTGACTTGTAACATTTGTCAATTTCTAAGGTATAAATACCTACACTGAAAATTTAACAACTGGGTCACACACTCTGCCTGAGGATCTCCCCTCCCTCCACCCCTGTCATCCCTTTGACAATTTCATGATACTCTGTCCCCTGAAATCCCCAAGGATGCTTTCGCTGGAAGTTCGCTGGGTACCTATTTGAGAATGATTCCCAAAGATCTCAATAATCTTGAACAGTAGGCTAAATTTAACAGAGATATATGTCAAGCTCTGCTTTACACAACCTATTGCCTTAGTATAGGATAGGGGTAGATATAGCTGAACAGTTCACATGAAAAAGATATAGTGGGCAGTGAGTCAGTACTCTGATAATGTGGCCAATTAAAAAAAAAAAGAATAGGTACTATGACCCGAAATTGTACTAATAGAGGCATAGCATCCAGAATGAAGCACTGCCCTGGTCAGGCCATATGCTCTTCCTACCCTTTAGGAAGAGGTTTGGTAAGCTGGAATGCATCCAGAGGAGGGAGACCAAAATAGTGAGGGACTAGGGATCATGCTACATGAGGATTAATTCTGGGAAGACTTAGTGGAGAAAAGAGAAGGCTTAGAAGGGCTGTGACAACTGTATTGAAGGACTACAATAGAGAAGATGGCCCAGACTTGTTTTACCTGGGAACAGAACAAGGATCCCTGGGAGGAAGTTGGAGAAAGGAAAGTTTGGGCTTGAAACTTCATTATGCTTTCTCAATGATGAGAGCTGAGCGCTGTCCAGGTGTGGAATGGGCCACCTTTGTAGGCAGTGGGCTCCCCCTCACTGAAGGCCTGGAAGCAGAGGCTTGGAAGGCCTCTCCTTCGGAATAGTGGAGTGGGGATTCTCATTAAGGTAAGGGTTGTATTAGACACCATAGAGGTTCTTCCCATTTCTAAAAGTCTATGATCCTATGGTTCTATGAATGCCAAGTGACAGGATTTTAAAACATTCTTTGCTTATAACAAATTACAAAGCATTTAACTCAATTTCAAACAAAATATTTCCCTATATAACTATAATGGTTCTAGAGCCATGTTGAGGGAAGAAGTAGACTTGAAAATCTCAAAAATCATCATTTATCAGTGTAATCAATGAGTATTGACTGAGCATTTCTCATATATGTGCCTAGAATGGGGCAGAGGGCTCTCTTGATTGGTAATATGTATGAAACATCTCCTAAAACTGAAAGGATGGTGTGGTACAGTGGCAAAGTCCAACAAACTATCAACAAACCTTTATTAAGCACCTCCTATATGCCAGGCACGCTGTGCCAGGTGCTGGGTATACAAGGGCAAGGGTGAAACAGCCCCTGCCCTCAAGGAATCTATATTCTTAACAGGAAAATCAACATGTTCATTTGAAGCCAGAGGAACTGGGTTCAAATCCTGGCTCTATCACTTACTACCTATGTGATCTTGTACAAATCACTTGAGTTCTCTGGGTTCAGGTTTCCTACTATGCAAAATGAGGGACTAGAATATGTCTAAAGTCCCTTCCAACTCTCAATCAGTGGTTGGGTATAATCTAAAGTCCATTATAATTCTAAATCCAAGATCCTCAAGCCTCTCACTACTCCAGCCTCAGTTTCCTCCACTAAAATGAGGAGTTTGAACTAGATGACTTCTAAAGTCTCTTTCAACTCCAAATCTATGCTCTTGTATTCCTTTCACCTCTGTTGTCTCTGATTCCTCAAGGGGTTGAACTAAATGACCTTTAAAATCTCTTCCAGCTCTAAATATATGATCCTATTTCTCCCCATCTGGTTCTCTTGTCTGGCCACAATTCCAGCTCAAGAAACCAATCCTAGCTGGAGACTTATCTCTATCCCTGATGTGCTAGCGCTGTCCCAGAAGGACTCTGGTTGGCTTCCAGTTTGCATTCTTTGGAATCACAAAGCAGTTCAAGGGAGGTGACCCGCTTTGGCAGCTCAAGGCCATGGTGACATGTACCCATAAAAAGGTGCATTCTTGCTGCCATTCGGGATTCCCTTTTGCAAAGGCTCCCAGCCCTGGGCATTCACTGATGCTGTCTACCAGCACTCCCCTTCCCTGGGCTCCACCTGAGCAGCACTTCTAACACCGCCCCATCCCTGCCTCCCCCCCCCCCCCCCGCCCAGTAATCCAGCTGCTAAACACCTAGTACATTCTTAAGCTTATCCCAAGAACATATTGAAAACTTAATTGGGTTTCTCCTGAGAGATCTGCCTGAGGATATCCTTCCACATGCTAACAGAGGGGAAGAATGTGGCATCTAGAGGTGAAGATGGAGGATTCCAGGATTGGAACACCACCACTTCCACTTGCATTGCCTCTCTTTTCCCCAAAGAATAATCAACTTTAGGAGGTTCTTTCTCATCAAGAAGAGGAGCATAGTCTCAGCTTAGCTATGGCTGGGGAGCCACAGGATGGCAGCAGCATAATGAGAAGCCAGAAGACGATGCATTCCCTTAACCCTCTCACCGACCCCAAGAAATGTTGCAAAGGCTCCACACAAAAGAGGAAAGGGAAACTCAACATAGGGCCAGCAAAGGAAAAAGGAGAATCAGGAATGGGCAAATTTGTGTCCAGAGGAAAGAGGTGGGTATTAGAATGCAATTTCATTAATACAAGGAAAACCCTTTACTGATACATGTTGGCATCTTCACTGCCTAGAACATTAAGAAGGAAGGGACTTGCTCAGGATGTCACAACCAGCATTCAGGAACTGCCTTAAAAAGATATTACTTTTGACTTCAACCTGATGTTCAGCAATAACTTTCAGACATCTTGAACTCGATATCCAGGAGACATTTTAAACTAAATAGGTCCCAAAAAGAATGAAAAATATATATGTGTGTTTCTATGTATACATGTGTATACACATTCATATGTATGTATGTGTGCATGTATGTATATACGTATATATGAATATAATATTTCCCCCTTAATTCTCCTTCTACCTTCCCTATTACAGTAGAGGGCAATACCATCCTCGTGGTCCCTCAGGCTCACAACCTAGGGGTCATCCTGGTCTCCTCACTATCTCTCACCCCCTATATCCAATCTTTGGCTGGGGTCTGTTGATTTTATCTTTGCAACGTCTCTTGAATATGCCCTCATTTCTTCTCTGACGCTGCTCCCACTCGAGTGCAGGGTCTCATCACCTTATGTCTGGATTATTGCAACAGGTTGCTGGTGGGTCTGCCTGCCTCAAGTATCTCTTCACTCTGCTACATCCTCCATTCAGTCACTAGAGTGATTTTCACAAAATGCAGGTCCAAATGTGTCACCCCACTCCTGAATGAACTCCAGGGCTTCTTATTGTCTCCAAAATAAAAAACAAAATGCTCTGTTTGGCATTCAAAGTCTTTTGTACCCTAGCCTTCATTTACCTTTTTAGTCTTTTTATACCTTACTCCCCAAAACATACCCTTTGATTAAGTGATGCTAGCCTCCTGGTTGTTCTATGAACAAGACACTCCATTTCTTTGCTCTGGGCATTTCCTCTGACTACCCCCCTATGCCTGGAATGCTGTTGCTGCTCCATTCAGACTACTGACCTCTGTAGCTTCCTTTAGGTCACAGTTGTAATCCTATCTCCTAGAGGAAATCTTTTCCAACCCCTCTTAATTCCAGTGTGTTCCCTCTGATAATTATTTCCTATTTATCCTGTATACAGTTTACAGTTTGTATGTATTTGTTTGTCTGTTTCATTAGATTGTAAACTCCTTGAGGGCAGGGAATGTCTTTTGCCTTTTTTTAATCCCCAGAATTTAGCACAGTGCCTGTCACATAGTAGGTGCTCAATAAATGTTTATTGATTTATTGAATAACTTGAAACAAATCATCATGCATTGCCTCCCCATGAATGCTATGGTGCTAAACACATTTGTTTCCATGTGTGGTTGAAAACAAGAAGAAAGAGCCACTGGAGGCAGGGAGAGAAAACAAACAAGGCATATATGCACATGGATAAAAAGGAGCTGGGGCTTCCAAACCTCTCTCTCTCTCTCTCTCTCTCTCTCTCTCTCTCTCTCTCTCTCTCTCTCTCTCTCTCTCTCTCTCTCTCTCTCTCTCTCTTTCTCTCCTTTTGTTCTCACTAAATTGGTCAATCCAGACTCTTACTTCCTCACTGCCAAATGAATGCAAATGTGTCTTACTATGATACCTGAAAATAAACAGTGCCAAAGAAACACTGAACAACAGTAACAGCATCCAGGTGCGGGAGGCGATGGTTCCCTCCAGTGTGGGGGCTGCCAACAGAAGTGATCAGCTCTCTCTCTCAGGGCCTCCAAAAGCATCTTTAGGAGGAGGGAATCCCCAGACTGGGCATGCTGTGCATCTGTATACAATCCATTATCATATGGACTGATGCATCTGTATCTGAGTTCCTATTTTTTTTAATCTGCTTTGAAAAGCCACACACTCAGGAGATGGAAAATCATTATGAAAATTAAAACATGCCTAAGAACCAAAAGAAGTCACGCAGTAGGGCTCGTGAAATTTAGTGTCAGTTGATTTTCATTTTTAAATGAGCTTTCCCAGGATTTTAAATGAAAGCTAATGGGGAACAAAGCAAAACAACCATGAGGTTTCATCTTACACCTGGAAAATTGGCAAAGATGATAAAAGACAGTGATTGTCAATGTTGAAGAGGTTGTAGGAAGATAGGCACACTGGTGCACTGTTGGAAGAGCTATGGATTTTGGACACAATTTTGGAAAACAATGAGGAATTGTGCAAATAAAGTGATTAAAATGATCATATCCTTTGCCCCTGAGATTCCATTAGTGGGTTTATATGCCAAGGAGGCCACTGATTAGAAAAAAGTCCCCATTTACACTGAAATATTTTCTTTTATAGCAAAGAGTTGGAAACAAAGTAGATGATCATTGACTGGGCAATGACTAAACAAATTGTGATATGTGGATGTAATGGAACAACATGATGCCTTAAGAAATTATTTCTGTGATGAATACAGAGAAACAGGGAAAGATCTACATGAACCGATGCAGTATGAAGTAAGCAGATCCAAGAAAGCAATGGTCACAATGAAAGTTTATGTGGAATCTAAAGAAATGATAAATGTGAAAAATGCAGAAAAGCTCGTGAAGATGTCAGGCAAAAGAGCCCTAACTTTTAATTCCGAGCACCCAGACTCAAATATTTTCTTAGTTACTTTCTATGTGACCTACAGTAAGTCACTTGATTTTTCTAGGTCTCAGTTTCCTGATCTGTAAAATGAGGAAAACTAGATGAAACCAGATGGTATTTGAGGTACTTTCCAGATCTAAGTCCATAATCATATGGGAGAACAAAAACAAGGAAAATAATGTACACAATGATGACAACAACATAACAGGAATCAGCAACAACATCAAAAAGAATGCTGCATCATTATAACGACCAAATTTGCCCCAAAGGTGAGATAAGAAAGTACAATTCCCTCCCTACTTTGCAGAGGTAGGCATATTGTCAGATGTGGTTAATTTCATTGGAATGCTTTTTTCTTAGCCTCTTTAATTTTTTTTATTAGAAGGGACGTGTCATCGGGTAGAGAAGGGGAGATAATGTTTCTAAATGAGGGAGATGTAAAAACAAAAATAGAAATAAAAATTAAAACATTTAAAAGAAAATCTATGGGGTCAAGATAAGTTTTCTAAGTGAACTGGCCACAGGCAGACGCATCTATAAAATAAGAGGGGTGTGGAACAGAGGTCAGACTTCAGCTGAAAAGAATTTCTTAGTAAACACAGAATCCCCATATAGGTGAGGGATTCCTATTTCCCCAACCCATTTAGAAGCTTAGAAAAGAGGAATAGCCACACTCCATAGGTTCTGGGTTGCTGAGCAACAAGCTGCTTATTATGAATTGATTTGTCAAATTGGAGGAAGGGCTGCAAAAAAGCCATAGTCTACTTGTTTGGGCCAAATAGGTAAGTGTTCGGAGCTGTCCAGAGTGCTGAGAAGACACAAGGCAATCCGCTCACAGATATGCATTGTCACAGCATTTCATACTCCCCTAACCCAAGGCAAGCAGGAACAAAGACACAAGATCATTTATAAAATATCTATTGAGTGTTTTTTTCAGGAGGAATTCATTCAGGAATCAATTGAGAAATTGAAGCCAGTTTGGGTGTGGCTCTGCGTCCTGGAGGCAGCTGTGATAATGTAGAAAAATAATGTTTTAAATCAGATATGGGTTAAAATTTCAGCTCTCTCATTCATATAGTTCTAGGCAATTGACTTTATGTGTTGGGAGCCTGGTTTACTTATATATAAAATGGCAATAACAGTTATAATACCTATCTTGACTATCTAGAGAATAGTTTCCTTCAAAATTCAGATTAAGTATCACCAAACATCACGAGGCCTTTTCTGACACTCCCAACCCCAGCTGCTGGTGTTATCTCCTATGACTTTGTCCTTATTTTGCATATGCCTGGATTGTAATATAATCACACTGTACCTGTTGTCTCTTCTGATAGAATGTAAGCTGTTTGAGAATGGAGACTTTTATTTTTATCTTTGTATTCTCGGTGCTTAGCACATAGTAGGTACATAATAAATGCTTACTGATTGAATGAACAAATGAATTAAATGGAAAATGGTTTTTAAAATACTAGCATGCTAACTACATGTCCCCTGCTGTTATCTAGAATCAAGACAATGCTTCGTACCTCATGGGTTCCCCATTGCTGCATCATTTTTTGTTGAATCGAGCAGAACAGCAAGCAATGCAGTAAGCTGACATTCCTATAAAAGAAGCTATGGCCACATGTATCATCTTTCAGAAAAATAATTAAGTCTTCAGAGTAGATGGGAGAGCGAAGGTTAGGTGGATTAATGCTACAAGCAGACTCTCCTGAGAATTCAAGCAATTCCCATAAAGACCCACAAGAGATACACATACTCACTGAGGCTGAAATACAAGACGGCTAGTAGACAATGTCGAATATTGGTTCTGCCTGCTAAATAAGTTCTTTGAAAGAACTCTTCCCCCTTTTAGAAAATGCCAGAAAGTCAAGGTATTTCAAAAATGATCCCCAGAGAGGACTTCATCCAATAAAGCTCCCTTCCAGCTCACATCTTAGGAATCCTCAGAACAGGCCACCACTCGTGCAACCCAATCTCCATATATTTCATTCTCAAAATATTTCATTTCTGGCCACCAGTCTTTAGATCTACAATTTGATTGTGTTCTCATAAATGGATTTTTCATAGTGTAGGTGGAAAGTATATTTAATTTCAAATTTTTTCAAACTAAAATATTCAATATAAATGTCAGAGAGTATTTGTGCTATGCATCCTTCCCCACCACACAAAAGTCCAGGTTAGCAGAGGGCACGCAATGTAGCTGGTTAATGACCCCATCACTTCCATTTACAAAGTGTATCTGAAGTGTCTGAAAAAATTAGTGATCACAAAGGATAGAATCCTAGGATTTCAAAATTAGAAGGGACCTTAGAAGTTCCTCTAGTTTAAGACTCATTTTACAGATGAGAAGCAAGTGTCATGTTGCAGAGGAAAGATGGTCTAGTGGAAATAGCATTGGGGGCTCAAAGCCCAGAGACTTGGTTTCAAATCTTGACTTTACTACTCCCTACCTGCATGATCCTGGGCAAGTCACTCAAGCCTTGGATTCCTCCTCTGTAAAATAAAGGAATTGGATGGGATTTTCTCTAAGTCCCTTCTAGTTCTAGAGTCAGTGATTCTATGATAAATTGAGACCCCAGAAGGTACCAGAACCCACTCAAAGCCATTTAAGTAGTAGGATAAGCCACTGCCTCCATTTTCTTCTCCAGTGTTTAGGCATGAAGAATGCCTTGCCTATGAATGGGATAATTCTAGCTTAGAAACCAGAAGCTTGTGGGAAAACAACAACAAAATCCATGCGGACATTCTGATTTTCTACAAAAAACCTTTCCCAATCCCTCTTGATGCTGGTGTCTTCTACCTATTGGTTATGTCTAATTTATCCTGTCTCTATCTTATATTTACATAGTTACTGGCATGTTGTCTTCCCCATTGGACTGTGAGCTCCCCAAGGGCAAGGACAACCTTTTGCCTTTCTCTGTATCACCAGCACATAACATATTACCTAGAATATAGTTGGTGCTTAATAAATGTTTATTGACTAGCTGACTGCTGAACCAACCAGTGTGGATTTATCCTTCTTCCTAATCACACATCTCTGGAGAACACAGATGGATTTGTTCCTTTTTTACTTTCTCTACTTCCTCTTCTGTCATTGAAGGTCACTCCAGGCGTCAATGAATCATATTTTTAAAAGCTCAGTTTGAACTAGTTGTGTGGAAATGTGGTGTAAGATGTGGCATCTTCATTACACTGAGGGAAGGGGAAAGCTAGCTGGGAGAAGAGAAGACTCAGGAAGGACATTATAGTTGTGGTCAAGTTTTTGACAGGCCATCACATGAAGAGGAATTAGGTTCATTCTGTTTAGCCTCTGAGGGCACAACCAAAAGCAGTGGATTGAAGTTCTAAAGATGCTGATTTAGGAAATGTAAGGAAAAACTTCCTAACACTCAGAGCTGACCCAAAGCTAAATGGACTACCTTGGGAGATTGGGGCTGTATGTCAATGGAGGTCTTCCAGAGGAAACCAGGTGACTATTTGCCAGCGAGGATGTAAAAGAGATTTCTTTCCCACTCAAACTTCCCTACTCCTGTTGAAGGCACATCATCTTTCCAGTTACCTAAGTTCACAATTTTGGAATGTTCCTTAACTCTTCTGTCTCCTTCCATCTACCACTAATCAATCAACCAAGTCTTGTTAACTCTACTTCCATAATATCTCTCATGTTCGTCCTCTCTTCTCCAATCACACAGCTATTACTCTACTTCAGCCCCGCCCCACCTCTTACCTGTACTACTGAAATAGCCTTATGATCAGACTCCCAGACAATCCAATCCATTCTCCACTGAGTTCCAAATTAATCTTCCTAATGCACAAGTCTACCCATGCTGTTCTCTTACTCAAAATCTTCAGTGGCTCCCTACTGCTTCTAAGATAGACTACAAACTCTTCAGCTTGGCATTAAAACACCTTTGTAGTACGGCTCCAGCCTGCCTTTCTAGATTTATTCCATATTTCCCCCTCCTTCAGGCACTTCATGGTGAACCCAATCTGTCCTCAATATTGAATTTAGCATTGTCTCCTTCTGCTATCCCTTTGCAAACTATCTACATGCCTGAGATATACTTCCTCCTCATGTCTGCCTCTGAAAATCCTAGTTTGATTATAAATTCAACTGATGTTTCAATGGGAAGCCTATCCTATTTTCTATGTGCTTATGTGTATCCCTGCCATACACTGCAAGTTTCTTGAAAGCAGCGATTGTTTTTCATTTATTATTATTATATTATTTATCACATATTATGTAATAATGTGACATATTATGTAATATATTATAATAGAAGATATAATATGTATAATTTTATAATATATAGTAATACAATATATTTTTACTATTCCCAGGACCCAGCACATAGTAAGAAGTGAATAAATGCTTCTTAGGTTGTTCTGGTTTGGAATATCAGATTGTTTTACGTAAGTATTAAATGGGCTACAGTCATCAGAGAAAGATTCATGGGGGGACTTCAATTAGGACATGAAGGATGGACAAGATCTGAATGGGAAGGACATGACTGAAGGTCAGGAAGCAATGAGCATGAATGATGAGAAGACTGATGTGATTAAAATGGATGGAGAGTGAGGTCCACATTGAAGAATCCAGGTAACATAAGTAGGGCAGGATGAGACTCTAGAAGACCTTGCAGGCAGGACAAAAAGACTATAGGACCACAGATTTGGAGCTGGAAGGGAATTCAGAAGCCCCTTCATTTTATAGGTGAGGAAACTGAGGCACAGGAAGTGAGTTACCTGAGGTCACATAGGTAGTAAAGGCTCTGAGAAAGGATTTGAATCCACATTCTTTGAACTTGCATCTGGAAGCAGTATTCCTTCCTATGTACCATTCTGTACCATTCCGTCTCCCATAGGCAGTAGGTATACTTTGGGAATGATCAACTTTGGGGTATTTTGTCCCCCTGCTCTGTTCCATCAAAGAGGATAAATGAAAGCTGCTGGCAGCTTAATAATATAATAATAAAAATAAAAAATAGTTGAGCAAGATTAACTACATAGCAAGTAAAGAAAAGCTGAAGATAGCACTAAGTTTATATGTAGAGATAATATTAAAAATGTATCTCAATACAAGCAGGAAGATTAAGGCAATAAATGCTTTTGTGGTAAGGATTTCAACACTTCTACTTGTATTCATAAAATGGTGCAACAGACTTAGAAAACACTGCACTATGTATGGGGCAGGGGCTTAGGCTTTAGAGTTGGGAAGGACCTTAGAGATCATTAAGTCCAGTTTACAGATGGGGAAACTGAAGCAGAGAAAGAAAAAGAGACTTGCCTAAGTTGTGTGCAAAGTTCATAAATCTAAGCCCAAGTCTTCTGACTCAAAGTTCTGTGCACTTTCTCCACTTTGAATCACGCAAATATCCCTATATCAAGTGAAGAAAGTAGAAGGAGAAAAATTTACATTAACAATACCTTTGCTTTCAAAAGTCAATAAAATAAATAAAATAATGATGGTTATAACCAGCTCAATTCACACTATCTTTAGACTTTATGATCCTGGGCTAGACGTACAAGGATGGAAGAAAAGAAACAAACAATACCAGGCACTGTACAAAGCTCTTTACAAATATTATCTCATTTGATCCTCATAACAACTCCGTTTTACAGACAAAGAAACTGAGGCAAACAGAGTTTAAGTGACTTGCCCAGGATCACACACATAGGAAGCTACTGAGGCTGGATTTGAACCCAGGTCTTCTTGACTCCAGGCTCAGTGTTCTATCCACTGTGCCATCTAATTACATCTAGACAAAGGTGCAAAGTAGACCAAGTATATATTCAATCTCATCAGCTGGTACCTCACTCTTCTCTCCTGCTCCTAAGCAGGCAACGCCCTCATGATGCCCTCTGGCTGCTCCAGACCCTTCCCTAGAGACCCCCCCCACCTTTACCCTTTCTTTAAGCACCCACGTCTCCACGTTTCAAAATTACTTTTCCTCCTCTAACTTCCACTCCCCCCACCCCCAGTCATTCAGTGCATGAAACTCAGCCACAGGTTAGGAGGAAAACAAACTGATTGCAATAATTCAATAGGCATTTATAAAGTGTCTGTTCTTTTGACTAATTCAGACTAAGGTGTGGAGTTTAACCCTCCTGAACTATTTGAATTTTAAAAGAGGCACAAGAAATCTTAATTGATGACACTGGAAACATTTTAGGTCTGGAGATCCAGCCCAAGGCCCCTTAAATTATCCCATGCATTCTGTCTCACCTATATAAAGGTGATTTTATTTCTGTTTTCTAGTAGATTACAGGATCATATATCTAGAGAAGGACAAGTCTCTGGAAGAAAGGAAACAGTCATTCTAGGTACTAGGTACTGTGCTAAGTACTTTATAAATATCATCTCATGTGATCTTCATGATACCCTGGGAGATAGGGGATATTATTATCCCCATTTTACAGTTAAGGAAACTGAGGTAGATAGACATTAAGTGGCTCGTCCAGGGTTACTACTAAGTGTCTGAGGGCAAATCTGAATTCAGGTCTTCCTGATTCGAGGCTCAGTGCTCTACTGACTGAGCTACCCAGCAGCCCTCCTTTTACAGATGAGAAAATGACCCCCAGAGAGGTTAAATGAATTAATTACTTGGCCAAGGTCATAAAGTAAGTGGCAGGCAGAATCTGAACCCAGGTCCACTGACTCCAACACTAGTGCTCTTACTACTGTAGCATGCTAAGTTCCCTTAAGGCAGGGTCTGTGTTCACATTTTCTCATCGTATTGCTGTGGTGCAGTGGGGTATGATGTGAAAAGCTTTGGCTACGGAGTCAGAGGACCTGGATTCAAATCCTCTCCCCAATACTTGCTCCCTATGTGACTGTGGATAAGATACTTAACTTCTCCGTTCCTCAGTTTCCTTTTCAGTAAAATGAGGTGGTTGGAGTAGTTGGCCTCTAGGTTCCTTTCCACCTCTAGATCTAGGTTCTTTCCCCTCTCTGGGACTCAGTTTCCCCATCTGTATAATAAGGTGGTTGGACCAGATGGCCTCTGAGACCCTTCCAACTCTGGGTCTAGAAGCCTATGGCTAATTAACTGCCCAAACTCATGCAGCTAATAAGTGGGAAAGCCCAGTTTTTTTTCACCCTTAATCCAGTGGTCCTTCCATTCCCCTGTGCTGCTCAGTCATCTGAATAGTCTTCTCAGAGGAAGATGTCTACCATTTTAACAGCAGAAGCCAGTCTCCATCATGGCCTCAACCATTGGGATGAAGGGGGTAGACTGTCCCAAGTCTGCAGAATTAGAGATGTAGACGGATGCAAGGAGAAAAGAAATGGGGATGATTGCTGATTAACTTTCCTAGGAGAGATTTCTCAGCTGACTCTCACTGTTGGGAAGAGAGGAGGCACAACGTTAAGGGGAAGCCACAAGCAAACCTGTTCCTCCCGAGCTATTTGATTATCTTCAGAACTCCTCATTTCCAGGTTCCAGCATCTCCTAATGGTAGCCATTCCCCTACAGGATATAATAGAGAGTGCATTGGGCATCGAGTCAGGAGACCTGAATTTCACCCCCATTTCTGCCATTAGCTCTCGGTGTGACTTTGGACAAGTCACTTCACTGTTATGTTCAGCTTCCTCATCTGTAAAATGCAGGAATTTGGACCAAGATCCCTAAGATTCTCTCCTGAATTTAAATTCTACGATGCAAACTTTCACCCCTAAGAAGAGATGAGAAATGCAACAGCATCCTCCCATTGGATGGGGGGGTACTATGAACTTAGGACGTTGAATGCATTGTCAGAATGTGTGGTTTTGACTAACCACTATTTCTTTTGTTCCACAGAAAAGCATGTAACAAAAGATGAGCCTGCAGTTCGAGCACTGAGCTCATGAACCCCTCTGTGGGGTTCAAGCAACTTGGTTAAAAATTGAACCAGTCTCCAAACCCCCATTACTCTTTTGGTGATTCAGAGGATTTAAGTGCATCTATGCTGAGGGAAAATGAGAAACTACCCTGAGTGACAGTAGAGTAAAACCACACTGACTGGTGAAGTCCCATCTGTATTCATCAAGAAGCTGAACTGGGGATGTTAAAAAATGGTTTCTAATACTCAAATATATATGAAGAGTATGATACCCTCCCTCTCCCCAGAAGGGGACATTTAGGCAATGTAAAAACAAAAGATATAAATAAAAATCGATTTTCAAAACTGAGAAGAAAGAGGATTTTCCAAGAGAGGCCAGTAGGAGAGCTGCTTTGATGAATAGATGAGAACCATTTGTAGTTAGCATAGCCATTGTTGGGTTGTCAGGGGTGCTCCTAAAAGGCTGAAAATCAATTTGTTCTCCTGGGTACGATGAGATCTTGCTTCATTTTCTTATAAATCTTTCCTACTCATAAAAACATATAAAAGTTAACTTGCTTTTCTGAATTAGCCCAGATTCCAAATTAGTGGAGCTCAGATTAATGAGGCTTTACTGCACATAAGTCCTAAAGGTAAAAGTGGTGGGATTTCTTGAGCTAAGATGGGGAAAGAAATCAAATCACAAAGGTAAGGTTGGGAGCCCTGGTGGTGATTCTCTCCCTCCATTCCCTCATAGCCAGGCCATGCAATTTAATTGGCAAGTGCCCAGGCTGAGAGCCTTGTGCCTGGCTGCCATGGGTCACAGACGTGCCATTCAGACTATGCTGCCCACAAGGATGGCGAGATGCTAGCTGTGCCCAGCTTTTCCCTCTAAATCTGAGGAGGCGACATCAATATTTCAAGTTCCATTAGGTAGAAGCAATGGACTCTCGCCTGTCCTAGTCTCCTATAACCAGAACCTATATTGTATTATCTGAGGCTGCCACTGAAGAAATTGTGGAGGAGGGGTGGAGGGACAAGAAAGCTTTCAAACACTCCTCACCACCGGAGCGACCTGAAAAAACCAGCACAGGTGTCAGGCTCGGGGTGTCTCTTGTCTCCCCCACCACTGCCATCACTTTGGAAGCAGGAGCTTCTCCAAAGACCACCCCTTGGATTTCCTTCCCTGCCAGAGATATGGGACCTCCCCTAACATTGTCCTCCACCAAGTAGCACATGGCTCATGCCATGTCACTGCAAACAGGAAGATTTTATACTCTGACAATGAAATCTAACCTAAAGGCATTGAGAAGTAGTGAATAGAGTGCCAGGCTTAGAGCCAGGAAGGGTTCAAATCTTCCCTCTGATGCTTCCAAGTGGAATCATTTAACCTCTCTGGGCCTCAGTTTCCTCACCTGTAAAATGAGCAGACTGGACCAGACAGTCCCTTTGAGTTGTAAAACTATGGTCCTATGAACCTCTTCTGTGTCTCTAGAAACTCCCTAGGTCTTATCTGCAGGTGAGAAGTAGGTTATAATCTGCACTGGCCATGAGAGCTGGGGATTCCCATACAGGGAGCTCCTTAAGCGGCCCAAATCACAGATTCTTAGCATATTCATGAGTATAAGGAAACCTTACACAGAACATACTGATTAGATAAATTACAGGTATTCAGTGTGGGGGTGGGAAGAGGGAGGGCTAGAAGGGAACTTCTCCCTCATAGCATAGTGAATAAAATGCTGGCCTTAAAATCAAGAAGACCTGGGCTCAAATCTCCCTCTGGATACTCACTGCCTGTGTTTTGAGGGTCATCATAAGATGTAGATTTAGAGATGGAAGGGAAGCTAGAGGCTACCTAAGGCAACACCCTCATGTTAGACTAGAAGAAATTGTGGCCTGTCCCAAGGTCCTAATAGTTATTAGCAAAGTCAAGATTCAAACTGAGGCTTTCTGACTCCAAACCCAGATCCCTTCTCACGTACCACACTGTGACTTAGCCTCTAGTCTAAGCCTCTGTTTCTTCATCTTTAAGATGGGGGTAATAATAGCATCTACTTCGTAGGGTTGTTATGGGCTCATGGGATCAGAGAATCAGATTCAAGAGCTGGAAAAGACCTGGGAGATGTGCAAAGAGACCATGTGTGTAAGGCACATTGCAAACCTTGAAACATTATATAATCATTATTTTTGTTATTTTTTTTAAGGCAATTGGAGTTAAGTGAATTGCCCAGGGTCCCTCAGCCTCAGTTTCCTCATATGTAGAATGGGGATAATAACACCAACTTCATAGGGTTGTTGTGAGGATCAAATGAAATACAATACATGAAGCATTTTGCAAACCTCAAAGAGTCACATAAATATGATGGATGATGATCGATGATGCAACATTTATTGAGTGCCTACTACGTGCCAGGTGGGCAGCTAGGTGGTGCCCTAGTGCACAGAGTGCTGAGCCTAGAGTCAGGAAGATGAGTCTCACTAACTGTGTGACCCTGGGCAAGTCACTTCACCCTGTTTGCCTCAGTTTCCTCATCTGTAAAATGAGCTAAAGAAGGCACTGGCAAACCACTCTAGTATCTCTGCCAAGAAAATCCTAAATGGGGTCCCAAAGAATCCAACATGACTGAACAACCACAAGATAGGCTAGGCACTGTGCTAAGAGTTTTACAATGCTGTTTGGCAGCTAGGCGAAGCGCTGGATAGAGCAGGAGATCTGGAGTCAGCAAGACCTGATTCAAGTCACAGATTAGCTGCAGGGATGCTGAGTGAGTCATTTAACCGCTGTCAGCCTCAGTTTCCTCATCTGTAAAATGGGGATAATAATAGTGAGGATCAAATGAGATACTGTTGATAAAGTGCTTAGCACAGTGCCTGGCAAAAGCAGGCATTTAATGAGTGCCTGAGGAATAAAAGGATTAATGCCCTCATTTTACAGCTGAGGAACTAGAACACTAAAGGGAAGTGACTTGTCCAAGGTCACACAGGTAGCATATGGTGAGCTAAGATTCCAGCCCAGGTCTTGGAGTTCCAAACCTTGCTGAGATAGACATTAATTCCCAGCATGGACAGAAGGTTCAAAAGACCAAGGCTGGGCCTCTTACCTCCCCTGGGTAGTACAGCTTCACTTTCCTCTCTATAAAATGAGGGGGCAGAGTAGATGACCACTGAGGTCAATTCCAGCTCAGGTCCCATGATCTCAAGCTAAGAAAGCCGTAGTAACAGTGAATCACCACCCCCCCCGCCATGGTCTGACATGAATCCTGGAGGGCTTCCAGATCACAGGGCATGAGATGCCAATTTCCTAAGAGCACCCCTAGCCCCCAGCCCCACAACCACCCCCAGAGCAGAGTTCCAAGAAACAAGTGATCAGAGACCAGGGACAGACCCTGACTTTGTTCTACCTGAGGGCTTGCCTAAGTTGAAAAATGCAAAACAAAATGGCATCTAGAGCCAGGCTTGGAAGGAATCCCAGAGGTCCTCTAATCCAACCTTGTCCCTTCCCCCAGTGGCCATCCAGCCTTCATTTGAACTTCAGTCAGGTGAAGCACCGAGAATGCAGCTTGAAATGAAAGTCCTGTTCTTCGTATCTTTAATGACCTTGGACTAGTCATTTTAGCTTCTTTATCTATAAGATGATGGAACTAGATTCAGTGACCTTTGAAGTCCCTTCACAGATCTGATAGTCTTTGTTGGAAGGTCCTCCCCAGCACTGACATTCCATGTTCTAAGGCTCCTCCCAGCTCTGACATCCGGTATTCTAGGGGCCCTCCCAGCACAGACATCCTATGTTCCAAGGTCCCTTTTAAGTTCTAAATCTATAATCCTTCAGTAGCAGAAAACAGTCTCATCCCTTCCCCGCCAAAATGTGAGCTCCTTGGGGACAAGGACTCTTCTCACTTTTTCTTTGCATCTCCAGCGTTTAACGCAGCAAGTACTTAGTAAATGTTAACTGATTTAATGGCTCACATTATATTTTACTTTGTACCAGCAATATCCATTAATGTCCATCGCTTCCCAGTGGCATAATGGGCAGAGTGCTGATCTTGGGGTTAGGAACACTTGTATTTGAATCCCACCTTAGACATTTACTAACTATAAGTTGACTTCTCTGGGCCTCAGTTTCCTCATCTGTAAAAAAGAGGGAATAGGGCTTAATTATCTCCAATGTCTCTTTGAGTTCTAACACTATGGCCCTTTGACATGACCCCTCTGCCCCCCCCAATGCACAGCGTTCAGCAGAAGAGCTTTTGCAACATTCTGCTTGGTGTGGAGATGGGAAGGGTGAGAACAGAGGGAGGAAAGGTTGATATGATGCTGATTTGGCAGCAAGTTCAGGTGAGGTCAAGTTCAGTATTTGGAGGGCTCAGAGATTATATTCCCCAACACCTCTAAAACAGATCAGTTGTCTGCCATGAAATCTGCACACTGTCTATTTCTGAAGGCAAAACAGGTGTCTTTTAATATGTGGTTAGAAGGGCCAGCCGACAGTATTGGGGCGGGCAGAAGTATTGATGGGATCACCTCTAATAGCTCAGAGAGAACCATGAACGCTCTTCATGTCACAAGTCAATAACACAATGGGCTGGAACAACCCCCATGGAACTCGACCATCTCCAAGGTCAGCCCTGCATCTCAAAGCATCTCCTAAACGCTATCAGAACAATCCATTATGGAAATGCCCCCGGCCCTCCAAGTCTACCACCACATATGCGCTTGAAGAGAAAGTTCAGCCAATGCTTTTCTGTCTGAGCTGTAATTACCTGTAGGGGAGCCTGTCCATCTTCTCTAAAATTAAAATGAAAACAAAGAACAGGAAATTGGTTCCTGGCTGACTCTGGGGAGTCAGTTTTCTTATCAATAGCTGTTGGGGGGCAGGGGTGGGGGCAGGCAGTGTGTGATGAGTAATCACAAGAACCTCTACCCTCATTCAATGAACACATCCATCCCAGGGCTGCTGAGGTCATTGGGGACCCTTGTTTTGGCATGGGGAGATGGATTGCCTCAATCCAGCCAGCAATCCATGCAACAGAGGTCATTTGGTTCGGTATGGCTTGCCTTAATTTTGTATAGCTTCTGTTTTCACCTTGCCTTCATTTCAAATTAAGTCAACAAGCATTTATTTGGGATTATGCATCAGGTACTGTGCTAAGCGCTAGGCATTCAAAGAAAAGCATATAGGTATATACAATATGTATCTCTCCTCTTCCTCCCCCAGAGTGATCACTTAGAATAAAGATAAGAAAGAAGGAGGGGAAAAGACACTAACCAACAAGGTCAGTCAGTACATCAGCTGAGCCTGACATTATACGAAGTGTTCCACACCCACAGGCCCCATCCCAGCAAAGGCCACCTTGAAGAGCCAGACAGGACCTCAGAGCCACCAAGCCCAGCCAGTACCCGAACAAAAGTCCTTCCAAGGAGCACTGGCCACGGAGGAGAGGAACTTGGATTCCAATCCTAGCTCTGATGCTTGCTATCTTAATGAACTTGGGCAAATGACTGCAGATCCCTAGGCTTCAGTGGTCTCATCTGGAAAATGGGAGGATCTTGCTAGCCTCCGAGACTCGGGGCGCCTCGAGAATGGTTCATTGAGCTTGTGAGCTTATGAACTTCTATGGAGAAGCTTGGAAAAAGAAATGGGACCCAAAGGTGCTCCCTGGCATCATCCTGTCTCTGCCTGACACTGGTCACTTTAAGGCCACAGGCCAGCAAGCCCAACCCACAGCCATTAAATTTTAATAAAAGTTGGGATGTCTCTGGCACATTACAAATATTATCTCATTTCTTCCAGCTTTAAATCCATGAGGCTGATTGTCCCCAGTTTGCAATATTATACCCATTCTGTGGATGAGCCTTAGAGAAGGTAGATTATTTTGCCATACCTACAAAACAATTATGTGTAGGAGGTGGGATTTGACTCCAGTCTGGGCTCTACTGACTCTAGGTCCAGCATTCTTCCTCTACAAGACTCTATCAGGGTAAATTTGAGAGTGGGGGTTGGTCTAGAGGCGAAGATTTTGACAGATTTTGAACAAGTTACATTTGAGGTGATGGCAGGACATTTAACCAGAAAAGAGATAGCTTCTATGAACCAATGAAAATAAAAGACTAAAACATAGTCCAAGATTAGAGTCAGAAATGGAAATAGAGACTTCTAGTCTCTATGAAGAATCCTTAGTGTAGCAGTCAGGAAGAAGACATACATTTCCCACATGACCCCTATGGATACTAGGTATATATGGTGGCTGGGGCTGACCACTCTCACTGGTAGCATAGCCCTTGACTCCCTGTTTTTGATCCTTAAGCCTAGGTAAGGCCTGGGTTACACTAGAATACAGTGATAGGGTCAGGGAAAGCTCCCAAGACTCCCCGGGCTTAAGAAGGCTCTGCCTGGCTAAGTAGAGAAAGGGGAGGGGGCTGGTCCTCTGTCCTGCTTGATATTCCAATGGCTGGAATTCCAATGAAATAGAGATCAGGAAATCTCAGCCAATGAGCCAATGCTCTCCCAGTCCCAAGTGGGAATGACATCTACCAGCCTTTTCTCTTTGGTCATTCTTGCCCCCTACAAAGCCAAAGGGGCAAAGGGAGTAGCAATGATGATAATGATGATATTTCTGCAAAGCTCTTTACATACATTTTCTCATTTGGTTCTCACAATAACTCTGTGAGATAGGTACTATCATTATCCCCATTTCACAGATAAAGAAATTGAGTCTAAGAGAAATCAAGCGACTTTAAGTACCTGGATTAACACAACTAATAAAATTTGAACACAGTCTTCTTGACTCCAGTTCTAATGTTCTGTCCACCATACTGCCTACCTTCCCTAAAAAAGCAAAAAGGAAGGGGTGCAATGACCAAGGCATAAGAAATGTTCCCTATTTTGTATAGGGGGGAAGAGAAAAAAGGAGGTAGTGATAGTGCTTAGAGGTTAGGGAAGTTGAGGAAAGAGGAATTTTATGAAACAGGAGATGGTCAATAGTGCAGAGTGCTGCAGAATCCCCTGGAAAGTCTCTGGGGTTGCATGGGCTTATGTGGCTCACATTTGGAATCCATTCTCAAATCCTGGAGGACGTTCATCCCACAACCTGAAAGCTGAATGGGCTGCCTCTGCAGGCTTCTTCCTCCCTTGACGTCTGAAGGACAAGTTGGGATGTCCATTGCTCTGGGATGAAGGTGAAAGGATACTTTGGGGGTATGGGTTGGAATCTATCCCTTCCAACTCAGAAATTCTTGCGATTCTAAGAAATCAATAGTTGGGATTCAGAGAAAATATAAACATACAAACCAGCTCCAAAAGGGAGACAGTTCAATCTGCTGAGGTCACTAGAGTGAATAATTCAAGGATCTACAATCTCCCCGGCATCAAAGGGAGCACCTGAATCAGTGAAATCACGGAGTTGCTGAAGTTTGCACTATACCACGGTGGGTCGGATCATATCTCCACTGACCCAATGATGTCATCAGGCAGAAAAACTCTAACATGAGCATCAGCCTTGTCCCTAATACCATTATTACAAAGGAACATGACTGGAAGTTGTGGCTAGAACTGAGCTACGAGTTTCACAGGATCTTCTCCCGGTTGGAAGGGACTTCAATGGTCCCCTAGTCCAACCCATACCCAAAAGAGAATGCCTTCATCAATAAATGGTCATCTAGCATTTGTTTAAAGATCTCTATTCAGGGGGATCCACCACCCTCTGAGATGACCTACTTTAGTGCATCATTAGTTGCTAGGAAGTCTGGGGATTTCTCCCCGCCACTACCCCAGTACTGACCCTAAATTTGCCTCTTTGAAAATTCTCCCCACTGTTCCAAGTTCTGCCCTCTGAGGCAAATCATGGGGTCACAGGTTGCAAATTAGAAGGTGCTGAGTCCCTCGTTTTAAGGAGGAGGAAACTGAGAGGGGAAGTAACAGGATCATGGAATCACAGCTTTCAAACTGGAAGTGACCTGAGAGGTCATATTGTCTAACTCCCTTTTATAGAGAAGGAAAATGAGCCTTTTACTGAAAGAAGATGGTATAGAGTGGAATCTCCTTGAGGGCAGGGATTACTTTTCATCTTGCCTTAGTGTGCCCACTACCTAGGCCCTGAATAAATGCTTGCTAAATTGGATTAGATTAGGTTAGGTTGGATTGGATGGGATTTGGATTAGATAAGAATGGATTGAATGGGATTGAAATGGAATATTTTTGTGACCCATAAACTAGGAAGCTGGGGTTAGCCTCAGCAATGAGGAAGGAAAAAACAACCATCCACGCATCACTGGATTTCTCTCTTGCTTTTTTCCCATAAACAAAAACATCAATTTGAAAGATTTTTCAATGATAATTAAAAAACCACTTAATACCCCATGAAATTCAAGCTAGCGAATTGAATGGCCAGTGATATTAAAATATTTCATCAGATGCTTTTTATGCCAAATTAAGCTGCTGCAATTATATTGATATTCACAGTCTGCATTAATCTAAAACTATTTTAATAGTTTTTTTCTAATTTAGCATGATTAATTTTATCATTTAAGAACACAGTCGTTTTCAAGTTTCTGATTGTGCCCCTACTTTGCTGGCATGGCTTTTCTTTCCACAAAGCTGTAATTCATGGAGGAGTCATCTCCAGGGGGCTCTGAAAGCACAGAGTTCCCCAGGACAGTTAACCACCTGGGGAGAAGATGTTCCTCTTTATTCCAGGATCCCAACTCCTTCCCTAATAATAACCACTGATATTTTTATAGTGTTTCAATGTTTGCAAAGCATTTTACATAATTATAACTGGCATATGGCCCTTTAAATTTTGAAAATTGCCTTGAATATATTATTTTGCTTGAGCTACACAGCAACCCTGTGAGAAGGATTCTATGCGTATTATTGTTGCCATTTCGTAGATGAGCAAAACGAGGCATAGGGCAGCAAGGTGGTGCAGTGGGTCATGAACAGTCGGATGCAACTGAAAAATGACTGGGCAACTAAACAAAAATCAGGGCTCTGGGTCAGCTGGCCTCTAAGGGCCTTCCTAGCTCTAAATATACGCTCTTACGACTGAAATGCCTGAAAAACAATGAAAAAATGAAGCTCAGAGAAATTAAGAGACTTGCCCTCAGTCACCTAGCTAGCAAATGTCAGAGAAAGACTTGAACTCATATGTTCCTGACTCCAAATAAAGCATTCTATCTATCACAACAATTTCAGTCATTTCAGTCCGTGACCCATTTGGGGGGTTTTCTTGGCAAAGATATTAGAGTGGTTTGTCATTTATTTTTCCATCTCATTTTACAGATGAGGAAACTAAGGCAAATAGGGTAGAGTGACTGGCCCAAGGTCACACAGTTAGTAAGTGTCTGAGGCCGGATTTGAACTCAGAAAGAAGAGTCTTTCTGACTCCAGGCCTGATGCTCTATGCACTATGGCGCCACCTAGCTGCCCACAAGATCACAACGTTGGGCCTCTCTTTTCTATAGACTAAAAGCCCTCAGACACATGAACTGGGACATAGCCAAGACAAGTCAAAAAACACATAGTAAGGGCTTCCTATATCCCATGCACTGTGTCACGTGGTCCTGTTTTATTACTGTTATTTAACCATGAAGATGACACAAGAGTGGGACGGACAGCTAACAAACTAGATGAGAGATGGTGGATTTTAAAAGACCTTCATAAGTTAGAAGAAAGAGGTAAATTCAAGGAAATATGATGTCATAGGGATAAATGTAAAAAGTCTTAAATTCAGGCTCAAAAAGATCAGTTTCACAAGTACAAGATGAGGGAAGAGCATAGCTCAATAGCAGTTTATATAAAAAAAGAAATGGAGTCTTAGGCTCAACATGAGTTTGCAGGTGATGCTAAAAAAATTGCTTTTGTGTATTTTTTTATTTCTTATTTTTTGTGTATTCTCACACTTCATCACAAGAGGCAGAGTCAACACAATTAAGGATGTGATAATCCCACTGTAGTCCACCCAGGTCACAAGGACATCTGGAGCCTTGTGTTCAGTTCCAGGTACCCTATTTTAGGAAGGATGGTGATAAGATGAAGAACATTGAGAAGAGGGCTTCCAGTATGGTGCAGGACCTGGAGTTCCTGACATAGAAGACAGCCTGAAGGAAATGAGGATTTTCGGTTGGAGAAGGGAAGTCTCAGGAGTGGAGGAATGATCAAATATTGGAATATGTTTCATGTTGTCATTGCACAATGCCATACTGCTATATGACTTTGACTTGTTCTGTTTGTCATGAGAGGTAGAACCAGTAGTCCTGGGTGTAGGGCAGTGAATTTTAGCAGGGTGTCAAGAAAGGCTTTCAAATAATTGAATCCTGAATCCATGCGTGGAATTGACTACCTGGAGAGATAAGTGGTGGGCTCCTCTTCTTTGGAGGTCTCCAAGCAAAGCCTGGGAGGCCACTTGTTGGGTATACTGTAATAGTGTCTGCGCTCCTTTTTGGATATGGGTTGGGCCAAACAGCCACTGAGGTAACTTCCACCTCTGAAATTTAGTAATTGAGTACATAATAATAAAGAGAAGTAGCGGGCATTGTAGACAAAGGACCTGCCTTGGTGTCAGAAAGTGCCCCTGACATACTGGCTGTGTGACCCTGGGCAAGTCACTTACCCTCTGTCTGCCTCAGTTTCCTTGACTAGAAATGGGGTTCATAATAGCACTCGCCTCCCAGGGTTGTTATGAGGATCAAATGAGATCACATTCGTAAGGCACCTGGCAGAGTGCCTGGTATACAGCAGGGCCTTAATAAATGCTTGCTCTCTTCCCCCTGCCTTCTCTATTTAGCATGTATTTATTTTTATATGTACAGCTGTCTTCCAGATAGAATTAAGATCCTTGAAGACAGTGAGAGAAACGATTATTAACTAATGATTTGGGGAAGTTCAGATTTCCCTCTTTTTCTTTTTTTTCTCTTGGCAAGGCAATCAGGGTTGAGTGCCTTGCTCAGGGTCACACAGCTAGTAAGTACCAGGTATTTGAGGCCACATTTGAACTCAGGTCCTCCTGACTCCAGGGCCAGTGCTCTATCTGCTGTGCACCTAGCTGCTCCCTCCCTTTTCCTTTTATCCTCATTTTAAGACCTCATGAGGCCTCTGAAGGTTGAGCCAACCTTCTCCTTTATCCAGGTCCCACTCAGGTGGGGAAGCCATCTTGTTTCACTCAGGTTTGTGTGGGGATAAATTTTTTGAATAGATTGCCTAAGACTGGGTCTAACTAAGAAGTTAAGGACATAATCAAAGTCCAGGTCCAGCCCGTCTTTGTAACACGCATTCTTTCACTGATTGTTAACCAGTCAGAGTTGATTGCCACCCTCAGGAACACTCTTCTTCCAAACGGGATATAAGCTATGAGCCCACCGCCAGGATTCTCTTTGATCTAAGAGTGAAATGTCAAATGGCCATCCTTTTATTAAAATGCTAGCATGGTCAGTAAAATGATTAAATTACCCAGAAATTAAGTCTCTCAGAACCTTTTTAAACACCACAGTAGGAACTCTCTCCCTTTTGTCTTTGTAACTCTAAACCCCAGAAGGTAGTAGGTACTTAAAGAAAGATTGTTGGGGCAACTAGGTAGTGCAGTGGATAGAGCTCTGGCCTTGAAGTCAGGAGGACCTGAGTTCAAATCTGGTCTCAGACACACAACACACAACACTTAGTAGCTGTATGACCCTGGGTAAGTCACTTAACCCTAATTGCCTAGCAAAAAGGGGGGGGGAAGGTTGTTGATTGACTGATTGATGGATTGACATGCATTAATATCTCTTCCACAGCCATCACAACCCTCTAAAGGATATAGTGAAAGTCTTATTCTCTCCATCTTATTTATAGGGAAGGAAACAGAGGGTGATAGAGTATTTTTAAATAAGAAGAATCAGAGAAATCTCATGGTTGAATGGGACGAATGAACGAACTTCCAAACTTCCCAAACTCACTCCAAACTTCCAAAAGAATCTCCACTGAATACACTTGGGATTAATATTCTGCTTATTTCTAGTGGCCAGGGAAGGGAGGGAGATGCTTGGGGCTTTGATTTTTCAAGAAAAGAAGAAAAGTCCACTGATTAATAATAATAGCTTGCTTTTACACAGCACTTCAAGGCCTGCAAAGCAAACACCTCTTCTTTCCTTGGAACCTCACAAAAACCCTGGAAGGTAGGTGCTATTATTGATATTTTACAGTTAAGGAAACAGCCAGGAAAAATTAAGTGACTTGTCCAGGCTCACACAACTGGTGTCTGAGGCCAGATCTGAACTCAAGAGTTCCTGACTCTATCTGGTACTCAATGCACCAAGTCAATTAGCTGATTCAGTACAAATAATCCTGGCTGATAAAATTCCCATTCTCATCTCTAGATAAACGTACCCAAAATGAAGGGATGATGTGCTCAAATGCAAAAAAAGCCTGAGATAAAAGGAAGTCATTTCCATGTTTGCTATGGTTCTTAGAATCTTGCTCAGAAGATTCACCTGGGGCAGCCTAAATACTGCCCTTATAAGGAGTGTGGAACCTTTAGCCTAGTACACGTGCCCCCAGGTGTGCCTTCCTGTTTGTCCAATATTCATGTGGGGTTTTTTGTTTTGTTTTTTGTTTGGGGGGGGGCTTTGTTTTGTCTTTTAGCAGCTCCTGCCTAATTCCATTTTAATAGAAAAGGGGACAAAGTCGCATTGCCGATCTCCTTCTCCAAGATGCGCCATGCTGTTGTAGTATCAATTACTCAGACAATTTCAATCCATCTCGACACTAATGTCATTAGTCCACGGAGATCCTTTTGGAATAATTTACATAGAAACTGCCTTTACATGCTAAATGAAAAATGCACAGCCCCAGTCAATGGAATTTGAATTAAATCCCACCACATGCAGCTCAGCTCTATTCATGCTATTTATTAAACAGGAAGAAGGTGATGCAGTCAATTACAAAGCAATTACCTGAGCAGTTACTGCAAACCTGTGCCACGCAGCAATTATAGCACCTTTTTCTTCCAAAGAGGAGCCTGCCCTTGATTTATGGCCTGTGTGCAGACATGTTGCCCTGAGCCCACCCAAAACATGACCCGGCATCATAAGGACTCAATTTCTTAGACATTCTGCTCCTGTCTCCCTCTAGGTTCAACTGTGTCGCTCTGGGCAAGTCACTTGGGGCCTCACTTTCCTCACCTGTAAAATGAGGGGATAGAACCAAATGACCCCTAAGATCCTTCTATCTCTCACTTCCCTTATTTCCCTCATCTTTAGAATGAAGGGGTTATCAGACTGGTGAAACGATGACAAAAGATTTAAATGGTAAACGTTAGAGGGGGCAATGGGAAGGTAGGCATGCTAGGGGGCTGTTGGCAGAATTGGAAATTGGTCTTATGACTCTAGAAAACAATTTAGAATTACTGCATACAAATAAGTTGTTAATTAACAATTAATAAAATAAATTATATAATTATTAGTTAATAATTATGCATGCCCTTTGACCCAGGTGATATCACTGCTGGGCATATACCACCAAAGAAATCAAAGACAAAGGGAAGAGAGTCCATATTACCAAAATATGTATAGCAATACTTTTTTTTGTTACAGCACAGAATGATCAAATTAAGAGATTCCTAAATTATGTTGCCTTGAATAAATATGCCCATAGTCACTAGCTTACATTTCTACAGCCCTTTACAGTTTAAAAAGCATTTTCACATAAAATACCTCATTTGATGCCCACATAACCCCAAATGAGAAGTCATGAAAGCATCAGTATCCTCATTTTACAGATCAGGAAACGGAGGCTAGGTATCTGTAGCTTGCCCAAGGTCAAGCATGCTAGGAAGTGATATAGAGGGACACCTGAGTCGCTGGGTGGCGCCCTAGTGCGTAGAGCACCAGGTCTGGAGTCAGGAAGACCTGAACTCAACTCCAGGTGTGTGACTCTGGACAAGTCACTAAACCCCTGTTTGCCTCCATTTGTTATCTGGAAAATAGGGATAATAAAAGCATCTACTTCCCAGGATCGCTGTGAGAATCAAATGAGACATTTGCATAGTGATTTGCAACTCTTAAAGTGCTATATAAGTGACAACCATTATTGGCTGTTGTACACAAATAATGGTATATTATTGTGTCATAAAAAGCTTCAGATACGAAGCATTCAGAGAAACTGGGGAAGACTTTTATGAACTGATGAGCAACCAAATAAGCAAAACCGGGAGAACAGGCTACAAAGAGATTAACAAACAATGTAAAGGAACATGGTACTGAAAGGCATCAAAATGCTGGTGTTAATTGTCTGTGTGACCTTGGGCAAGTCACTTAACATCTCTGAGCCTCAGTTTCCCCAAATGAAAAATAAGGACGTTGCGCTAGATGACCTCTGAGGTCCCTTCTGCCTCTAGACCCAGGATCTATGACCAAAGCAATGACCAGTGTCAAGGTCGACCACAGGTGTGGAATCACGTGTATATTTTCAGCCATGGACAATGCGTTCATTTGTTTTGCTTGATTGTACTTTTTTTTTTTAACAGGGATTGGGAAGGGGGAGAGGGAGGCATTAGGCAGAGGAGATTATTAGGAAGTAACAATGATGTAAGCAAAAGATGAGCACTGAGGAAATATTTAAAAGCCAATGAGGGCCTTGGCTAAGATGGCTAGGGCCCTTTCCAGCTCTCACCTCCCTTCTCTGGCCCTGAGGTCCCTCACGTACAAAATGAAGATGTCCGACCAGATGACCTTTAAGGTTCCTTCCAGGTCCGAATCTATGATTCTGTGATCCTAAAAGGAATCTTTCTCCATCCCTTGTTGCCAAGGAAACCGGTATAGGCCCCTATCGTGGACCAACATAAGGTCATAGACTCCTCATTAACCTGATTTAGTTACCAAAGCTAAAGGGTGACCTCACGTTACCAGAAGTCTTTAAAGTGCTCGATGGAGATACGAGTGCCCAAACTTATTAGATCAATCCTTCATTTGTCTCTTCTAGGTTGTCAGCCACTAGCAACTACAGAGAGAAAAACCCCAGGGATTCCTGCAGTGGCAGACCAGGAGAGCTCTATGCCAGACACGGCTGGAAAATTAAGTGTGAGGCGGTGGGCCCTGGAAGGAAAGAAGGGTTTGGGAAGAGATGGTGAGGGTGGCAATGGGTGGTCCTCTATTCTGCAGACCCAGCATTCCAGATGATCTGCCTGGATGGCAAGAGCCACTGGAGGCCATGAGCTTTTGAGAGACGGATGTGGCCTGGCTTCTGCAGCTGCTGATGGATGGCCTGCCCCTGTGGTTATGAGGCACGAAGGAAATCTTCAACCACTGGGATGACTCGTGACATGGGACAAAGGGAAGGAGGGCATGCAATTGTCATTCTCCTTCCCCGTCAGAGGGCTTTTGGGGCGTCTCAAGTTAGGGCTGAAGAGCCCTCCCTGCCTACAGCCTCCCCTTCCCTCTGGTCTGGCCATGCCTGGGAAGCTTTTCTCTCATCCCAAAGACCTTGTCAAGCCGAGGGTTATTCTCAGAGTCTGAATACTACTTGTATTTTGGGTACTTAAGTATGCTGCCCGTGTTGTTTTCTAACTGGCGGCATCTGTGGACTTGAGTACCTGGCCCCCCAAATGCTATGATGGGGGAGAAAACATGGCCTGAAGCAACCTCCGAGTAAGGGAATCTGGGGTGGAGGTGGAGAGGGAGAGGGGGGAGATTATCTTTTCCGGAACCTGAACATTTTGTTGACACTGTTCTGTTGGTATTCAGGGCTGCTCCAAGCAGCTGCTGCTCACATCTCCTCCTAAGTCTAAGCTGCTTGACATTCTGTGGAGGAGGCAGCCTGGGTTAGGGTAGGCTGACTTGTGACAGCTTTCACCAGCCCTGTGGCCTCACTGCTCATGAGGATACAAGACCTGAGCCATCTGCCATGCTCAGCCCAGAGGCCCGGAGGAGAAAAGCAGCAAAAAGAGGAGAACCAAAAGAGGGAGCCCCACTTTGCCATTTTCAGCCAGACAAGGAAAAGATCCTGACTGAAAGCAAAAGGGCAAGGACATAAACGAATACGAGCAATGCTAGATACTCCAAAGACCTTATTAGGATTCTCCAAATTATTTTATCACAGAGCATTGGGAAAATGGAAAGAGATGGGAGTCTGCTTCACACAAGATAACATATGTAAAGGGCTCTATAAGCCATAATGCCTTATGTAAGTTTTTACTTTTATCAAATGCTCATCAAGTATTTACCAAACACCAAGTACAATCCAGGCACTGGGGATACACAAAGACAAAAATAAAACAAGCCCTGTCCTCAAGGAGTCTACTTTCTATAAGGAAGACAACACACACACCAACTGGCTTGTTGCTGTTTGGCAATTTATGGTTGTGTCCAACTCTCCATGACCCCAATTGGGGTTTTTTCAGTAAAGATGGAGTGGTTTGCCATTTCCTTCTCCACCTCATTTTACAGATGAGAAATTGAGGCAAACAGGGTTAAGTGACTTGCCCAGGATCCCTAGGTAAATAAGTCCAATCAGAGGATATCTGTCTAATAGAATCCTGACCAAGCTGCCACCATCTATATATGGATAAGGTGTTGAGAGGAGTCCTTCAAGAAACCACCACAAGGTACATGACCCCTTTAATCAAACCATTCTTAAAGAGGCCTATTCATTGAATGGGTGTTGCCTCACTCAAAGTGAGAACCTGAAAAGACCTTAGTTTAAAAGGGCCAAGGTCACCCACTGCATCCTGGGCCATCTCCAGTCATGCTGATTGATATCTAGCCACTGGACTCAAATGGCTCTGAAGGAGAAAGTGAGGCTGATTACTTTGCACAGCCTCACTAACTCAAATCAAAGTCAACTGCAAGTCACGTCATCATCTGCCTGATGTCATGGTCCTCTTCAAGAATTAAAGAGAAACTACAACCACAACACGGAGCGTTCAGACCCAGAATTCCATCCTCTGGTTGCCTCTAATTCCCTGTTGTAGCACCATGCCTCATATCCCCCCTGCTTGTGTGTGGCGTTGGTCCTTGTGTTTGGTAGCCTGACTGGTGAGTGGCAGCCTTCAGAGCACGTGCCTGCTCAGACACCATCTTCAGAGATTCCAGGCCTCATCATAGAGCCATGCCATCCATTAAAATGAAAAGGCATTCCCTTGAGACAGCTGCAACTGGCATACACACAATGGAGATTTCATCCCCAAGTTCTGGAGTAATTTTTAGCCCCGTTGAGGATTCAGAGAACCCATTGAGGATAGCTTTCTTTTTACCATGATGGGTCCAATCTTGGCCCCCTTGACACAGTGTTATGGCCTGAATTCAATTCAACAAATGCTTTTAAAGCACCTACTGTGTTCAAGGCACCATTTCTCCACTGGGGATACACAGACAGAACTGAACATGGTTCTGTCTTCAGAGACCTTATATCCTACTAGGGTAGGAGTTCTTAACCTGGGATCCATGAGGGGTCCATTGATAGATTTCAGGCATTTCATGAACTTGGATGGGAAAAATACATCTATACTTCAATATAATTGGTTTCCTTTGAATCTTATGTATTTTATTTTATGCACTTAAAATCATGATTCTGAAACGGGGCCCAAAGGCCTCCCCAGGCTGCTCAAGGGGTTGACGACACACACAAAAGGATAAAAACTCTTGTACTAGAATAACACAAGTTCTTAAATGAGTAAATCAAAAGGTTATCTGAGGAGGTAGAGAACACTAGCAACTGGAATATCCTCCTTATAGATGAAGAAACTGAAGCCAGAAAAGTAAAGTGACTTGTCTGAGATCACACAAGCCATAAGTAGCAAAGTCAGAATTTGAACCTAGGTCATCTGTCCCATTCAAATCTATTCCTCTCTCAGTATAGCCTTGAAAACCTATGACAGTGACATTACCATTGCCCACAATACCAAGGTAGGGAAGGAATGGTTAGAATAGTTGTAGTATAGAGAGGCAAGACTATGGCCAGGGAAAAAGTGTTTCTTCATGCAGATTTCTACTGCCATAGAAGACGTAATAAAAATGTCAGGGAATGATGAGTTGTCATTGCAGGTGTTTGCTTTGCTCATTTTGTGGGCTCCCCATCCCACCTTCCAGAGACAACCAGACTCAGCAGGGGGAGGCATCTGAGTGTGTATTCGTCTCCTTTTAGAAATTGCCTCATATTACCCTGCCCCTAGTTCTTTCTAATATGTAGCAATAATCACCAGGAGCTACAACAGAGTTTTCCATTCACCGAAACACACAGAATGCTATCTATTTTGCCATCCCAACTTCCTCCCTGATGGAAATTCAACTCTTAGGATGCATTTTGTAGCAAGGGGTGAGTAATATCCAGCACTTGGAGCTAGCTGCTAGGAAAAGATGATCATGACCTTGAGCCTGAGCCAAAGGTCACCATGGCTCTTCTGTACAAGGTCATTACCAGGCTGTCCCCAAAATGGGCTCTGACTCGAGGTAGAAAGTCAGTAGCTTTCCACTAAATGACTCTACGTTGA
This sequence comes from Phascolarctos cinereus, assembly GCF_003287225.1. Classification (NCBI taxonomy): domain Eukaryota; kingdom Metazoa; phylum Chordata; class Mammalia; order Diprotodontia; family Phascolarctidae; genus Phascolarctos; species Phascolarctos cinereus. The sequence goes on from NW_027556098.1 coordinate 394,704,042, forward strand.
AAAAGGAGAGACAACAAGCTAGAGCATTTTCCATCATACTGAAAAAAAACCCAAACCTTTCACTGGGGAAGAGCCATTCAAAAATGAGAGACAGAAAAACAGTGCTAAAAAAATAGTATTAACTTGGCTGACCACAAATCACAAACTCTAGGTAATATCTCCTTTTACGACTCCAATGGAGCTTCTTCTACTAACAATTTCCACCCTCAAATCTGAAGGGTTTTTTTTTTCAATCAGCTAATTTTAAAAATGGATTCCAATATATTGCCAAGGGGAAAAATCTTTCTTAAAGGGATGGCACTGGGCTGCCCATGGTGGTCCAAGATACTAAAAAAAGATCTATATAGTATCATCTCACTCAAAAAGAAGACAGATAGCATGGGAAGGGGACTAAAATAGCCTGAGTCTAAAATCCTAATCGTTACCTGCCAGGCAGGGGAAGGCAGCTCTATTTAGAGCCCTAAATAAGAGATTCTAAAAGGGTAGACTGGAGGGAGAGAGATTTTTCTATCCAAATTACTCTTACCCTTGTTGAAATAACCAAGTGAAAGTGAATAAGGGAAGGAAAATGACTGAGTGTTGGAACAGAAAAACATTATGTTAAGACAAAGGAAACTTGGTATCTAGTCCTTTGTCAATCATCAATAACCGTCTAAACTCACGCTCAATCTCTCTTGGTCTTAAGTTGATAAGTTGACTTATCTAACAAAGGAGGGCAAAATATCCACCATTATTACTGATGATTTAGAAGATCTAGATGGCATGCCTATGATATCTGTAGGTGACCTAACACTTAGAGGGATGAACCAAGATGCTTGATAAACTAAGATGTCAGGAACCAAAAATGACTCAGTAGACTAGAATGATTAGCTGAAACCAATAAGATGAAATAATAGGGATAAATATAAAGTAATATATTGGGTCCAAAAAATCAACAGCATAGGACTGGAGTGATGAAGCTAAAAACTAGTTGCCATGAAAAATACCTAGCCAGTTTAGATGATTATAAACCCAATATAAATCAACAGTGCAAGACGACAGCTGAAAAAAGGTGATGCAATCTTAGGCTGAGTTAAATAGTCTCAGATATTATTGTTGTACCCTGCCAGCTCCAGTGAATAATGCTCAGTAACAACAATAATAATGATGGCTGATATTTACATAGTACTTGAAGTCTTCACAATATTCCTGTGATGGAGGTACTATGGGTATTATTGGCATCATCTTCAAATACGTAAATTGAAAGTTAAAGTGGTTAACTGATTGGTCCATGATCAATACAGCTAATAAGAATCATAGTCAAGATTCAAATCTAGGTCTCTGCCCACTCCATATCTGGCATAATGCCATACTGACTCTCTGCACCACTTTTTAGGATGGACGTGGACAGGATGGTGAATATCTACATAGACCCAAGGAGTCTCAATTGAAGGAACTGGGGATGTTTAGCCAAGAGCTGAAAAGACATAGGCAGGACTCGATTGTTCAGTCAGTTACTTCTAACTCTTCATGACACTGTGAACCATAATATTCATGGGGTTTTCTTGTCAATAAACTTGATGTCTCTCTTCAGATATTCAAAAGGTTGCCAAGTAAAAAGATTAGCCTTATTTAGCTTGGATTGAAAGGTCAAAACTGGAAGAAATGGATAGAAGTTGCCAAAAGACAAATTTAAGAGTGATATCAAGGGGAAAAAACCTTCCTAACAATCAGAGCTATCTAAGAGTGAATTGGTTGCCTTGGAAAGAAATGGGTCCTTCTCCCCATCCCCATCTGACGTCATCAATCAGAGGCTCAATGAGCACTTAGTCACAGTACAATGTAAGTTCCTTGAAGACAGATACTACTTTTTTTTTCAGTTTTTTCTTTGTTCACCTAAGCAATGCAGTGTTTTGCATTAAGTCAATGTTTGTCAGAGAGCCCTTCCAACTTTGAGATCCTACAGTACCCATTCTTCCTGCCTCATAAAGATTTTTCGAGGATAAAATGAGACTGCATAGGAAAGCGTTTCTGAAAGCATAAAGCACTCTACCAAGGCCAAATGTTGTCATTCCTCTGAATGCTCTTGTGTGTTTGTGTAATGAACCCAAAGTAGTGGAAGGAGACAGAGGGAGACACAGGAAGGAATCATGGGCTGCAGAGTCTTTGAGGCTGCCTCCTTGGTTTTCTGTGTATTCATTTGTATTCATCTCCCACTTGCCTCTTCAAATGGTCTGGTTTCAGAGCAAAACACATTTCCATCAGAGGCACATTTCTATAACATTTTTATCAATGACTCAGACACTGGGAAAGACAATGTCCTTGTCAAATATGTAGATAACCTAAAGCTCAGGAGAGGTAGGATGTTAACACATTGGATGGATGATTCAGGATCCAAAAAGATCTCAGCAGGCTTAAACATCAGGATTGAACATGAGAAGAACATTCATTGGGACAAATGTAAAGTCTTACCTTTGAGTTCAAAGGATTGACTTCCCAAGTAAAAGGTGGGGGAGACATCATTAAATAGCAGTTTACCTGGAATAGGATCTGGGGGTTTAAGTGGACCACTGCCTTGATAAGCTTTGTCAGTGTGATATGGCAGCTAAAGAAGTGAACACAATCTTGAGCTGCATTAAGAAAGCCAGTTTCTGAGAACAAAAACAGGTGTGGTACCTTCTGCTCAGGCTAGATCACACCTAGAATACTGTGGTCCATTATGGACACCATAGTTTGGGGAAGACACTGACAAAATGGAGAATGACAAGCACAAAAGTTCTTAAACCAAGGCCTGGAACTTACTTTATTGAGAAATATTTTAATAATGATTTCAATATAATCAATTTCATTTGTAAGGCTATACGTTTTATTTCATGCACTTAGTAACATTATTCTAGGAAGACTTGGTCCACTGGCTCCACCAGACTGTCAAAGTAGGGGAGGAGTTTCATGACACTAAAAAAGGTTAATAACCCCTGATCTAGGGGAAGGTCACTACACTGGCCATAATGGGCCTGAATGAAGCTCATGGCATATGGAGGAAATTATGATGGTTGGCCTGGAAAAGAGAAAACCTAAGGACATAGGGGGAGAGAGTGGGATAAGGAGACACATGATAGCTATCTTCAAGGATTTGTGGAAAAGAAATTGGACATGTTCTGTTTGGTACTAGAGGAAAACCCTAAGAACAGTGGGTAGAACTTGAAAAGAGGCAAAATTAATATTGCTATCAGGAAAACCTTCTCAACTATTAGAGCAGTGGAGTACGGTCCCTCAACAGGCAGTAAGGTCCACCTCAGTGGAGGCTGAGTGATCAGTTTCTCCATATGTTCTGAGGTAAATAATCTCAGAATTATATAGAACTCCTGTGGGCCCCTTCTCCCATGGGTGAGTTCTTTCCCAAACCTCTGTTTTGGGAAAGGTTCCAGACCAGTCATTCCTGGCTCTCTGGACTTAGCCGCCATGCCTCAGGTACCTTGTGTTCCTGCTTCTGTGGTCCTCTTCTCCTTTTGGTGAGTTTTTCCCAATATCTTCATTTTGGGCAAGGACCTAAACTGGCTGTTCCTCATTCTCCACATCTGGCCACCATGGCCCCTTTTGCATCCCCTTTTATATGTTATCTTCGTGTATATTATGTTATCTTCCCCCATCAGTTAACACTGCCTAATATGAGTTTAACAAAGGGCTCCTTCCTTTCTTCTTTCCTTCCCTCTCTCCCTCCCTTCTTTTCTTCTCTTCCTTCCTCCCTCTTTCCTTCTTGCCCTCCCTTCCTTCCTTCTCTCCCTTCTTTCTTTCCTTCCTTTCATCTCTCCCTCCCTTCCTTCTTTCTTTCCTTCCTTCTTTCTATCATTTAGAGCTGGAAGTGACTTTAGAGGTCATCTAATACTATCCCCTTATTTTACAGATGAGGAAACTGAGGCCCAGAGAAAAGAAATGTTATCAAACTCCAAAATGTGTGCTAATAATAACAATAATAATGGTAGACATTTATATAGTACTTCAAGTTTTGCAAAGCACTTTACACATATTATCTCATTTGATTCTAATAATAGCTCATAAGCCCTAAGAGAATATTTCGATCCGTCGTTCCATAAGCAAGAGAAGTTACAATGGTTCAATGCCCAGCTCCTCCCCTGGGTTCCTTCCATGTCCTTCCAGCAGAAGCCCGAGAAGGAGTTAAGTTACACTGACTCAGTGAGTCTAGACATGTTGGCGTCTGGCAATGCCTGCCCTTCCTCACTACCCTGCCTCCCCCCAAAAACCCCCCTAAAGTCATCACTGTATTTTTCTTCTTTATTAAGTTTACTCTGAACCCTGTAGAACCAACCCTGGGAGGACTTCCTCTCTTACCATTCAAAACCCATCTACTCAAATGATTATGGAGCATTTGAAACTAACCCTGCGACTGGACTGCCTCCCTCTATTGGCAGGGAATTTGAATGTTCGAGTTGAAAAGCAGAATTCAAACATGCAGGAGGGCAAAGAGTTCAGTTTTCTTATCTCCTCTGGCCCTTTTCACCTCTGCACCTCTTCAAAGCCTAAGCTTACACCATGGCTCAGCCCAGGAGCTATCTACCTCCCACAGAAATCACCTTTCTCATTTTAATAGTGCTTGAAACTTTTACAAAATGCCTCATATTCGTGACCTCATTTAATCCTCCCAACTGCATTGGTGGTTGCTATTATTATCCCCATTTTACAGATGTGGAAACTGAGGCTCAGTGAGGTGAGTGGCTTGCACAGCTGGTAAATGAGATGGGTTTTGAATTCCTATCTCCCTGATTCTAAGTCCCAAACTATGTGTCCATCAAACAATGTATACTCTCTTAAAAAATGGCTTTCCTGATCTCTCTCTCTCTCTCTCTCTCTCTCTCTCTCTCTCTCTCTCTCTCTCTCTCTCTCACATACACACACATACACCATCCATTAGCCTCTCTCCCTCCTGAAATTACTTAGTATTTATTTATCTGTGAACACACTGAATCTTCCCCCACCCCATCCCCAAATAGAATGCAAACTCCTTATGGGCAGAAGCATGGACTAGTATGTTTTTGTGTCTGCATCTCCAATAATCTCCACATATATGATGTTAGATTTAGCTTTGGAAGGTCCAGATGTCACTGTTAAGGTCTACAATGACCTCTCCTTGTAGGTCATGTAGTCCAGTAATATAAGGATATTACAGGATTAAGAGCTGGACCTTTGCATACACAGCACTTTGTATCTGTTTCCTGACTTGAAGCAGATCGAATTCGTGTCTTGCGTGCCCTTGAGATCTCAAGTCAGAACATCACAAGCCACCTCTGTCACTGACTACTTGTGGGACCTTGGGCTAGTCATTTTCCAACCCTATGCCTTTCCCACCCTTGTCAATCAAGCAAGGGGTTTGGAATGGATAGTTGCTAAGCTCTCTTTCATCTCCATTTCTAGCTCTCCACTTATTTGACCCTAATTCCTGCCCTCCCCAGTTCCCTGGACTGAAATGCTAAGTTTCTGATTGTGCGTTAAGATCTGATTTAAGGAAAGGAAGAGACTTAGCACTGCAGAAAACATTGCAGTAGCACGTAAGAGTAATTCTCTCATCTAGGTTCCCCTGCTTGACTCATTAGCGTAGCCCACGAGCTCATATTTATGCACGGAGATTAACCGCTACCATAAATCCCCTGCATCCATCAGAGATGCTCAAAGAGAGAAGTGGAGACCCATGCAGGCCAGTTTCCTGGGTTGTACAATCCCTAATGCTGAAATCCACGAGGAGAGGGGTCCCCAGCAGAGGGGAGGAGTGGGTGGGAAGGGGGAAATCAACCAAGGTGGCTTTCTCTTGCTGTCTAGACTCCCTCAAATTTATTTGCTTTTATAAACAAAAGTCAAAGTTAATGCACTCCATTTATCACAAAGAAAGGGCAATGCTCCTTAGGCTATCTGTCAGACAGACACGCTTTCTGTAAATAAATAAAAAAGGTGACTATGCCGTATAGCAAATTATACCCAAACTGAAATCTGGGCCTTTTTTCTCCCCACCCCCCTCCCCTCCTTTTAAGCATCCATAAGCCAAAATATTGCTAAAGCTTTTTATAAACAAAGATAATGAGTTGTATAATTTATGTAAATGAACGAATGCTGCTGCATTTTCTAGAAGTAACATCAACTGCATTATTTATTTGATGTGCTTTTTGGAAGTTAAAAAAAAAGAAAAATAATAATAATTGGATATTTTACCTAACAGGCTTTAGCTTTGGTTTCCTTATTAATATGTCTGGTTTTGAATGACAGAAATGCCAGAGCAGTATGGTTCTCTTACTGCTCAAGCAGAGAGGAAGGTTATGTTTTTAAAAGGCAGGAAGTTTGACCCGGCGTACCCTTGACCAGAACTTCAATGCCAGCTGAAAGCCATAGCAAAGGAAACGCCTGCCTCCCATCTCTCTACCTCTTGCATAACTTAAGCATGCAGGTGTTCCTGATGTATACATATGGGGATGGGGGTGGGAGTGGGGGTGGGGTAGAGAGTACTTTATTAGCAGCCCCACTGAAACCAAATTGATGTTGTCTCTACAACCCATCTTATGCAGCAAGACTCCAGAGCTCCTCAGCACTCTCTTCCTTCCACAAGCAGATTGCTAGCTGCCGGCAAGCAAAGGCAAAGAGGATGAGGTTGGGATGGTTTTCTGCATTGCCACATTCAAGACAACTGACCCCTCCCTCAAACAACCCCAGCCAACCTCAAGCCTCTATTAAAATGTGCCACACATAATCACATACTGCAATTCTTAATATTATCATATTAGGAACATTAAAAATGCAAGAAAGGATAATTAAGCAAAATAAATTAAACAAGGAACTTGAAATACAGAGCCTCGAAGATGCTTTTGCCGCTTAAATAAATGTTCTCTAACATCTGTTCTCCTTGTCTACTTGCCATCCTTTTCTGAAACGCAAAGCACAAAATATGGTTGATGACCCAGGCTACAGAGCACTGGTTTTTTAACCTCGTTTGTGAAAGTTAAAGGAAGGTGTGCAGCAAAAAAAAAAAAAAAAAACATCCATCTTGGTATCTTTCTGAGGATAGAAGCTCAGGGGGAGGGCAAAGTAAAAAATTCCTTGATTCAACTAAGGGCAGGGCATCAATGAAGGCAGAAGATCCACCAAAAAGAGAGTGAGGAAGGAAGGAAGGAAGGAAGGAAGGAAGGAAGGAAGGAAGGAAGGAAGGAAGGAAGGAAGGAAGGAAGGAAAGGAGGGAGGGAAGGAGAAGATTTTAAAAAAGAACCAGGAAAGGAAAGGGGCATGAAATAAGGTAGGGAAAAAGAGAAAGAAGGAAAGAAAAAAAGATAGAAAGAAAGACAGAAAGGAAGGAAGGAAAGAAGGAAGGAAAACGATAAAGATAAAAAAAAGAAAGCAGGAAAGGGAGCTAAATAAAGTAGGGAATGGGAAAGAGAAAGAAAGACAGAAAGAAAGAAAGACAGACAGAAAGAAAGAAAGAAAGAAAGAAAGAAAGAAAGAAAGAAAGACAAGAAGACAGAAAGACAGAGAAAGAACGAAAGAAAGAAAGAAAGAAAGAAAGAAAGAAAGAAAGAAAGAAAGAAAGAAAGAAAGAAAGAAAGAAAGGAAGGAAGAAAGAGGGAGGAAGAAAGAAAGAAAGGAAGGAAGGAGAGAGAGAGAGAAAGGAAAGAGAGAAAGAAAGGTAATTTACTAAATTTATTTCAACCCATCTCCCTTAATCATGTAAAAACAAAACCAAAAAATGTTTTACATTCTGGTTTGTGTCCAACACAATGTGCAGACTAATTGAGTGTAAAAAGCGTTACTGTGCATTATATCAGTTAAAGTAAGTGTAACAATTGTTCTTCCTGCCCTGGAGCTCTGTTTCATTCCTGTTTTTGTTATAATTCAGTCCATTCACAATATGTCATTGGAAGCACTATTTGCAAAAGAAAGTATAGAAAACAGATTCTTTATTTCTTAGTGAATTTATTTTCATTCCCACTTCTAAGGCTCTTTACATTTATACCACACTTCCATCTGGAGGGTTTGAGGGAAAAGGGGGGAAAATCAAGTGAAAAAAAAAAACCCACCATATAGAATGAAGTTACTATACATAATGGAACACAAACTCAGCTGGTATTTAGCCTGAGAAATTTGACTTCCAGGTGTTATGAGAGAGAAGAAAATGTGACCAAGATACTGTAAGCGCTAAATCTCCTTTTCCGACATTCCAGATCATTTTTTAAAATTGCTGATAAGGGGGAGGGGGGATGGAAGAGAGAAGCTACCACTATTAGGTTTATTTGTGCACCTTTCAATAGAAAACAAAAAATGTCATAAGTTCTAGATGCAAGAACAATGAACTACATAGACAAGCCACTGGAAGTTTCATCTCACTACAGATATCTGCTTGGAATGTCAGCTCCTTAAGGGCAGGGATCATTGTCACCTTTCTTTGTATCTCCGGCACTTAACACAGTGTCTGATATAGAAGTATTTGGTGAACCACATAGAGTACCAACAAAGACATGGAGCTCAAAAAATCTGAAGACCTTCGCATAGGTATCTAATGGGAAGCAACATACATCCCTTTGCTTGGCACACAACATCACCTCACCCTGCAAAGAGCCTGTTGGAAAAGGAAGTGTTCCAAGTGAAAAGATGTACCCTGGATGGCAAAGCTGTCTCCAGGAGACCTGATCACAGGGGCACCACCTCGTGTTCACTTCCAGTTGTGGATAATATGGCTAGATCTTTACCAGTGTTTCACAGCAATGAAAGGTAAGTAACAAAATTTGTGGCAATGCTAGACATCATGTAATAAATACCCCAATCTCAGAAGACTCGAAGTTGCAGATGCCTCAGAAGGCAATGGAAGAATCCGTGGTGAGTATAGGGAGGTTCCAGCATACTACCAATGATGAACAGCACAGGAGATGGGGCATCAAAAGCATTGTCAATGATGTGCATGCTCACCAAAGGAAGTGAAGTGGTCTTTTAGCTAGAGTGAGGGATGAACAACTCAAATCCTTTAGTGGTGTTGGCAAAATATCAGAAGAACCAAAGGGCTTCCAAGTCCTTGACAGAGAAAATCTTCTCTACAGGATATATTTTAATTTTTGTTTTATAAGGATTGTTTTAAGGTTCTAAGAAAAGACTCAGGGAACATGATGCCTCCAAATTCTTTTTTAAAAAAATCATCTTGTGGGAGAGGAATTAAATTTGGTCTGCTTGATCCCAGAGGGCAGAAGAGGAGGAAGTGGGTGGAACTTGCAAAGAAGACAATTTAAACCTGAAAAAAGGGGGGGGGGAAGTGTCTAACAATAGAAGCTATCCAAGAGTGTAATGGGGCTGCCTGGGAAGGTAGTGGAGACCCCTCTCTGGAAAGCATCAAGCCAAGGCTGAATGGCCTCTTGTTGAATCCTATCCCAGGGGGAATTCTTTTGGAGAGATGGGTTAGGCTAGATGGCTTTCAGGAGGGATCGTTTTCATTCTTTGCACTTTTATCCCAGGCACCAGCATGATGCCTGGCGCATTTTAGGCACTTCATAAATACTTGTTGGCTGACTGATAGCTGCTGGGGTCCCTTCCAACCTAAAGAATCTGTAATTCTGCGATTTATCAAAAAGCATCATCACAAACATCATAGCTATCATTTATATAATCCTTTAAGGTTTGCAAATATTATCTCATCTCACCTTTACAACAATCCTGGGAGATAGGTGCTATTATTACCCCCAGTTAACAGATAAGGAAACTAAGGCAGGCGTGGGATAACATGGACAGCATCATTTGGAGAGTGACTGAAGAAATTATAGAGCATGAACATATGCAATTTTACTGCACAGTAAGTAATGATAAATATGTCAAATACACAAAGGCTTGGGAAGACTCACACGAAATAATATAAATTGAAATAAGTAGAATCAGGAAAACAATACATAGAGTGACTACTGTGATGTTTATAGAAAGAACAATCAAAATTGAAACACTGTGAAATGACCAAGCTTGGCCCTAAAGAAGAGAAATGAAAATATGTCTTTCTTTGTAGAAGTGGGGGTCTATGGATGTGGAATACTGTATGCATAGAATAGTACACTTAGTTGATATAAAATATTAAGTCATTTGAGTATTGTTTTCTCTAATACCTTAAACCAATCCCTTTTCCAATCAATTAACCAATGAACCTAGCATTTATTAAATGATATAATATTTACAAAGCACTCTGAAATACCTTAAAGTGCCATATAAATGCTAGCTATATATTAGTTTCCCTAAACACTGGTCTCTCTCACTCCCTGTCTCTCCCTGTGTGTGTCTCTCTCTGTCGCTGTCTTTCTCTGTCTCTCTCCATCTCCGTCTCTTTCTATCTCTGTCTCTGTCTCTCTGTCTCTCTCTCTCTCTCTCTCTCTCTCTCTCTATCTCTGTCTGTCTCTCTGTGTCTCTCTCTTTCTTATTCTTTGCTGTGAGGGAGGGGGACAGGAAGAGTTTGTAGGGAGAGGAAGGTTAAAAAAAAGACCTCAATATTATTTTTAAAAGATATTAGCAAGATGGCATGATAGCATGGCCTGATGGGTAGAGAACAGGACTGAGAGCCAGGAAGACCTCAGCTCCCACCCTGCCTCTGACCCATGTAACTGTGCCTCTGAACAAGTCACAAGCTCTCAGGGATTCTAGCCTAAAACCGAAACAGGGGCCATTAAGTCATACATATGGAAGGATCCCTGGGGGACACTGATTGACTTAGAAAGCCACATATAAATATCTATGTTTTATTATATTTTTATTTTGTTGTTTCATTTTATTCAATATTTCCCAATTACATTTGAATCTGATTTGGGCTGCACTCTAAAGTATATGCATCTGAGGGTCCCATGTCTGAGCCCTGCTCTTGATAACTCTTAAAGACCATCAGTTGCAGAGAAAACACCCTTGGGCATTGATGGAGGGAGTTCCCTCATCTGGGCATGCTCCACACTCCCTATTCCTGTCCTAGCATAAGCAAGAAAGATACAGGGAGAGGAGCAGAAAGGTGGCATCCTGGATTGGTGGAAAGGGAATGAAAGGGGTCCCAGACCCACAGAGGTCCTGACCTCAAACAAAACCCCCTTCTTTCTGTGGTCAGATTAGTCATAAGGAGAGTAAATCAGATTCTTGTTGTAGGAATGAGCTGCTGTGAGCAGTCCAATGTGTATTCTGTTGGGAAAGTGAGCTTAATACAGCATTATATTGACAATTAGGCCTAATTCTGCCCATGAAAGCATGAAACAAAATGACGGATTTAAGTAAAACATCAGTGTCAGTGCGTTGTCCCATGCACACAGGGGTAAGTAGTCATTTCAAGTGCATTTTAAATTCACAAACAAGGAGTCCTGTTTCTTTCCCTACTCCCCTCCAGGAGATACTGCAGGTTCAGTCAGATACCTGGGAAAGGCCATCGGCAGCTAGGAGACACAATGGATAGAGCTCCAGGCCTGGACTTAGTCCACCTGAGTCTAGACACATACTAGCTGTGTGACCCGGGGCAAGTCACTTGACCTCTGCCTCAGTTTCCTCATCTGTAAAATGGGGACAACAACAGTACCTACCTCCCAGGGTTGCTGTGAGGAACAGATGAGATAATAAATGTGGACGGCTTTAGCACATAGTGTTATATAAATATGAACTGTTATTATTATTATCACGATTATTAAACCCAAGCCACCTGCTCCTATACATACCTTCTAAATGCCCCAAGACATGGGCAGAGTTAGTATCAGTTGTTGTATGGACTCAGCTCCCAAGGAGGGTAGTAGCACTGTATGGTTTTCAGGGCAGTGAGACTGGATATTCTGTCTTATACCTGAACACACTTGCCATTCTCTGACAATCAGTCATTAAGTTAACAAGTATTTATTAGGCACCTACTGTATGTGAGGCATTGTTATAAGCACTAGAGATACTAAAAAAAAAAAAAACGACAAAAGCAATCCCTTTTCTCAAGGAGCTCATTTTCACATGGGGGAGACAACGTATATAACCAACTATGTAGATGTAAGATTTATACGGTGTACAATGGCAGCAGAAGTAGGTGGGAGAGCCTGGGAAAGACCTCTTGCCTTTAGGCTTTGGGAAGAAAGTCATGGAACCCACTAGGCCACGTGCATACGACGATAATACATGGGAGAACATGGAAATATGAGAAGGGAAGCGTCACCAGAGCTTTGAAAGGTCACCATCGGTGCAGGCAACGGCCTTAAATGAAAGATAAATGAGACACGGGGAATGAGTTGTGAAAAATGGCGGCACAGCCATCCTTCTCAGTAAAGGAAACGTTCACCTGCTACACCAGGCTGAGGCAGCTGATTTAGAGCTTAGAAGCTTTCACAAAGAAGCAGAGCGGCCAATGATGCGAAAAGCAGCAGGCCTTTATGACAGTCAGGCAGCCAGTCAACAGTCAACAAGCATCTATTAAGCGCCTATTGTATGCTGGTGGTTGTTGTTGTTGTTGTCTCAGCTGCATCTGACTCTTCATGACCCCATTGGGGGATTTCTTGGCAAAGCGGTTTGCCATTTCCTTCTCTGGCTCATTTTTCACAGATGAGGTAACTGGGGCAAGCAGAGTGAAGGGACTTGCCCAAAGTCACACAGCTAGTAAGTGTCTGAAGCTGGATTTGAACTCAGGAAGATGTGTCCTCCTGACTCCAGGTCTGGTACTCTATGCACTAGAGGGCCACTTGGCCATATGCCAACCACTCTGATAAGCACGTTTCAGTTACAGGTACATTTTAACGCACACAAAGGAAGGCAGAAGGATTCATCTGAGGCACTGAGGGCCATGAGGGAGGAGGAGCAGGAACAGAGGAAGATGAGTGTAGGGCAAAGGATGCATCTGCATCTCAATCACTGGTACTCAGCCGCCGGAAGGGCATTCCAGGGCCTCGAATGGGATGATCTTCAGGCCACAGGAGGATCACAGCATCACAGGCTCTGAGCTGAAGAGACCTCAAATGCCATCTCTAATCCATTTCCTTTCTTTTATATATGAAGAAACTGAGAGCTGGAAGGTTAGGTGGCTTGCCCAAGTCACATAACAACAACAACAACAACAACAACAATAATAATAATAATAATAAGTGGCAGACTCTTTCCACTGCACCACAATGACCCTCTAAGGAGATGGAAGAAGGTGGATGATTCTGTATCTGATGATAACTCTCTGGATTCGGCACAACCAATCTACACCAAGATCTTGTCATTTTCTCATCTGAAAATGAGGGAAATGGACGTTCCCGGCTCTAAGTGTATGACACTATGACCTTGGACAAGGACAATCTCCTGCCTCAGTTTCCTTCTCTGTAAAATAAGGAGGTTTGCCTTGTTGGCTGCCAGGTTTCCATCCAGCTATGCATCTGTGATTCTACGAGAGGGGCACACTTGGTTTCTATCCTTAACACATCAAGTTAGCTCAGAGATACAGGCAAGGATGAGGGCTTTGTAGGGAGGTGGTAGATCACCCTCAGGAACATTTGCCTGATTTCCCCACTATGAGAGGCAAGAAAAGGCTACATCTTTCCTAGCAAGGCTCAACATCATAATGCATCATGGGGCACAGAAGTTTCAAGAACAGAATGTTCCAGGTATAAAGGATTCCATAAAACTGAAGGGGAGCAAGGAGCCAGGAAGAAGGAGCATGACCAGAGCAGAGGCTGGCTGTCCTATACAAGACCTATGGGGCCCCCAACATAAGAGGTCTCTTCAGACTACTGCACAAGCATATTTTAGTCCCCAGCATGATGCCACTGTAAATAATTTGTTCAAATTACAAGTCCCACATCAGCAGGACTTTTCTTCAAGTACTGTTCCTATGTTTAATAGCCATCCCCAGTCTCCTGCAAGCCCCAAATAAATCCTTTTAGTAAACCTCAATGAAAATACTTCATTCTACCTCCCCACCCCCCCATAAATCACCCCAATCTTCCATCACTTCTCAGTCTCTGAAATGTACAGATACTAGCAAAGCTTTTACTATTAAAAGTTACAAATGGTGAAACAAGCTCCAGTGATTAAGGGATTATGAGTATTACTTACTCATGGAGAGGAAAAACAAGCTCTTCCTTGAGTAGATGATATTAGGAGAAGAGGCCAAAAAACCATGGCCATTTGCTGAGAATTTATGTTTCCATAAGTGAATACATTAGAATCCCCATATAGAAAAGGAGTAATTGATACGTGTATTCCCTTCAGAAGGGGCTCTCTGGAGGCCCATTCCAGGTTTAATAATAATCCATATTCTCCTCCTGAAACAGCAAACCCCTGTTTGATTTTCTAACTGCTGCCATAGAACCATGAATCACCAAGGTTCCATGATGAACATAAGTTTAGTATATCATACGCCACCTTGAATATTTAATAAAATAAATTCTAAATAATCAATTCACGAAGAGTCGACATTTTTTACACTTTTGTAATAAATGTCTGCCTCTTGCATCCATCATTAAGCTGTGTGTAAATTATGGTGGTGAAGATTAAAGTCACAGGCGTGGGTTTTTTTCATACCGTTGAGTAAATACTTTAATGTGAACAAAAAAATTGTACCTGCATCCCTCTCTCCATGGTGACTATTCTAGGAGTACTTGACTAAATTAAATATCGTTGATTTCCCTTCTCTTAGCAGAGAGGTGGTAGGCTGTGGGTGCAGAATGTTGCATACACTATCAGGCAAGGTGGCTTTGTTGGTTAGTTTTGCTTACGGTTTGTTACAAATAAAAGTTCCTATGGGATGGGGGCAGGGGTGAGAGGGAAAGGCGGTAGTGATGGGTTTACACTGAGAAATGATTATGATGTAAAAATAAAAGGCATCAATAAAACTTTTTTATTAGTAGTAGTAAACATGTCCAGATGGCTGTCAAATTACTTTACATTCAAAGATGCTGACAGACCAAACTTTCCCTCTTTGAAAAAATTCTGGATATTTTAACCTAATTGGTCTTAGAGAAGCTGACTCTCATTTGGTTATTTTGAATACACGGCAAAATAACAAAAAAGCTTGTCTCAGGATCTCCATGCCCTCTTCTACCAAGCCCCATGGCAGATTCTCTTAAGAGAAATCAGAATTTTTCTTGTGTCTGCTTTCTAACTTAGAGGCAATAGGAATCCTCCAACTGCATTTCAGTCTGGGATCTACTCTGGCCAACGCAAAAAATTATTTTCCATCTACCACTACTTATCCCTAGGGGAAAACGAAAACCAGCAACTCACTGGAATGAATGGGAAATCATGATGAAATATGCCAATCAGGCTTTAGATAAACACTGTCAACACTGTCCTGTTATAAACAAGAATGCTGTGAGCCAAAGTCATAACTAGGGCAGAGCAACTGGGGCTCTTTCCCAGGGCTTCAAAATTTAGAGGATGCTGAGAGCATTTACAATGCTTCAGCATCACAGAAAACAAGTAGGCACCCAGTTATCAAGAACAATACGTTAAGAGAAGGAGCTTCCAGGCTTTGTCCCCACAGTGGTCATACTTCAAATGAGTTCCTCCATGACCCATCCGTCAACCCCCTAAGCCTCACAGAAGTTACACACTCACACACACACACACACACACACACACACACACACACACACACACTTGCACATAACCCCCACAAAATTGAATTTATCTTTCAAAGCTGATTTAAAGGTACATTTTTTTTTTTGCTGAGGCAATTGGGGTTAAGTGACTTGCCCAGGGTCACATAGCTAGTAAGTGTCAAGTATCTGAAGCCAGATTTGAACTGAGGTCCTCCTGACTCCAAGGCTGGTGCTCTATCCACTGTGTCACCTAGCTGCCCAAAAGTACATATTCTACGTCATTTGATCAAGTTCAGAAATTGTTAATTATAGGTCTATTACGAAAGACCAACTTTCAAACTATCTACTGCCCTCCTGAAATGCTCTGCAGACATTTATGGTAGTGTGAGCCACCAGAGATGCTTGGGAAACCTCTACGTTGGCTAAGTAAGAGTCAGTGGGGTGTAGTCATGAAGAGCATGTCAGGCTTGGAGCCAGGAAGACCAGATTCCAAAGCCTACCTTTCCCCCAACTACCCTGGGCAAGTCAGTTAATTTCCCTGGCCCTCAGTTTCCTCTTTTATAAAAGATGAGGGGGTTGAATTAGATAACCCCTCAAGTTTCTCACCTATCCCTAAATCTAAGATGCTATGATACCACGATCTCACTGATAGGCCATTATAACCTGGGAGAGAAGGTTGGAATGACAGTCCAATTCAGTGGGAACCTAGATTTTAAGCTCTTTGAAGACAGCCCCCTCCCAGCAGCTAGCTCAAGGCTGGACGTATAGTAGGCACTTGATGAATATTTACTGGTTTACTGATTTGATTTATTAGATAACCTCATTCTTTTGCTTTTAATTTCCAAACTGATTCAAGAACTAATTGGGTTTTAATTCCCCTAACAATCTTTTAATTCCCTCCAACCCATCTCTCCCTTGCCACAAGGGAATGCCTGTTATTAGAGGTATGGAAAGCAGAACTCCCCAGGGAAATTGCAGGAATGGGGACTATTTTGTATAGGGAAGAGCAGACTGAGGGAATGACATAATTGCTGAGCTTATACGCTGAGACAGTTGCCCAACCAGCTGCCTCGTCCACTGGCAAGGAACATGAGGGGGAAGCTTCTTTTCTCTTATTTTCCTATATTCTCTCCTTTGCTAATCAAATTGATTCTCATGGCTTCTATTAGCATTTCTTTGCAGATGATTCTAAAACTGATCATCATTTCTAGCCCTCATTTCTTTTCTCAATTCCAGGGCTCTTCAACTATCTGCTGGACATCTCCAACTGAATGTCCCAAAGGAATCTAAAACTCAATCTATCCAAAATGGCAGTTACTGCATTTACCCTCCAAACCCAGACCTTTTCCAAATTCCCTCATTTTTGTCAAGGGTACCAATATCCTTCCAGTCATCTGTGCTCACAATCTCGGAATCCCCCTCCTACCCCCACCTAGATTCTTTCCTTTCCATTAGCCCCCGGGTCCAATCAGCTGCCAAGTTTTACAGGTCCTTCCCTCGCAATGTCACTCACTTTCATTCCTTTGTCTCCATTCCCATGGCCAACCACCCTAGTTGGAGCTCTTGTTACTTCTTGCCTGGGCCATAGTAACAGCTTCCTAACTGGCCTCCTATCTCCAGGCTCTTCCCCCTCCATTCCATTCCCAATGCAGCTAGAAAACTGACAGTCCTAAAACATAAATCTGAATATCACTCCTCATTAACACTACTCATTAATCTTTGGCGATTCTAAGAAATGAGATCAAATTGTTTCCTGGCCATCCCTGATTTGTGTCCTACTTCCCTTTCCAGTCTAATATCACATTATACCCTTTCACTCACTTTTTATTCCAGCCAAACTGTCCTGCTAGTTATTCTATACACAAAACAAACCATTTCCTACCTCCATGCTCTTAGCCAGGCTGTATCCCACGCTTGGAATTCTCTTTCTCCTCACTTCCCTCTTGAGGAATCCCTAGCTTCCTTCATAGCACAGCTCAGGTGTCAGCTCTACATAAAGCCTTCAATCCACTTTCCAAATGTACTGATATTACTAAAGCAAAGGTCTTACCCTGTCACTCCCCTACTCAATAAACTCCAATGACTCCCTATTACCACTGGGTTCAACTACAATCTCTTCTGTTTGGAACTTAAATTTATTTATGATCTGGCTCCAACCATTTTTTCCATTTTATTATATAATATTCATGCACTCTATGCAGGCTTTGCAGGACAGCTAGGTGGCGCCATAGTGCATAGAGTGGCAAGCCTGAAGTCATGAAGACTCATCTTCCCGAGTTCAAATATGGCCTCAGACACTTACTAGTTGTGTGACCCTGGTCAAGTCATTTCACCCTGTTTGCCTCAGTTTCCACATCTGTAAAATGAGCTGGAGAAGGAAACGGCAAACCACTGCAGCATCTTTGCCAAGAAAACCCCAAATGGGGTCACAAAGAGTCGTACATGACTGAACAACAAGAAAACACAGGTCTTGCTGCTCCATCTCCTCTCTGTATGTTATTGCCCAGGCTGTTCCCCTGTGCCCAGAATGTTCTCCTTCCTCACTTCTTCCTCTTAAAAATCCCTAGTTTTTGTCAAAATTCAGCACAAAAATCACCTTCTTCAAGGCAAATCTCTTCCTGATTCCCCCTCCTTCAGCCGCTACTGCCTCCTGTATGTTTACATATAAATGTGATGCCTTTCCCCAATAAAATAGAAGCTCCTTGAGGGTAGCGATTCTTTCCACTTCTGTCTCTGTATCCTCAGCACTAGGATAGTCCCTGGAACATAGTGGGTGTTTCCTACTATGGGCAACTAAGTGTTGCAGTGGACACAGCACCAGGCCTGAAGTTCAGGAAGACCTAGTTCACATCTGGCCTCAGACACTTACTAGCTGTGTCACTGTGGGCAAGTCATTTAACCTCTGCTTGCATCGGGTTCCTCATCGGTAAAACGGGGATCATAATAGCACCTCCTTCCCAGGGCTGTTGTAAGGATCGAATGAAATAATATTTGTAAAGCACTTAGCACAGTGCCTGGCACATAGGTGCCATATAAACGTTAGCTATTATTGTTATTACTAAATGTGTCTAGATGGACTGCTTGGCCAATCACTGTCTCCCTTTTGCTACTGTCTTGTGTAGACTTTTTATTCACCCCATCAGTTTGCATTGTTCTCCATCCCAGTAGGAGGTGTAGGCTCCGTGAGGACAAAGACTATTTGGGTTTTCGCCTTTTTATCTTTAGTGCCTCTCTTCATGCTTTGTAAATACTGGGCATTTAATAAATGTTTGTTTAATTGAACTGAATCTCTTTAATAACTTAGTAATTTGTTGGTTTTGTTGCTTATCTGCAGATATATTTTCTTCCCAGAATGCGTTAAGGAAGCCGCCTGGACAAGGAAACTTAATTGGTTTGCTAACTACCCACCTCACCTCTGATAGTGACTATAACCCATATAAATTAAAAGGAATTGGAGATGGCTGCCTTAGGATGAGTCTGAGTGATTAGCATCACCCAAGCCCAAGGACCCTCCCATAAGCAGCTGTACCCTACAGTTACAGCCCACCAGTGCGATGACCCGAGTATATCTTACCAACAATATCGGGGAATTGAAAGATGTGAAGCCGATCAATGTTTGACGATTCAGCCAAGTGATGGCCAGTGATGTTCTTTACCCAGTGCAAACAAGCCTATCTGGTCATTTACAGAGTGAAGATGGGGAGAAAGGGAGGGTGAAGAATGAATAAAAATCCATCCCTTAGTTTTGAGCTAGAATCCTAAATTCTGCCCCTCACGTCAAGGTTAGGTGGACTGGGTGACATCTAACTCAGGGCATCTGTTACCTACCCGGGTCCAAATGGAGAAAGGCCCTCAGTGAATTTTGACAGTGGCGTTAGAGGGCTCACGTAGTAATTGAATATGCTGAAATTTCCATACATATCCTTGTGGGCTAATCTACAATAATGTTAAGGGACTGTTATGATAATAATTAAATACAAGTTCTGCATGCCAAATTGATACTCTGCAGCTCTAACTCCACCAGGGAGTTTCTATCTTAATAAGGCTCAAATCAAGTTTAAAGTAGGAAATCACAAAATATTTTCCATATTGTAATCTGCCTCAGATACCGGTAAAAGCATGTTTCTCTTGCAAATGCCTGAGTAGACCCTCCATTCATCAAATTTGCTCAGAATGCTGCACGTATATCACTTAGGGGGCTGTCCTACCTTTGGAAGAGTCCTGCCCTCCACTGCCATTATCCCATCAAGCATCCTCCCCTATAGAATAATATTGTTGTTGTCGTCCATTTGTATTCAATCATGCCTGACTCTTCATAACCCCATTTAGGATTTTCTTGGCAAAGATACTGGAGTGATTTGCCACTTCCTTTTCCAGCTCATTTTACAGAGGAGGAAACTGAGACAAACAGGGTGAAGTGACTTGCCCAGGGTCACACAGCTAGTAAGTGTCTGAGGCTAGATTTGTGCTCACAAAGATGAATCTTCTTCACTCCAGACCTGGAGCTCTATCCACTGTGTTATATGTATGTATGTATGTATATATATATATATACACATATGTATATTTATATGTATGTATGTATGTATATATATATATATACACATATGTATATTTGTACATAAACACATTTATACATATATAGCTATATGTATGTGTGTTTATAGTATGGATATATATACATACATATTTTTATTACATAAATTGTATGCATATATAAAAATACATACTATGTGCGCATATGGGTATATACATATATATGTATTATAATAGCCAGCATTTATATAGCACTTTAAGGGCTACAAAGTTCTTATTATCTCATTTTACCTCATTTTCTTATATTATCTTTATCTTACATATTATCTTTTTTGATCCTCACAACAGCCCTGAAAGGGAGATGTAATTATTATCCCATTTTTTACAGTTGAGGAAACTAAGAGAGACAGGTTCTATGGCTGGCCCAGGCACATAGCTCATAAGTATCTGAGGCTACATTTGAACTCAGGTCTTCCTGGTTCCACATCTAGTGCTTGGTCCACTGGGCCACCTGGCTGCCTAAGCAGGTTGTGATCTCAGTTCTCTAAGAGTAATCTGAGACTCAGCTTTCATAACAGGAGGATGTAGAAGAAAGCTGAGAACAGCTCTGTTTCGTGTCAGGAACAACCACCACTCCTCCCCACAAACCATCCCTTTCTCAGTGGCCCTTTTAGAGGCAGAATTCTGGGCTGATTGTAAAATTATATGAACCAGTTTAATACTCCCAATTTCCTTTTCTCTCTGGCCATGGTTGGTCTCCTGTAGGCACCAACAAGAATGAAGCCAAAGAATCATGATTGGGAAGGTAAGGGTCCTGGAGACCATAACATTCAGGGATCAAGGAAAACAACCCAGGGGATTTAGCCTGAAGAAAAGGTGACTTAGTGGGGGGGATGTGATAGCTTTCTTTAATCTTTCAAATGCAGTCATGGGGAAGAGGGATGCCATTCATCCTGCTTGAACCTCTAGGGCAGAAGTAAGAAGCTGCTGCAGGGTGGCATTTGGGCTGGATTGGGATGATTTGGACCAGTTTGGGCTGAAAGAAGAGAAAACTTTTAACAATTAGAGCCATCCCAATGCAGAAGGCCTGCCCCTTAGGAAGTAGTGGGCATTCATTCAACTGCTGCTGCTGCTACTACTACTACTACTACTACTACTACTACTACTACTACTACTACTACTACTACTACTACTACTACTACTACTACTACTACTACTACTACTACTACTACTACTACAACATACCAGTAACACAGTGTGGTGGGCACTGGGCTTAAAGTCAGACAGGCATTTATTTGTAGGACCCTTTCCCACCCATTATGTCCAATGAGAGGCAGCTTGGTATGGTACTTGTAGTTAGAGTCAAGAAGACCTAAAATCCTGCCTTAGATACTGACTGTGTGATCCTGAGCAAGTCATTTAATCTCTGAGTTTCAGTTTCCTCATCTGTACAAAGAGTTGGATTCTCTTCGAGCTCTAAAATTATGGTCCTACTATCCAATGATTAAAACCCCTAGGCCACTGGAGACTCGACAGCATCCTTCATCTGGTTTTATAAGCCTTCTAGGAATTTAGGTGTTTGACCTTGTCACCCAATCAAGGGGGAACAGACACATCAGAAACAAGAGAGAACTCCATTAACTGAGCCAACCATCCATCAGCTCAGTGCAGTGCTGGCAGAGAAGTGTGTTATTGCTATTTGAACATCCTGCTTATTGTTACTTATTAGTTAAAATTTTAATTATATGAATTGAGTGGGGACATGTCACTAGGGATACTAACTAATTAGAAATTAAGGAAGGGACTATAGATATGAGATCCTGCATTGATTCCACCAAAAAAATTTTTTGAGGTAACAGGAAATTAACTTTTAACTTGCTAGTTTACAACAAGAACTCTGAAGAACTTGGATAATTAAAGATTCAGGAAGGAGATGCTCAGGTTAGTGATGTGAAACTAAGCCACTGCCACGTGAGGTTTCAAAGTTGTGCTGGAGGATGCCCAGGAAGAAAGGAAATACAAAGCCCCAGAGATCAGAAGGATTTCAGAAGCCACCGAGCCTGATCTGGACCCAAACATGAGTCCACCAGACAAGTGAACATCCAGGTTTTGTTTTAAGATCTCTATCGAAGGAGAGCTCGCTACCTCCCAAAGTAGCCCATTCCACAACTGTGCAGCTCTAAATCTTAAAGCTTCCCTTACATCCTAAATTTGTCAATCAATAAACTTTTACTAAGCACCTACTATGTTCCAGCACTGTGACAAGCACTAGGGATCTAAAGAAGGCAAAAGACAGTTGCTGCCCTCAAACTCACAAACTAAATCGAACTAAATCACTAACCAAATCTAAAATTTGTCTCCAAAACCCTAAAGACAAAAGGTAGGACTTGATTAAGTAGAAAGGGAACTGAGTCTAAAGACAGAGGGCTTGAGTTCAAATCCCACTATTAATCTTTAACTCCCTTGCAGAAATCACACAACCTCCTCATTCTTTGGTTCCATTAGACTTCGAGATCTTTGACAGCAGGTTGCTTTGTTTTGTTTTGTTTTGTTTTGATGTTGCCTTTCTTAGCATCCCCACTGTTTTTACCACAGTGCCTGGCATAGAGAATGTGTTTAATAAATGCTTGTTGATTTGTGACTTGACTATAAAATTAAGCATTTGGATAACCTCTGATCTTAGGACCCCAAATATATTCATAGAATAAAGATATGTTGCCATATAATACTTTAAAATATCAATATGATTGGTCTAAATTCATACATATCACTGATTCCAGGAATAGTGACAGCACAAGAATTCTTTTGTTCATCTCTCTTCCTGAACTGGGCTGATTCAGAATTCCATTTGCCAACTTATTTTCTCCTTGTCTATTAATTGCTGTTTTCAAAACTTGAGTTGGGCACTATAAATATTCTTGGCTGGCTACTTTGTGAGTATTTTTCCATCAGCTACAAGTATGATACCTATTTATCTTCCAGAGGCGAACACAGTTGAAATGATCTGGCTGTGCCACAAGGCAGACAGCCATTTCATGCCCTGTTAATTCCTAATGTGGTAACTACAATATCATTCCTACTTTAAAAAGAGGGTTAAAAAAATCTGTTGCTTAAGTGCCCAAATAAAGAACATGACTTCTAATTAAGCAAAGTCCAAAAACCTTTTGCATTGTAGCCACCGTAATGGCAGGCACTGAAAATGAAGGCTGTGAATCACAATTTTTTAAGCTACTAATTCTTTCTAGGTCACGTGTAGAGGTCACTAAGACACCAATGAACTTTCTCATCTTAGTTGAATATCCAGCTACAACTGAGATTTGTGCTCTGTCAATCATCTCCATCTGATGCTTCACCAAGGCATGGAGGTGACCCTAGCTCCTTGGCATGGCAGCATTATGTAACAATGAGTGCTGGTCTAGAATTCAAGAAGACTTGGGTTCCAATCTCACCTCTACTGCTTAGTAGTTTTGTGACTATGGGCCAAATCACTTAACTCCTCTGAAACTCAGCTTGAAAAGAGAATAATAATAACAGCACCCAGCATATGGTTAGTTAGTTCAAAAGCCAACATAGCTTCCCACTATGTGCAAAACCACTGTACTAGACACAGGGGGAGGGGAGAAGAGAAAAGAAGGGATGCAAGGTCCTTTGTTAACCTCAAAATGCTCCATAAAATGGTAGCTATTATTATTGTTATCATTTGTATTATGCTCAAAGGACATGCTGGTGAAGTCCAAGTACTGGCAGCAAGCTGGAAATGCTTCAAGTATAGCCCCAGTGACAGATTGCATGTCTGTGGTCCAAGGACCAGCCAAACCAAGTTTAGAGAGATTCATCCCCAGATTGGCTTCAAGGCGATAAATTTTTTGGCCAGAGAAACTCTCGATGATTGTTTACCAAGTTAGACGGGCGTTTCAATCTGTGCTGGTGGAAGCAGTATCTCCACAGGAGACATCAGAGATTCTTGAAGTACAACTAGGACCCCATTAGCGCAAATGATGAATCCTATGAACTAGTTCCATTATTTGAATTTGTATGGCATATTTCCATTGCACTGGAACCAAGGACCATATTTTACATCATTGCAACTTTGAATAATACAAATTCAAATATGTGCAACCACCTCACAGGGATCATTATTCTCCCTAATAGGGACCTAGCTATATTAAAGTAATACAGCCTAGGCTCAGGGATCTCTTTCATCCCATGGTCAGAAAAGGGTTGGGGTCAAGGGAGCGGGTGCAATGTGTGTCTGTGTGTCTATATTAGATGAACAACAGGATATGAATCCATCAGAATGTTTCAGCCAACGTGAGAGAGTTTGCCAATAATAATTGCATTCGGGTAGATGAAAATCCATTGCCTTTGCCTCCACATCACAGAACCGAAAGAGACTTCAGTGGCCATGACATCAATCCGCATCTGAAAAAGAATGCCCACTACAGCATCCTAACAAGAGGGCATGCAACCCTCCAGAAAACTTCCAGCTAACAGAATGGAAGCTTAGCTCCCTTTCTTCCTTGGGCACAGATCCTTGAAGGCACTACTTCATTTCTGGCTTTGCATCCTCAGTGCCTAGCACATAGTAGGCACTCAATAAATGCTCACTGATTGACTGACTGATTGCCTTTATTTCTGGCTTTGCATCCTCAGTGCCTAGCACATAGTAGGCACTCAATAAATGCTCACTGATTGACTGACTGCCTCCAATGGCAGCCTTCATTTCTGGCTTTGCATCCCCAGTGCCTAGCACATAGCAGGCACTCAATAAATGCTCACTGATTGACTGACTGCCTCCAATGGCAGCCCATTCCACTTTTTTAGCAATCCTAATTGTTTGAATAATCTTCCTTGATGCAGGACCTCATTTTTCCTCTTCACAATTTCTATCATTTGTTCTTAGCTCTGCCCTCTGGGGCCAAAGAGAACAAGTTTGTCATGAGTTCTCCCTTCCCTCATCTACCACTTATTCCTATTCCTACACACACACACACACACACACACACACACACACACACACACACACCCTGA